>NW_024962252.1:36742094-37342094 GCF_019238085.1 Lagopus leucura | reverse complement strand
GTGACCAGGAATATAAATGTACTGGTAAAAATGCTGATGCCACCTGGACATCATTCAAATTCACTCTGTGGTTGCCATTGAGGATTCAGCTTTACAGATATTGTAAAAAACTCGAAATAAACCCTCAAACGCCGCACAGTACACTTTACTGGAGAGATGCTATCCTGGTAAAAGGAAGATTCCATAATTCTATGGACAGGTAGGATGGAATCCTGTGCACCCTGTACTGGTGGCTGGTGACAGCTGGTAACTTTGTCCATGGCTGGGGGGCAAGAGGGGTTGAACTAGGTGATCTTTAGGGTCCCCTCCAGCATAAGCCATTCAATGACTCTACAAAGATGCAAAATTAGCTCTCTCCACTGGGTGCGACATGCTGAAAACCTAGCTGATGTGGGTAGAAGGTAAATCACATTACAAAAAAACATGCATTTTTCCTTTTTTTTTTTTTTTTTTTCTTAAATGAGACGAGATGGATGAGCATCCCGGTGTAGAAAAACACATTTCTCCAAAGCATTTGACTTCAAACTGTGTGACGTGCTGTTTAAATATTTGTGTAATGCACTGTTAACTGGGCATGCAGTGGAGGGCTGATAAACAGACTTGCAGTCAGATGGCAACAAGGAGTGCAGGGACAAGGAGGGGGAAAGTCAATGGCTCTTGCTGTCACTGATGTCTCCTAATAATTTTTTCTTGTTTTGAATCATTTACTATCAACAACCCAGAAAAATGATAAGAAAAAAAAACAAAAAAAAAAACCAACAAACCCACAACTGTTCAGAGGCAGCATGAAGATTAGTAAATCTGTAATGAGCAGAAAAACAAAGTACTGTTCTAGGAGAAGTGGGATCATCTGGTTGAAAGATTGCGAGCTGATAAAATGCATTTCAATTACAATTAAAGGCCAAGTGTGCCATTTGGGAGCAAATTGTAGAATCTCAGCCTAAAGAAGGAAGCTGTTTTATGGAAGATGCAACTTAGAGGAGTGTGGATTTGTCACAGGTAGACACGTTTTCTATCTATGTTATGGGGAAAAAAAAAAGCTTTGTTAAAATATAAATTAACAGTCATTTTAAAGACATGATAAGCCAGGCTCTGGGCAGCGTGGAGGAATGAGTAGGACAAAATTAGATGAGTGCACTGGAGTGGTGGGTCTTTCCAGCTCTTGAGTTTCTTGAAGAACCACCTGGACGCGGGTCTAGGCACTCTGCTCTGGGTGTCGCTACTTGGGCAGCGATTGAATAGATGGATCCAGGGGTCCCTGCCAACCTCAGCCATCCTATGATTCTGAGTCACTTCATACCTTTCCCATCAGTTCTGCAATGACACCAATGCCACGAAACACTCAGATAGCTTCATTTCTGCATCAAGGCAGTTGTCTTCAGACCTCACTCTTCCGCTTCAGCTGCTTTCAGCAGGTAGCTTTTCTTTCTCCAGAACGGTGTCTTAAGGAATTATGTTTCCCTGATACACCTCTGACTTAATTTTCATTTTTTGTTATTACTCATGAATCATTATTTAAGTGCAGATTGTGTCCTCTGAGATGACATGGTGTTAACCTGTGGTCCCTTGTGGTGGAGGCATGGCTTTCTAGCTGATTGCAGGGCAGATGTGGTTCATGTGCTGGGAACACCTCCCTTTGTCAGTCCCCTACCACTACCAGAGAGTAGCTGACACTAGGAGTTTTACTGCCTTTTATGGGGTTTGTGAATTAATCACTGCTTGTTTGCTGATTATCTCGCTGCCTGCAAATAACACTGTGCTTAAGTCATCACAATTTGACTCTCTGGGCTATGTTGCTTCCAAAAGGGCTCCCACCAATGAGGAGGCAATTTGTTGCCCTTTCTCCACCTAGGCAGGGGACATGGGTTTGGGAGCAGAGACCAGAAAAATACCAGTGCCAACTGTTTCCAGAGTGCGTCAGCAGTATTTCTATGGGACAATAGGCAAACTTGCAAGCTTCTGATCCTCAGGGGGTTTGGGGCTGGTTTTTTTTTCCTCCACACAGATGAACCCATTACTGAGATGCGTCTTTGTGTCATGAGCTTTGTGTCGTGCTCCCACTGCCCAGTTCACTTACCCCTCACCTCCTTGAAGTGCAAGACTGACTGACTGCAAGGTGGTGGTCTCGCATCTCAGGTGTGAATGCTGGTTAGTCTGTACACTGCCTTCAGGTCAGTTTTTTCCACTGTCTGCTTTGAAAAAGAAAACGTGTGCTTGATAATGTACTTCCGTGCAAGTGTTACAGTCTACATCTGTTGCATACGCTTGCTGTGTAATGGTGTGTTCCCATAGCAACAAGAATTAATTTAATGATGTTATTAGGCCGTATTTACACACACGGGAAAAAGAACAAGCCCAACTCTTCAAGAAGACCCCTGTGAGAATATGATAATATGTATGAATTTCATCGTGACTGCAAGACCCTGATTTTCACCTTACAGACGCAAACCCAGAAGCTGATAAATCAACAAATTCACCACAATATCGAGGCCCATCACTTTGGCAGCATTGCAGTGGGAAGCAGGAAGCTTTGTCAAAAAAAAGCCTCCATTTCCCTTCCATGGCATGTCAGGTAAGAGGCAAAGCTGCACTCAGATCCCCTTGCTCTGCAACAGGGTGCCAGGCACTGCACTCTTCAGTGTTTTGTCTGCTTCATCTCATTGTCAGTGTCTTTTTAACAGTCTTTGTTTCATCAAAAAAACTCCTCAATCACAAATCAGGGGTTTCCACAGGACCCACTTCTTGTTTATTGCCTTTCTGGCAGTCCCAGCCTGCGTTACATGTTAGCCAAATGAACTTCAGTTAGAGCCCATCCTCCATCTGCATGTTAAAACACTAATACTCAACTTTAAATATCTCATAAGGATCTATTCAGTGATATTAAGGGTAGCATCGCTTACTCAGAAATCACTCTGAGCAAATTGTTTGGTAACTTCAGATTCAAGCTTAGCTTATCATTCACATCTTGTGAATTCCCAGTGGGATTTAAGATATGGGAAAACAACTCCTTTGTCTTTATAGTAGCCACCAAAAAATGACACTCTTTTGACATATTTTAAACGTGGTGTGACAATGCTCAATGGGTTTTATCCTGCATGCCAGTAGCTCTCCAGCATACAGGCACTGCTGCGAATGCATGTGCCCCCTTCACACCCAATGTGACCACTGACATACCCCAAAATCAGCCACAGGGTCTTCCTTTTGTGTAGCACTGCTAGATTAGAGCAGTATTTTCTATATTAGTTGTAATGATTAAAACATTTTTTTCCCTATATGTAGTAAGGATTGCAATCAATCTAAATTCTCTTCACTGGGACACACCTGCACTACATGTCTGACAGTCATCAGAGTGGTGGTCCCAGTACTGCTCTCATGAGCAACACTACCCATTACATGCCTCCATTTCTAACCACTCAAATTCCCTCTTCTTTCTGTCTTTTGCAGCAGAAGAAACCTTTAAAAAAATCCTGGAAGTGAGCAGCTGAATGATGTGAGAGGAAAGGGCACCTGCTGAACATGGGAAGAGGGTAACGGGAAAGCAACTGGGAATGATGAAGCCTTTTGCTCCCCGTGGGGATGTGAGCTTTTCCCCTTGGGTCCCTCTCCAAATGCAAGGACTGTTTCCTGGCAGCTAGTTATGGATACAACTACCTGAATTTATAAAGCTCCCTGAAAGGAGGTTGTGTTGAGGTGGCGGTCAGCCTCTTCTCCTGAGTAACAGTGGCAAGATGAGAGGGAATGGCCTCAAACTGTGCCAGGGGAAGTTCTGGTTAGGTATCATACCAAAGGAGCAGAGGTGGCCATGGGGGATGCTGGCTTTGGAGTTTTCTCCCAAAAAGAATTCCAGAGGAGTTAGACTGAGCTTGTTGCCTCTTGCAGCAATGCCCCCAACCCAGGTGAAGCTCTTTTCAGTTTGCCTCAGCCAGAACACAGGATGCTATGGCAGAAAAGAAGGGATCATTTTCACCAAAGCAGCTGATACAAATTTGGCTTTAGTTTGGTCACTTTCCCAATGTGCTGTTATCTCTTTTATCCTGTCTAAATTGAGATTTAATACTTGGAATGAATCCACGCACCAAAAATATCCAGATACAGGGAGAAAAGCACTGGATGAGTCACCAAAAATCCAAGCTGAAGAATTTGAGAATGCATTTTAATTATGTATAACAATAATTCAATGCTACCTGCAATGCCTTTAATTACATGGTCTTTTATTTTTAGCAAAAAAAAAATAGACTTTCATTTATTTTGGAGTACTTTGTTAGCATAAGCAGCATTCAAAAGAGAGGCTGAGCTGTAACTATTAGAACACTATTTATGATTTTATCGTTCCACAAGTTTTGTTGGTTCTTGCAAGGTCAGAGATGGGACACTGAACAGAAGAACCAAAGTGATTATTTTAAAGAGATTGCTGTGCTGGGAAGGAACAGCAAGATCTGAGTGGCTCGGTGCTTAGAAATGCACTCTGGTCCTCTCTCTGATTAATAAGAGACACCATACGGGGCAGAGGCAAAACTGCTGAGTGTTGTAAAGCTGTTTGCAGGTCATGTCCATTTCCAAAAATCTGCTTTTGAACCTGATGGCTTAGCAAATATTCATTTCATATTAAATATCCCTTTCAAAGCCTTAATGCTGGAATATGAAGATCTGATATGGTTGAATATAAGCACTTAAATAAAGGTTGTTATTTCCAGGTCCGCAGACAAATAGAAAAAATCATCCATGTGCTAATATAGGGTAGCAGTGTTCAAAAGATGCTGAATGAACTTATTAAATGCTGATATGGTGATCTGTTCTTCTCCCTTAGATTGTTGCAGGCCCATCTGTCACAGCTTGCTCTGACACTGTACTGGGCAGACCTCTGGAAAGCCCTGTCCCTCTGTGGGGATGCCTGGCACCTACTAACTGCTTTCAGTGCAAGTCCAAGCCTAAAGCAACAGATTTTAAACACACTCACATAGTCCAGTGAAATCAGGTTGTTGTGCTCCAGTCTTTCACTTCAGTGTAGGTGAAAGAAAAAAAAAAAGTAGTTCTGATATTGTGTATTCCCTGTAGTCAAAAAACAGCTGCTGAGGTTTTTTGTGCTTCTATCACTTCAAGCAATTAGTGTAAATCACACATTCTGTTGAACACCCCTGAGGTCTGCCAGTGGTAGGGTTCTTGTCTCTCTGTCTGGGAAGTTGTCTCCAGAAATACTTATGCTGTGTGCAGGGAGTCCCACACAAGCCAAATGCAGTGGCTAGGTGCCTGGGCACTTGTTCTGATGGCCAGATGGTCAAATTGTTTTCTTCTGTTTCCACAAGGTTCAAGGAACAGACAGAGAAAATGATGCACTCACATCAGGACTGCCATCCACAGGAATGATCACGTGCATCGGTACAGGTTAGGGGCTGACCTGCTGGAAAGGAGCCCTGAGGAGAAGGACCTGGGTGTACTGGTGGATGATAGGTTGGCCATGAGCCAGCAGTGTGCCCTTGTGGCCATCAAGGCCAATGGGATCCTGGGAAGCATTAAAAAGAGTGGCCAGGAGGTCAAGGGAGGTGATCCTCCTCCCCTACTCTGCCCTGGTGAGGATGTGTCTGGAGTACTGAGTCCAATTCTGGGCTTAGCAGTTCAAGAAAGATGGGGGTCTCTTAGAAGGAGTCCAGTGGAGGGCCACAAAGATTATGAAGGGCCTGGAGCATCTCTCCTGCGAGGAGAGGCTGAGAGACATGGGGCTGGTCAGCCTAGAGAAGAGAAGGCTGAGGGGCATCTTATCAATTAATATCTAATGGACAAATGTGAAGCAGATGTGGCCAGGCTCTTCTCAGCGTGCGCCCAATGACAGGACAGGGGGCAATGGTCATAAACTGAAACACAGGAAGCTCCCTATGAACATGAGGGAGAAATTATTTACTATGAGAGTGACACAGTTGCCCAGAGAGGTTGTGGAGTCTTATTCTCTGGAAATATTCAAAACCTGCCTGGACATTTTCCTGTGTAATCTACTCTAGGCTTTAGCAGGGGGGTTGGAGTAGATAATAAAAATCAAGTAATAAACCATAAAATACCCCTCACTGGATACCTATAAGGATTATAGAATCCAAGTCCTAAATCCTGATGCTTTTAAAGTTTATTTAAACCCAGACACAGCAGCACCAGTAGGGGCTGACAGTAGGGCTGCAGTGCAGTGCTCCTGTAACTGTGATATAGAGCATGTTACTTTAGGAAAATAATGGTTTGCCATCTGGTTCTTTGCTCCAGATCACCTCAGCTCAGGGGAAATAGCAGATTACAAACATGGGAATTAAATGTGGTAAAGCACAGTCCACCCAAAATGCATGTTCTCTCAGGTTCATACAGTAAGGGATGTAAGGTTGGCCTAAGGAGTGTAATGGTGACAGAAGTCACAATCTGAGGTGTTCCCATTGCCTGTCAGTTGGTGTGGTCTCATTCTCTCTTTCTCCTTCCCTTTCATTTAAAAAAAAAATATTGCTACTGAAGAACATAGCTGAGCTCTGTCACTTCCAGCACTTGGTGTCAGTGGGAAGAGGGAGATGCCTCAGTCCGACTTGTTCATAAGTATTTCAGTATTGTCACTGATAGACAACCCAGAGGAGGCAGCTCGACAGTAAGCTTTTGGGATCCTAATCAAAGCTGAAGGACAAGCATGAGATCTTAAAATGCTCTTTTTTTTTTTTTTTTTTTTACTTCATAGAACCATAGAATCACAAGGTTGGAAATGACCTATAAGATCATCTAGTCCAACCGTCTCCTCATCACCACTGCCACCACCAGCACTAAACCACATCACACAGCACATCATCCAGACGCCTCTTGAACACTGCCAGGGATGGCAACTCCACCACCTCCCTGGGCAGCCATTCCAGTGCCTGACCACTCTCTGAGACAAAAAGTTCTTCCCAGCAATGTTGCAAAAATTGCCCAAATCAACTAAAGCTGTCCTAGGGAATGACAAGTCATCTGGCTCCTGTCCCAAGTGGGATACAGAAAAATGGTGTCTTACCTAGTTAGGGTTGCAATTATACTGAAGGGTGGACCATGCCTTCATTGTAGCAGACAACAATACACATGGAAGAACTGGAAAAAAAAAAAAAAAAGAAAACAAAACAAGCAAAAAAAAAGCTCTACATTTTTTGCTGCTGCTCTACCATAACAAATTTCAGCCTGAACAACAAATTTTAGTAAAGATGTAGCAATCAAAAAGAAGGTTCTAAAAATCATTAGGGAAAAATGGTGGTCCTTGCCACTCTGTTGCCACCGAGAATCAAAGCTAGAAATACAGTCATATGCCTGGAAATGTTTCATAAGTGCACACAATTTCTGGGATAAATTACAGACCAAAATGCAAGGGTGCAAGGTCTGTGATGGATTGAATGCTCTGGTAATGGTTTTGCCTGTGTGCACAGTGTATGATGGATGATGGATAAGCTGTCACAGGACAAACACTCTAAACCAGGCTCATTTTCAGCTCAAAGGAAGTGAAAGGTAAGTCAAACCACTTAGAATGTAAACCAAATGCAAGTCCTTGCTTTTCTATTGAGTAATCTTAAAAAGAAAATGTCATTTCTGTCATTAGTTCTTGATGATTCATACTTTACCTGGGCTATTTCATACTGGGTTTTGCTGACATTTTCCACAATAGCCTCTGCCTGGTTCTGGCTAGGTCAACAATGCCTCTATTCCCTGAAATGAAGTGTTAAGCTATTAACCAGACACTATCTTCACTGTGATTTCTAAGTCCTTAGAAGCCAATTTATCCAAGCAGGCTGGCCCTCAGTGATAACAGAACTAACTCAATTTCAGAGAAATATACACCCTCATTTTTTAAAGTTAACAATTTTCTTCTCAGATCAATGTATGGTTTATAGAACTCACTGCTTTGAGAGAAAATACAGTTCTTTATTGCCTAAGCAGAAAGTTATTTCATGTCTGATACGATTGAGCCTTGATTCTTTGAACTCAAAAAATTATTCTGTCCCTTTACAGTTACAGTTACAGGTCAGATGAGGAAGAAAAGAAAAATTTCTTTTGCAGATCCATCCTGGATTCCCCATCAATCTAAATGTCAACAACAAGTCAACAGCAATACTGCCTATTTCTGTAGCTGTATGCCCTGTTCCAACCAGCTGAAACTGCGCCAGAAACCACACTGTTGTCCTCTGTGCCCTGCAATTCTGACAGCCCCTCCATATCAGTGCATCCAATATTTGCCTTCTCCTCCAGCACACTCCTTGATGAGGGCAGGAGGGGCTGGTTGTATCATGGGCAGCTGAGCTTCCCTCTCACCACCTCCCTGACCGTTGTTTCCATTTGTTTTCAGCTTTATCAAAGCTTAACTCTTTTTTCTTGGGGAGCTGAGGCACCACTTGGTGGGGAGGTAAAAATAGCAGAGAGGAGTTAGGATATAAGAACGAAACATGTTAGTGAAATATGTGGATTATTAACACCAGGCAGATGAGAGGAAGCCATACTAAAAGGAGAATAGGGAGAAAAATTGCATCCCATTCCCACCAGAACCAGAAGATATCAGGGAAATATCAGTGTCACTCTCCTGTTTTGACTAGATGGTGCAGAACAACTCCATTCACTCGGTTCTGGTCACAGACCACCTAAACAACATGCCAAAATTGCATGGGCAGCTGGGTGAGAATATGAGCAGAACCACAGAACAACTATTGAGGTAATTGCAAGAGAAATAGCAGGTGGGACTTGGCCTGTGTCTGGTTCCACATGTACCACATAGCTCTTGGCCCTTGCAGATCCCTGAGCAGTGCCCCACAGCATGCAGAACAGGTCAGCCAGTATGTACCTGCATTGATCCCCTGCCACACACAGAGTCTTAATACAGTGGCCGTTGAGCTGGGCTTTCCACGCGGCCAGAAGCGTGGTAAAATGCTATTTATTTCACAATGAAATTCTGCTTATTTTGATCAGCATTCAGGTTTGATGCTGTCTAAAAACCGTCAGCATGAAAGACAGCTTGTAGATAGCTACTTTGTAAGTGTGTACAGATCATAATCCTATTGGATACCAGGAGACTTTATCTGTTTTCTAGGTCACTTACAGCCTCTTTGTAACAAGACAAAAGCACTTACAAAGAATTCTTCTTTTCTATAAGCCAAACCACTATTTACAAATGTGAAAACTGATGCAAAATGATTTTATCCATCCCTGCAAATAAGCCAGCATCAGAGCTAGGAACCAGAGAGAAGATCCTCAAGCTCTAGCCCAGAGCTATCACTGGACCACACAGTGTTTGGCAGGAATCCCACTTCAGTAACACTGATACTGAATATCCACGCTCTCCACTGGTACAAAAATAAAATATTAGCAGAACCTTTAAAAGATTACTCATCACATCAGTCTGTAAGCAACAATACAGGATTTGTTTAATCCCATGTGAACTGCAGACATAACGCTCAGGCTCTGGGCAATGGCTTTTTTTTCCTTTTGTTTCCTACACTGCTTTTCTTCATGCTCTGTGCCAATACCTAGAAATGACAGCTTTGTTGTCTGGCTACCTTGCTCTGTCCAGAGGTAGTCATTGCAAAGCCATTATTCTCAGATGTTGAGGTGGGAACCAGGTGGACAACAGGAGTACACAGAAAGGAATTACAAGACAGCCTGGGTTCTGGCCAGGAAAGAGTTCTTTTACAAAGACCTTTCTTAGGAAAATGGTTGTGTTTTCTGCAGCAGTAAGTGAATGGAAGACGGGATTCACATATATTCTTTCTCTTATTCTTACCTTTGCAATATCAAAGATTTCACAGAAGACAAGAGACATCAATAGTTTATGAGATCTCCGGTGTTGCTAGAATGATGCCCCTGGTTAAACAATAACCTCACTGCTGTTCAAAGCAGTGCCGCTGGACAATGTGAGGAAAATAACACACACACTGTATTGCATAATTCTACTGATGTTTTACAAGCTTTTCATGCTAACATTTTAGGGCTTCACATTATTCTCACTGAACTCAAAGCAATATTCCCACAGCGTTCAATGTGGTAAAGACCTGGCCTTAGAGATTGGTGTCCCTAGAAATGATTTTTATCTATGAACCAGAGACAGATGTACTCTCCTACTTTCCCTCTGCTATCTTTTTCCAAAGCAGAAGCTCCACGGCAGTCTTTGCAGTGAAGCAAAAGGCAGCCCTTCATGTTGGTGTCACTTCACATAAAGGATGTTATGTCAGAACTGAGCTGCAAGCAACAGCTTTTAAGCACATGAAAGTGAGTAGCAAATCTCAAAAAAGCCCTTTAGGTTACTGAAAAAAAGATCTGAAATAGAGTCTGTGGAAAATGGTATGCCAACAGGAGTAAGCTACTGTAAGACAGAGGAAGAAGAAGGGAGGGAGGAAGGGAGAATGTGAGCCCAAGGGGTTTTACTAGCTGCATGGCAATAAGCGCGCAGCCAGCAAGGAGGATGGTGGTGGTCCTGAAGCTGAGATTGAAAGAACAGGTGCTACAGAGTAGTATCCTGAGTATGTTCTACCACACGGTGAAGGTGGCAAAGGAAAAGGATACAAAACCTTCAGATCAATTCTTTCCATAGATGAAAACAGAAGATTTCCTGCTTATGTTCCTTTCCACGCATGTTTTGAGTTACAAATAGGTCAATATCCAAAATGACCCTGAGCCAAATGGAAGTGTGCTCTTAAATCACAGCACATAGAGGAAGAGCACTGGCAAACCTGTTCTTGCCAGCAAAAAGAAAGGAACTGAGAAAGAAATAGAGAAACATGTATTCGATATGTTCAAAGCCTCTTAATTTCTTCATAGAGGTGCTTGTAATTGCTCCATACACAGAAGCTGAAAAACATACTGAAGTTATGAAAAACACACTTACATTAAGGATAGGGAGGGTCTGTCTGTTTTTTTTTTTTTTAATTTATGGACTGATCAAATAATTTGCTCAAGCTGAATGGTTCCTTTGATATAATTCATACTGCAGGCATATTCCACACTTTGTAGAGTTGCTTTGATGATTTTATTTTTTTAATGGAAAGCTATCATCCATCAGAAGATAAAAACATTAAACTTTAAGACATCTCATGAGGTCACAGAATCATAGAATGGTTTGGGCTGGAAGGGACTTCAAAGACCATTCAGTGCCAGCCTCCTGCTGTGGGCAGGGACATGTCCCAGTGGACCAGTTTGCCCAAAGCCCCATCTAGCTTGGCCTTGATCACCTTCAAGAATGAGGCACCACTTCCAAGGATGGAGAAAAAAGCTATGTTCTTTGAAAATGCCTCTTATCTCCTGCTGTTTCTACCCACAAGCCAACACAAGCTGCTGTTTCACTGAAAAAATCCATCCACTGGCTGTGCCTTGAAATAGATTTGTGCAGAGATGGCAATGCTTAGTCTAAAGTATGTTCATGCAGTTGAGAGGAAGTAGTGCACTAGGGAACATTTCTTACCTTCTGGAGAGCCAGACAAGGACACCTACCTCCTAGTGGATCACTTGGACAGCAAACATCTGCTGATGATTTCACGTGGCTGTATGAAAAAGCAGAGACATTTCCTAGAGACAGGTTAAAGTTACCAGAAGGTAAGAACTGCTTTGCATTTATGTCTTCTTGGACCTTTTCTGAATAGCCATTTCTCTTACAGTGATGTAGTGAAGTGTTCCTAAAAGGGATTTCAGGTCAGGCTGCAATTTGAGTCATTCACAACCTTTGAGAACACGGAAAGAGTCTTAACTTCCTTTATTACCTTCAGCTTCCCTTTCTGCCAGACAACGTCAACAGCAAAATCACTGGGCCTCTGCTGAGGAAAAGACTAAAGAGAAGAAAAATACATGAGGAAATACATTTAGGAATCTAATTTTAAATCAACTCAAATCTGTCATGCAGAAACAAGCAAGCAAACTAATATCTACAGAATTAGAAAGAAATACATCCCTAACTAAATTTCTCAGCTTCAGATCTACAGCTACAGAGCTGAGATGGTGAAGAGCAATTCTGTGAACCCTCATAGCAGGAATGGTGGCCTGGAACCATGATGTTGGAGATGTGGAGAAGGATTTATAAAATCAGCAATGGAAAAGATATGTAGAATGAAAGCAGTTGAAAAAGAAGCCTGTTAGTCAAAAGTCATAAGAGAAGAGCCCATCTAGGAAACAACTGAACCAATACCGTGTTTGTGCTCTCCACAGAATGCTGTATATACAACATTTAATAAAATGGGAGCATGAAGCAAGTGTGCAATGTCAACTAAAACAAACCACGAGATTCTGTGATCTGTTGGATATGTACAGTATTGAACATCTGAAAGTAGGATAGGCAAGGTAGAGGAGGGGTCACACGTCATTTACATGATTGAGAAGTTCCCCAGTTGTGACCACTTCTTTCTGACCAAAGCTGTAGCCAGCCCAGTCTTCAGCCTTGGGCATCTTCATGTACTGGTGGCAGAGCAACATTTTCATGCATGAGTGAGTGGGTTTTCTCAGCAGGCTGCAGTGAAAACTAATGCACTACTCAAACCCTGCCTTCAAGCATAAAACATTAAAGGAGTGGGAAGTGGATGGGTCTGTAGGTCCTCTGATGGTGTAAATGTTACTGGAAAAGTCATTTCATAGCATACGTTCATCAGAAATCCAAGCCAAGGCAGCAGACGGAGAACATGCTAGCAGCAGGCAGAGGAGAAGCTGTACTAAGCTCTGTGAGACCCAGGGTAGCTATGGATTGCTTGTCCCTGTTTGAGGTTGTTTGTTCCTGCCTGTGTCTATGGTGGCTGAATCTTGGTGGTAGCCTTGTGCCACTGTGGGTACCACAGCCCTCTCTGAGGACATCGCACAGCACCAAGTGGAGAAGCTCATTAATGAGAATGCCGGTACACAGAGAATGACAAATGCGACCTTTGGAAATTCAAATCAGGCTCAGCACGTGTATCCTCCCAATGCTGCTGTGACTCCTGCCAGCGTTCATGTGGCTGTTGGGCATGTCTCAACTGCAAGCTCTCTGCTTACCACACACGTGCTGTGACCCAGCCACCTGCTTGCCCCACATGTCCCTGTGCATGTTGGACCATGCTCGCATTCTCAGCAGGACTCAGTAGCACAGCTTGCTCCGGGCTTTGTAACGCCAACCTGCCCACTTGCCTGACAACGTGAAAGCAAACGATGTGCATGTGTCCGAGCTCATGTACAGCTTGTCCCTCAATGCCTTTCTGCAGCTCCTAGCAACTAAATTGCAGTTGTCTTTGCTGCTCTTCCTTGAGCAGCCTCGTGTTTGCTCAAATATCCCTCACCAAGGTCCAAACCAGGCAACTCAAGCTCTTATCTTCCCTTTTTCCTTCTCCTCTTGTCTCACTGAGATGCATGCTCCTGGTCTAAAGCTTGCTGTAAAGGACTGCTATTTATGGGGAGAGAAGGAAGGGCAAAAGGAAAAATACATAGAAGTTCACCCAGACCATGTGGAAAGGTTATGGTAATTTAGAGGAAAAAGGATTCCCTCCCACATGACAGGACCAACTCTTTAAAAAGCTGCCTCTGTTAGGAGAGGTTTCACTGAGGGTCCCTTCTCCTGCTGAGCAGAAGTTTGTGGTCCCACAAAACACACTTCTGAGCTGGGGAAAAGAAAAGCTCAAATGAGTCTTAAGCCCAGCATCGTATTTTGCAACTAGAACTTGTGTGTCCGGAGTCCATTATTCAGTTATGCAAACAGGGAAAAACTGGGAAGAAAGTGACACAGAACATTTGTTGTTTCTATGAGAGGAGTTATCGTAGGATTTCTGGGCTGTGGAGAATGTCTGCATGCAATGAGGTGAGTTTAAGCTTAACTGGGAGTAGAAATCTTGCATTTTTTTCTTAGTTCCCTCTTTTTCTTTCCCCTCATCTTCATTTACATTGTATTTCCAGGGAAGTATTGGGAAAACTAAACAAACTAACAAAAATTGAACTCACTAACATCAACTCTGGATATATGAGTAGTAAAACAAGCAAGGCAAGGTAATAGAGATACTGATTATACAAAAGAAGTGTACGTAATGCTCTCTTCGTCTCTTCACCATGCCATCAGAGTAACACTGGGTTATGTTTTTACCACCGTAAATTATTATCGTGGGTCACTGGAATTGGAAATCACAGGAAAGCACACGTTGGGCACCATCCATTCACAGACAGGTGACAGAAGGAAGCAGGTGTGCTGCCAGAAACCCACATCTCCTGTCCAGCACCCACAAAGTGCTAATCTGAGCTTTCTTGCTTTCCAGGCTGCTGATGCTCAAGGTTTTTGGTTGCTGCCGGTGATGATGTTTCATTGTATATTTTTTTTAAATCTTGCAGAAAATATTGCAAGGCAGGCACATTTTTGTTCAGTTCAGCAACTGCTCAGTCATTGCTGGGGCTCACAGTATGAGATGATGACCACAACAGCTGCTGTGGCCTGGTATTGCACCATGTATCTACTGGGGGGACAGTACCCTTCAGATTTTGCATGATCACACTATTTTCTATTGAAATCATTGTCAGTTTCAGTGCCATTTAGGAACTCTATTCTAAAAGAGTTTACAGTTATTGAAGCAGAATAACCTGACATTAAATATGCAAACGGTGACTCATAGACACAAATTTTGAATGTGTTAGTCACAGGCAAACCCCCCAGAGTGAAAGCGGGGTCACAGGTTTATCCCAAAGTCTAGATTTACCATCTCATTAGCAGCTTTGTGTAGAGTGTGCCTGCAGTATTTAGGAATGCTGCTCTGACCAGGAATGCTTATGGTGAGTATTCACAAGGCTAATTGCTCAAGGTTTGTCAGCAGCTGTAGGAAACTGGCTAACTACCAGGCATGCCTGTTGTCACAGACCTCCCATGTCTGCAGCAAGCGCAGATTTTCACTCAGAGCATGGTGGTGCACACATGCTAAGTGTAGTAGCAGGGAGGTGAAGGACAAGGTATGGCAAACCAGAGGGGATGAGAAGGGACTGCTTGAAATGCTCTTTCTCATTCAGAACAGCTCTTGGCTTTCTCTGGAGGGAAAGATTTAAGCGATGCCTACAGTTTGCTTAAGAACTACTCACGTCTTGTACCCGAGCAGAGCGCTCCTCACAAATATGTTAATAAGGCACAGAGAGCCCAAAAGAGATGAGGCACGTCTATCACCACTGCGGGAGGCAGGAAGGCAGGCAGGGCGGGTGATGGCACAGGAGGGAGATGGAGTGCTGCAGAAAGCAACATGGCTTTTCAGTATTTTTTCAATGAAAGAACATTCAGGGGGTTTCAGGGAGTTTTACTTCAGAGAGTAAAAGGAAGAGAAGAATATTATGGGAAAACTGGAGCTTGTGGCCCAGTTCTGGGTAAAAAAAAGGATTCTGAACCATTGGTCATAAAAAATAAAAATTAAAAAAAATAAAAAGAAAAAGAGGAAGTTCAATTAACAAAAAATTAGACAAAAAATAGAAAAAATAGGGTGACAAAGGACCTTATATCCTTATGATAAAGGAGTACTTACATTGATACAGAACACAAAAAAGAAGTGCTCTCTGGAGGCCAAGGGTTTTTCAAGGGATGCGAAGGTTGTATTGCACTCACCATCTCATAAATGCTGTGTGTTGCACAGGGATGAAGACTATTAATGTGACCTCTACTGCAACTGTAACACTTAAAAACCATACTGGGCTTTAGCACAAGCAGCACAATTCCTAGAAAGGGAAAATGTGTCAGGGCTGTCCCAGAGGGCTCATTACTTGTCCTGAACGTAACGTCTGAATTATGTCTGTCTGAATCTCATCATGCCATCTCTATCCTTCACCGATGAATATATTCAAAATAAAAGAATTTAAATGCTATACACAAAGCTCAGATAGATAAGCAGCAAGCATGCATTTCTCCTAAAAAAATACAGTAATTCCAAAGCTTGTTTCTAACACCTTTTCTCAGTACTGTTGTGCTTGATTCTAGTAGGCAGACTAGCAGCTGCAAGAGTTTTCTTTGTAACACTCAGATTCAAGAACTCCAATAAATAACTGCTGAATACCAATACTTGCAAGGGCTGCAGTCTTATGACCTCACTTTGTAACATATTGTGCTAGTTTTCATATAACTTTTATATCACCACCAAAAGTGGCAACTTTTCAATTAGTTTTGTTAAACACATACAAGAGGGAGGGAGGTATCTGGGAACCACGCACCTTTTGTCTTTTCCGTATCAGTCTCCTGGTGATCACTTGGATTCAAACTATAGCAGCAAACGGAACTCCATACATAATGAAACACTCACACAGCTGTTGAAGTTGCACTGTTTTATCTTCAATGAGCCATACTGTGTGTGTTGGCATCTGGGGAGCGCTGGCAAGGTGAAGCTCTCATGGAGCATGAAGCATCTTCTGAGGGAAGCTGTTGCTTCACCTGACTGCAAGGAGCACCAAAAGCAGATGGTTTGACAGGTCACGTGAATTGGAGTTTCTTCTAGCACTTGGCTGATTGGTGTCTGCACAGCTGAAAGAACCTCCCTGGGATCCTGTGCAAAAATGTCAAAACCTCCACACCAAAATGAAGAGCAACCATAAATATTACCTCAGCAGAAAGTACAGTGCCTTCACCTTCACTCCACCAGTAGCTGCAGATGTGTGCACATTGCAAGGACTGTGTTTCAGCCTTTCTGGAAAGGAATTTGAGTGGGTGAAAAAAAAGTCAGTGGGATTTGCTAGTGGGAGCAAAACTCACAAGGAGGGAAAAATGTGGGGCAGTAACTCACAAGGGCAGAAGCATCAGTATGAACAGGGTCACAGAATGCAGCTTTAGGACTGGCATCAAGAGACCACTGGCTCAGAAACAAGAGATCTAACCTATGCCTGTGCTTCTTGAATCACAAGAAATCACACAAGAAAAGAAACCAAAGCCATTAACTCTGTGTACGTTTTGGTATTTTATTTCAATGTACCCTTCAGAAACACTGAAGCAAGCAAAATTTTGTGTGAAAAAAAATATGTATCTGAGAAATGTAGTATCTGTCCATGCAGCATAATATTAAATTAGATCATTACCAAATAAAGTCAAAAGAGACCATGTTACTCTTCACAGCCAATACAGCCCATTCCTTTTGTGTTTATACTAATTTTACCCATACTTTCCTCAGTTTCTGAAAGAGAAACGTGTGTCTCTTGAGAACTGTTAACATGGCTGAGAACTGAATCTTATTATCATGGGAACAGAATAAAGTAGGCAGACTTAAAGGCAGCATCTCTGGAATCTTTGGTATGACTGGACTTGTGTTGGCAATACTAATCAATTAACAACAGTGAATGGAAATGGACACAGTCATCTTTTGGTAGCCTAAGGTCCACTGTCCATACAGTGAAATACAAAGGCTGCACAAGCAACCGACATCTCTTCCCTTTATCCGGTGAATCTCTTCTCTTGTTGAATTACTGACAGAAGTGCTACTTACTGCAGGAGATATGCAAACATATGCGAAATACGCTTGCAGCATGCAGCCAAAAAATCTGGGGCAGCGGTCTGCAAGCAATTAACTATGAACACAAACATGTTCTCTACATCTAGTACATGCAGTTGGCTGACATTCCCAAGATAAGTTATTCGGAGTTATTCCAGAAAATCCTGAAATACAGATTGTAAGAGCACGTGGAATAATATCATCTGTCAAGGATGCTGCTGTTGCTGTCAGTGTTCTTCAAGGCAATAGATAGCAGCGTTGGGAATTTTAGCTTGTAATTACAAATCATAGGGTTTTTAAATTTTATTTTTCCTATTTGAGAAACATTTTGATCACAAGGCCAAACCAAATAGCCTACTTCAGATACCTGCTTCTCTTCATTCTTACCTAGTGCTGGACATGATGTTGCCTAAACCCACCTCCTGCGTATGATCATCCCAGCTGATCCAGGCTCTATACACCAATTACCCATTTCCTGGGGAGGTTGTAGGTTTGAACCTACGGCACCTTATAGAAAGCACTTTACACAAGCACAAATACGGGGAAAAAATCTGGTGCAAAGGGGGTGACACCTATCATACAGTAAAGAGACAGGGTGGTCTTGGATCTCCACCAAAGTCCAAATAGCACTCCCTCATTTATGATGTGGTCACTGAGAGGTTCACTTCAGAGTCCTACTGGCAGCTCACGATAATTCTTCACAAGCCGTTTTCACCCTCTCTATAGCATGGATTCTGTAGCCACGAGCATTGGAAGGTTTAGTTTTCACACAAGCAGACTTGTTAGTCTACAGGCAAATTCTGATTTTGACATATTTTTTTCTTTTGTTTAAGAAAGCAGCGAAGTACAAGCACTCATTATGCTAAAAATCTCAAGAAACATCAGAAAACGCTTGGTTGGGTTGTTTCCTGTAATGGAAGAAAGGAAGAAAACATTCTCTTCTCATGTACAAATCATTTCAACTTCATGAGCAAACATAAGAATGTAAGAAATTAAGATAAAACCCTAAAGATGCCATTTTTTTGCCATAAATCACTAAATACTTTCCAGCAACTGCAAGTACTCTGATTATTCACTTAATCTCTTAAGATAGATGTTTCTTTTTCAGCTGAAAAACAAGTATTAAATCACTGTTTTTCATATAAAGCACAATACTATAAATGTGTAACAGCAAACCAGTAAATAGAATTGTAAGATAAAAGATTTAAGAAAATAACTTTATTATTGCAAATTAACAAAACTAGAACTCCTTTCTAAAATTATTTTCACAAGCAATCACTACTGTAGACTCGATGTGAGAATCCAGCTCATATTTAGAGGTATCTGTTTCGAATGTACTCTCTGTACATGAGGAAGTCATCTTTTCCCAAGGGCTGCATGTTTCCTTTTCCAGCCTGAATGTGTGCATGAAAAATTTCTATTGATTTCCTATCAACTCTCGGAGGCTGGACTTCATAAATATTATCTTGAGAAAAGGAGGAGATTGGTATTCTGGAAGAAAACACACAGAATATTTGAACTTTAAATAAAACAAAATTGCAAAGTTAAAGAGAAGTATTCATTTTCCTTGAAATCTTATGCATGAGAATCAATGGAAAGGTAACTTGGCAGTCAATAATCCATTTACCTAGATTGCTACTGCAGGCCTGGTAAGACCTGATTTCCAAGTAGGGTAATTAGGTAAGATGTCACTAATCACATTTCTGGATACTTTCTGTACTTCCTTCACTCTGTCCTCATTTTTTCCATCCTTCCTCAGTTCTTCTATGATCAGTAGGCACCCGAGCTGATCTGTGCCATACATTATAGCAGATAATGGGAAAACTTCATTGAACTACCCACTCAGTAGCAATTATAACAAGCAAGACATGACTTTCTAAACTAACAAACAGAAAGGATTTATCAGATAAGAAATGTCCATCTATCTATAAGGAAACAGATGACTGACTATCGGCAACAACACTCTGTACACTGGCACAGCTGATATCTCCTGAACTTATCTTTTAAATAGCTTCATACAGCACATGTTCTCTTTGAATACTAATATTTACACCTACTCATCTTCTGAGAAATACATGTAGTCTGAAAGTTTCCAAGAACCTGAGTACGCCAGAACTTTTCTAGGCACTGTTGTAAAATCAGACTCACTCATAAGGCAGAAGCTGGCCTTCTCACTACAACTCTGTAAAACTGCATAGGCAGCAAGAACTGACTGTGTCTCCCTGTACTCTGGACTCTTTCACGTCTGGAGTGCTGTGCCCAGATTAGAGCTCTGCAGTACAAAGCAGACACTGAAATACTTGGATGAGTTCAATAAAGGTCATCAAAATGATTACAAAGCTGGAGCACCTGATGTATGATGAGAGTCTGTGTGTGCCAGGTTTGCTCAGCTTGGCTATCTTCTACTGCCTAATGGGAGGTTATAGACGCCATGGAAGCAGCCTCTTTGTGGAGTACATGATGAAAGGACTGATTTCAAAAAGGACAAGAAAATATGCAATGTGGGATGTCCTGATCACGTTTAAGGAAACATTTTTCCACTGTGAGGGTTGTCAAACACTAAACAAGTTGCTCAGAGAGACTGGAGACCCCCATCCATAAGGACACGAAAAGCTCGAGTGCACGTGGTCCTGAGCAAATTAATTTGGGATTTGACCAGATGGCCTCCAGGATCCTTTCAAATTTAACATATTTGATGGTTCCAAGCCAAATTTTTTCAGTAGAAATGCATTCTCCAAAATCAACAACAAAGTAGTAAGAAAACTATTTATACACAATATATAATAAGTGAATAAACACAAAGCATATGTGTAACAATTTCCATTTTTAAAGCACAAAGCTATTACGAAAGCAATATTCATAAGTATACTACGTGCATTTCCCAGCAATACTTCAATAATTTATTTATAAAACACTCCCTGACTTTTACCTGCTTGATAGCAGAACAGTTTGGATTCCACAACAGAACATTTAATGACTAATATGTCAACATCTGAAGGTAACCCATGTTAACTTTTTCTTCTGTTAATATTATTTGATTTAGAAGAAATCTATTTTTGAAATGAACTGCAAAGAAAAACTATCTGACAGAACTATGAGTTATCCAGAATAGTGGATGCAATGCACCTATAATTCCTAAGCAGGAGAAATAGATCATTTTTCAGTTATTAAAAAAATGGCATACATGCTTTGAAGAGTTCTCTGAATCATCAGTTCTCATATATCTGTATTTTTTGTTTCACCTGGAAAAGCTACTTTAACTCTTTAGATAGGCGTTAACAAACTACTGCTTTATAAAACTCTCTGTAAACAATGCTGCCCAAGCATTCATTACAACAAAGATTTAAACACTTTCTTACCATCATATACACCGAACACTTTGATAAATCAATCCTTTTCTTGTATGTCAGACCAAAATTTCATGACATCTACTATCCTGTTTCATGAAGCAACTAGTATCAATGCTTTAGAATAGCTTTTAAAAACAAAACAGGTACTGAATAATCCCATCTCCAGAATATTTATCAGTCTCAGCACCAGAATTTAGGAACTATATGGGATAAAATTTGAAACTGGACTTCTGTTTCACGAGAAGCAATTTCCAAGGTATTCACTGATTTTTCTAATATTTCTCTGAGACACATAGAATCCTTTGGGGAAAAGTTTTACTACTTGGTTGTGTCTGATGTGACATTCATTTGATTTGAGATTACGTGCCTTGGTTGCTTGTAGCTCTTAAAGTGGAAGAAATGGTGAACAGTCATCCTCTATTTGCCTCCTCCGCATCACTATTATGCAACCAAATGTATTTTATCTCTCCTCATACGTTAGCTATTTTCTGACCAACCTCATCATCTTGTCATTTATGGAGAGTTCCAAAGCCTACCACATCCTCTTCAATAACGCATTGAACAAAACCGCCTTTAATGACACAGATTTTTTTTTAAAACTAGCTTTTCATTTGCCATCTAGTACGTTAGCCACTGAAGACAAATTTTCTAAATACATTACTTAAAAGTATACTGGGATAACAAGCAGCGTCTGAAAAACAGAATGCTATTGTTAAATACCATATCAGTGTATGCACACATTTTTTGGACTCAAAACTTCTCAGCTAAGAAATTACAGCAGCTACTTTCTGTCAAAGCTGATTATTTTCAAAAGTGAGCATCAATCAACCCAAATGCAATGAAGATTCATCCATATTAACATCACTAAATTCCACAGGAACTATGATTCACTATCTAGGTGCCCCTCAAGAAAAAAGTTACTTCTGGGTGTGTAATATCCTCCTTTAAAGGGAAAATACAGGGAACTCTGCCTTCAAAGAATTGGAAAATTCAAACAAAGGTAAAGACCTTTTATAAATGAAATACAGTAATGTTCCTTTAGTTGTACTATGAGCATGAAGTAATGCCTGCAGGGTCAATTTGGAAAAAGCCCCACTGATTCTCAATCAACTGGAAGAGAAATGTGAAGAAAAAGTTTAAGTACACCAGCAAATAGAATATCAGACATTCAAAACCACCCAATATTCACAGTGTAACAGCAACCAGTTAATTTCCAGAGGTGAAAAATAGCAAGGCTGCCTCTGAATTAAAACCTGGTCAAAACAGACCAATGTCAGACAAAAGAAATGCTAAAATAAAGGCTTGAATTCATCTTTCAAATCTCCATCACATAGATTTTAAGTCTGTGTTGAAGAGTCAAAAAATCAGATTTCTTGCAAAAAAATAAGTCCACAGGAAAATATTTTTCTTCTGGACTAAAAGAACTTTTTTTTTTCTTTTAACTGTTTTCAGTTTCTAAGAAAGGAAAAGTTAAAGGTCACCTATTATGTCTAGAATTACTTAGGACAGCTGGCTTAACTTCATTAGTATTTTAAGAACTTAAGCACAAATTCTCCCATTTATTTGATATATAGTATGAGGGGACAAAGTCAGAAGAAAAAGCATCAAAGCTTTTGTTTTTAAACAAGATGGGACTACAACAGAAATTTCCTTTCAAGCCCTTCTGATCATCTTCCCAAACTCATCAAATAATTTATACTTCCTGACTACAAAATACAATGTTACCAAGCAATATGATATACATAAAGTAAACTACAATTGCATAGAATTAATATAATAATGCAAAGAAAAGGTTTTTCAGACTATTTGGGAAATGAAGATACAGACTGGACTCACAAAAAGTTTATACACCTAAGCCACAATACTTTCTGATTTTACTATTTTTCAATAAGTGCACAGTTAGAATACATAAATTCGTCTTCTTTCTTGGAACTTGGCTGAATGGCACGGAATATTAATTGTTCAGGTGTTACAACTACAGTCCCCTAAAAATGACACATTTAACTTAAATCCAAGCTTTCCTTAATCCTTACTGTTATTCAGTAAAGTTGCCTTAGAAGACACTGCACTCTTCACCTACAAGTCTTAACATATGCAAAACTTATGTAACACAATTTAAAGTCCAAAGCACAGCTTTGATCAGTGATTCGGCTCTCAAATTTCTACTGAAGCCAATCATGGAAACACAGCTATTTCAGACTATCACCAGCTAATTCAGCAACATGCCAAGAAATCCCTTTGACTTATATTGGACTTTTAACAGTTATGGAATGGTTACCACTTGACGGCATCTCTTTTCTAAACTTTTAATGATAAATTTAGATTGGATTTAACAATGCATCTTATCAGACAGACTGTAAAATGCCTTAGGGTACAATTTATCTCTTCCCATGCTATCTTTGTTTAGCATAGTGGTTCCCAACTTTTAAACAGTCTTCCGAAAACTGTCAGTGCTTACACCTCCCTGAATCTGCCCCTTAATATCTTAAATATCATCATCCCTTCAATCCTTCTCCCATTAATTTAAGAGACTTCTGCCATAATCTCTTCCTCGCTCCCAAGACTATGTCTACGACCAAAGCTTTCTTGCTCCCTTTCTAATTTACGGGTGGACACTGCCAAACTCCCTGCTCTTCATGACACTCTTGTTGGCTGCCAAAGGGGCAGTGCCAAAAGTAAGTAAGCAAGCCAGGCCAGCTCACTCATTTTAAAGACATTCAACAGTAACACATGATGATGCACATTTCTTTGGGATCTTCAAAACAGCAGAAAGGCATTTAAGCTGGCCAATGCCAGTTTAGTTTAGTTCTAGCTTAGTTTGGCTCTGCAAATATCATCTATGCCATAAACGTACTCTTCACCAGTTGGTCCAGCATTCCTATGGTTAAGCGTGCATTAAAATTTCCTGCCTTGCTTCGTGTTTTCCATATAAAATACTACTTTGTTTTTGAGGAGTATCTTAGCAACATTATAGTGCTCTCAGAAAGGTAACTGCAGTGTTTTAAAATGAAAACGTAATTGCCTCTTCTTTATAATGTAATTACTAAATGATGATCAATTTAATTAAAAATTTGATAAGGGCTTTTAAATCGCAGAGTAGAACACTTGCTGCTGTAATCAGTATTAGAATTGTTCTTTGGATCTCTAACTTCTGAAACAATATGTGTTAGATAGTGATAAAAATGTAAATTCTGTGAAGAGAAGCCTCTTATGGGAGGAATTTCAACAAGTATCTCTTCAAGGGCAAATCATGTGAATTCCTAAGAAGATAAAACTGTGATCCAATTTTGAATACTGGAATTTAGTTCTGTTCATCTATTATTATTACAGGTGAGAAAACAGACTAAAATTTGTTTCTACTCTTAGAACTCTACTCATTGCGAGAGAATAAGTGCTCACCTTCTAAGAGGTAAAGAAGGAAAAAAATAGATTACAATTTCCTGGTATTGCAGCTGGTCATTTCTGAAAAAACACAGCCACTACATATTGCTCAGGTCTGTGTTATGGTAATATAAAGTCGCTGGTCATCCAGAGAGTTTGGCTACATACCTAAAATCAATTTTACCAAGATGTAGACAGAATTTGCTATGCTGCATCACAGAAACGTTTGGTCCTTCTAGAATTAAAGACGTATATATAGCTCACAATTTTGCAAAAAGTGAAGTTGTAGTGCACAGACTGTATTTTCATTCTTCCTTATTTAGAATTATTATAATGTATATTTATACTGTATATGTATATGTATAATGTAAAACTATGTATTATAATTCCTGTTGAAGATTCTTAACCTTAGGATTCTGTGGTAGTACAACAGAATGTAAGTACTACAACAGAACATAAATTAATAATAAAAATGTAAGCAAGTTATCTGCCTATATGATTAAGATAAAATTTACAAAATGCTGCTTTAATGCTTCTCTTAAACAACAAAAACTCTTGTGTCAAAAGAGCTGAAACAATTCAGAAGAGAGCCTGACTCACAAATATGCTCTTACCAAATCAGCACTTTGTTCTATTTTTTTGTTGGTACTTGCATGAGTAATACTGTAGAATTTCCACTTTAAACTTCTAATTTTTTTCCCCAACGGTGATAGTTTATCCTCAGCATCGCTATCATATACTGCTAGTTGATTATAAACACTAAAGTAGGCGTTTCCAGAATTGGTATCAAACTCTAGTCCATCCGAATTTATATCTAGATGTTTGTAAAGTAGATCTTTTTCAAAGAATCCACAGCTTCTGCAGATACTCATTTATCTATTTAAAGCATTTAAACTAGCAAACAGCATTTGATGCTAGCACACTGTACAAACTTAATGTCACCATCTAACATTGAAAACATGTCACTTAATCAAATGCAGCTGGCCTGTATAGTCCACTAGAAAGTGCAAAAAACCAAACCAAAATGTACTACACTAATTTGATGCCATCTCTGTTTATTGATTTGTTTCTAAAGACATGACATTTCTGAAGCACTAGTGAGTCAAGTCATTTCCTAAGACTTGAAGAAACTGGGACAAAGTGAATGTCATTTTGAACATTTAGTTACTAAATCTCAATTGCTTCAACATATTAAAAATATCTTGAAAGAACCGTGAGTTCATAAATGCCAGTTTTGATTAACAGGCACATATTAAACTGTAAATGTTTATAGAATGCTTGTACAGTCCACTCATTTAAACAAAGGCATTTCTCCAACATTATTTGCATAGGAATCTTTTGAATAAGTTTAGTATCTTACTAGAGATAGGAGAGCACATTATTTATGCTTGGCTATCAAATAAACCTGAGACCTTTTATTTCTATGGCCTCCCAGTAAAAATTGATTAGAATGTAAACTCCATGTCCTGAAGGACAGTACTCCTGACATGCAAAGGACAGTTACTTGCACAGTAACTGTGACCAGGCTTCACAATATTGTCATTTCACTAGGAGTTTGTTGTCTTTACAATAAGAGAAGTGAAATATTCTTCAGTTCTTACAAAGTTTCATACTTAGAAGAAGCTGTGCATGGTGGTATGCTGAGCTCACAGTACAGCAGTGACCAGAGAGCCACTATAGTAATTCTTTTTCAATCTGTAAAGAATATCTAAAGGAGACAAAATGTACTTTGTTGCCTTGTTTGAATCCTAAGTATATATATCTGACCTACAAAACTTGCAAATTGAACTATTTATTTATTTGTTTTCCCTAAATGGTAGCCCTTTAAATTGCTTACTGAGGTCTTGAAAGAGTCTTCAATTTTTTTTTCCCCTCCTTATGCACAATTCCCTACAGACAACAAAATTTCAGTCACATTCTTCAGGAGCAGAGAAGACTGAAAAATAAGAAACCTCCATAACAGCATACGCAGTTTCAAAAGTCAAAGAAAGAAGAACATCTCTTTACACAGTTACACACTTCAATGAGAATTTTCCAATCTACATTGGGAGTAGGTTGTCTACAGTGCAGAAAAGGAATCTGAGAGAAGGTGAGACATCTCATACAGAAAGGTGATCTCTGAGGAGCCTTTTAAGTAGGGAAGATTTATGCTGACCTTGCTAATTCAACAGTTAAAGATTGTATATAAAGAAGTCAGGAGATAGGACAGGACAAAACAAAGCAACTAACCAAAAAACACACATAGAGGGGTGAGAGCAAAGAAAGGGAATACTGTGTTTAGTTTTGGAAAGGAAGAACTTAGACCAAATGTGAGCATTTAAATTATGGCATTTTTTGTTTTTTAATTTAAGCAGACATGCATAAACAAGTGGAAAATGATGATTAAATCAGATAAATGCTGATGGTTTTATTGGCAATATAACATTCATCATCTCAGATGACAAGTCTACCAAAAATGCTATGCTAATCTAATCTACACTTTCTATTCTGAAAAGCTCAGAGCTCAGTGTTGACAGAACAGATGAAAGAAGATTATTCTTCCTACATACACGAGGATCTGAATCACATGGACTTTAAACCATTTTCACAAGGTCCCTGGGAAACAACACCAAAACTTAACAGCAACTAGATAACAGGTCCTTGTGATTTAAGTTTAGTGTAAACAAATAAAAATGTAAAGTTTGTTAACCTATGTTTTTATAAATATTTATAAGAATTCTCTGGCTTGTGAATAAATGTTTTTACTAAAATTCATGAAACTTAACTTTTTCTGACATGAAACAACAAATTAGGGTGCTAATTTGAAATAGAGAATGCAAAAAAAGCACTGTACAATCAAATTACCAGCTTGGTTAAGAATCCATGACAACTAGTAATTTTCAAAGTCACTTGTTGACTAATTATGAATGCACTTTGATTTGCCTTCGTTTCCACTGCCAAGAAACCATTTAGGATATTTAGCATATGTTTAATGTAAAATAAATAAATAAATAAATAAAAATCAATCTACTAAATCTTCCACAGATACTGTATTCATTTACTTCTGCTTTTCAACAATAAGGACCTCACTCCCTCTAAGAATTCCTAGGATTTGAATACACAGAATGATGAACAAGCTCAATGACAACTGTTTGTTTTGTGCAGTTATAAGGAAGTGATAATGCCATGTTTGCTTAGCAAATATAAAGTCATTTTTTATCTAATCTTCCAAGAAATAGACCTTATACTAACAAATTCATAAGGAAGTACTGAATGAAGAAGGGAATTTCTCTAAATGGATGAAATTATTTCCAAAACTAACCAGGGCTGTAAAACACTCAGTGATAATTACAATGTGTTTTGCTGTATTTTTAATTTTTTAAAAGATATTAACAGATTAAAAAAGTACTCAAGTAAAACAATCAGCAAGTTAAAAGGAATGGAAAATACAGGACATTTCATTGCTCATTGAAATTTTCCTAATTTCCTTTATCTGGAAACCAACAGTAAAAAAGCCCATGCACTATTTGAGCAAAGTTAAAAGCTAACTTGCATATAATAGTTGCTACTCAGTATCAGTCATGTCTGATCAATACAGGCGTGACAAGCAGAATCTAAGCAGTCCTGATTTAAAATAAAATTACAAAATTTAACATTAAGAGAATTTAGAAAACATGGACTGTATCTTTGAAGATGGTCCATTTTCAAAGGTTTAAGGAGAACAGAGCTCTAGCCCATCCTGCAGATATCATTAAACTTTCCTCCTGCTTGGGCCTCACCAGCGTCAGAATAGGGCAGTGGATTCATTAAATTGGTGCAAGTGTTATTTGCTATTCTGCACACAGGCACTGAAGACACCTTGTATCCCAATGGATGCAACTAGCTAGTCTTTACAACAAGAGCATTAAAGCATATCCACAGTCTTCTCCAGAAGAGCTACAGTGAATCAAAACACTCCATTCTCCCTTCAGGAGGAAATCGGATTTCTTGCAATCCCAGATAGATGTAAGAAGTGCATTTGGAAAAATGATTGAAAGTATGTTTTTCAGCAGAGTTATTTATATCAAACTGCAAAGAGCAGTAGGAAACCAGGTACAAGTACACAATGTCAGCCAGAAGTAATTACACCGCAGTACTCAAACAACCCTCTCTTCAGATGCATGGTAATACAGTGTACCAAAAGAATCACTGTGGTCCTTGTTCAAGTGTCCATTTTTGCTTCTAATCCAGAGGAGGTTCTTACTATTTTTAGGTTATATGTTTCATTATATGTTCACAATACACTGAGTTTAGTATTCTCTGAAGAAATTTCCGGTTCAGAGCACCAATTCAAATGTTAGCACACAGAGAGAAAGCTTCCCTTTTCCAAAATTGAACAACACGCTTTGAAAGAATGGCTCCATTTATGACCTATGTTGAAAGAAGATTCTGTCGCCACCTGAACAGTATTTCAAAGTTTTAAAAAGTTGTTAAAAATGCAGAACTGGCAGAGAAAGATGGTCTCTATCATTTCCAGAGGAGAAGTGACAGGAGACACAGCTTTGTGTAGTCTGTGACTTAACACTACTTTCTACACTTAATGCTACTCTGAAATACATGGAAATTACTCTAGGGAAAGTTAAAAAACAAATGTCTGAACCTGCCCAAATGCCACCATAATTATATGCACAGATTCTCTTTAATGTGTTTAATTTTACAGCAGCATAGCATGGGGAATAATTTACTCTAAGGGGCAGGAAAGGGATGATTATCTCCCACAGCTGTCACAAGCATGCTGGGAGATTTTGCAACTACACAAAAAGAATCACCTGTATGAGCAGCAAAAATATTCTCATTATTATAAAATGATTTCTTAATAACCATTTCATTTCAATACACTTAGAGTTGTCCTTTCATTTTAATAACAATTTTACAGTTTGCCAACTTACTACTTTAAAGTATTTCATTATGAAACTACAGATGCATTCATCTACAAAGTGTAAGCTTATTGATGGCTGTTTAACAGTATTTCATTTCAATGGTAAACATGAAATTTACCTACTGTAACAAATAAACCATTAAAAAATATGCCTCACCAGCTCTAACGCATGGAATGATTATATAACACAAAGCAGGCAACCAAAAAAAATCCATGGAGATGCTTCTGAGGAAAACGCAAACTCAACATGTTCTTTTCTTTACTTAAAATGCATGACATACTGATTTTAGCTAGCACATATCTGCTGACTTCAGTGGCACAGATACAGGCACAAAACAAAACAGAAATCCACTCCTCGTTTGCCCTACCCTTTCCAACACCAGGCATCCATCAAAGAAATAAAAATATGAAAATATCCCATTTGACCTCTCACAACTCCTCAAATGTATATTAAACAAATATATGGCATTCAGAGCTTTCTCAGAACAAACAAACTCAGATGACTTCAGTCTAAAGACTGAACTGCATTTCTCAGTTTTTTTATGCAGTGTATGTAAGCCAATCAACTTCTTTCAATCTAACTCTTTCAAAAGCAATCACAGCAATAAGGAATTGTTTTTTTTACACTCTATAGCTTCAGCATTTTGCATAGAGATAACTGCAAATCATAGTAAGATTTTAAGTCACAAGGGAGAAGCTGGGACCTGATTATTCACACTACACACTGATCCCTCAACAGAAGTTTGACTATCTAACAGTTTAAGATAAATTTTACCTGATAAACTTTTACAGGTCTAATGAAAAAAGTAAAAACAAATAGACTAAGGGAAAAAAGAAGAATACTTACAAATTTATAACCCTATCCAACTGATGTTTGCAACAAAATTGCTGGCTGCTCTTATCTTGCTTGTGTTGACTCTGTCCCAGCTGAACAAACCTGTGAGAAACAGTTGATACGAGAATAAATCAAATGTAAAAGCAATACCTCCCCAGTGGCACAAACAATGAGTCTTTAAGTAGTGACCATAATCTACTTCTGGAGTAAACAAGGGTTTTTAAAACTACACAGTAGGTGCATGTGAGAATTTTGCAGCTTTTTCTAGCTTGTAAAAGGTTTACCTATTAATTGCTGTCATGTAATATTTCATGGGGCAGAAGAGAAGACTGAGAGGTGACCTCATTAATGTTTATAAATATATAAACGGTGAGTGTCAGGAGGATGGAGCCAGGCTCTTCTTAGTGGCATCCAATGATGGAGCAAGGGGCAATGGGTGCAAGCTGGGACATGGGAGGTTCCATGTAAATATGAAAAAGCATTTCTTCACAGTAAGGGTGACAGAACACTGGAACAGGCTGCCCAGAGTGGTTGTAGGGTCTCCTTCTCTGGAGACGTTCAAAACCCACCACGTTCCTGTGTGACCTGATCTAGGTGTTCCTGCTCTGGCAGAGGGATTGGACTAGATGATCTCTCAAAGTTCCTTCCAATCCCTGACATTATGCGATACTGTGATTTTGTGAAACAGGCATCCATCCTCCAGTAGTTAAAATAAAGAAGTTAGAGATAAAGGCGAAGTTAAGAACTATCAGGAATAATGAACCGAGTGATCGTATAACATCAAATCAGAAAAGATCAAATTGAAATAGAACTGCCCTCACAAAAAAAAAAAAAAAAGAAAGAAAAGCTTCTAATATACAGTAGTCACTGTTGTTACACTGTTAGAAAAAAAGAAACAAATGCACAGAAGCTCATTTCAACACGTGCCTTACAGGTATTCTCTTTAACATATTGTGTTCTTCTGAGGTGTAGTTCCCTTGAACATTTTTTCAAACCCCATTAATGCTCTTGACTGATCAGGTGTTTGAAACATGGGTTTGTTAAGCTAATATAATCGACTGGCACTCCTGGTGTCTTGCATAAGCAACTCCTCTCTTGGCAACAGCATTTGCTGTTTTAGTTCATCTGTAACTGAAATCATTCTAGTTCAATTTTGGTTAATAAAATATCAAAAGGTTCACATTCATTTCTGATTCAGGAGAAAAAGATTTGAACCAGGTTCTGTTTGGCTTCATTGTCATTCTCCAAAATTGAGAACAATAGCTTAAACACATATTCTTAAAACAACTACCACATAGCCTGTGCTCTATGTGGGGTTACAATTGGAGAAGCACACTAGTAATTTACTCATTGCTCTGTGGGAGCTGGCCATCCAAGACACCTGCAGATACAGTAACAATAATCAAATATAGTACAAAAGTCCAAATTACCCTTGAAATAGAAGCAGAAGTTTCAGTAGCTGCAAGAATTTAGTTGGAGGTGGGAGGTGGTATCTTGATACTTACACAGCCCCCATCTCCAACTGCTCACAGTAAGCCAGCAGCTCCTGAGAAGAGCCTGCACATGCTGTGCAGCATGCTGCCTCACATTGTAGCAGTTTAAAACAAAGTGCAGGAACTGAGTGGGAATTTGCTGGACCACCTGAAGAGCCATATTCTGTCCTGCAATATGCTCTACCTTACTCTCATTTCCTGGACGTATGGCCCAAGATCACATAATCACTTATTAAGAGCACGTGGCAGCATGATGCAGTTCAAAATGAAGAGCGCATTGTTACTAAGCTTCATGCTATATACCCACAGCACGTGTATTTGTATGCTGCCATTACATGCAACTTTGACAATGGCAGCAGCCAAACTTACTTCTGTCCTCTCCTGAAACCCACTGTAGAAATATCTGGTACCTGAATATCCATGCTCCTACAGTGCGTTACCTACTTCCTCTGACTATTTCATCAGCTTTACTGCCCAGAGCCAATACCAGGAATATTTCTAGGAATATATTAATTGACAGATACTTCTATTGAAGTATCTTTCATTTAATTTCCATATTGCATTTGAAGACAATGGCATTACTTCCACTGAATTCAGAGTTGAAACAGACATCTGAAAACAGTTTGATTTTAAAAAACAATAGTATTTGGATATCACCAAATCACAGAATCACACAATCACCAATGTTGGAAAAGACCTATGAGATCATCCAGTCCAACTGTCCACCTATCACCAATAGATCTCATTAAACCATGTCCATAAACACAATGTCTAAACATTCTTTGAACACCTCCACCACCTCCAGGCAGCCCATATGTCTAAAATAAAAAATACAAATATGTTTCATCAAAAGAAGCACTTTTGATGAGATTTCTCAAATCACCTTTTAATTATTACAACTGGAAATGTATCTCACCTAGCATATATTGTGATATCATCTTCAGAAGGAACATCTGAAAGATTAACTCCATATACGTCTTTAGTGGACTGAACTACATTCTGAAACATAAGAGCAAAGATTAAGACTGAGGATACTGTAGTAACTTCTAAACACAAGCCTGCTTTCAAGAAAGAAGTTATTTCCAAAACTGAAAATTCAGAAGTGTAGGCAAAACCAAACAAGTTTCTCATATACACAGCAAACGTAGCTTGTGCAAGCTGCATTAAATAAATTACTGCATTAAATAAATAACTTACTACAAAGTTTCCTCAAGACGCTTGTTCAACAATAAGGTAAAAGATTCTTGAACAATATCCCACCAGAAAAGAACAAGATATCAAGAATTTATATTAATAGAGCACTTATAGATGTATGTATTATGTTGAAATCCAATAAGGAAAAAACTATATTAGTTCAGAACCTGCTCCCACATTTGCTTTCATATTTCCTTTTGTCAATTCTGAAATAACAATAGTCTTCAATAAAATAGAAAACTATTTCTATTCCACAAGTTACATTTTACAAGACAGCTATAATAAGGAGACAATGACCATGAATACCTCACTATTGTCAGTGTTAACCTAAGGGGTTACTGACAAGGCACATGCAATTGCAAGTGTGTCAACTAAAAAGATAGATAACTTTCTTTTAGTTCAAAACAGGAGAACTAAACTGAGCCTAACTGAATAGGTAATCCTTTTCAGCACTGCAATTTCAATGAGCAATAATGAAAACTAGCAATGTAAATTATGAGTAAAATTTGATGCATGAAAAGGTGCAGTAAAATGGAAAATATGTCCTCATCTGCATTAACAAAAATCAGAACAATTCCTCCAACTGTAAGCCATTAAAAACCAATGCTACCTTATATTTTGTATTTAAATGTATCTTTCACATAAGCATCTTAAAATTCTTAAAGACATACCTTAGGTATCAGTTTTAAAGCGTACTCAATACACAGAAGGAAAACCTGAAGTGAAATATCTTGTTCAATTGTTCAGTGGTAAGAATCATGAAGAAAATAGGGTTGGATTTTTGTTAAAGCAATAATCTGTAAACAATCCGAATTGCTGGAAAACCTGTATTCTGTTTTTCTGACATAATGAAAGTTTTCAGATAACACTGTACTTAAACAGAAATAAATGCACTTCTATTGGCCTAACAGGTAACCCAAAATCTCCAAAATTAATACCACACAATTTCATAGTTATAAAGTTGTAAATGTTTATTTATTTATTTATTTATTTATTTCCTAATTCAAACCATTTCATAAGGGAACAATTCAAAAGCCTGCAGATAAATCAGGGCGTGATTTAGTCAGACTGGAGGCAGAGCTCAGGATCTCAGATCCGTACCGTGATGTGAGTCAAAGCATGATAAGGGACAATGATCAGAAGTATACTACCTCTTTGAACTAACCACTACCATACAATACTACCATAGATATATTTTGTACAGACTACACTTGACCTGGGCACTTTCAAGTGCTGTAAGCGTACAACATTGCTCTTCATTCTTTATAAATGTTATTTTCCTCTTTAAGCTATGTGAAATATGTAGTGTAATAGAAGATTCTTACATAATAGTAAGAATAGCAAAGTTTTATCACCAGTTTTGCTAATATCTATCAGAGATCATTTAATTTCTCTGTGCCTCACTTCTGCTTGTTCTGTACTTCTTGCTGCTTATAAAATATTAAAAAATGTGAATTTTAAATTCATATTTTTTTGCATACCACAATATTTCCTACCTCAGTGATTTTGGTGTTATCTCCTGCATCAGTCACCTTTACTGGGGTTGAACGTTGAGAAACAGCACCTTCATCTTCTTTGTCTGTCCCAGAATCATCTTCAGAACTACTTGACACTGCCTCCTCACTTGGGGGTGGAGGAGCACTAGCAGCAGTTTTGCGCTGCAGTACAGTTTCTTCTCGATTACTTTTGTTCCTATAGAAGATAGAGAGTATTTATGAAATTAATTGAACATTAATAGTAAGTATTTAAAATTCCTAACTTTGGTTACTGGTTTACTAGGGGATAAGAGAAGTTCTACCCTGTGAAGAAACTTGCTGCTCATCTTTTGAATCCCTTAATTGATTTAATTTTCTTCAATCTCTTCTTATTCTTGAGCATGTGAAGAGTGCTCACAGGATTATGCGAGCTTTTCTCCACCAATTCTCCATCTCTTTACTTAAATCCTCCCATACTGTGATGTTAAAATGTATACATAAAAATTGAGACATAACGTCTTTAGTTTTGTTCTGGAAAAACATTTCACTTGCTGACTAAAATTATGTACTTTACTAACTCTCTTATTCTCCAGCCTCTAATCTTCATCAAACACTTACTTTTTTCTCCTCTTCCTTCTCTATACCTCTTCCCCTCAATTCAGTTCTCCCTCAACGTTTCCTTATGGGGCATGTATTTCTCAAGTTAAAAATTCTAGTCAATAAAAAGAGACTTATTTGTAAGAATCTGTTAAGATGCAGCATCTATATTTTAGCAGACTAACACAGGGTCTAACTGTGTTAAAGCTCTGAAAGGTGTGCATTACTTTACCCATCAGAAACTGCATCATCCTTACATTCTCTACATCTTTTCCTACTGGCCATGTGCATGCCTTTTCAACTCAGAAACCACCACAGCCTTTCCAGGAACTCTGGAGGAAGAGGGATTGGAAGGTAGATAGTGGACGTGATAACAGACAAATCAGGAAGACCCTGTGATGGTGTGTTCTCCCTGCTCACTCCTTGCTCCCCTTGGCTTCTATCCTCAATTCTCTTCTTCAGTCTGGCCTTGCTTACAAGGCACTGCACAGGAAGACAATGAACAACAGTACTGCCAACACTCTTGCTACAACAGATTAACAACCATAAATCTGTTTCAAAATGGAGACTGATGGCAGACCTCTGGTTCAACAGCTGAGGACCAATTGAGCCTGCACCTAAAAGGTGACCTATGACTATAGGGCAATCATCTTACCCCCATAAACAGCGAGGAGCCCAAGAGCATACTTTGAGCTCTCCTCCATGGCACCTGGCTGCACATCATCTCCCCTTGGGCAGGGATGCCTCTTGAGATTACTGCATAGAGAACACTTACACCCTGACATCGAGGCCTGTTGCCGATACAGATCCTTGGTAAGTGACTAATTGTTTTAGGTTTTGTTAGCCTTGCTAAGATCACATCTTAGATTGACTGTAAGCTTTGTTAGCTTTGCTAATTAACTGCACCCACACAATCCTGTAGACATAAAGCACTGATCAAGTCTGGGACTAGGAGTGGATTCAGCTGCACTTAGGTTACTTCCCTGCATGGTTCAAGGAGTTTAGAAAACAAGGGAGTTCACTCTGAACCTTGTTACTCAACAGGAGTGCCTTTTGTTGCATACATTTAGCCTTACCTTCTATGTAAGTGTATCCAGTCATCTCCAATCTTGTTAAGTTCACAGATTCAAAGAATCGCTCAGGTTGGAAATGACCTTAAAGATCATCAAGTCCAATTGCAACCTAAGCATACTACCCTAACTCTAACAACCCTCCGCTAAATCATTTCCCTGAGCACCACATCCATGCAATTTTTAAACACATCCAGGGATGGTGACTCAACCACCTCCCTGGGGAGCCTATTCCAGTGCTCAACAACCCTGTCAGTAAAGAAATGTTTCCTGATATCCAACCTAAACTTACCCTGGTGCAACTTGAGGCCATTTCCCCTCATCCTGTCACCCGTCACCAGTGAGAGAAGACCAACCCCACTCTCACTCCAATCACCTTTCAGATATTGGAAGAGAGCAGTAAGGTCTCTCCTCAGCCTCCTTTTCCCCAGACTAAACAGCCCCAGTTCCTTCAGTCTCTCCTCATAGGACATATCCTCCAAGCCCTTCACAAGCCTTGCTGCCTTTCTTTGGACCTGCTCCAGCACCTCAATGCCCTTTCTGTATTGAAGTGCCCAAGCTGCTACCTTAGTTACAATTAAGCTTTGTTAAATCACTATACTGCCTCCATATTATATCAATAAATATATTCTAGCTTCTCTCCTATGAGTGCAGTACAGTGCAGATGTTTTCCATCCACAACAGACTCTAAAGCAAAGTATGATAAGAGGCTTTGATGATAACATGCAGGTGGGTGAAAACAGTAGCTCAGGTTACAGCTCTAACGCTCTCAGCAGCAAAGGCATGGAGGTCGCTAGTGTCACTCGAGTTCCACTGTCAGAACTGTACATTTGCAAACTCATACAGTAATTTATCTCTGTAGTGAATTAGCTACACTTCCCATGTTTTAGCTACACATGTAAACAAGAGGCCTCACAAAGGTTACTGATCTGAGACCACCCCTCGCTCTATCCTAAGTACATTAATGCATGAGAATTCTTACAGCTAGAATGAACACCTCAGAGGGAAAAAAGTCACAGAGTTTAAGTTTATTTTCAGACTTAGCAGTAACTGACATCTGCTTAAACAAAAATATACAGAAAGTAACAAATACTGTATTCTCCTCAGAAAAAATTGAGGAGGTTATCTTCTCTGCTTTTTTAAATAAGGTGAAGATCACAAGAAAAGCAGAATGAAGCAAGTAGCCAAACACTAATAAGAGTGATATCCCCATCCCACTGCCAACACACACACAAGAGAATGCCAAGATGTAATTGTCTTAGGGACAGATGAAAACAGACTATTACATCTTTCAGAAAGATTACGGTAGATCAGAAGGTCCTGAAACAAAAAAAAAACACAAACCAAAACAAAACAAAAAAGGCCACCATTCCTAGAAGCCTTTTAAAACAAAAAAGAAAACTATCTGTTTCAGTTTTAATTTAAAGCACTGCAAAGTCTATGCAAAGTTGTATAGCAAACTATTCAGACAGTAGGTAGAAAACATGGTCTGCTTGGCCAGACAGATAAGCCTAATGGAATATTAATCAACTTAATGAGGAAAACAGCATTGACATGTACTTTGCATTTTGTGGGAAATGTCAAGCCCTGTGCTTTCAAATAGCTGTAGTGAGCTTCCCCAGATATGAAGCAGCACTTATCATTACCGACATGGGAAACAGAGGGAAGTAGAATGAGATCCTGTGTATGAAGTAGACCCTAGTAAACACTAGTATCAGAAGAGCAACACTACAATCTAATCAGTATCTCTGAAGCAAGTTCAAACACGCAGCAGTATGTGGTATTTCAAAACAGGAATTCAGTATGTGCGATTTCAAAACAGGACTACAAATATAACTCCTAGATACTAAGATGGAGATAAATGGTAGTTCCTTATACTTATTCAGATTGAAAAAAGAGCTAGAAGAGGATCATAATGGATTTGGTATATTCAGTATTGTGGAGAAGCTTTTATTGAAGAAGAAATCTAGATATGGGTAAAACATTATTTCCCTTTTTCTAGTCAAGAACCAGTGGCATCATCTCTACACAAAGGCTTCTAGTACAATGGAGGAATCAAACAAGAGGGCATGGTACTGTAAAATTATGATCTATTATAAAACAAATGTAATTCTGGTATCACAACCTGATCAGGACAGTTAGGCATATGTCCCACATGCCTAAAAAAACAGAGAATTCCACTGATAAATGCTGTGAATCTACTGATGTCAGTAGTACCATTGTACAAATAAGGTTGTTTGTGACTTAGGAAAAGCAATCATATCACTGTGTTATATAGTGCTTATAATCTAAAGGTTTTTTCATTTTTGTTTTTTTGTTTTTGTTTTTTTTTGCATTCACGTCCTCTTTAAAAAGAGGTGTACTCTTGCATTTAGTAATAAATTCTTTCTCTCACATAATAGGCATCTCTAAGGTAAGGTAGAAGTCTTAAGCCACATTTTACTCCAGCACACAAGCCAATGCATGGCAAACCTTATGAGAAATACCCAGGGAGTCCTGGAACATGACTTCGATCCAGGTGACTATCCTACAACAATCCCTCAAAATCACAGCAGAGAGATCAAGAAAAAGATTGAGAAAGACATAAAACATTAAGAATTTCATGCTGTATCTGGAGATAATTTAATGCAAAATACCAACATTATTCCAAAGGAGAAGAATGAAGCTTGACTTCAAAATCACCCACACTTTCAGAGTTCTTCGGAGAAATGAACTGAATAACTATAACACAGTCTTTCTGTTTATTTCCAGGAAGCATTACTAGAATTAAATCACGCTCTACTAGCGATAAACCCAGACCACTCAACGTTTATTAACAGTGAGTCCCTCAGGGTCAAAGCATGACAGATGTTATTTATGAGACAGGCAAATTTTATAGCTTATAACAGAGCGTTAAGTTTTCAGAAGAACTTACTATATTGTGACGGAACAGGTTTAATCATTACTGATAAAAGGTTTCCTTAATATGAGGTATCTAAGGAAGAATGAAGTGGTTCAGGAATAATCTTCATAGCCCTTACGTGATATTGCAAATCAAACAAAACAACAGAATAAACAGAATAACAAAGCAAGTTCAGGATTCAAAAATAGCTAAATGAGGCATTCATTTGTCTCAGTAACTGTTTTGGAATTGTTTTATATCAATTTATAAATTTTATACAAATGTTTTAATAAATATTTTTCTGTAACACTTAAATTTTTAATCAAAGACCATGTGGAAATTGGCAGTTACTGCTGTTTGAAGATAGTATCTGTATCCTTTAACAAGCCAGTTTAATGAAACTGAACGATAACTTACAGAAGCATTTTAACTGTTTTTATAATACAACAAAACACATGATGTTTGACAAGTCTCTCAGACATATGGTTTGAATTTTGAGAGGTCTTGTATGGAGACAGTGGTTGGACTTCATTATCCCTATGTTCTCTTCCAACTTGGGATATTCTATGATATTATGTTCTATTTATATGAGATTTATTCTTCTTTCTTTTGGAAAAAGGGGGAAGAGGAAAAGGGGAAAGGGGGAAGAGGAGAAAAGGGGGAAAGGGGGAAAGGGGGAATGAGGGAAAGGGGGAAAGAGGGAAAGGAAAGAGACAGTAATGGTACCAAGAGATGACCAAATTTGAACAGCTTCTGTATCTTCATTCTAGATAAAATTACCTTACAGGTCTCACTTAAATAGAAAAGATTAAACAAGCCTGAATAAAGAATTCCCAGCATCAAGTACAAAACTAAAATTAGGTATGATTTTCAAAGTGTACATTTCCACAGTACTCCAGCAATGATTTTTTTAATTTCCCATTTCGCAGAACTGCACACAGTGTTCAATCTTTTCATTACAATTTCACTATTATTAAATCAGAACAAAATTTGTTATTTCTAACTTACCCCAGCACTGATTTTCCAGTTTCATCAGGTTTACGAACAGTAAATGGACTTGGATCAATCCCCATATTCTTTGGCATAAAATCCCTGGCCAAAGAGGAAATAAAATCTCACTGTAAGAAGAGTTCAAAACAAAACCAAAACATCTTCTAGAAGAGCCAACTCTAACATCTACCTTTGAATTAAAAAATAAGCACGAAAAACAAATTAATCATTACAAGTTATGTAAATGTAAAACCCCTCAGTATTTCAAACATTTTCAATGGCACCATTTAGCTTTGTAAAGCAGCTGCAAATTTTGCCACTTGCCAAAGAGGATAGAGCAATAGCATACTCCTGTACTGAAGAAGCCCTGTGACTCATATGCATTGTTTTCAAAACGCTGCCAACACTCAAATTGGGTCAAAAAGCTACGTGAAACATAATCTGCCTGGAAGTCATTAGCTAAAGCGTGATTAAGATTATGCTTAGAATATCTGTCTGATTGCTGCCAACAAAAATTATCAGGCCAGCTCTAAGAACCACATGAACTGAAAAAAACAGCTGTAAAATTCAAGCAGAACAATTACAAAGCAATTGCTTTGGAGGTACCTTCCATGACCTACTGAATCCACAAAGAAAAGCCCATTTCTCAGCCTTCAAATGCCTACACATTAGACACTCTGCAGTGGAAAATAATTTTAAATTAATTAAGTGCTATCTTGACAGAAATTTTGAGCATTGTTGAGCATCGCTTTTCCGTTTTAACATTATGATTTAACTTCCAGAATTTTGCTAAATTTGAGGCTTGAAAAAGAAAAAATCTAGCATGTTACCCAGGTTTAAGCAAATAAATGAAGCACACATTTAATTCACACTATATCTATTTCCAGTTAAGCAGTTGTAGTCCCAAAACAACCCAAATATACCGTGTAGAATTGGTCATTGCTAAGCAGAAGGTCTCATCAAAGCTGCTCAACTCATATGGCCGAAAAAACTCATTATGGATATCAATTTCCTCTTCATACTTGTGGAATTTCTTCACTGTTAATTTGCGTCTGTTTTCAGCACATGTCACTGGGGAAAGGAAAAAAAAGATCTTCTTTACCAACCATAACTGACTCTGCAGTAGTCTGATTACATAGCCACCCTACTCGACATTTTTCTATAGCCATAGTCCATCTAGGACAAGAAAATATGATATAAAAGAGATGCAGAGCACATTTTAATAAATGCACATTATCAATCACCATAAATTGATGTCCTTGCTGAAGAAAATTCCTCATAAAATATTCTCCAAAGTAACCCGGAGAAATAAGACATAGTAGCAAATCCTTATCTGCAGCAGAAATATTACCACTAACATAGACTATAAATAAATTTTAACAAGAAAGGAAAAAAGGAAAAAAGAATGATGTTTGTCCTGACACAAACTTATGGAGGTCAGGTTTTAGCTACATGTTTGTATTACTTAATTCTTCAACTCTAGAGTTAAATATCTCTTGCATCCTGCACCCCACTGTTCATCCCATTGTTGAGGAAAAAATACATAGTACTTAACTTTTTTTTTTTTTTTTTTTTTTTTTTAAAGGATTTGAGGTCTAAAAGAATTACAAAGCTTTACTGACTAAAACCTCTTTAAGATACTCTTAAGGCAAGAAGCAAATACAGTTCCTACCTTCATCAAAAGGAAGAGGTAAATGCTTTAGCACACCTGTCGTCCACCAGTAAGTATAGCTGAATGGGAAATACAGACACACAGTTGATATAGATTTGATCTTGCATCCAATCTAAACATTTGCACATAGCAGTTATCCAGCCATATCGAGTCCCACTGGTAAACATTTCCTTATAAATCAAATGTGAGAGGAAGTAAAGGATTATCCTCAGATGGATGCTCTCCATAGATTCCTACCCTACAGCTTTGCACTGAGGGCATGAAATATAACAACATGAAGTCCAACTCAGCACTGAACTAATTGTATTTTCAAGTCCCTTACCTATAGTATTGAAAAATTAAGCTCCTAGAACATACAGAAGGTAGCTGGAGGGAAAAAAAAAAAAAAAAAAAAAAAAAAAAAAAAAAAAAAAAAGAACAAAACACAAAGCAATGTGGTAAGAATACTTTGTATGTTGTGTTTTTGCTTTTTTGCTTTGACCAGAGCAAGAAAGACTTCAAACTTTACCCAGTCACTATTTATTTCCTAAAAATTAGGAAAAGAGTATGAAGAAATGAAAGCCATTTATCGTAATAAAGAAAACTAGAAGATCCTCAAGGCAACTCACTTCTACACATGGAAATACATTTTAATGTGACAGCTGTCTGTCCCAAGTGTAAGAACTGCACGTTGTTATAATTAATAGCAAAAAAGTGGACCTGCAATCTTATTCAATATTTCTGAAAAAAAAAAACCAACCCACAAAACAACAACAAAAAACAACAAAACAAAACCACTAAAGGAAGTGAATGTAGCATTCATAAAATAAAGCACTGTTAATCTTTCATTCATATTTACATGTTTTCATTTTTCTCAAATACACTTCAAAATTTTCTCTACACTACTCTGAGTGTCTATTACTCCATTATTTGGGCTTAAAATATATTTACTTATCTTCACTGATTTTACTTCAAACATATGCATATTCACAATGTGGTAAGGGCCTTAATTAGAGAATACAGCAGTTATCTTCACCAGATAACAGTGTAGCTGCCTGGAGCAGAAACAACATGCGTACTGTGGTGCCCAGAGATTGACTTGTTAGTGGGACTCCACAAACTGTGCCAAACAGGCAGGGCAGCACATTACAGTCCTAACAACTGTGAATGTCTGAACAGGAAAGAATGAGTTATGAATGAAAGGCCCATCTCTTGATGAAGGACTACATCAGGTCATGCAAGCAAGCTAGTTTTTCGTTTCCTGCAGACCCATCTGGCATTACTAACATGAGCTAGCATCAGCAGAAGGAGAAAAGGATTGAAATTTAGAAACTGTTGTATCACATGCTGACTGCCCGATGTGTTAATGGAATAAGCAGCCAACCATGACAGGGTTGGACTCTTCTCTAGACAAAAATCCAAATGCAGATATTCACACCTACCATTTGTGATAACAGAAATATAAAGCAACAAAATTCATAAAACAGATGATGTAGTAACAAGTCTAGTACTGCCCTTAGCCTTAAAATGGAAAACCCTTTTTAGACACAGTATTTACAATCCTTAGTGAAACCATTTCACATTCTAAAGCAATCGCTCTAGAAGTTACTCTGTAATTTTTGTGCTTTAGCTCTATTATTTCTGTATACCACTGCACAACTACAACAGGATGCAAATGAAGAAAAAACATCATCAAAATAGGCCAAACATGGCTGAAAGGAAAGTAACAAATAACAGGCTTCGTGGCAAACACAGCTGCAGACTAAGGGCACTGCATGAGAATATAACCAAAGTTTGTACTAATAAAAACACTAAATACCACACTGACTTAATAAATCTAACCATCAAAAAGACATTTATACACAGTTTAACAGAACAAAGATAGCTGTACTTCCGTAAAATTGTTTAGTATTTCACACTGCAGGACAATTTTGTATTAAATGAGACTTCTACTTCAACGCTAAAATAAATCCTTCAAAACAGCAGCGTCCAACACTTTCTGTAATCTCTTGAAGAAAGTTATTTTATTTTTTTAAGTGCTTGCAAAAGCTTAAAATTCATTAGTTATTTCAAAAAGAAAAAAAAAAAAGTTTTCAACATGCTGATTAAATTATGTGGTTAGCAGCATGTATCTTATTAGAGCTATACCCAACAGAAACCAGAATATCAAAATACCTTCGCCTGGTCTGTGACAGACTGAGGGTGTTCTTGTGATGCAAATAGAAATCAGTAGGAAGTTCCCAGAGATGAGGCTTTCCTTCCATAGGCTTGAATACTCCGAGGAACAGATTGATAGATTCTTGCCTGTCTGCATCTGTTAGACAAGACATACAGTTAACGACATGCAGAGCTCAAGCCCACCGAGGCATCTGCTTACTTGTTAGACTTTCTCCTCACACAACAAACATATAGTTCCTAAGACTCCTACAGAGATCTCTGGGCTTCAAACCTATCAAAACTTCAGTTAGACCCCACTTTCTGCCATACTGCAGTGCACATGCAGCTGGTTCCAGGTCTTTCTTTGCTTTTCTAGCAAAGAAGAGACAAATGCTCTGCCTTGGCAGAAGTAAGACTGAGTCTCCCCCTTGCTTCTATGTGTGTACGCACAAAGGATGTAAATGTATTTTTGAATGTGTCAGGGCACGTGACCTATCCTGATGAATTTACTGCATACTAAAAGTTCCGTTACAGAAGGATCAGCTAGTCCAGAGATGTGATGGAAGCCCAATCCTTGGAAACATTCAAAGTCAGGCTGGACTGGGCTCTGAACACCCTGATCAGGCTGTAGATGTTCCTGTTCATTGTAGGGGAGTTGGACTAGATGATTTTTAAAGTTCCTTTCCAACTCAAATTATTCTATGATTCTACGAAAGGCGAGTTCATTAAATCAAACAAGAACCAATACAAATCATCAGTATCATCATCATCATATAAATCATCATCATATAAATTATGAAATCTTTTGGTTTTTTTGAATAATTCATAGTAAAATGATTAAACTTCATTAATACCTTTTAGAAGTTTAAACTTTTTTCTTGTAGACTGAAATTACCAAAATATGGGTTTCTCTCACCATATTCTAAGCTTCAAACTACAGAAGGCAAATGCTAAAACCCAGCAGTTAGCTACCACTGCAGACAAACAAAATGCTGTTTGTCTACATTTTTAAAATTTTGCTTGCTATTGAACTGCAGGTAGGATGAATTATAACAGATATGTGAAAAATTCGGAGTCAGATCAGGGCTTAAGGATGGTGAACCATAATGAAGAAAGCTTTGCAGGCAGACATGTAGCAGCAGAGGATGGCTCGTGAAAAATATATCCAGAAAAAAAAAAATGGAGGAATATGTGGAGAACTGAGCTCTACGTAAGCTCTGATGAATCAGCAAGTGGAAAGCTCCTCTCCATTCTTGTTTGCATTTCAGTATTTATCAGACACAGAATAGTTCAGACTAGAACTAGTGATGGCACTACTCCATCAGCTCTTTCCATGCTACAGAAACAACACTAAGAGAGATCAGTGCCCCTTAAGCAACAGACTTCATCAGATGGATAAACTGTGAAATTTCAGTATACCAAAAAGCAGATAAAACAACAGGCAGAATCCACAAAGCAGTGGGATGACAGCAAGGACAAAGTTGGTTCCCAGTCCACAAAAGTATCAATCAAAACGTCCTTTCTCCTAAAATACCACCATCTCTTCCCTCCACACAATGATGGTTTTTTTTTTTTTTTTTTTTTTTTTTTACAGGGAATTAGACACATGACTAGATGTTCTATGTGGAGTTCCATATAGAAATCTGGTAACAAGATTATAGAAGAGTAAGGAACTTGACAGGATGTGTACATACGGAGGTCAATATTTGGATGTGGTATCTTCTGTATAAAGCAGTCACATGGCGAAACAGGGCAAGGTACAAAGAAAAGGGAAATAAAGCAGAAATTCTGACGCTGCTTGGCTTCACTTCCCAACTTAAAGGAACTTTCATACAGAATCTGGCTTTTTCCACCTTTTCTTTCCACTCACATTCTTTCCAGACACTTTTATTGCCCTCTCAGAGCACTCTTCCTAAAGGATATTTTATCTTCTTTCTCGCTTTTCACTTTCTCTACTTTGTTAAGAAGATCAATTTACAAATGCTAAGTCTTCTACACACTGACACTCAAAGCACACATCAGTACTTACGGTTTTCAGGACAAATTATTTTTGAGAAGACATGTCACACTTTAACTGTGTGAGGTTTACATAGCAAGGTTTTGGTAGCAGGAGCAGGCCCTGGGCTGGAGTTGTAACCTGTGGATAAGAGCTTGTGGTGGGGCAGGAGGGCCCTGTGGGGTAGGGAGCTGTGTTAGAGCAGTGCTTGAATAACTGCAGCTTGTGGGAAACCCACATCGAACGAGCTGGAGAAGGATGGCGAGCAATAGAAAGGACCCCAGATGGAGCAGGGGCAGAGGAGGAGCACCAGAGGCAAAACATTATGCACAACCCCTGTTCCCCTGTGCTGTTCAGGGGAGCAGTAGAAGAAAGCAGATAGGGAAAAGACGGTTTTAGTTTGCCTTTAGTTTTCACTGCAATCTATTGCTACTAATTGGTAATAAACTAAATATCTTTCCTAGACTGAGCGTGTTTTGCCTGTGAAAGTAGTGGATGAACAAAATTCTTGCCTTCATCTCACCTTATCTTACTTTTCTCCCTTTTACAGAGTGTGGCGCTAAACAAAATCCAGAAAAGCAGTCTATTTTGTGCATAAAACTTAGAGGAATCCAAAGTGGAAAATAAATTAACAAGAACAAATAGGTTAAAACTAGTGGGATATGGGAACGCTAAAAGGCAGAGACAAGCCTCCTTTGTTCATTTACCATTGTTTCACCTGCCGGGAACAGGAGGTATTCTGAAATTGTTAACTAAATCAGAGCGAAACAAGATAATTCAGTTAAAAACTGTGTCACTACTTATATGACAGATGCTAAAATGAAATAAAGCAAAATGAAATTTCTTCTGTGAAAAACAGCTTGAATTTAAACCCAGACCAATTGAATTAACCAATTAATTATCTGAAATGTTCTATGGCAACAGTTCGTTAAAGCATTCTTACCTTTCTTCTGTAGCAAAGAAATGACTGCTGTTAAATGTTACACTGCCAAAGGATACAAACTCTCTTTTGCTTTTATTGTTTCAGCTGTACTGCTGTGTTTTAAATTCAATAGAAATACAGGACATTTATCAGAAAATGTCTCTCCACTGTTTTACTTTTCAACTCAATTTCAATGTAGGTAATAAAATATACCATTAAAAACGTTCTGCGCGTAAGTCCTCAGGCAAGCACAATTACATTTGTGAATATGACTTGGAAAGCAGACAGTTAACTGGAAAGGAGATAATCCTTCCACTCTCCCCACTGTCTTTTTTTAAGGTTTGAACAATTTGATGATTTACTTTTGAACAAATATAATGAGAGCTTTTGTCTTTGAAACATTGTCTGGAGAAAAAAAAGGATATTGAACTTTTCAGATCAATTTTCTTATCTTGATGGAAAATATCTCATTTCAAAAATAAATATATAAGAACGTGTCAATACGCTGGGGAACACAGACAAAAGAGCAAACAGGTTTACTCACTTCATTGTTAGCATTGACTGTTATAATTATCTACAAGCAATAGAAAGACTGCACCGATTTTTCAAAAGATACTGCAATGTACGTGTATACTAGCACATTTTAAGACCATTTGAGAAAACAGGAACTGAAGGGGCCATTTAATTGAATTAGCCAAAAATAATCTACTGCTCTCAATCTGAATTTGTAACTGCACTACATGACAAATTACTAAATCATGAGAGATTCAACATAATTGGGATTATAAGATCCCATGACTAAAAGGGTATAGTAATTAAGTTTATTTTCATACAACACTAAAAGGTAGTTTACTATGTCCAGCCCTGTCTGTGGATAAACAGATTATTCTAGATTCCAGAAGCTTATTATGCATGTAGCAAATCCAGCACTGAAGAGCTCAATTTTATATAAAATAAATCACATTATTTTCTAAGAGGCACAAAGCTAATGTTTTTCTATTTCCTTTTTTTTCAATCGCAAATGAAAGAGAAATAGCAGAATACAATGAATCAGAATGCCTGCCTGAGATGGTCTTGAAGGAACATCTAGTTCTCAGATGAATGAACTTCTCGTATCTGGTATAACTTACTTGTTTACAGCCAAGGTAATTCAAACAGCTGAGCACCCAAACTGAACTGCACCCTACGCTGTTTTCAAATGCAAGATTTAAAAACATGCATGCAAAAAAAAGTCAGAATTTTTGCCTAAATCCATAGCATTTTTTCAAGTTAACATAAAAATCAACTGTCCCGTATTTTCAGGAAGAAAATTTGACTTTCTTCTACGTTTGACTGACTAACCTGATCTTGAGAACATTTTTAATTCTCCACTTTCTATTACATATGCAATGTATTACAAATTCATAGGTACCAAAAAAATCCATAGGAAACGATGCCACATATCAAGACGTAGGTTCAAACTGCATTTGGTTATCGTTCTTAGAAGCCCAGGCTTTATCTTGCGTTAGTATCTGCAGGCAGATCTCTGTACCATCACATTTTACTTTTTCTCATCTGCACAACTTCATTAGTAGTGAGCCATGAGGTCAATGGGAAAAAAAAAGTGACATTCTTAAAAAATGTAAATTGTCACTTTTTTTTTTAATGATAAACAAACAAAGCAAGAGTAGCTAAGAGGTTTCTCTTAGGAGACATTTAGCAAGCAGTGTGTCATCTTGTGCTGAATCTGACACAATATATGACTTCAAGTCAATCACTGACATTTTCTGCATCTGCTACTACTCATAAATAATATTAGTAAGCATTATAAATAAGTTTCTCACATCAGAAACAAAGAAGTGCAGGCTCACAAACAGGATAGCTGTTGGAGTTTTATTTTTATTTTAAAGGACAGATAATGAGAGCAGAATAGCAAATCAGAATCTTCTACATCTCAGAAACCTCTGCTTTCTGAGATAACTTCAATAATAAAAAGATTTCTCCTGGTTTATTGCAGTAACACACAAGGAGATGCCACCACAGGCATGCTGAACAGTGAATCTTTAAATTTTATTGGGAAAAAAAAAAAAGAGTGTGCTAATGTTTTACAGCCTATTCATCTCAAAAAAACAGTTTATCTACTCGGTGGGGCATGTTTTCTTTTAAATTTATTTTATTTGCCTTTTCTACCACAGATTCAACAGTTAGTAGCTTCTACCAATGCAAAACAATTATTTACATGAGGGACTGCTTTTTGTTTGAAGTCCCCAGAAATATCACATGCAAAACAAAACATCACAATTTTAAGAAATACTGAATTTGAAGCTTCCTATTTGTGCTTAGAACTTATTTTTGCCAGTTTCCTTTTCTTTGTTGAAACCACTCTCCCCATGACTTTAACAGCTCTGTAACAGTTACCTGCTTCTCTACTGAGCTGCAAATATCACTGCAGTGGCAGTTTCAGTGCTACCTGTGTACATTTGCTAAAGAGTTCTCATATCTGTTAAATAACTTTACCAAATAAGGCTGCATGATACAACATGCATTTGCATAGGATACAGCATAAAAATTCCATCAAATCAGAATATCGCTTTGATGCCATCTGATTTTACTGAATTATTTTCAAATTATTGTCAGAGAATCACTGCTATAAGATCAGAGTAGTGATTATTGAAGCATGATGTTTTCTAAATTATGGCTCAAAAGAAAGCACTGAAATGTACCTGAAAAAGCATTACTGTAATATCTTGAGAGCGTTTGCATAATGTCTTTGGAATGCTGAGTCCATGGAGCTATCTTCCTATAGGTTTTTACCCTGTGAACAAGTTGAGAACCTCCATATTGCAGGGAAAGCGTATCTCCATGATCTTCATATAATTCTTCAAATAATCTGAAGGAGAAGAAAAACATGGCATTTGTCAACCTGCTTTTAAGAAAGAAAGAAGTGTAACATTCAAAATTGTATTTACAAGTAAAAGCACCCCGAAACATGTTACATACCTTCATACATAGAATTGCTTCACTGCATAACAAGCAATACATTTTCTTCTCCTTTCAGTTTACAAAACAAGTATTTCATTAAAACATGTTATCAATAACTTGTTAACACTGAAATTTAAAAGTATGTCTTTATTCAGATAAATATGTGAAAATTATATTCAGTTTTAGTAAGTGGATTAGATAAGTATACTAAGACTTTCAGCAATTTGGAACATATCAGAATGCATTCACTCCACAGAATATGCACTTCTGTAGATTCAGAGTAGATTAACACATTGTATTAGCCCATAGGGAGTAAACAAACAGTATATCATCATAAACTAAGGCATTTTAAATATGCTAAATGGGACAGAATGTGCCAATATCTCAAGGCTATGTTTTCTATTAAGTTCACTAGGAATTAAGTTAATGTAACTTTCCAAAAACTACCTAATTATAATGGCTCAAAGGTATAAAAAGTAGGAACATGACTGTGAGAAATGTGAAGGGCAGTCACATACAATTTGCTGGAGCTGAAAAACGTGCGGTTAGAGGGTAGAGTCAGCCATTAAGATAAACAAGGAGAACTAGTCAAAAACAGTACTGTTCTCAAGAACCAAGACTCTAAATTGAGAGCTGTCCAAGCAACAAAAAAAAAAACATCAAGAAGCAGCTCTAGCACAACCAAAACAAGACGATCATCTCAGAAAACAAGGTCAGAAAATGAAGTTATCCCAAGGAGCTGGCACCCAGTCTAAGAAAACAAATTCTCAGAAGTGGACCCTAAGGCCCTGCCTGAGCAAGACAACCACAAGTATGACATACAGCAAGAAGAAGTTGAAAATGCAGTCGAAAGGAAAAAACACCACCCTTCTCCTTGTCTTGTAGAAACTTATTTCATGTCAATATGCAGACACAATAACTCAGGCATATGCACCTGACCTACCATAATACCTAAGAAGGAAGAATCCGTTCAGGAGTGGAGGAGAGAGCAGAGGAAATAAACAACAAACCAACAAAAAACACACCCTTAGGAAAGTTCCCAATAAAAGAGTAGCGCTGCACAAGCAACCCAAGAACCATCCGACTGAAGTCTTCCTCAAAAGATTCAAGATGAAGAATACTTATGTAAGCAGCAAAACCATTTCCAAAAAAACAAAACACCTGTCCAGCAAATCTTCTGCCTAAGGTCAAGTACAAATACATCTGCCTAACAAAAAAAAAAAATAAAATAAATTCACAAACATATGCATGGTATCATGAGCTGTGAACAGTTGCTTGAGAGCATAAATACTGCCTGTTTCTTCAGTTTAGGTATGTTAGTTTCTTTTAAAAGAATGAGAAAGACAGAAAACCCTGTCAGCTAAAAGCTAAAAATCCCCATATGTTCAAGGCAACAATTGGCAGGAGAAAGGAAAATACCTCTCAGAAATTTCCCAGTCAGCCATGGGACGCTGAAGAACTGAGTTGCAATGACCTTGCAATAAAGGTTCAGAGGAAGCTGACAACTTGAAATTCATTGAGGATGTTGATCCACTTGATTTGGAAATAATTTGTAGAATTAAATTAACCTTCCATAGCCTCAAACTATTAAGCCTGCAAATAGACAAAGACTAGTCTTCCGTGGAGAAAGGTAGTTAAGTATATACAATCAAATAAGCAGCAAATGTACAAATGGTCTGGGAAACCTCTTAGATGGGACAACTACTACATTAGAGGGATTGTAAAGAAATGCTTGCAGAAACAGTCCTGCTCAATTAAATCATAAGGAAGAAAAATCCTATTAGATATAATCAGACTTCAAGATATATGTTTTTTCTCATCCTTTGGGAAAACTAACCCAAATAAATGCTAACCTCAGAAATAAAGCTCAACAGAGATTCTGGATTGGAGCCAGTGAGACCATATGAAAAATCAAAATTAGTATAGTGGACACTCAAAACTGCGATGAAAACAATAGTTAGCAGTTTTCCAGACACATTATCTTGATTCAGGATGACAGTGTGCTGAATACTAGTCTCTCTGGTCAGTTAGAAGAGTGTAAATGAAGAGGAAGAGTATCCAGCAATCAGATACTTGATATGGGAAAAAGAATGCAGTACATCAAAGTGAAAGACTGAAAAATGGAGATGCATCACAGCCGATGCTTCTCTTCAAAATCTATTGGATTATGAACACAATTTTGTAGTATTTCTGAATATGGTAATTCAGAAAAAAAGTCTTCACAGATGAGAAGTTTCAGAGAGGTATACACGTCATGCTATGAAATATGTAATAGCTAATAGCCACATTTCAGAGAGATTATAAAAAACACGATATCCAGGAAAACAAGAGGAAGCACCTATTAAAATCTTAACTATAGATGGAAATTTGGGTGGCTGGAAAGTGGAGAGGGAGCAAGAGGGAGAGAAGTTAGACAGCAAACATGAGACTATTGGAATAGGAAGCAACAGACAAAATTTTGGATCCCAAAATAGCGGTGAAAAGGTGAAAGGTAGTAAAACCTAAGGAATGCCTGAGCTGGTGAAGTAAGTACTTGTTGTGAGGACAACATAGTGTGGGTATAAGAGACTTGTCCATTTCCTGATCCCCACTGGTTAGAGCCCAACAGATCCAATTGCCAAGTCCCTAGAGGGTTGCACAGCAAGTGGTAATTGCAGCAGCAGTTGCTTCCCAGAGGTAAAGATGCAGCACCCAGCAGCTGGGACACAGAGGATAAGAAGCATTGTGAGCACGCCATGCTAGCCAGCTGGCCAGTGAAAACATCCCAGCCATCAGACAGAGGCCAACAGCCACCAGTTGCAAAGTGAGCCACCACACTGTGGCACCAACCAATTGCTGGAAGCTAACTGAGGAGAAAGAACAGAAGCTGAAGGTACATCTTGAGTAAGGTGAGAGGAAGAGACTGAGAGAAATGCATGACTGAGGACTTGATCATTTTTTGAAACATGAGTTACTTCTCCACATTCCAAACCTAACAAAACACTAGGCAATGACAGCAGTGAAGCCATAAATTTCATTGTCATGACTGTGGATGTATCAGGAGGGTGAACCGCGATAGGACAAGGGAGAATGGTTTTAAACTGAGACAGAAGAGGTTTGGGTTAGATATTAGGAGGGAGTTTTTCACACAGAGGGTGGTGACACACTGGAACAGGTTGCCCAAGGAGGCTGTGGATGCCCCATCCCTGGAGGCATTCAAGGCCAGGCTGGATGTGACTCTGGGCAGCCTGGTCTGGTGGTTGGTGACCCTACACATAGCTCACTCCTCTCACTCCCAGAGCACTTCAGTTTAAATTGATTCATTTTTTTAAATAGTTTGAGGGTGCTCGAATAAGTATAATTACAACCCAGTTGGAGAGAACAGCTTTGCTGAAAACTCCTCTCTTCAATAAACCAAAAAGCACGAAATTTATCAAAGGAAATGTAGGAAATATCCAGGTGAGATGCACTTTCATAAAAATATCAATTTGGCATTCTGCAGAACAGCACATACCTATTTCAGTTTTTATTCTCAATTTACACTTTGCATCAACCAAATGAAATAAGTGTTATTTTTATGTTGCATTTATTTAAGAGGGAAACTTTTCAGTCTGTGTTTAGTTATATAGAGTGAAGTCAAGCAGCTATTTTGTAAGAAGCCTAACTAACATTTCCAGAATTGGAAATTTTCAATGTGACTGGATTTTCTCAAAACAGTTGAAGTATGAATTTTTAGACTTAACTGAATAACTACAAAATCATTTCAATAGAAAAATAAATGCACTTTTCCTTTATACAGGCAGCACTTTACCCAAGTAAAGCCTCTTTACATAAGATCAAACAAACAAATAAAAAAAACCCCACCACGACACAATCAATGTATCTTACCGAACAGCATCTGTATCAAACTGTAAATTGGGCTTATCAATCAGTCCCAGCGAATAGAGTTGGTATGCCAAAGCACATTTTCCTACCATGAACTGGGCTGTGTTAGTACGATCTAAACAGTCCACACAATTGGTTCGGAGAACTCCAGTCTGGTAAAGCAATGCAAATAAGAGATTTGTTTGGTTTTTTTTAAATTAAGAATTTACCATATTCATTATTACTACCTTTTCTTACTGTCCAACTACTTGTCAAATCTCTCATATTGGATTTTATGTCAGTGCACAGAACTTCAATCAAAGACTTTTTATGTCTAGCAATCTATATTACTGCTATAAGGTCTACTTCAAAAAACTTTTTTCAACCATTACTGGAACTTACCTCAGAAGTAAAGTGTTACATTGGTGAAGGTCTTATTTTCAACTGTGCTCTAACTACTGCATGAAACAAAGCACGCCGTCAGGTTGCTGTGGTTCTACTACGATGGTGCTCATATTTTGAGCTTTCCATATCTCGTGCTTGCACCTCCACTCTTCAGTTTCATAATGCATACAAATTTATAACATTAACAGATGCTAGACACTCCCACACAGTAGCATGAGTGATTCTTCTGCCCAAATATATTTATGGCTACATCTGTGCTAGTTATCTAAACTTTTACTGTCTTAATGAAGAAGCACATTTTGAGTGTGACTCACAAATTGTCCATCCCAAGACAAGATGAACCATGATGGAAGTGCTTACATAGAACACTTACAGTGACTACCTCAAAGCTCAAAGATAGACAGAAGAAATCATATCCTTAACACAAGTAAACCTGCAAGGCTAACATTGAGAAATCTAAATAGCATTTGTATTCTCCTTTGTGAAAACACATCCGAGTGTTCAATTAATAAAGGAATGGTCACATCCTTTCCAACTTAAGAGAACTTCAAAATCATGAATAGCAAGTCAAAAGTCATTAATGTTTCTCAAAAATATGCCCAGTGTTCAGAGTACATAACCATAACACTAAGGTATAAATCTTTTACTTTAGAATTTATCACACTGCACCTTTCTTACTACAAAGAAAAAAAGTATTTCTAGTTGTATTTTCTTTCAGTGGTAGAAATAGCAATGATGTACAGAATATTCAGCAGTGGTAAAATTGTAATTGCTAATTTTTAGGTGTATGAATGTAACCACACTTAGGAATGTTTATTCCTCATCCCTCCTGTCTAATATTATATTACATAGATTGTTAAAAAGTTGCTGTTTTATCTTTTGCTCTACGGCTACTACTATAGACTATGTAAGTAGTGGAAAGTAGTTTAAAATCCAAACACTTCTCAGACTACATTCAGCAAAAAATACAATTCCAGTAGCATAAAGTTTTCTGGAACTATCCAAGAACTTCAAGCCCTATTTCCTATTTAGGTTTCTTGCATGGACTGCAGTAATGCTGTTTATTCTATTATAAATGTTACTTTAAGAGAGTAAGCTGTGAATCAATCATTAAGTATCTATGTGAATTGTTTCACTGACACTTTGAGAATGAAGATTTAAATCCCTACATCTTTGAATTAATAAAGTCTACTATCTTACTACCTGCAAGCGGCCAGTGGAAATAACACAGCCTCCCAGTTCATTCCACCTAAAAGAGAAACAAAATAGAACAACTTTCAAATAACTTTTAAAAAGAACAGGCCATAACACATATGAATCTGCTCAATAAAGACAGTGGCAATTAAATCCTGCTGCAAGGCAAAATTGATATCACTGAGCAGCAGAATGCAGTGAAAGCTCTGTGCATTAGCAAGATGTAGTTAAATTGCACTGTTAAAAACAAAACTTAGCCTTAAAGTAGAAAGTTTCTAAGCTATATAGAACATTTCCTCCCTAGAAGACAGAGGACGAGCCATACAAGCCTGCCTTGCTCCATGAGGTCCTCAGATTAAAAATAAAAAAACAAAAAAACTACAGTGCCAATGACTGCAGTGACTGGAAGGGAGAGGCAAAAGACACATTGTAGTACAATTGGTTGATTTAATTCTCCCCTTCACACTGATTCTAGGCATACATGCTATTTATCACCCAGTTCTTGTTATTCTGTACAGACCATATCTGTACCCAAGAGGCAAAGAACATGAATTTGAAATCAAAGACATTTTGAGATAGGGGAGCAGTTATGCTTAATGCAAGTACAAGTGAATAACTGAAAATTTTCATGTTAGGAGCATAGCACCAGCCTGACTGGAGAAATGGTCTGACAAGCTTATATATACCACTTTTAAGACTTATTAGACTACTTCTACAGGTCACAGCATTACATGGATGGATCGATCTCATTCATGCTATTTTGAAGTTGTTACATTTCCTGTACTGCATGGCACAGAAGCTCTAAAAGAGCCTCAGATTTTTACTTCAGATTGTTTCTAAATGAAGGTGGGCTAGAAAGGCAAAAATGCACTTAATGTATAATAAGAATGTCTGTTTGGGCAGTGATGAATTAGATCACTATGACAAAGATTTGGAAAAAAAACAACTTGGAAGTTACATTATTTCTGAATTTTCAAAGACTTAAGAGGATTCTGCTGACTGAATCATTATATCTCCACAGCAGTCAAAACAAATACTGTTCCTATAATTTAATAACAAAATAAAAAAGCACAACTTTTCAGTTTTGTATGTATGAATAGCATAAAAACCAATTGGAAAACACTGGACTATCTTACATTTCAGTCCTAGGCATATTTTTCATACACCTTAAAAGAAGTCTCTTACCAAATTCCAAATGTTCTCTTTGTTAAAATCTACCCCCAACTTTAGGATTCCTTCGGTAATGATTAAAAAAAAAAAAAAAAAAGCTTTATATAAATACAGACAACACAGATTACAAGTTACGAATAAAGGTTTGATGTAGGAATTCATTATAGTGGGAGAACAGCAGCGTAATAAAACAGACTATAAATTTTTAGATGTATTAGCATTTCATAGTACCTGCCTCTGACTGCAATTCTTTCGGCTATAACTCAGTAACAAAGTACTCATGTTAAATGAAGTCTCAAAATAAGAAATGAGCAATAACAGAAATTGCAGACAACTCTCCTAGCAATAGACATTACTCATCATGCATGTGTAAGATTATACATACTTTTCATCTGGCCGCAAGACATTGCAGTAGGAATCAGGTCGATTTACAAAAAATCCAGTTTTCTTCACTACACTTTCTGCAATCACATTCAATCTATCAAGGACATTGCAAAGTTTGCTGGGGAGAGAAAAAAGATTACACAGTAAAGATATATTAACAATCAAAAATTCTGTTTGGAAATCTTTTAATAACAAAAATAATTTAAGAGAAGACGCATCACAGTTTCATTTATCTCACAGCAACAATGCCTACCCTTTTCCTACAGCTTAAAGACTTAGAAAGCAGCCATTGAGCAATTTTGTTCAATCATTAATAAAACATTTTATGTAACACAAATGGAATAAAACATGTAAAACTCCTTGACTATAATATCACACTCCTTTTTTCCCTGCTGAAGTTTTTGTGATTCATAAAATAAGAATATGACAGAAATTGATAAATGATTCCATTAAATGTTATGCCTCCACTTTATTTGAGAAGTATTGTCATTCAGTAACATTTGTTTCAGTGTGCGGTCTTCACACTTTTCTTCATTGCTCATTCACATCAGGGCATCCATCCATTACAGGAGGCTTGAAATGCAAATATTTTAACAAGAACTTCAAAAACAAAGTTATGTGCAAACAGTTAAGCATTATTTCTTTTTTTTAAGCAATTGTTTACACTGAGCTTGAAGGATTAATTTGAAATGTTTCTACAGGATCTGCTTTCCAGAAAATGTACTTTGGAACTACATGTTAAAGCAGAATCATTCTCAGTATTCATTAAATTTCCAGTAAACTTCTTTAGGTGGATATATGTGTTACATCTCATTTGCATAAAAAATTTATCTTCAAAGCTTTCAGGTTCTTTTCTGCATGGGTACTTGGGTGGATGCCCATATAAATAAACACCAAGCTTAAATCTAGAGGGGAGATCTTTTAATTATCTAGTATCATTCCCCATATCAGTTAGACAATAAGCTTCCTTGGCATTGCTTCATACAGAAGCCAAGAACTTGTGTCTAGCATACCTTCTGAAAGGAAACCTAGTCTTATTTTGAGATTTGCTAATTAATCATAAAACAAATTGAACATAGACCTATCTGTGCACAATGCCATTTTAGAATGAAAAACAGAGTGCGAAATCTAGTCAAATTTAAGGTCTCATCCAACCTGAACAGTTCTACAGTTCTATGACACAAATAATGACATTTTCTACCTTTTTGTGTACTTGGCCATATCCCAAGGAATATATATAATTGCATGCTCTGGGGGCAAAAATTGGTTCAGATATGTCACAGCAGCAACAAGTTCTTCGCTAAGAATCCTTTCATGCTTTCTTTTTTCACGTTCCTTTGGCAAAAAGAAAAGGAAGAGAATGTCAGTACTATCATCAACAACCACCTGTACAGATCCATATAGAGGTGTGTCTGTGTGTGTGAGTGTGCGTGCATGTATTACAGACTGATATTCTCTTACATGGACTCTCTAACCTAGACTCCAGTATTTGCTCAGTATGAGTTCAGTATGAGGCAGAAACAAGACGAACAAAAATAATTTATTATGTTAAACAATACAGAAAGGCAAAAAAAAAAAAAAAAAAATCAGAAAATGAGCTTTTGAATTTGAAGAGCAACATCAGAATAATATTAGATTTACATTAGTAATATTTTATTAAGCAAAATATTTGACCTGTTTTAATTAAGAATCACAGCGGTACTACATATCACCAACAACAAGGTTGAAGTAGAAAGCTAAAAAGTGCCTGGAGCTTCCCAATTAATCAGTAGATTTTATAAGCTCTTCCCAACCTAGAATATCTTAAAAGAGGAAAGACACCTTTTTAAAAACAAAAAACAAAAAACAAAACAAAACAAAAAAACAAAAAACAAAACCAACACCCCAACTATTAAACATTTTGCTTGTTAAAGAAACTAATAAATAGAAAATAAACGAGTTCATTCAGCAGCTCTGCATACTCATTTTAAAACAGACTCACATTCCTTTTGTGAATCAGTACATTCTCAATCTATGCACAGCTCTGTCTTAACCATCTTAAAGCAAGCTCTGTCACTTTTGAAAAAGTCTCTGAACTGAAAGCTGGGCACAAGAATATCCCGTTAGTTTCTGGAGTACAAAGGGGCTCAGGTGAATTCTCTTCCATTACTGGCAGAAGATGGGGAACAACAGCTTTGCAAGATTATGAAAACATTTAGAACTTCATAGTTGTTCCCTGAATATACCGTATATTTTGGCGCTCTATTTAAGATGGCTTTTCTCTCAACTTGGTCCAAACTAAAACCTACAATGAACCTATAACAGATCAATTTAAACTCATATATAAGAGCAGCCATAAATAAGTAAATATATAAAATGCAATTGTTCGCAAATTTCTAGGAGAGAGAGGTAAAGTGTGAAATAGATTTACATTTCATCACCCTCTAAGAAATCAAAAGCTAAGCATTTCTGTCTCTAGTATTTTTAGTTTTTGTGTAGAAGCAAGAGCAATATGCACACAAGGTGACTTATTTATTTATTAACTGGAACATAAAATAATAAAAGTATTTTAATTTTAGCATCCTAACACTGGGAAACCACAAAGAGGGAGAGAAACAGATGCATTTTTAGCCACACTATCAAAGGGCCTGTGAATAAAAGCTTATAATGACTCATGTGTCAAGGTCACGTGAGCCTAGACTCACACTGTAACAATGGCCTTTGAAAGCTATGGCTGCAAGAAATAAAATTATTTTCTTGTCAACAACTGCTATCATAAGTTGATTCCACAGACTCTCAGACAATCTTAAAAGCCCTCTTAAACAGGAAAGCTTCTAGAAATAGAAAATAGGTTATCTAGTTGCCATTTATTACAATTTTGAGTTTTAAAAGCCTTTTTTTTTTAAAAAAGAAAATTTCCCTACTTTTATTACGTTAGCAACAGACTGCACATGCACAAAGAAGGTTCTCTTTTCTACTGAATACAATTCTACAATGTGACAAATGAAAAGGTAAATAGCATTTTTAAAAAGCCTAAAAAGAAGTAAGAAAGAAGTTCAAATGAATTTCAATATATTAAAACAGAATGTGGAAACAGTTCATTAAAGGAGAAAAAAATGTAGTAAGACAGAACTAACTTCACTGTAAAATTATCAGAAGAAAACATCCAAAAAATTACGGAAACTCCAGAGTAGGAAACAAACCACACAGTTTGCATTTGGGCAATGCTTTCAGAGTTTGAATTTTGGGTGGTCCTATGTGGAGCCAGGAGTTGGACTCCATGAGCCCTGTGAGTGCATTCAAACTTGGGATATTCAATGATTCTATGAATTAATGCAGCAATAGAGTAGTTTCCCTATATGCTCACTCTGGCACTATCTGTTAACCTGCACAAGATGCCTCAACTTTCTCTCCTGATCATACATCCATAACTGTATCTGATGAAGCAAAAAAAGAAAGGATACGTCTTTACCATAATATTTCAAAGAACTCAGACATTTTTCAAGAAGTCTGCAAACGTTACTTTGCATGGAACCACAGTTTAATAAGAAGTTAAAGGAAAATTCAGTGGTGAAGTTATTTTGACTTACTCCATTTCAGGGGAAATAGTAAGAGTCTGAGAACAACAGTGAAAAGTTGTAAGAAAACTATAAAAATGGGAGACAATGAAGAACCGTAGTCAAAGCAGTTACAAAGTTACGTGCTCTCTTGCATAGCATTAAATTTATGAAAAAAATATGCCACTTACAAGCTAACATTAGTTCAGAGCACAAGCAAAAGTACACAGAGATTCTACAGAAAACATGTAAAAAATATTCAAAATACTGTACCTTTACAAGATTCAAAATAATTATGGGAGAGCCAAATCTCTGAAGCATTTGGTCAAAGTGAAGAGCAGCAACATGTGCAAAAGGATCTGCTTGGTCCACTGCAACAGATACATATATTCAGGATGATTTTCCCTTAAAAGTACTCTACAAAAAGTAATTACTAATTCTCTAAAGTGATATGATTACATACTCTCATTTATTCATGCAAAACCCTCCTTTTTCAAGAAAAGTAACATCTTAATCAAAGATTTCATGAGCTAGTAACAAAGATCAGTTATTCTGGCCCCACTAAATTTAGTCCAAATGCTTTCCACTATTTCCAGCAGGTACGATATATCCAGAACCCTTTAAGATAAATGCACACAGATGAATAAGCACAAAGAAAGCTGACATCTTCAACCATAAGTTTTTTTGTATGGCATTTCTGACTTTTAAGTTTAAGACAACGATTTTTTTTACCTACTTGATAACAGCAAATGCAGCTGTTCATATGGTTGAATGTTGATATGCCCCCACGTTTATCATAAATCATAGCCTCCCAAAGAACAAATACATTGGCAGCCTACTCATTTTCACAAGTTCAGTTTTCACTTACTCTCTCAGGTGTTGTGCTAGCCATAATCTATCACAAAGAATAATCAATACATACGTGTTATGGGTGGCTTCGGCATCATAGTTGAAATATCTTGAGACCAGTACAGAGGGACAGAACCTCGAACCTGAACATAGGAAGAATAACTCCCCGCCGAAAATGACATGACTGAAGCATCATAGAGTATTTGTTCAGTTTCCACTTCATTAGCAACATCTCCCTACAACAAACAGAAATATGCATACTGTGGAAGACATGGCATTTCAGAACTGTGCATCATGGAGAACTGACCATCACAGACAGAGTACAATTAAACAGTAAGACACCAAATCATGGTACTAATAGCTTTCAGTTACTGTGAAAGACACAACGACCCTCTCAACATTTCAGTTCACTAGTCAGTCATTTTCAAGCTTTCCATATTATTAGCAGGCCAGGGAAAATTACCAGTATACCATACCAAACTGAAATCACAATTGATTTACCTCACAGTTGGCTCCTCGTTTCAGAAAACGTGTTCCAGCAAATTTGCTTGATCTTCTGGCTATCAGAGTGACGTATATAGGACGACCGTAAATTAACAGTTCTTCAAAGAGAAGTTAAGGGTTACATATCACACAAAACTTAGAGATAAAAAGTTAAATTATCAAGTGACTGTGTCACTTTGTGCTCCTTCCTTATCATAAAAGAGACCCAAAAAAGAGGGAAGAAGTCATCTTCTCATCAAATACGCATAGTGAAGATTATTGTCAAGAAATGCCTTTAGGCATAATGCTGGTAGTTGGGTCCACCCACATCTACCACTTCAAGTAAGACCAAAGATGAAAAAGTGGTATATAAAAACAGACATACCTGTCTGTCTGAACACCAAGCCAATGACCAAAGCTTGACAAGAATGAAAAAGTAAAACTAAATTTTGCAAAGACAACTCTAACCTTAGCTTCATACTTGTATTTACTTTCCCAAATATTTTCTTAACATGCTTCTGAATTAACATGGGATTGCTGATGATCAAAATCTACTGTCCCCATAATATACTAATCTTTACAGCTAAGATATTAGGAATGATATATTAGTTTGAGCTTTTTCTCCTATTATTACCCACATAGACCCATTTAAAATAATTCCACAGTAATCACAAAGGTCTATCATCAGCATCAACAGAAACACTGCTGAAACATACCACCCACTGCCTCACTGTGCTCACATCCACTGTTTGGTCTCCATAAATACTGAACAAGTAGCAGTGAGTGTCAATGTGTGCCATTTTTTCCAAGAATTCAATTCCACCCTTTGCTCCCAACACACTTCCATTTTGGATGCCATTTTGTCAGACTGCTCCTCTGCTGTCATCTGTCACACATCAACAACATGTAACAGAGTATTGTCAGGAAGGTTCAACCTTTACTGCCATAATGCCCCAACACTTACCTCTGGCGCTGTGGGCCAACATAATAGTTCATTGTATTTCACAAGGTCAAAGTTTTTATAAATTGATAACTGAGATTTGTTTCACGAGCAAAAGGATACTTGATTGTCCACAGAATCCATGAATGATATACAGCAGCCAATCACGATGAACAGAATTTTTTACTGCCTCCAGAAGCTTCCCGTTCCACACATACTTTTCATAAGGTTTACTGCAAATTCCAAAAACACCTAGGGATTTGTTACGAAAATGCATTAGCAATCAAGAAACAAACTCAACCACATTGGACTGTTGTAAAAACATAAGTTCATTGCATCTTTATTTTGATTTTTCTCTTGGCTGCGACTCATCATAATGTCTACCCATGTTCTTGAAGTTTGCCAAATACAGATAACTTCAAATACTTGCTGAACCTCTGCATTTATTGAGATTTATAATTTTTCTGCAGCTGCCAGCCCCTGCAGCCCCTGTAACATCCTTTAACAGACTTTGCAGAATTTTCTGATAGGACTTCATAAGATTCAATTCTATGTGAGCTCTGGAAGACTGCGCTTAACCACGGCCCGCTTTAAAAAAAAAAGTATTTCTTTCCCTCTTCCATCATAAGTTAGTCTGGTTTTCTTAATATACACCAACATCAAGAAATGCAGCTATTGTTGAGTCATGTATTAAAATTCAATTTTTGATGTATTGGAACCTGAGTCCTTACCCGTTTCAAAAAATAGGATATTATATGTTTAAACAAGGAAAAAAATGGCGCATTACCACTATTTAATGACAGTGCTTTCAGACAACCTGTATGAATCGCAGGACAATAAAACCTAGAAACATCAACTGAATGTAATTCAATACTGAGAATTTAGGGAAACAGGTTTTTTGTGGGCTGTTTTTTTTTTTTTTTTTTTTGGAGGGGAATTGCAAAGCATAGAAGAGAATACAATTTTCATTTCTGATTAGTGATTTTATGAGTATTATATGCATATGTCAGATCCAAAGTAAAGGCTGTAGTTTTCAAATGAAATTGATTTTTCTTAGGCTTCCAGATAGTACTTAAGATATCAAGTTGATACTACTGTCATACAAGTCCTCTGTCATCAGTATTTTCCAAAATGAAACAAAAAATGGTTTATTAGTACTTAAAAAGTTATTGATTCCTATTATGTTTGCAATTCATTCCTACTGAGTCCTACAAGTCAGTTCAATAATCTATTGCTGGAAAATGTCAACATGTTCAATTCTCTACCTGAGTTGCAATATAAATTACCAAAATAGCTATTAACCATCTCTAGAAATTGCATTGTTCAAATGTCTAATTGGTGCTTTATATAATCTTTTATTAATTCACAATTTATGACAGTACTGATCAGTATAGAAGAGGTTTCTAGAAAGTAAAAAGTGGAATATATTCTAAATGAAATCATTATCAACAATATTTGCTTAACTAAATATATTTGCTTACCGCTTCCACCCTGTGTTGAAAGTCCTTCATCTTCAAATATATCAAAACTTTCTTGTCGGGTCTGAGTTGTTTCAGTTTTTAATATCTCAAGTGGCATTCTCAAGACAGTAAGATTATACTGAAGAGAGTGAGATAGATCATAGCTGTAACTGATAAGACAGTTAACATCTATTAATAACTGCAGAAGAACAGCTGTGCTTTTTTTAATCCTAACTCCCCATCCACACTTTTATTTAACACAGAATTGTATTCTCCATTAAAAAAAACCATATTTAAACAAAACACACAGATGCTGATTCTACACTGCCAAATGGTAGAGATGGTTTCCAAAAGAAACTTTATTAACACAGAAATTACTCACGCTACAATAGTTTAAACTGTATATTCTTCTTGTATTTGAAAACTGGACATGCCTTTTGAAAGAAAGCATATCTGAAAACTTTCTTTGCTCTGTCCCATAAAGCAGTCCAGATCATTAGAAATATCCAAATATGTTACAAACAACCTAGGATTTAATACATTTAAGTAACAACCTCTAACTAGTGCTACAAAAAATAAATAAATAAATAAAATAAAAATTGGTCCATAAAAACTTTCTGTCCTCAAATTTATGACTATGCTATAAATACATCCTAAGAGTGGAGGCTGATAAGCAAAAGCTGTGGTTCGGGGTTTTTTTTGTTCTTGTTTTTTTGTTTGTTTTTTTTAATTAGTCTAATTTTTTTTAATTTAATTTAATTTAATTTTAATTAGTCTAGTTTTTTTAATTAGTTTAATTAGTTACAAATTCTGCATCTCATGTCTTTTACACTGACAACATTATACTTGTTACTAAATTTTGTACGTCATTAGGGTTCTTTTCCCCATGAAGAAAAATGCAAGGAGATTTCCATTTTAGCCTAAGGCAGCATCAGTGATTACTGGTTCTCTAGTTAAGTTCTAGATATTCATTAATCATATTTAACAAATTAGTAAATAGATTTATGGCGGCTACTAATAACATCTAACTCAAACATTCACTACATTTTCATGAACAATTTAAATTAAACTGGTAAATGTGTTTATCAGATAGTTTTACATGAAACCTCTTCTTGTTCCTCTAGGCAGAACCACAAAAACACATGTGCTGATAATCTCCAAGTTGATTTTAAAATGGGGTTGTTTAATTCTAGGGCTTACAGAGAAGAAAACAACAGTTTTCATGCAGTGAGGAAAAAAAAAAAAGCCTTCCCATGCAAAACCATGAAACAGACATGAAACTTGGGTAGGTTTCTTCTTCTTCTTAGATGAGACATCTATTTCTCTATCTTTGTTTTGGAACCAAAGCAAAGCTCTATTTCTGGGAAACATGATCAAGAAAGAAAAACTGACAAGACAAGCAAATGAGCCAAAATACACTATTTTCAAAGTGAGCATTATCTATTTAATTTTTACAATAAACAGAATTGGACAAAAAGAAATCACGTTGTTGTCTGAGCTGCAGAACTGTATCTATTTCAGTTCAATGTACTTATACTTACAACTGCAAGAAAACAGTGAACCCCCAATTCCAACGATACTCAGCTCTACATTTCTCTCTATTCTACAGATTCTTCTCCAAATTCACAGATCTCCACATGAAGATCATGCACAGACTGACCAGGTTGCATATCAAACAGAAGAGATTACTGCTGAGCACACATTGCAGCTTTTCTATTGGTGAAATACTAAATTTTACTATTGATCCTCTACCCTGTCACTAATACTTCTACAGCTTCAGTAAAGGCTCTACTCCTGTTTACGCCGTTGAAGTAGAAAGTAGGTTCAAAAGACAGAAAATGGACAGTGTGATCAAATCTGTCTTACTTCTCTAGGATAACAACCTAAAAATGTTGATTATCAAAATCAAGTGGAACAATATTATTGGTAAGTAACCAATACTTACCTAAAATAGAAGTTGCTAGAAAGGTCCACATTTTGAAAAATTCTCAGATACCTAGAAAATAATGCAAGTTATAGGGAAAAGTATTACTAACTAGATAGACTAAGAATCATTCAGGACCCCAGCAACAGAAATATCAATTCTTGTTGTAAATTCTCTAGCTATCTTATTGCAATTGTTTTGATAGCCAGGTAATCTCGCTAGAACGTCAACAATGGGATTAAATTAGTAGTCTTTTTTAAACAGTATCTATGTATGTGTATAGTGTTCTTCAGGCAGTTTCAGATACAGCTGTAGTTCTATTTTCTACAAATGTGGGTCAAAATTTCTAGCGTTCACAAAAGTAAATTTCAAAAAGCACTATATAACAGTTACTGATTTTCAAAGCTATTCTCAAATGAATAAGTATCTGCTTCACCCATCATCTCAGAAGAAACCATAACACAACCTATGAAAGACCACAGGTACTGAAACTGATTACATAATATGTTCTGTTAGATTTTAAGAGGGGATACTGAGATCATATTAGCCATATCTTAACATGGAAACCTTTTTAATAGTTAATAACACCTTCATTTATTACCTGCCGTCAGTTCATCATAGTCTATCACAACTCCTAGGTTATTCACAGTTGGTAGAGAGGAAAAAGCAGTTTACTGATACTATTTGATATTATTTCATAAAAGTCAAGTTATCCCACCCTGATAAAATCAGTTTCAGGCCCAGATCACAGACAGGAAAACAAAGCTAAACTTATCTATGGGTAAACTTGTCACCCTGTATGACACCTATGTTCACGAGACTCTGACAGTACAGAAAGATTAAATTAAATAGCCTACTCAGTACTTCTTGAAAGGCAAAGAAGATCTCTTCGCTTGAGATTTACCTGGACCTGAGCAAGGCCTCTGACATGGTCCCCCACCACATCCTCATCTCCAAATTGGAGGGAAGTGGATTTGATGGGTGGACGACCCGATGGATAAGCAATTGGTTGAAAGGCCGCAGACAGAGGGTGGTGGTCAATGGCTCTATGTCCAGGTGGAGGCCGGTAACAAGTGGTGTCCCCCAAGGGTCTGTCTTGGGACCGGTGCTCTTTAACATCTTTATTAATGACATCGATGAGGGAATTGAGTGCACCCTCAGCAAGTTTGCTGACGACACCAAGCTGAGTGGTGCGGTTGATACGGTGGAAGGAAGGGATGCCATTCAGAGGGACCTCAACTGACTTGAAAGGTGGGCCCGGGTGAAACTGATGAGGTTCAACATGGCAAACTGCAGAGTTTTGCATTTGGCCTGGAGGAATCCCAGGCATTCTACTGACTGGAAGGAACGGTCCTTGAGAGCAGCCCTGCAGAGAAGGACCTGGGGGTCCTGATGGACGAGAGACTGAATATGAGCCAGCAGTGCGCTCTGGCAGCTCGAAAGGCAAATGGGATCCTGGGCTCCATCAGGAGAGGGGTGGCCAGCAGGGACAGGGAGGTGATTGTCCCTCTCTACTCGGCTCTTGTGAGGCCCCATCTGGAATACTGTGTCCAGGTGTGGAGCCCTCAGTACAAGGAAGACATTGAGATTTTGGAAAGGGTCCAGAGGAGGGCAACTAAGATGATCAGGGGGCTGGAGCACCTCCCCTATGAGGACAGGCTGAGGGAGTTGGGCTTGTTCAGCCTGGAGAAGAGAAGGCTGCGGGGTGACCTCATTGCAGCCTATCAATACCTGAAGGGAACCTACACCCAGGAGGGGAGTAAACTCTTCAAAAGGGCTGATAACAGCAGGACTAGGGGAAATGGATCCAAGTTGAAGGAGGGAAGATTTAGGTTGGATGTTAGGGGGAAGTTCTTTACTAGGAGAGTGGTTAGGCCCTGGAACGGGCTGCCCAGGGAGGTTGTGGATGCCCCGTCCTTGGACGTGTTTAAGGCCAGGTTGGACGGGGTCCTGGGCAACCTGATCTGAATGTGTATGTTTGGTGGCCCTGCTAGGCAGGGGGGTTGGAACTACATGATCCTTGGGGTCCCTTCCAACCCGGGTGATTCTGTGATTCTGTGATTCTGTGTGATTCTGTGTGAGATAAACATGAATGAGTGACTAAAAACAGGACAGTATACTCAAACAATATAAAACAGTACTAGCTAGCATCACACTGCCTTTGTAGATCAAAATGCTCTGAGACTCCAGGCTAGAGGCCACAGAAGTTGTAGACCTTGCTCACTCCATTGTTCTGGACTGATTTATCAACTAAAATAAAATGATTTGAATGACAGAACAGAAAGAAATCCACGACCAAAACACCTAGTTGCAGCTCCTCACTGCTTGGAAAAATATTCAAAAGGTACCTGTCAAATATTACCATTACTTACCTAGCTTCATCAGGATGAGTGACTCTTACAGAGTCATTTGGAATGTATATCATGTTCGTATCTTCTATTTTGTATATTGCATGACCTCCAATATCTGCCATTTTTCTTCTTTTTGTTATCAACACAATATAGTAGCCTTCTAAAAACCTGACAAAACCTGTTGAAAAAGCATTAAAATGCCATTAGTTGGATGTTTGCATTGGTTTGACTGTAGTTAGAAAAACCATCAGAGCTGCTGAAGATTTCAATTTTTTTTCCCTCAAATTTAGAAGAATGTATACACGAATAATGAAAAAAAACATTGATAGACTCTTGCAATCCACTCCTACGCATTAGAAAATACAGTACATAGACTTCTAGCTATATTCTGATGCTTTTTGTCATGTTTTCACTTTTTTCTCCCTTCATTGTGCGTATTTTCAATATTAGCAGGATAAGACAGATTATTCTGAATGAGTTTCTGACTGCTTAAGGCACTTGCATTTGCTTTTTATAGGACTCACATTGTTAAAAATGAAGCATAGCCCAAAATCTACATTTTCCAGAGCAAGGAGGAAATCCAGTCTCCAATTTTCTTTCTAGGTTTATGCATCCTCTAGTAGGGAGGAGCAGAAAACAAGAAAAGGATTTGAGGGTATGACAACTTCATTCTCTCTCTCTCTCTCTCCTTAGCAGCAGGGAATTAAATCCCTTGTCTTCCAGAATCTCCCAAGAATGATCCTTTCAGAGCATTAAGGGCAATCCTTTCTTGCTATCTGCTTTTTCAGAAAACATGCTTCACCCTGCTGAGGTCTAGAAAATGCCGGCTCTGACTTTACTGATTAGAATTAAAAAAAAAAAAAAAGCACTTCTGAACCCTCCAGATTCAAACTTTCACACCACAGAGGATTGTCATACTTCTTTATTGAGTTTCTTTTTGAGATGGCTCTTACATATCATCTGGAAAATGTGTAACAAAACATTAAATACAATAAAAATGTATAGATTTAATTTAGAAATACATAAACATCTCTGAACCAAAATTTATTTCTAGTATAAATATAATACAGGCAGTGATCCAATGGTACTAAGTTTAATTAACTAATAAACGGTATCAATTAGCTCTTGGAAGGTAGCACTTTGAGGTGCTGCCTTAAAGAAAGAGCCTGAAACTCAGTAACTACTGCAATGCTAACAAATATATCAGTGTGGAAAAATAATCCTTGCTTGCATTTATATTTAATTTCCTTTGCATTATAACTTTAAGAAGGATAAGCAAGCATAACATGTTCCTCCCTGTCAGTATTAGAGGCTGCAGTATGATAGAATGAACAGCAAATCTTTTCTTCTGCCCTACTCTCTCTCTCCTCAGAAAAATGGTCTCACCTCTGTAAGATATGGAGACCCTACTGACAGTAAGCAACAAAGTCTTCCATTGGAAGCAGCTAGACTTTCTGTTGCTAAATAGATGTCAAAGCTCCTCCTGTATCCTCCAGGTAGTGAAATCATTTATGTGAATAGTCCTTACTCTTTGAATCTTGCCAAATTTTACCCTAAAGTCCAACTGGGAACTGAGGCACTCTGGAATTCTAGAATTCAGGGGTCCATTGTCCATGCTCTATGTGTAAATCTTTGGTTAAAAAAAGTTAAAACAAGGGAAGGCAGAAAGACCTATAGTGTGACACAGTAAGCCTCACCTCCATAAGAATGTAACAAACAAACAAAGCACTTACCTACTATACCAAAAGCAGATACAGCTCGGGATAACCCAGATGAACCCTTCTGCCCAATCTTTGTTCTGTTCCCCAAGTCTAAGCGGCCAAGAAGTTCCCTCACCTCTTGTTGTGTATACACATGCTTTAAAAGAAAGAAAGTTCCTCAAGTTACTGCTTTGGCAGCTAAATGTTATTTCATTCAGTCAGAGAGAGGCAGAATTTCTTTAACATAGCATAAACCGTATCTCCTGTTTCACTCCCACAAGCAAGTACAACAAGATGTTATGCACAAAACCTGTCATTCACAGCGACAGTAATATTCACAGTCATGTAGGAATTCAGACACCTCTAAGTCTGAAGTGTTTAGATTTTAAACCATAACCTTCTTGGAAAAGAATCCAAGTCTTAAGATTCTTGTTGCTGCTGTTTATTTTCCTTCTGATGTGATATATCAAAAATGCAGAAAAATCTGGCTTAATAAAAATTAAATGTATTTAGCACTTAAAATAGCACAACCAAACATAACAAAATCATTAGGAGAATATACATCATCAACTGAAGACCCCGAGAAATTCTGATTAAAGTGAATGTGCTTTTTGGAGATCTTACTGCTATACCCCATGCTATATATGGTCATTATCACACTAGTATTGTATGCATCTGACATATGAGCCTGAGAGAGCTGGGACTGATTGGTCTGCAGAAGAGAGCGCTCAGAAGACATCCTTCTAATGTGTATCAAAATACCTAATAGAAGACAGTAAAGAAGACTCAGCAAGACTCTGTAGTATCCAGCAAAGGCACAATTGCCAAAAGACACAAATTGAAATAGAGGTAAATTCCATTTGAACATATGAAAAAGCTTCTTCTATTGTGGGGATGGTCAAACACTGGAACATGTTACCCGGAGATGCTGTGAACTCTTCATCCTCATCCAGAAATGGTTGGGCTTTGCCCTGAGCAATCTGATCTAGTTGTTACTGCTCTGAGCACAGGGGTTGGAATAGACAATCTTCACAGATCTCTCCTAACATCAACTTCCTATGATTGTGATTCTGTGCCAGACACTTGTTAAACAGATTAAATACACACCATTTAATTACACATACCATCTAATATACAGTAATACTTGGAGTAACTGGAAAAAATAAATAAATAGAGAAGCACTCACCTTATCATCAATTATAACTAAATCCTTTGGTTCAGTGCGATCTATTTTCAAAACACGGTACTTGGTTTCTGCATGATTACTTCCAACGAGAAAATACCGCTAGATTAAAAAACAAAAGAAAAAAAGTCAGAATATTACATAATATAAAGCCACCAAACCCCATTTTAACATAATACATCAACGATGCAATTTATACAGCTTCTAGGTTTGATCCATATCATCGGATCATCAAAAAAGCAGTATTTAATCTGGGCTATTAATGTTCTAGATGTCAATACTTTGGGTAAGTACATTTGTATACAACCAAACTTTGCAGCTTAAAAGACCTCATTCACTCCAGTGTCCAGGGAAGAACAAAAATTAAAAACTGAAAGAAAGTGAAAACTTGCTTAGAGAAGAAAAGATACACCTTACGCAAGGCACTGTCCAACTAACTTTTGCACCAGCATTAACTGTCTTCCTGTTTCCTATGTGGAATTCAGCAGAAGTTCATAGACAAATGTGTGAAGTCTTAAATTAGTTTGCCTTTTCCAGTAAGCAACAGAAACGTGTAGCTCAATGGAAGTTTAACCACTGTCTCTTGGTGACATTGTTAAACAAAGAAATACAGGAATAAGCCAGTTAGGATGAATCAGCATCCTTCTCCACTGAGACAGGAGTTCAAACACTCTAACAAATTGAAAGGTAAAAGAACTTAAATTAAGAGGTAATCTGATGAGAAAATGCTGTTGAAAAATTTCAAATGAAGAAACTTTCAATAAACGGTTTGGTTCTGACTGCAAATAAGAACACATGCCAAAAACTGTGTGGTGGTCTTTGCAGAAATAAGGACCCTGTTTATGATTAGGATCATCAGACCTTATTGAAAGAAAAGGCCTACTTTGAAATCAACTGCAATTCCCCAGATAAATAATCTCCAGTTATACAGCTCTTCATTCCAGTAGGCAATGAAGACACTGAAAGAGGCAGTTTTGATGTGTGATACAGAATAATGAACTGGGCACCAGCAGACTCAAAACCAGATTTCACACTAAAAGAAAATCACTCAAATAATACAAAAACAATGCTATCATTTTCCCAAAGTTGTTATTCAATTAAAAATTAAGCCACTTCCATAGGTTCCTTGCATATGCATAATACAAAAGCTTTGACCAATGGTGATATAACTATTTGCACGTGATTCAAGACGTAACACATCAGGCATGTTGTCGGGTTGAAATATGCAACACCAAGTTTCCCGTGATTCAAATGCACACAGATACTAACTGACACGCACATGCTTTTGTGCAGTAGGAACTACAGGAGAGCAACTTCATATAGAGAATTAAATTGCAAAGAAAGAGACAAAAACTTGTAAGAAAGAGGCCTAATGTGTGGTTTTTTTTTGTTTTTTTTTTTTTTTTAAACTGGAAAAATGCATTATTTACTTTCACTTTATCATACTGCTAATGAAGAATATTAATGCAGAAGTCTCCTTCGAAACTTCTAATGTATGTTACATATCTGTTGTCCTGCACTTAACAGGCCTTCTGAAGTTCCTTTTGAAGAAAGAAAAAATTCAAATACTTTAATAGTGCAGCAGTTACCTGCCTTTTTTTTAATTATTATTTCCAATGATAAAATTCTTACCAATGTTCTTCCACAACACAAGCTCTTGTTTTGATCAACAGTGCTGATTCAAAATACCACTTTACAATAAACATTTCTCGTTTAAAATATCAAGGAAAGACTGCAGATGAATATATAGTATGTCTTATTTAATGGAAACAAACTACAAGTGACTGCCTAGACTTAAAAGAAGTAAAACTAAGTGTAGATTACAGAACTGATTTGCTATAGGCTCCTCTCATTTCACTAATCCATTTAATCAGTACGATGCTACCACACAGCAAGATGTAACTCATAAATAATGCCCAGCCTAGGAGGAAAGCATAGCAAGTCCATGTGAATCTATGCAGCCAGTTCTAAACTTCAATAGTCACATGGATTCAAAGGTGTGGGAGAAAAAAATCAATAACAACATTCACACAACAAACAATTTCATAATTTACACAAATTATTTATTAAGAAAAAAACACTTTAAGAACTCTCCGACAAAGAAAGGCTGAGGGAGCTGGAGTTTTTCAGATGGAAGAAGAGAAGGCTCTAGGGAGACCTCATTGCAGTCTTCCAGTATAAAAAGGGAGATTAAAAACAGGAGGAAGACATTTTACGCTGTGTGATAGTGATAGGACAAGAGGGAATGACGTTCAGTTAAGAGAGGGGATATTTAGATTAGAGATACAAGGAAATTCTTTACTTAGAAGGTTGTTAAGGTGCTGGACCATGTTGCCTAGAGAAGCTGTGGGGGTCCCACCCCGGATGTGTTCAAGGCCAGGTTGGATGGGGCTCCAGGAAGCCTGAGCTGGGGGGTCTGCCCATGGCAGGGGGTTGGACTTAGCAAGATTTTGAGGTTCTGTGATTCAGTGAACTGCAAAAGGGAATGCTGCCATCACCTTGATGCACCTCATACACAAACATTACAGAGCTTACTGAGTGGTTGGGCAGCCCAGTTCTGCTCTTTACTCTGCTTCTTAGTGACAGCTAAGAAGCCCCCCCAGACACACCTTATTACAGCCCACCCTCGCTGAAGCCCTTGGCACAGGAAACCATTCCCTGCAGATTCATTATACCCATATCTGCACTTCCTGGGAAGGGAATCGCAAGGACAAGCAGCTGGCAGGACACCAAGCACATAAGGCTGAGTAGCACAAAGGTGGAGGATGGGGTTGTCCTGCTGCATCACCCACCGGAAATAAACACCAAGCCACCAAGCCAGACTCTTGCTTAGACCACACCATTACAAGTTTTACTTCTTTATGCAGCAGCAAGTAAATGGGCAGAGGAAATATCATATTCATTTGCAACCCACACATAATGAATCAAGCTTGTACTTTAAGAATAATTTCTTAAGAATAAGAATAAATTCTGCTTTTCTGTTTACAGAAAAGAATCAACTGAGGCCAAACTATTTTATGCAGCCCATGATACCACAGTACAGGTCAGTGACGTCTCCTTGTGTCCTGCTCATTACTTAAGCATAATTGCTCCTGCAAGTGACATCTGTGTTAACTGACTTATTATTCTGAATTAAAATATGACAGTACAGCTTCAGTTTGTCCAAACGGTACCTGGAATCAAAGGCCATATTTAAGGCTGAAACACGGCACACGACACCCAGGAAGACAGACAGATGGACAGAGTTTCAAATGCTACTACCAAGGAAGTTTGGTTGAATACTTTTCCCATTTCCATTTTAATAGAAGAAAAATACATCAGGGAGCGCTATGAGAAATGCACCATTCACATCAGCTTGGTGGCCACCAGTGGCTCAGCTGTAGGGCCAACTCAAAGTTCTGCTGCTTACAGTGGTAGCAGAGGGATGAGTTAGAGTAGAATTTGACATCTGCAGACTGCTGCAGCTTCTGCTATAATGAATAATACTTCAAAAGTACTCTTTGAATTCTTATAAGGACTAATTTACAGGGGTTGTTTCAAATTAGAAAGCTAGGTTGTATGTGTTAAGGAAAGTCAGTTGAGAGCAGAAGCAAAACGTCAATCAACAGACTTGCATACATCACCTTCTTAGAAAGCCACGCACTGAGAAATCTCCATTTAGCAAGTAGGAATCTTAGACACTGCATGTTACAGGATATTCTTATAGAAGTAATAAAGAAAAAGAACTGCAATAATCTTTAAAATTGGACTAGTATTCAAAACTAGGATCCCCAGATTGGACTTCTAACTTGGAAAGTTTTGGGGAGTGCTAACAATCAACAACACCAGAGCTGTCTGAAAAACATGATATATCAGCTCATATTCAACCTTTAAGATCTGAAATTAAAACAAAGATGATATGAAGACTAACCTTCAAAAATTAAACAAAACCAGACATTTCTGGATGATACAGAGCAAGAAATAAAACCCTATCAGTGACATGTATTTCAATTAAATTTGCTATAACATGAACACTAGGAAAGAGTAAAGAAAAATGCTAAATCAACGCAACACTGTGTACGGATCATCACATAAATTAATTTCTAAGGTTGCAATGCAATAGTCAGAAAGTAAATCAAAACTCAAATTGAGTTGTACAACTCAAAATGAGTTGTAATGCTCACAACTATTTTGATTAACAGTTATAATTACAGAAAAAGAAATGAGAATTCACAGGTAAACTACAGAAACCTTTCTGGGAGTTTCTATTTTTATTCAGTTTATTACTCAGTTGAACCAATAAATGCGAGCATTTTCAAAACGTTTCAAACAACTGCACTCTACAGCAAACCCTCTGTGTTTAGATAAATAAACAACCTTGACAAAGAACTTTCTCAACAGAACAGTACACAAGAGAAACTGTGCAGCCCTCCTCATACTGCTGGATGAATGTGCATGCCATTCAACCATCACCGAAGATGAACCACACCGAGCTTAGTCTGCCTTGGCCTTTACTGAAATTTGTTCACAAGTGTACCATGCAGATGCTTGCCTACGAGATCTGGACTGAAGTTTCATCTCACAATTATCACTAAGCAACCACAAGATGGGAACAATCATTAGTCACCTTCACCTGGGACTAAGTTTTATCCAAAGAAATCTAATTGAAAAGCTTTACACCCTCTTCTATCGATCTTTTGATTCGGCCAAACCAATAAAAATAGCTCCTTCTAAAAGAAGCCTAAGCAAATAAGAGAATTCTTGCTGCAAACTGTTGTCTATAAAGGAAGATGAGAGTTCTGAAATCAAACATTCTCATTCTATTTTTCCTCTTTTAACAAAATTACTTTGAACTCCTAGTTTTAAATTATGACTTGCTTGTTTGTATAGGCTAATTGCCATTAAGAAATGTTAGCACCATGAAGAAATTCTATTTCATTCATCAGTTAGAAAAATCAGAGTAGGTCCTCTCCATTCTTTAGGAAATGTCCTCCTGCCCAAGCACAGGGTCCTCCACAGGATGCAGTGTGGAGATCTGCTTCACCAGGGTCCTCCCCACTGTCTACCTCACGTTTCTACCCTTTCTCAAGTGTGTTCTCCCTGAGGTGTCACCATCACAGCTTCAGAGGCCAGCCCTTCACTGCAGAGGGGCCACTGGAACTGGCTGCCCTGACTTCACCTCATAAAGGAGCCCAAAAGGTCCCTGCCAGCACCTGAACACCTGCAATCAATGTAGGAAGATATTTATGGATCAAACCAGCAGCTGGGAAAAAAAACACGCTGGGTTGCCAGATGAGTGATCTTCATGTGAAGACTGATGTTGGATAAGCACACCACTGGATCTCTCTGCTTACATTTCTGCTTAACTAAGCAGCACAATGGTAGCCATCTCCTGCTGCCAAACATCCACCTCCCCTTCAGAGCAGGCGTGAAATTACGCAAGAAAAACTTAGCCTCTTCCTCTTTGTGGTAGTTTTCATATATACTGAACTTGACTGCAGATTCTTCATGATATAAAGAAGGCACTGAATAAGGATAACAAAAATATGGGCTCAACTATAGGAAAGAAGGAAGAAAAGTAATTGAACTTAGATGCAAGACACAGCAAAACCTGCACTATATTCCATTTTTCTATAGATCCCACAGCTATTATGGGAGTATCTTTGACCTTGTACAAACTGGTGGAATGACACAGAAAAAAAAAGAAAGAGATTATAAAGAATGAAAAGATGTACTGAAAATAGCAAAAACTCAGTTGGCATGATGTGTGCTTCCCATAAGCTGTTGAAGCTTATATTTTCAAGATGGGAAATTTTAAACCACTGCATTTAAAACACCATTCTGGGGGCATGCATGAATGGCTACTCATTCTGCATTATATCTGTTATATCTGTATATTATTTATATCTGTATAAAGTCACAACATTTGGCAATTCCCTTCCAACCCAATGCAATCAAAGCTTGCTTTCTGTCCCAATTCAGACTTTCCTCTTGCTGCTTGCAAGATTGCAAGACTGAGATTTTTAAGATTCTCTCTCCTAATTTTCATTTAAATTTATTAATTAAACATCTATACATTTTTCCTTTAGCCAAATGAATCTCCCTTTTTTAACATCTATTCTGATGGAACGCTTTTAGAAACATAAGTAACTGGATCCCTTTTCAGCACTTCATCAATTAAAAAAAATTATGATCCTTTATTATAATAATAAATAAATATTCTTTATCCTTTGCACCTCCTAAGAGAAGGCTAACACCTGTGTTACTCATTGAACCTTCAGTGTATCCATTCTAGTTTTAATTCTTATTTCTTTAATGTTGAGGAATAGAAAGTATACACAACATGCCATACAAAGTCTCTTCATATAGATATATTAGTATTTTTCTCATTAAGAACCATAATGCAAAAGATCACATCTGCCTTTTTCACAGTTGTACATGAGCAGCTAAGCCTCCCAATTTTTCTTCTGCTAAATTACCCAGATCTTCCTGCTCTCTTGCTTCTGAATTAATAAACCCCCACAAAACTTTTATGGTGTATAATCTGCCTAAGGTGCACTAAGTTTCTTAGTATACTATTCTATTCCAAATTATTTCTTTTATATACTCCTGAGGGTTATCATTATTTCATGCAATCTTGTGCTCTGACTACCCTAATTATTGGCAATATTTCAGAGCTCGCCCTCATTTGAGGCCAAGATCATTACTGTAATTGCTAAAACATATTGGTCCTAAAGCAATTACTCAGGAAAAAAAAAAATAAAAATCACCCCCATGAGATGATTCCTTATTGAATCCACAATTAACTTCTCTAATAACCTCCCTTCCACTAGGGAAGCTATAGACTTTCCTTGTGGTGCTGCACCTCAGTAGAGTATTGGATTTAAATACCTCAGGCCATCTAATTTTTAGATGAAGATATGCAAAACAATCAGGTTAATCTGCTAGCATCTTTGAAGTCTAGACTGCACTTTATGTTATTTACCTCCATTTTCAACTACTTTCCTACAGAAAATTATGCAGGTGTGGATTAAATATTCCATTTAAGTTCCAGTCACAGCATCACCCCTGACTTGAACAACTTGTTGAAAATAGTTACAGTCATTCCACTGTTTAGCTAAATGATTCTTCTTCTCTCTCCAAGCAGGCCCATTCTCTTTTTGTTCTTTTCATACGTATTTTTCTTACCTATTTTTCTTCATTCTTCCACTGTATTTCAATTTGTGACCATTTAACCACAAAATCCTTATCATAATGCTATACAGAAAAGTGGACTCACAGTAAACATAGATCTGTAAGAGTATTACTCTCTTGTTGATCTAGTGACTACATGATGACACCCAGGACAATATATATATAGGCATACTTACATATCCTTCTAAACTTGTCGTATTTTCATCAGTGTTATTCCACCAAGCATCTGCTAACAAATGGTCCTAGACCTCACCAGTAGATTAAATTCCCATTTTATTGCCCATATGCCTGGCAGTACACCAAGATATTTAAGATGGAAACAATATTTTCCTGAGCTTCACAAAATTCCTTCTCTTGCCCCAAGCCTGTCCTTTGCTCAGCTGTCATTGCCTGAGCATGGAATACCAATACAGAGGGAATAGTAGAGTCCAACTGAGAGGGGCTCTCATTCATTGATGAATTCACTTGAGAGAGATACAATTTCATAGCAAATACTAGCTAGAAAATTATAATAGCTAATGGAAATTGTTCATTATTTCTAACATTCTTCAAACATATTAAACATCTACAGAAATAAGTAGCTTTTTCTGTCAGATCATTTTCTTCAATAAAGCTTATCCCATTTAACCGCAGCTTAAGATATCCACGTCCTTTAACCTTGTTTTGTTCATATAAAATCTTTCCAATTACTTTTAAGACAAATAAAATAAAGAAATAAATAAACAAGCAGTCACAGAGTTATCCCTGGGAGTGGAAGGCAGAAAAATCTACAGTAATTATGCAAGTCACATTGCTTAATAAACTGTGGGAGTCATTTGGATACTATGAACATGAAGGCTGTAGCAAAACCTGATTAGAATAAAATAGTATTAATTAAGCCTCATAATATTCTGAAAACAGGTAAGTGATGTGATTTTACAGAGATGGCACAAATTGATTTACACAACATCAGACTAACTCAGGGGAATGACAATTTCCAACTAAGTGGCCTACAGCTTTCAGGTGGGTTTTATCTGCAGGATACACACAAGATCAATCTTCTCCTGGATAAGAAAATATTTTTGTTTCACATTGCTGAAGCATCTTTACTGCCCTCTGGTGTGCATTTCAACAGTAAATATATGAATAAACTGAAAGATTATTGACACTGATCTGAATACAAACAGTTTCAGCTCATTTTCTTGACTACTTCTAAACAAGCCTTCAACTTGGCTGGATGAGCAGGAGATACAATTTAAATCTCCACGGTATTTATCGAACCAAAGCACATGTTCAAAAGGTCAGTCTCAGCAAGTGCTATAAATATAAGTGTTAATGGAAAATAAAGAATTTTGCTCATTGTTATTTCAATTGGCACTGTGAATTCAGTTTTCCTCACCTCTAGGAGTCTTTCCTGTTTGACTCCATTAATTCTACTATATTTTTTTCCCCTCAAAAAGAAGAAAAAAAGACTTTCTGAACTATTTCTACTTTCTCATCAATTTTGTCTCTTCACCACTCCCAACAAAGGCCTTTTACTAGAATGAGATATACCCTCTGTGTTTCTCCCACTGCTCACAGTCTAAGTCATCCCTTCCTTGTCTTCTCAAAATGTCTCTAAGGAATCTTGGGGTACAGTTTCATACACCTTGTATCCGATACAAAGTTTGTTCCCTGCACTCCCATTTCATCTCTTGCATGCGTACAGCCTTAAGTAAAAACAGAAGAGCAACCTGAACCAGGAGAAAGCTATTGAATTTTATGTCTGGTGATGCTTCCGTCATATCAGTGACTAACTGTCACAGCTGGGAATTTCATGATTATTAGATTTGATGCAAAGGAGGCTGCATGGGCCAGAGCGACCTCAGGGAGAAGAAGTGGGAAGTTTTGTCAGCAGCCCAACATGACAATGAATCATTTGTAACAACAAATTTTTGTCTAAGATTCTCTGTGATTCTGCCAAGTCACAAGTTCTGTTTTGAGTGCCTCAGGACAAGAAAGGTATTGACATAGAATGAGTCCAGCAGACAGCTACCAACACAATCAGGGAGATGGAGCACATGGGAAGAGACCTGGAAAGCTGGTTTTGTTCAGTTTTGCTCTCTAAAATGATCCAGTGAGAAGGCATAGGTAGCACAGAGCCAAACTCTTCACAGGGGTGAAAAGACAAGCTGCAGTGGATGTATGTCAAATCACACAGGATTGTAACTCAGTGCAAGGATTTATTTATTTATTTTAATCACAAGGGTATTCAAGCTCTAGCCTAGGTTCTCTACAGAGGCTACAGAATCTCCATACATGGAGATACTTCTAACTCAGTCCTGAGCAACATGCTCTAGCTGAGCCTGCTTTGAGCAGGGGCTGGACAAGATGATCACCAGAACTCCCTTCTAACTCCCTTCTAACGTGAGTCTGTGCATCAAGAGTTTTCAAACAATTATTCCAAAATGATTCATATAGCATTTGGCCTATTCAAAAGAGTACTAGAATCAGAACTTCAGGACTCAAAGCACTGCAGTTTGTACTAGTACAGCATACTTTTTGTTTTTTAAAAAAGAGTATATAGCCACATTTAGGGAAAATACTCTATCTACATCACAAGCAGTGACTGAGGGAACAGTTTTGAGACACCACTATACAGCTGAAACATTTCCAATGCAAATGCAGATCCAAACACCACTGCCTCTCACAGCTGACCAAAGCCTCCTCCAGAGCTCAGGAGTGCTGCTTCTCCCCTTACTGCACACTGCAAAGCACGGGCAGACCAAAGCCTGCCCACTCAGGCAGATACTGCCTCTCCCATCCAACATGAAAGAATAAGGTACCTAACCTAGCTGATCCCTCCAAAAGGCCTACAGGATTGCAGCTGACAGAACCCTGGAGCACAATATGGCCTCTGTAAGCAGCAGGGTGTCTCTCAGACCAAGCCTTAAAGCTCTGCACAAACTAAGCCATCTTCCCTGAGTTGTTCGGTGGGGAATCAGCACAGCAGCACAAACCTGTCTCCCAGCAAGGCTGTGATTCCTGTTCTTCGTGGCACCAGGCTTCTTTTGGGCCTACATGTGCATTCAGACATATTTTCATGAGGTTACACCACGTTCACCACGAAAACCAGAGTTCTGTTACCACTGCAGGTAACACTTACAGCTAATATTGCATTTAAAGACACGTGTCTAACTCCATCCACAACTATCTCTGGCATAAAACCACCATACTGCCAAACGGACAGAATCAGAGAATGGCCAGGGTTGGAAGGGACCTCAAGGATGATGAATCTCCAACCCCCCTGCCAAATGCAGGGCCACCAACCTCCCCATTTAATACTAGACCAGGCTGCCCAGAGCCCCATCTAATCTGCCCTTGAACACCTCCAGGGACGGGACATCCACAACTTCTCTGGGCAGCCAATTCCGACACAGACAGTGGGTCGGGAGCTCCAGGCCCAGCAGCAAAGCAGTGCTCCCTCAGCGTGCTCACACCGAGCTACTTACAGCCCTGGTCTCGTACAGCACCAGCTTCTGCACTGAGCTGATCAGAGGGGCGGCGGTCGCCGCCGGCATGGCGGCCCCGCAGCGCTGGGGCCTCGCCCCGGCCCGGAGTCGCGGCGGGGGGCAGAGGGGAGGGTGGCCGCCCGCCGGGCAGGCAGTCAGCAGCTACGGGAGGACTGCACGAGAAGGAGACACTGTAGGGCCGGAGACAGCGGCACGGCCCAACCGGCGGCACTGGCAGAAGGCGGAAGGGCCAGAGCAGCGCCGCGCAGGCGCTCACCGGCCGGCGATACAGCGCCTGCGCTGCCGCCGACGGCTGGCGGGTCTCAGGAGCAGCGCGGGACCGATCCTCGGGGCGGCTGGGCGGCGCGCCGGGAAGGAGGCACCGCACCGGTGGCCCCGCGGGCGGGCAGTTCAGCACTAAGGACAGCTCCGGGGAGAGACCCGCACCACACTGAGCTCCGATTTGGCGGGGCGGAAGGGAGAAGGGGGCGGGGCTATCCGGACGGGGCGGGGCTCTCCTGTTGCCGGGTGACGGGGACGCACACACGTGATGCTGCCGTTGCAACCTGGCTGCCCCAGGACTGCTGGGGAGGAGAGAGCCGTGGCACGGCTGTTTGGATGGTGAGTGTCGGAGCTGCTTTAAAAACGGCTACAGACAGTTGGAGAGGCAGGAAGAAAGAAGCTGTTATTAACATTCATATGGCAGCAGCTGGAGATGGGGGTGTTCCAATGGTGGTTCTGCAGAAGCAGCTCAAGAGCTTATACAAGCTGTGTGTATCGACTGAATGCTCTTCCTCCTTATAGCATCTTTTGTTACTGAGCAGTTTGCCTTATCTCATTATTATTTTTAAGTATCTGCCTTTTTATACATATGTGAACTATATTTTATAACAAGCTTTTTTTTCTTCCAATCTCAGGTAACTTATGGCTTCCCAAGAAGAAAAACAATCTCAACCCTTCACAGACATCTTTGATGAGGATGAAGCTGAAAAATTCTTTCTGTTGTCCAAGCCCACATGTATAATGGTCCTTGGAAAGCCTGTAAGATGTCCAATAGAAATTAACTGTTTTCCTTAGATACACTGCTAGCAATTTTCCTTCTCTTTTCAAAAGCATTAGTGTAGGGACACTGCAATAAAACAGGGGGCTACTTTTTCATCTTTTCTACTAAGCAAATTCTGCAGATTGAGGTAAAGATTCTGATCACATCTAACGAGGCCAATTTTATTGCCTCAGTGACTACTCAACTACTCAGGTGTGCTAGAAAGTGGTATTCCTGTAATGAAAAGGCACGTATTGGGAAATATCCAAAATACTAAAAGTTTTCCTAATGGCAACTGGATTGTCTTTATGTTATTTTACTATTCTAATTTTTACTAAATTTGACAGGTTTAGGTTAGATATTAGGAGGAAGTTTTTCACCCAGAGGGCGGTGACACCCTGGAACAGGTTGCCCAAGGAGGCTGTGGATGCCCCATCCCTGGAGGCGTTCAAGGCCAGGCTGGATGTGGCTCTGGGCAGCCTGGTCTGGTGGTTGGTGTCCCTGCACATAGCAGGGGGGTTGAAACTCGATGATCATTGTGGTCCTCTTCAACCCAGGCCATTCTATGATTCTATGACAAAGACATAAGTAGGCATGAAAGAACCTTCAGATTAATATACTGACTTACAGACATGCAATGGGTTATTAAATATTTTAATGACCTTTAACATACTTATATGCTATGCAACTGGGAGTAAACTGAACTCCATCTTGCTATCCTGATGAGTTGTGCTGTATTAGAATTATAATTCAAGATTTCTCTTCTTTAAAAATAATTTGTGGCCTCTTTGATTTAGAAAAAGTGATACTTCGTGATTATAAAGTTCTTATGTCTGAATTGAACCTGGTAGGCACTCAAGCATACCACTGGTGCTCTGTAAGCTGTCTTTCTCTTAATGTCCCTGTCTCTAAAAGTACTGTCAGAGCACTCCACTTCCATTGTGAACACAATGTTCTCAAGCAGCTTTGTGTGTGATTTCATTAGGTACCATAACACAGTTTGAAATGGCCATACAGAAATTTGCGGAGAAGTGATGTGCACCTACAACCAACCTACCCTTCAGTGCAAATTGACCCACCAAAGCACACCCCAACTCTCTCTGTCTGGACCACACCAGATAGTAATGTACACCCATCCTGCATTTTGCATTTTGCTAGTACATATTATCAAAAGACAGTGGCAGATCATATCATGGGAAATGTCCATAGAGCTGAGATGCAGATACAACATTTCCTTTCTTCAGACTTCTTTCACCAGACTGAAGGGTTCCCAGTCCTTAGTGTGTGTATAGTTATCTATTATTTCTACAGCTTGGCTCCAGCATAACGCTCAGCTGCAAATCTTTCTTATGACCAAAAGGAGAAAGAAGCCAAGGAGTTGTTCTCCAATTGGATGAGATGCAAGCATCACAGTGTGAGAGCATAAGGTTATAGCTGAAAAGTGAACATCAGTCAGCATGAGACTTTAAAAAATGCATTCAGATCTGCAGAAAACTAGAGTGGTCTGGCTTGTCTGGTTTAAATAAACCTCAGTCTTGTAACTTTCTATGGAAAAAGTAGCTTCACGTTTTTAGAGACTGAAAACATAAAATGCTCATTGAAAGACAATGCAAAAAACAGGTAGGAAAGATTCTCTTTTGAAATCATTGCATTCAACAAATGATTGATATTAATACTAGACAGATATACAGGTTTTAACAAAGGGTTGGAAACAAGGATTTTATCTGTATCTAAAACAGATTTGTGGAGCAACTAGGGCAGTTTTTATGTATTCATTGTTTTAGTAAAAGAATACTATCTGTATGTCTCTTAGAGATAACTGAAGAGATTTTCATCATAATTTGCTTTGGGACTGAAGATAATAAATTTCAGTGTAACAGCTTCTCACAGGAATTTATGGGCAAATCATAGCTGAGCTTTAAACAGAATTACTCACTAATAAAGTTAGTACTGTTACTTTGGAGGTACTCAACTGCAAAGGGCAGTAGTCATGAATTAGCAATGCTAGGAAGTGTAAAATAAATTGTATTAAAATGAATGTTTATGTTTTTCTAGTGCATAAGTCAGAAGTCCCAGTTCTGATGGCTGATTTTAACTGTTTTTATAATATTTTTCTTTTTAAGGGTTCTGGAAAGAAAACATTAGCTAGAAAACTAGCACAAATATGGAAATGCATTTTAATAGAAGGTAAACATGCACTATGTTTGGAACGTTGTATTAAATTCATTATACCTTTTGTTTTAGGAGATACATGTAACATGACAACCAACTTACATCCTCAATCCTGTAAAGTGATTCATGTGATTCTTTTAGTTAAGTGGAGGGAGCTGATTGAAGTCCAGGGAGCACAGAGATTTTCTGAAACAGACCATGAAAAAATAGAAGGAGCTTCCCTTTCTGTGTTTGTCCTGTGCCTAATACAGGGTAGGGATGGAAGGGGGGAGGAGGGAAGGGGTAGTGAGGGGGCGAGGAGGAGGGATGTACTCCAAGAAACAGAAGCATAGTTTTTATATCAGTGTAAGAAATCATGGAAGGAATGTAGTTGGCATTTTCAAATTTCTAAAACAAAAAAGCCCAATGGTTTGTTTCAGAAGTCATAGCTGAGCTCTCTGATTATGCACTAGAATACAAGATACAATTTCATCTGAGGTTGGAAGGGTCCTTAATGCCAATCTGGTTCCAACCCACTGCTGTGGACAGGGCTACCAGCCTGCAGCTCAGCTGCCCAGGATCCCATCCAACCTGGCCTTGAATGCCTTCAGGAGACACAGACGTGAGGCTCAACAGCCTGTAGTTCCCCAGGTCTTCCTTTCTCCCTTTCTTAAAAATGAGAGCAACGTCTCCCTTTTCCCAGTTGCCAGGGACTTCACCTGAAAGCCATAACTTTTCAAATATGATGGAGAGTGGGTTGACAACCACAGAATTATACATCTAATTGTATAAAAATCTAATTTGATGGTTTAACCCTTATATTATGAATTAACTATTTCAATATCTATTTTCATTACATTTTTTCTTTGAAGTGTACCCTCAGTATTTTTAACTGTTCTTTAGTCTGTTCTAACTAACTAAAGAAGCCCTTTAGTGGACATTGTAACATTTCATGTTTGTGTGAATATAAATGAAGTATCTTTATCTTATTTTGAAGGCTTTGGATTATAATATGAAAAAAATAAGTATGAGGAAAGCGATTTTTACCTAAGTAAATTTAGAATTTTTAACTAACGAGATTGATTAATACCTGGTCCAAAACGTAGGTTAGACTAAATTCAAAATGAATTCATGAATTAAGCCGATCCACATTGTACTTAATGTGCAATAATGTACTTAATGTATGTGCCATAATGTACTTAAACCAGTATTAATAAATATCTACCAAGTTGCTTTTTAAATATCTTAGGCAGTCTATTGTGGCAATATAATCTTTGTCATTTTAAAGTTTTTGTTAATGATCACTGTAAATCTCACTTACTGCATTTTTATGTCCATGTTTTTAGTTATTTGTAGTAAATTCAGTAGTAAATTCAGACAGCATCGTAGCTTTTTTTGCTCACTATGCTTCTACTAATCTTTTTTACTGTGATATGTCCACATGTGTACATACACACACTTTCCTTCAACATTTGCTAATGGCTTGTTTTCACTGTGAATATGAAAAAAATTCAACATGCAGAATCATAATTTAGCTCAGAAGGGAACTTTAGACATCACAGAGTATCACTAGAGTGTCAACCAGAGAAGATTGCTCAAGGATGTGTCCATTTGAGTGTGAAATATCCCCAAGGGGTGGGACTCCACCATCTCACTGGGCAGCACTTTCAAATGTTTGACCACTGACATAATCACAATCAACCCAAGGGTACAGCGATAGCTGACTTAAGCAATTGCATGTATGTATGTTTGTATGTATGAAGGTATATATATGTGTGTGTGCCTGCATTGACGTATCTGTATATAAAATAAATTTTATGAATTGTATTAACTTTATTCTATCTGATGTGCTTCTGCAGCTTTGGAAGTAATTCAGATGAATATTCATGAAGAAACAGAATATGGGCGTAAGGTAAAAAGTGTAATCTGACTGTAAATTTTGTCTCATTCTTGGCAAATATCCATTGTATAAGGCTATGTTTTGCATTTTACCTTAGTGTCAAGAATTGCTTTTCAAAGGTCAAAGTATTTCTGAAGAACTTGTTACAGAAATGATTCTGAAAAAGATTGAGTCACCAGAAGTTGCACATTTTGGTAAGTCTACTTATAGCCTGAACTTCCAAGAATAAGCTAACCACAATTTTGTCAAACTTTGCATCTATTACAGCTCAAATATATGTAATGGTATGTTAGACTGTAGCCCTTTGGTTGTGCACCTCAGGTTGTGGAACATCTCCAAACAGAGAGTGTATTTAATGATTATTTTTCCAATATCATAGTTCAGAATGCATCATTCCAATCCAATGTTAAGTTCATTCTGAGAAGATGAATGTTAAGTGTTGCAATCACTCTCATTGGATAGTGGGATAGTTTCATTTGAATATAAAGTTGTGGGATTTAACGTACAGAATTTTGGCTTGAATACTTTTGTAACAATAAATAAATAAATAAATAAATACCAGCAAAATATTTTAAACATTTAAGATACTGAAAAAGAAGGAAACGATTATTTGAAGTGTGAGGTAGTAAAGTCTACACAATTGTTTATTCTCTTTCCATTTTCTCACTGAGACTGGGTTATGAGAAAGTAGTATATTTTTCTGGCACAGACTTTAATTTGAAATGTCCATTATAGGGAAGTGCCAGGTATACTGCCAAGAACATGTCAAATCTCTACTGCTCTGAAAGCCAGCAAGTTTCAGTAAGCTTTTGGTTTTAAAGTTTTTATTTCTTCTCTGGAACAAGACTCAATATTCTACAAAAGAAGCGATCTTACCTGGTGAAGCCAGGCTTCTGGAACAGTAGGCAAATACAGGTAAATAGGGAAGAAGCAGAAAAAAGGAGGAGATGGGAAACAGACATTTGAATGAAAATGCTGCTATTATTCTGTAAGGTCAGGGCTTTAATAAAAGCCTAAGAGAAGTCTGTGTAATGTGAATTTTCTTCCCTGACTCAGTCTGATGATGAATGTCTAAGATGTGTGTATAACAGAAGACCACAGAAATCCTACAGACTGTAAACATAAGATGGACAAATTTGGCTCTTGTGGCTGAGCCATTTTTTATATTACAGATCCCCAAAATGGGGATGTAGTGGAACAGACTATGTCCTCGTTATTTTTTCTAGTAACTAGAACTCATCTCCAGAACCAATTTTTGTTAAGTATTTTCCAGCTTTAATTACTTTTTACTTGGCAACTATTATCTTAATATGTAGATTGCTTTAGAAATAATGCCTTCTGTTTATTTCCATGGAAACTACAACAGATACCAAGAGCACTATTTGATACTCTATTTGATACTTTATTTGATAGAGCACATTCTCAGCTACAAAGCACTATTTTTCAGCACAGGCACTACCATTACGTATGCATTTTCACCAGATGAATAAAAGCCTGCATGCCATGCTCATAAAAATCTGCACCAGCAGAGATGACCCACTGTTGCTTTCATCACTGCTGAAATGCACCACCCACTGCCTCACTGTGCTCACATCCAGTGTTTGGTTTCCATGAAACACTCAGAAAGCATTTATGAATGTCAGTAGGCACCAATTTTTCCACATGGAAAAATTCAATAACCCACCTTAGCTTCATCTGCATTTCCATGTCAGATTCCATTCTGTCAGACTGCCCCTCTGCTGCCATCTGTCATACAGCAAAAATGTAATGCAATATTGGCAGGAAAGTTCAACCTCTACTGCCGTGCCACCAGCATCCACTTCTGACACTGTGGACCAACATAACAAAATAGGAGACATTACTTTCAGAGCAGCCTTTGTATATTCTTCTTACTTGGAAATAAGCACATTCTATCTGGGGAACCGATGTGCCAGAGGTATTAAGAAGTGCTGAAACAACTGGTAATATTTAAAATTTGTAAGTCACTGTATACAGAGTTTAATTCTTTGAGATCTTACTGAGGGCAAATATGAAGCTGTTAAGCTATTTCTCAGAATAAGAAGTGTCTTAAAAAAAAAATAACGAGCAAGCTTGTGTTTCAGGATTGTAGGTAAGAAGTTACAGAATAATAATCTTTATGTAGCTGGCATGCTTGCTGTTTTTTGAAATAGAACAAGAAAACCATCAAGTTCGTATCATGTTAGCCTAAATAGTATTTGCAAAAGAAAATTATATGTCCTTTTCACAGAAGAAAACTGATCAGTTCATAGAATCATAGAAAAGCTTGGGATGGAGGGGACCTTAGAGCCCACCCAGGCTCAACCCCTTGCTATGGGCAGGGACACCCCCCAGCTCAGCTGTCCAGGGCCCCATCCAAACTGGCCTGGAGTGCCTCCAGGGATGGGACACCACAGCTTCTCTGGGCAGCCTGTGCCACTGCCTCACCACTCTCTGAGTAAAAAAATTCCACCTAATATCGAATCTAAATCCTCCTTTTAATTTGCAAGCATTACCCCTTGTTCTATCACTATCAGACAGTGTAGAACGTCAGTCTCCCTCCTGCTTTTAATCTCCCTTCAAGTACTGGAAGGACAGATCCTTCTCCAGGCTGAAGAAGCCCAGCCCCCTCAACCTTTTTTTGTAGGGCTCCATCCCTCTGATCTTCTCTGGATAGCTCCACATCCTTCTAGTGCTGCCTGCCCCACACCCAGACACAATACTACAGAAGGGGCCTCACAAGGGCAAAGGAGGAGGGAACAATCACCTCCCTCAGCCTACAGGCCACCCATCTTATGATGCCACTCAGGACACAGATAGCCTAATGGGTTGCGAGCGCTAACTGCTGGCTCATATTCAGCTTTCCATCCACCAGAACCCCCAAGACCTTCTCTGCAGGGCTGGTCTCAATGCATGATTTAAATCAAATCATCATGAAAGTTGTTGATTGATTTATTGATAGTAAGTTATTAACTTACAATCAGTGAACTGGAATTCACTGTATGGGTTTAGTGTCAGCCATACCATAGATACATCACAAGATTAAGCACTTCCCAGTTGTAAACACCTACAAATTGCTGAAGTCCTAAAATTTGAATATACTTAAACTTGCAGGGTTCTGCATGCAAACCTTCTCTCAGAGTTGGGTGGGTATTAGAAGCACATTCCTTCTTTTGAGAGTGCATTCTGTTGGAAACATGGGTGCTCCTGCCTCATGTGTGAGTGCCTTCTGTTGGAAACATGGCACACATGCTTCTGCCTCATGTGTGCCATTTCCTCTAATCTAATCCATGTACCATTGAGAAAGATCCCCAGAAGTTTCCACATGCACAATGGAGGTGGGTCATTGCTAGTTGAAGCCTGCTCTGTCATACAGAAATGCAAGTTGCTTGCAGCACTTGAGATGGAGGCTGCTCTGTCAGGCCTAAGCAAAAGTTGGTAATGCTGGCCAATCAAGACTGGTTTGGCTGCTGTTACCTGTTCTCATTCTAACGTCATTTCCTTCAAATTGTAATCTTTCTTTAGTGTTTCTTTTCCAGCTGATTTCTTCTTTTCTCAAAATCTCCTAGTAATCTGCTTACAGTTTGATCTGTTTGATGATTGTCTTACGCAAGCTTCTTCATTGTTAGTTTCCCCCAGCATCATCAGCCTGGGGTAAAGTAAACAGTTTGGGATAATTTGCATATATGTAGCATAAGATGCTACATTCACATTATTTTCAGGTCAGGTGTTGCTAACTAAGTTTTTATTAGCAGAAGTCGTGCAAGCTTTCTGCATCTCACTGCCTACTAGAATCTTCTGCATGTATCAACAAACCAGAATCCATGTTTTATGTCTCCCAGAGGAATGACTGCACACTGTATTCTCTCTTACTTAGGCTTTTCCATAAATTTTACATCTGTGGCTGTAGGCTCCCCAAAGGGAGAGGAGTCTTCAGTTCTAGTAGCTGTAGCAAAGGCTGCTGCTATGTTTTTGGGTTGCATAGACCGTTTCTCTGAGGGAATATTCTCATCTTTTTTTTTTTTTTTTAGTTTCTCACTGTGGCTTCATGAACACTGAGTTCCTCATGATAGTGTTGTTATTGTATTGTATGCACTTATTGGTAGTTACAGTACTTCCCTGGGAACTTGAAGCCATGGGTACTAATATTTCTGGGGCAGTGCATACTAATACTAGGGAAAATGTACCATTACCACCATGCCTGTTGTGCACAGTCAGTGTCTTTGCTGAAAGGGACTCAACATTGTTAATCCTGGTTGTATGGATGCTTGCCAAGTTGTTACGTATATAGTGTGCACAGTGCCTCCTCTTGAGAGGATTTAACACCCAGGAGCACTATGTATATTCCACAGAGGAGTTCAGGGTCCTTTTATTGCCAATGCAAGCAATGGCTTTTAAAGGTTATTGTGGCTATTTTTGCAATATCTTTCACAATGCCTTTTAGTGGCAAAAAATGGTCCCTAAAAGCTTATTTTCTTTTAGTCACTATAACACGAGTTAGGTACATGAAGTAGATTGTCTGAATATGATCCTTAATGTCTACCTGTTTCTTATATTTCTCAACTGAGTTAACAGACTTTCAAAGTCCTATATTATGTTGAAAAAAATACATTTATGTATGTATTTAATTTGGAGGAGACATAGGTGTATATTTTTTTTAACAGTGTTATATACATGGTTTAAAATTGTGCCACTATATAGATGTTACCTCTGAAGGAGATAAGTATAACTACTTATATACTTGTCATAACTTTCTGAAAGATTTATTAAAATGTATTCTGCAGGTTATGTTCTCAGTGGATTTCCTTCTCTCTCAGAGGAATACATGACTATTTCACAGCAAATGGAGAAAATAAAAAATCTGAAATTAAAACCAGATTTCCTGATTAACATTAAGGTAATGTCACTTTCAGTAACTTGCTAGTTACCTAATTATTAGAAGACTTATATACTGCATAAGTCAGAAGATTTTCTCCCATGCTTTTGAGTATAGCATTTATTGAGAAGGTATTAATTGTTTTCTTTTATAGTGGAATAGAATTCTACTTGTTTGTTTTATTACAGGCACTAAGCATGTAAAATAATGAGTATTTCCTATAACTCAGTAAAATCTACAGTTCTTGCATTCCTATTGTACAAGAATGTACATTCATGAACACACCCCTCTTCTTGCAACGTTTCATTTATTAACTAGATTCTTTCCTCATACTCTGAATGTGTCGAATGGTCTTCTGAGACAACACTGAATAGTGAGCCTCTGGTATTGTACTCCAAAGTTTTTATTCTGGTTGTCGTATCTACATGGTTTGTCAGATGCTAAGACTTCATCATGGGCTAATTCTATCACTTTGCCAGGTTTGAGATAGCGTTTTAATGACAAAGTTTTTACATTCCTTACTTTTCAGACTTAATCTGTTTGACGATGCATAGTCAAAATGCTTGAACACCTATTTCAAACTTCTTTTTTCTATTCTCTTGGAAAGATCATAAAAGACCAGAGAAATATATTTTTATGCTGTTTTCCAGTTTGCTTTTATTTATTTTTTTCAACTACAGGAGGTCAATCTTTTATTTAATACCAGATAGTGAGGAACTCCAGCTCTTGAAAATTCATATTGTTTGGTTTCATGTGGAGTAGTACAAATAAAGGAGTGATTCCATCTACACTGTTAATAAAACAGAATTATTTACTTCATGTTCTTACATCATCTTCTCTTCTGAAAAAAAGACTGAGACTGAATGTTTATTAAAATCTTTGGCCCAAATTCAAATAAAAATTTTGCCTTCAATTTTAGTGTTTCAGCTGTATTCACAGACATGTCAGAATGGTAACTGTTTCCATTATATAAAAAAAAAAAAAAAAGAAAGAAAGAAAAAAAGAAAAGAAGGGGCATAGTAGATTACCAATCAACAATCAACAATCAAATCAAAATCAAAAAAAAACATTAACAATCAAATACTGTTGTTACAGACAAATCTAGAGAAGCTTTGTTTTCCTAGAAAAGTGACAGAAAACCTTTGAAAAAATATCTGACCAAATTTCTTCTTCCCTATTTCAAGATGTGCTATGTCATATGGCAGCTTATGAAGGCCATATGTCTCTTAGAGCAGAAATATAGAAATATCCTGAAGTATTGTTGTATTTCAAGGGATACCTTAGGTAGTTGTGTAGTATGCCTTTCGCTAGCTGATATGTGATATCAGAAACTCTGTCTTCCTCTGTAGAAAACAATTATCCCTTTTTCTGTCACCTTTTGAATTCATTGACTGCATTGCTTTCTTGTCATCTCAGATTTTTCACTCATGTTTGAAAGATAAATTTTAGTAATTCAGAAGGGAAGGAAAATTATTTATCATGTTCCAAATACAGTTCCATGGTAGAATTTTAAGATATCAATTTTAAGGCTACATCCAGATTTACCCGTTGCCCTGGTTTCTGCCACGACAGTGTTGATAGCAAATAGTTCTATTTCATTTCCACATCTCTCCCTCATTCCATTTGGGAGGGTGGGAAGGAGTGATCAAAGAACTGTGTGATGCTTACCTGCCTGCCAGGTTAAACCAACCACAAGATCTGTGTCTAATGTTAAACTAATATATTCTGCAGGGATTTTTGCAAAAAAAAAAAAACATGCTTATTCTTCCAGAGCTTCAAATTGCTGAAAATCTTTAACCTCTGAGACAATAGCACTATATTTTTGATAAGAGTAAAGATCTACAAGGTCAGAGGTGCCTACTAAAATTGATTTAGCACTGACTGTAAGAGCAGTCAGAAGCCTGTCTGCAAATGAGTTATTCCTGAACTACAGCTGAAAATTACTTAATATGGCAAAACGTGTTCAAGTAGTAGCTGCATTGCTGATACAAAATGTAAAATGCTGAAGGGGAAAAACTTATTAAATATTTTATTTTTGCCCCAAGTAATTTTGCTGTCGGTGAATGTTTTTATTTGCTTAGAAGGTGTTAGAGAAGAAGTTTAAGAATTCAAATATTTGCCAAAGAGTTTCCCATTCCCCATATTCTCCAAGTTTAGGAAGCATAATATGATTATAGCAGTACACTAAATACACTTCCTTTTACATATTCCTTGGTAGTGTTCAGACTATGACTTATGCCAAAGAATATCAGGACAAAGGCAACGCCCTGATTCAGGGCAAGTATATCAGAGGAACCAGTGGGATCCTAATCTTATAGAAAAACAGAAGAAAAATAGTGATCAGCTTGAAGAGGAGAATGAAGAAGTTGAAGTTGAAGAGATGGAAGAAGAGGTAAGTAATAATAATTTCTAAAGAGTGTAAAGTAATAAAATGTACTGCAGATAAAGTAGAACAAATTCCGACATTCTAAAATATCACCATACTAGATCATGAACTAATTTTGCTGAGTTCTAATCTTAATTCAGTTTCTGTTCTTCTTTAAGCAATGTGGAGTAATTAAAATTAAATTGATAGGTTAATAAAATTAAAATTAAAATGATAGGTTTAAATAACAGCAAATGCTGATTAATGTATAGCTCAACCTAGAGTCAGCCTTGAACTTAAAAGTCACTGAAGTGTTTCTTGCCCTAAGTTAAAAGGTTGGATCACTCATTGAAGTACTCCAGAGAATTATTATATTTACTTCTGGTTGTAGACAAAATTTAGTTTAGTACATTATTTCATTTCTTTACATTGAAGTATTTAACTTTTGCTTCTTCAGATTGTGCAAGATTCACTTACAATGCCAGAAACGATTCATCAGTTAGTGCAAAGGCCTGAAGATATGCTTGAAAATATAAAGGAAAGAGTTTGCTTGTATAAGGATACAATGCTTCGTTCTTTAGAAGTAAGGAAAAAAAACAAAACATCAGGACGATGCTTAACCAAAGACTGTTTAAAATATCATACAATACTTTCAGTTTTTGTTTGTTTGTTTGTTTGTTTGTTTTTATTTGAGACATTTCATGGAGGTGAGCACAAGGCATGCTACAACATTTCCCCAAGTTCTGAAATACATACTGAAATCAATAGTACAAAATTTTCATATCTAATTGTTGATTTTATTCTGGAATCCTGAGATTTTTTAAGACATCAGTTCAATGAATCTTGATTTTACTGAAATCCCCAGTAGTTCAAGCTTGGATACTTACAGGAACAAAATGAGCTTCAGTGTGATTATCTGGTTAACTGTACTCAGATGATGAATGTGTCTTTGTTCTTAAACAGGATTTGATGGCTGAACAGGATTCACAGAATCTTATTGAACTGGATGGAAATCAGGAACCAGATGAACTTCTTGCTGTAAGTAAGCTATGTACCAACTTTATCAATTTCTGCTAGCAATTAATTTCTCATTTCTGTGGATTGCTTGCTTCCGTAAGATGTTAACAAATTCTTAAGTTCAGCATAAAACTCACTTAATTATTATTAAAAAGCATCACTTTTGAAATGTGTACTTCTACTGCTCTGTAAAACAACTATACAATTTGCAGAGCTCCAGGCTTTCATGTATGGTACAGGGCGATATTTTCAGGTAGACCACAAACACTTTTATCCTTCCCTTGTTAATGCTTTATAGCTTGTATTAGTCTCAAGAATAATTACAAGCATGTGAAATTAAAACATTTTTGGTATGATATACTTACAGAACTGGCTTAACGTGCTGGTATCTGAAATGATGACAGAATTTTTATGATCTTTGATACTGCTTTACAGTGTTTTACAGTGCTTTACAGACTTTCATTATTTTCCCTTTGACAGTTCTGCTGAGTCTTTGTATTTAGATTCTTAGCTTTTAACTCAGCAACTTATTCTCCCTATTAAAAATTACAATGATAAAATTTGATGATAAATAATCTTATCGCGTGCCACAGCTGTAAGAGTTGCTTTAAATATGAATCTAAAATACGGAGTTGAAAATGAAGGGAGAGATTGTCTTTGACAGCGTAGAAGGTGAGCTGTTCATGTACATTCTCCTCTCCTGTTCGAAATGAATTAAGTGAAGTTTTGTATTTAAATTTATGCTTGACCATGTCCTATGTCCTATGGATCATACAGAAAAGAAAAAAAAAAATCACATTCATTTGCACAGCCGGTATATGAAATTTCATCCTATATGATTTGAGAACATCACAACCAAAGGTTTATATAAAATGCAATGAAGTTGTTTAATGCTTTCCAATTATTTTACCTGTGAATAAGGCAAAAACTATTATGGAACTATTCCATGCAGGACAAAATCAGGTTTTTCATTTCAAGAACTCTTGCATTCCAGCAAGATTATATTTAGGAAATATTTCAATTAAATTAATTATCATTTGGTTCTCATTAGCAGGCAGGATTAAGTATCTTTTTAAATACATTACCCAAAGTTGTATTACTTTCAACTGTGCATAATATTCTGGTTGCCTAAGGAGATTTTCCTTCTTTTGCCATCCTCTTGGCACGGAATGGAGCTCATCTGAAAACTTCCACAGCTCTGTAGGAACTAATCCTTCCCAGTCTATTCCTTTACAAGGCTTGGGATTCACAGCACAATGAGCAGATAAAAAGGCAGACAAAGCAGATAAAATTCAGCATTTTCCACTGCCTATACTCAAATTTGTAAAAGTTTATTAGAGCTCTTCTGAATAACTAGCAGTGCTCCAAGCTAGAAATCGGATCTCGGTGTATAGGTGGCCATTACATAAATAATAAGTTGCAATTTAAAAAATACTTTAGGGACCCTTGCAGATCACAAAGGCAGTTTTGACTGGTGCTGAGTCAGTTATTTCTTTTCAGTCAGTGGTAATTCGACTTCAGTCAATGGGTGTTCGAAATGGAGCTCCTATAATAAGGCTTCAGAGTCGGCAAGAAGAAATGCTGGAAGGACTGGAAAATGTAAGTGTGTTTTTCTGAAATGTGATTGATTGCAATAAATATTAAAATAGTTTTTATTTTCTGTGGTGAACTTACACTATAACATATTTGTTTCATTGCAACCAGTTTGTTCTGCCATACAATAAGGGCATATTTTGCAGCTTCACGATCTAGAAATGCAAATTTAAGATAATTATGGAGTTGAAACCCACCTAAAACTTTGAAAAAAGATCTGCAATTAATAAAAATAAGTTAGGTGATCTTCATTACATTTTGAACAAAATATTTGTTTCAGGAATGAAGAAAGAATAATTTGTTTGAAGAAAATAAACATTAATCAATTTTATCTCTTTTAGATTAAATACATTCTATGTTAATCATTTATCATATCACCTCTGTCTGAAACGTCGCCTGTTCTGCTGCATTCTTTTTGAGATTTGAGTAATAGAATGCACATAGCAATAAAGAGGAGAGCAGGATTTATGTAGTAAAAGATGTACCTAAATGTTTTATTTTCTCTTTCCTAAACATTCAGTTTGTTTTTCTGTTTGCTGTTGGGCATTGATCAAATAGTGTGTATTGTATTGTAACTTCAAGATCTATTCTTGAGCAATAAGAGTCAATAACAGCTCATTATTTTCTATGTAAAACTGTATTTTAATTCCCAGCTTCATAGATTCTGAAGGCTCTTCAGCAGTTCCTCATAGCCAGCACTTGTCTGTACTATTCTGGGTAAATTAAAGTAAACATAAACTTTAGAACTCACTCCCTATTTGCCTCCTTTAATAGATCTATTACATTTAATCTTATCACATGATGTTTCTGTGTCATTAAAAGGAATATTTTGGTCTTGCTATTCCCTGATTTTGGTCCTTTCTTCATCCCTTTTAGAAGAAAGCTTGGCCATTTTCTGTCTTCATCAATAAATGGCTTATTCGTACCTCTTTATCTTTTTAAACTTCTGGAAATAATTATTGAAGCCTACAGGAACTATTTTAAGTACTTTCTGATGAAACAAAATTTAAAACCTGAATAGATTATCCTTAAAGACACACTACAATTCTGATATATGTATATCTTTTTAAAGCATGATTTAATTTTCTGTTTAGATTTGCTTGCTCTCCAGTAAAGTACTGCATGAAGTTAATTTTCATACAACAAGGCCCACATCACTTCAGGCAAAAATTGCATATGCACTTATTTCTGTTTTAATAAACAGGATGAGCTTTTCCGTGTTCTGTCATCATTCAAGCTAATAGCACCCAGATACCGATGGCGTAGAAGCAGGTGGGGACAAGTATGTCCTGTGGCTCTAAAGAAGGGTGATGTTGTAATGGGAATGCCAGATTTGGCTGTCAGGTGAGTGGAATTTGACACTTACTTTTATTTCTGTTTTTTAAGACAGCTGTCTAAATTTGTTTTCTTCTCTTGCGTTTTAAGTTTTCTAGGTAAAATGTACACGCTGTCATCCCCAGAGGCACTGAAAACATTTATGTTGAATCCACGCCCTTACTTGTTACCACCAATGCCAATGCCTCCTTGTAAAGTTCTAGTATTTGGTCCTCCAGTGTCAGGGAGAACCACTATTTGTAATCTAATTGCAAGCAAATACAAAGGAAAGGTAGGTTTATATATGTTTTATGTAACACGAGTATCAGCTGAGATTTAGGATTCTGTTAAATACATTCTTCTTTTTGTTGTGTCATTAACATACGTACAGCAAACATTAGCAAACATACTGCAAGCAGACATATTATGCAAATGGTAATTCAGTGAAATTCATTTACAAAAAGTACATATTTTTCTCGTCAGTGTCACACAAATATTCGTCAGTTATTTATCTGAGCAAAAGAATACTATGAATATATAGACATGTATAAACTAATTAAATGTAATCACAAATTAGAAAATATACTACGCACACATGAAGAACCCACTTAAATTATATGTGAATTTTTCTGAAATTTGCAGAGTTTTTCCAAATTCCTTTCACTGTATAGTTGGTGGGTCCGATCTTGTGTGTGTCTTCTGTACTATTTATATTTTTTCAAATAATTTCCCTAGGTTCTTGATATGGCTGAACTCATTCTATCTCATGTGGAAGAATTAAGAGAAAAAAACATTGAGCAAATACGAAAGGATGCAATAGAAAAGGCTGTAACAGCAGTGAAAAAGAGGTTTGAAGAGGGGAGTAGTACAGAAGAATCTGCTGTCATCCCAGAAGGTAAAAAGTAAATCCTAGCTATTCTAAGCATGCTATTCCATGTCGTCACAGTGTCTTGCCAATTAAAAAATGAAAGATAATCTTGTTCTCCTCACTTACACTTGTAGGACTATTTCAAATTTTTTTCCTTCTTGCTTATTTTGAGAAGCCTAAAAAGATATTATTAATTTTGTCATATCTAGATTAGTTAACTTATTAATACTGCATTAGTGTAAGGAAAAAAAAAACAGTAACTTTTGTAGGGGCTAAGTAAGTGATCTGATAATAAGTTTGGCATTTTCATTTACACTTTGTCTTTTTATAGCATAAGAACATTGGAAACTGTTTGATTGATAAGGGAATAGGTGTACAGCCACACACATACACACACACACACACACACAAAACATCTAAACTAAGAGAGGATTGAAATTAAGAATGTGAATTTTTGTCCCTTTAATGTGAGAAACTTAAAAGCATGCTGAGTTTTAATTATGTTGTTAAAATACAGTAAAACAAATGATTTTAAACATGACATGGTTTATATATACTGGGTTTTATTTTCGTATAAATGAGACTGCCATCTCATCTGAAGCAAGGAAGATATTATTAGGTAGATCCAATTAATGGATGTTGATTTAAAATATTTATAAGGATCTAAAATGGAAATGAAATAAACGTGCAATATGAGGTTATTTTTACAAATTTGTCTTTTTAAAGAAAAACAATTGTTCCTTCAGTCATGCTTTTCTTTTGACTTCTATGTGCTTTAACAGGAAAAGATATTAAAGGTTACTGAAGAAATATCAATTTCTTTTCGTTTTCTAAACAGAGTTTAGTATCTTTAGCAATGATGAGGGTAAAATTTGTTCTTTTCTTATGGTTGGTTGGGTTTTGTGGATTTTGTTTGTTTGTTTTCAGATTGGAAACACTTAGAAAGATATTGTCTCTTTCACAGGGAGCTGGTAACTTGAAAAAAACTCCACACAAATTAAAGCAGCAAAAACAACATGTAAAGTTGTGCATGTAAAAACAACAATACAATCACTGAAAAATATTGACATCATTACAGGGAGTAAATATGACTTTTTTTTCCTGATTGTTAAAAAATTTCAACAATTGCAGTCCATTGTTTCAGCCATTAATAACAAAATATGAATCCAATATGAATATTGATATACTGACTTGAATTATGATTTATATCAATTTTTAAATTATTCTGGTCAAAGTTTTGATTTAGGAATCAGAGAAATCAAATCAAAAGAAATTCTCTGGTACTGCCTGATTGTTCATTGTTCTAGTACAATAAATATTCATATTTAATATTTTACTTAGTAATAAAAAACTCTGGAAAATTTAAAGATTTTTTTTTTGAACAGGAGAATTATTCTAAAAGATCCTATAACTCATCATTATAGGACATCCCCCAGAAATGCTTCCAGAGAGACTATTTGATTCTTTTACAATACTATTCTGTAATATTGCTTACAGTGACTGCTACGCTGTACTGATGCTGTGATTGCATTTCATTGCCAAGTAGTTCTTCCTGATCAGAGGAGAAATATGAAAATTGTGAAGTGCTTTAAAAAATCTGTTTTGTTAGAAATGTCAGAGTTAACTGCTGACCACCCAGAAGTTCAAGCAGTGGTGGAAGAAGCTGTGAAAAGGGCATCAAAATCTGAAGTTACGTTGTCACCTGAAATACATGCAGAAATACTGGAGAGAGCTATTGCAGAGGTAAAACTACAAGTGCTACACAGGAAAGCACTTTCTTTGTAAGAGGAGTCTGTAATATTTTAGACATTATTAATATATATTCTTAATTTTATAATTTGTAAGATTGGTCACATAGTCTGAAAGCTTATATTGAGTTGATTAGAGATTGAGTAAGAGCATGACAGTCAAATCTATTGAAGGCTAGTATAAAAATAATATGTATGTATTAGCCTATATCTTGTAAAGTTTCTGGGCTACAAGCTGTCATAGACTGGGAGAATTTTCTCAGGGAAGTATCACAGTATACTTACCCCATTCTTACATATTTAGTCACTGTCTAAGATCTCAACATCAGACAAAGTGTTTGAAAATAATTTCATTTGGAGGTTCTCCTAGAATCTTGAATAGGTTTAAATTCATGCACTAGCTTGTATGTCTTGAAATTGGAACCTAAACTGTTTATAGGTAACCCTAGAAAATGATTGAACATCCATCTGTCTTTGTTTAAAATGTTTTTATTGAACTCATATATATGAAGTTATAAATGTCTTTTTATTGACATGATGTTACTAATAAACTAAGAGTGATAACATTTAGGAAGTCATTTGTATTGTACAGTCTTCTGAAAGATCTCACAGTCTGTATTAGCCTTCTTCTGTTACTGAACCTGACATTTTATAACAGCTTATGAAGAAGAACAAAGACAGGTTTCCTGGTGCTCCAGAAAAAGGAGGATGGGTAGTGGATAACTATCCTCTCTCAGAAGGTCACTGGTCAGCTTTGTCAGAAAGAGGACTTCTGCCTGACACTGTTGTCTGTCTTAAGGATACAGAAAATGATGGTTAGTAAATGCACACTTATGAAACTTAACCTTTTCTCTTTTCTGTGTTGGTATTTGTACATAAAGCACATTTTCAATTAAAAAATGGTAATTGTGGCCCATTTATGAAGTTTTGGAATCTACCTCAGATTTCTTACAATTTAGATTAAGAGAACTAACAGAATCAAAACCAGAAATACTTTATAAAAGCAGTATTCTTCTACATACAAATCTGTTTACAATCAGCACTACTAGTAAGTAGCACTGTACTCTCACAGACTTTCTGTTGCAGACTTTTGTATTCTCTGTCTGACTGGCCATCAGTTTGTAATGTGACTTTAGCCACATTTCTCTGCCTGTGCTTTCCTTACCCTGCTTGTAAAAACTGATTATGGGTTACAAACTTTCTCTGCTTAAGAGAAAAGTGGGGAGTACTTATATGCAGGCGTACCTTGTTCTCCATCCTGATGACAAAAACAACTGAGGAACTTCCTACCCAGCTTGATACAATTGCTTAATATCCATGAATTGAGATGAAGAGATTTTACTTTTAAGGTTTCAAGCAAGAAGGAAGGTTGCTACCACATGTGAAAAACTAAACAGTTTCATGTATTATTGTAAGTTTCGCTTGCTAAATCATGTTTTAATGGATTAATTTATATCACACAGCAAGTTTCATTGCACAGTGACAATTTCTATAATCATTACTTGCTCAACCCAATCCATTATCAAAATGCATTTCAGTAGTAAAAACTGCTTTTTAAGAAAGGCATGTCTCCACCTACTTAGTGTACAGCTAGATGTGAGAATTGGTCCAGAGAGCCTTTCAATCCCTTGTCCCTGAACAAATCAAGCATATACAATTTCTTCATCTTATCTTCACAACTCAGCTACAGTACCCAAATGACTTGTGAAATGTTATAACTTCTTAAACATCTTAACTGTAGCAGAAATGCTAAGTCGTGCATTAGAACAGTGATTGAGCACCTGGTGGAAGGAGCCAACCCAAAGGAGCTCAAGTATATGCAATGAACCTGAGTGACTGGGAGGGGTGGAGCCAGTATCCACCCCTTCCCAGACCTCATTTAAGGGTTGACAGTGGAGTTAAGGGTATCTTGTTAGAGATCTTTGCCTACTTGAGGTATTTTGAAGGTAAGCTTGTACTTACTAAATACAGACTTAAACAAGAACGTTCTAGGTCCTCTGTATGCCAGCAAATCCTATTTGCTGTTGCTTTTACTCGAGAACTGCTCAGAGGGAACTTCAGGATGTATTACCCTTTGCTTGATCTTTGCTTCCTGGAAATTTCAAAAATGGTAAAACAACTACGAATGCAGTTTCTATGATGCTGTGCGTTGTCCTTTCTTTCAATGTCAAAAAAGCACCTTAATTTATGTAGCTGTCATGAAGTAATCTAATGTTAATATTTACAATAACAAGCAGAACAATACGATGTAATGTTAACAGCATGTATGATTAGTTAATACTGAACTGCAAACAGCAGTACAGTTTTAACCTTTTCTGTGGGGAAAACTGAGGTGGGATAGATGCTTTTGAAATTATTAACTCGTTCTCCACTTCTCAGAATTGAACCATTTAATGTATTAACGAGGTAAATTAGAAGATTCACTAATAGTCATTATTCTACGTCAGAGATTTTAGGAGTAAATAACTCATCTTGGAAACCATATTGATACCAGTCAATAATAGTTGCCCTTCTATTTTCCTTTTAGGAAGGGCAGGCTTGTGGTCCCTTGCAGAGGCTTTCAAATGAAATGAAGATCTCTCTAGGCCTTTTGAAGTGTTTTTTTTTTTTTTTTTTTTTTTTTTTTTCTCCCTGCTATTGCCACTAGCTCTCAAAATTTAGCTCTAGATTCTGTATTTTACACAACCTTTATTTATTGTACTTTATTTCTGTGCTTTACATTCAAGCAAGCCATGACCTTCTGATTCTCCAGTCAGATAGTTGGCAGATTCTTTAAAACCTAAGTATAAGCCTTCCCATCTAGAAGTGAGACGTTACAATTCAAAATTTATGCTCGCAACTCTGATGTTACCTGTTTGAAATAACACTGCTATAGTTTTTATATCACATAGCAATAAAGACTGCTTTCTTAATTGGTTGTATGTTCCATTTGGTTGTACGTTTCAGTAGATTTTAAGCTTGGAAGGAAATCTATCATTCAGTTATTGAGTTGATAGTGAAACTATAGACTAATTTCATACCTGGAACTGTATCAGACTTTTATATAAATCATTGTCAGTTTTATTTTTCCTCAAAGTTTCATTCAGGGGTGAGAGGAAATGAATTAATTTTAAATGATAAAAGTTATATTTTTACTGTCTCAGCTTGAAACAAGCAATGTGCAAATTGAATACAAGACATACTATCTGTAGTCTACCATAGCAATTCAAAGTGAAATGCAATACTTGCATAGCAGACTCCAGATTGCATTAAAACAGGACACTGCAAGAATACTGTTCTATCAACCAGAAGCAGGTCAGCTGTCTAAGAACCTGTTCTGTTAGCAAGCTTATTTCTGGTTAATACCAGTGGTAGGTATTCCTAGATCAGCCACTTGAAACATAGCTAACTTGTTATCAGTTATTCTAAAGGCTTATTAGCTACTTGCTCCATTTTATCAAGTAATTCTGAAATAATTTATCAGCTATAATAGTATTCTTCCTTTGAGTGAGGGACAGCATATGCTGGTATCCAAAGAACAGAAAATGGTTGAAATTCTAGACTCATAAATAGTACAGTAATTACGATTCCTGTAGATGTCCATATGTGATTCCATAACATATGGAATAATTAATACTGCTTGGCACTGCTGCTATTCATAACTCTTTGAGAAAACACAAGGTTGGGGAAGTGCATGCCTGGGCCACCAGGTAAGGCCACTGAAAGCTCTTGCCATTTTTTTTTTTTTTTTTTTTTATTTTTTAAACACTATTCAGGCAGAATTACCTCAATATGAGTTTTCAAACTACATTTTGAAAATGCCCTTTACCCACCCTCCATTTTCTGAAGTTATATTTAATTGAAAGAATCAATTTTGTGTAATGCCATTCACATGAAATTATCATCTGCTTCAAATGGATGCAGACTCAATGTTCCTAACAGTTAAATAACTCAAACTTACTTAAAAATTCATATTTTTCTTCACTTGAATTGAGAACAATGAAAACATGAGATATGGAAGGAATGAGTAAAGTGAAAGACCCAAGTTCGTTATATCTGCTATATGACTTGTCTGAAAATTTTTGCTTATACCTACGTTCTCTTGAATTCAGCTACTTTGTTCTTTTTTTTTTCTTTTTTTTCACTGGGGTGACTTATTTATTTAATCTTGATTTGATTCTTGCTTCTTTCTGTCACTGAATAATAATGTAGTGCTGAAGTTTATATTTTCTGCAGTATTTTGAGTCACTACTTTGTAAAAGTGCTCCCTGCGGTAACCTAAATTAGCATAGCTGAACTGATTGAAATGAATTTCAGCCACACAGCCATCAATCACAAATCTATTTGCCAAAGAGCAAACAGTAGAGCTCCTGATATGAACAGCATATTCTTCCTTTCTGTCAACCAGCTTTAGTGGTATATGTATGTATTATCTTTGTATCTTTATTTGAATGTTTTTCATTTGTTTCTTCATAGTTTCCTTTATACGCATCCAAACAAAATAAATGCCAGAGTAATGAATGATACATGGAAGTATAAGATAAATCTTCTCAGTGCTCTATTCCCTTACAATCTTAATCATAACTGTTTTGTATTCCAGACTCATTTTATTAGATGCTTGAAATTGAAAACAAAGCTCTAACACCTTAGGAAGCAGAATTATAATATTTCACTGGTGTGTATACTTTTTCCAGGATTTAAAAAGAAGTCATAGAGTTGTTTATCATTTTTATAGATCAAAGAATTTCAGGCTGGTACAGCTGCATACAATTAATTATTGTTATATAACTGTATTGCAGGAGGCTGTATATTACACAGAACATACTTAGCAAATAAGGATGAAATTAATTCTAAGATCTTGAGAAGACTAGCAGATGAAGCTTTAAAAAAGGAAGAAGAAGAGGAAAGGTAAAATACTCAGTCTTGGAACATTTGAAATTACTACAAGAAAATTCCAGCCTTGCTTTGTATTGAAAGTATCAGTGCATTTATCGATCAACACAAGTGCACTAAAAAAGTATATTAAGCACAGTCCTGGTGGGTATGTAATAATCAAGTATGGGTTAACTTTGAGAGATATCTTTTTAGATTAATACCTACATGGCAAAAGATTGGTTTGCTAAATTCAGTTTCATCAGCCTTTTTGTTACAATGGTACAGTAACATTTTAGATTTTTAGATTTGATTTTTATTTTATTTTTTTGTTTTATTTTATTTTTATTCAGTAATCTTTATATAAGTCTAAGATTAATAATCTTTCACTTATGGAAGGGAAATGCAGGAAATGCTGGCACCAGAGGAAGAAGAGCAGTCTCAAGAGGATGCTGAGGAGAAAGGTGAAAGCATTTATCACTTGACTTTGTCTGTGTTTCAAATGATTGAGCAAATTCATATTCATGCAGATCTTACAGGTTTGATTTTTATTTTACATTCAGCAGCTAGAAAAATTATTTTGTATTGCTATCTGTAGATGCTTCGCTAATTTGGGCACTCATTTTTATGTAATGTTCTTAATGGATGCTGCAGAATAGAGATGTATATTAAATCAATCAGCACAGTTATCTTTCAATAAATCTGAAGGGTAGAACTCCATCTCCTGTCTAGTAACTTATTCTAAGTAGGTTATTAATTATCTTCATACTTCAAACTCAAAATCTGTATTAGTTAGAAAACATTGTTAGAATTTAGCAAACAGCTCATCAGAAGATGGTGAAATGTGCTAGCCTCCAGAAAGCTCAGCCTGAAGCAGTAAAAGGGGAACTGAAATTATTTCAGTAGTGGGTCTGTTAGCATGTGTTAAGAATTGCTGAATCCAGTAGGAGCAACGTATGTTACAAATTGCCAAATTCAATAATTCGCTATAGGTGAGGCTGCTGAGCTCCGTGTCCCCAGGTCCAGCTAGAAATGAGTCTGAGTATCTATTCCCAATCTCCTTTTCATCCTCTTCACATCTTATCCATGCTTGTTCTTCCCCAGTCTGCTTTGATCCCTTCTTTTTCTTGCTTTTGTGCTTTTTTGAAATACCCCACATAACATTATGAGTCTCAGAATCTTGAACTGATGTTCTTAGTATTTCCTAATGAATCTCACTCCCCTGTAGGGAGTATCACAGAATCATGGAATGGCTTAGGTTGGAGGGAACCTTAAAGATCATCCACTCCCACCCCCCTGCCTTGGTCAGGGTTACCATCCCCCAGCTCAGGCTGCCTAGGGCCCCATCCAGTGTGACCTCCAGCCTCAACTTCTCTGGGCAGTCTGTGCCAACATCTCACTACCCTCTGCTAAAGAATTCCTTCCTAACATCTAACCTAAACCTACTCTTTTAGTTTAAAGCCATTTCCCCTTGCCCTGTCGCTATCAGGCGGTTTAAAATGTTGGTCCTCCTCCTGCTTGTAGTCTCCCTCTCTTAGCCAGGAAGAGCCTCTCTGGTTGAACTGTCTATTGGGTCTTATGCCCAGATAATGCTTTCATTATCTTCTTCCAATGACCCTGAGGGAAGCTGAGTTGGGGTTATGTTTGTTCTGATTAATAATCAGTTTTCCCCAGTCTCTTTATCATTCCTCCACTCATTTGTGCTTATGGAAATTAGCTTTCCATAACGTAACCTAACTACTGAGAGAGAGAGAGAGAGAGAGAGAGAGAGAGAGAGAAAGGAAAGAAATGTGAGTTACATGAAGTTCCTAATAATTTATTGTTTTGAGTATAGACTTGCTATTTTTACTACTTTTTGTATTGAGCAGAGCTACACATTTTTGTTTTGCCATTCATTATTTCTATAAATTTTCTTCTTTATACGAGAATTATGCTATGCTTTGTTTCTAATAATGAGAATATAATTGTCCTGGTCAAGAATGAGTACTGTGTGAGGAATGAGATTTCGGAGGCAGGTTAACTGTCGCAAACAAGGTGGATTTTTGGCACGCAGACAATTGTCAGTCAGGTTAAAATTTAGAGTTAATTCTGTTTAGTGTCAGTGCTTTTTGACTTCAGTAGTTAAAATAAATAAATAAATAAAAACTTGCAAGATTGAACTTTCCTTTTTGCCTTCTTTAATCACTGCCAACTTCTTTAGGAGACTGTTTTTGTCAGATTTGAATCTGCTGTCAAGATGAAATTCCATGCACAAGCATCTGCTTCCATGTTCAGAATGAGACTGGAGACTTAAGAGGATTTTCTTTCTCTGCTATGATGTCCCTAGTAGACTAAATTATCACCAGAGCTGGATCTGGAATTAAAGCTGAAGTGTATGCTAGAATTTTTCATCTTTCTTTCAAGTAATATATACTGGTTTGGAACAAAAGTGATTACGACCAAACTTTTGTATTGTCAGTACATCTCATATACTTGTTCTTTCATTATCCAGTCTGGCATTTATTTTACTTATTGTCAATGGTTTTTAATATATAAACAAGGACTAATGCTAAATATACTGAAGTTAGTAGCTTTTAATTTTTAATTATGTAGCAATTTACTTACTCTCTGCCAAAGTACTTTAGCTTTTTAGGGTTCTTTCAGTTGAATATGAATTTAAAAAGATTTCTACTATGTAACTTACAGTAATTGCCATAAAAACAGCTCTTCCTCAGAGTGAATGGATTTAAAGTATTAAATATAAAGAGTCCTAAAGGGTTCCTATATTGTCTCAAACAACAGAGTTCAGCTTAGTTTTAATATAAAATTTATTTAGAGCTGTGCACATCAAAACAAATTATTAATGATAGAAATAATTTATTAATGATAGAAGTAACAACATAATACACTTGTGCTATCAACATGTGATAAGTCCTTGACCAGAGAAAATCATGTTTTTGTACAACTGCAGTTGATTTCAGTAATCAAACACTGACTCACCAAAGCACTTCAGTCCTGTTGCTCTTAGCCTAACATCTTTTATTTCACATGTAGTGCCATCAGCACGTTGACTGCAGCTTTTCTCCCATGTGACATGTCTTTATATAAATATAAATGAATTATACACAGTTGTTTTTTTGTTGCAATTATGGTATAAAAATGAGAATTAGAAAAAACCTACTCTGCAGCTGCAATTGTGCCCTTTGGATGTCATGTAAGTGTGTATTTCAGTAATTTCAATCTTTGTAACATCAGCAGGATGTTGAATTAACTGGGATTTGCTTTAGGATTGAACATATTCAGATTTATAATACTATCTGTGTTTAAAAAGAAAAAGTAATGAGCAAGGTACTTACCTGTCTCTTAATGAGACTAAAAGTACCTAGGACTGTGTAAATTTATGAAATATATTTAAATGAGTTAGGAAGTGAAGTTCAATGCTGAAAGTGCCCATGAAGCACACGTGTGCACGCACATAGAAAATATTCAGTAACTCTAGCTTGTAATGCCTAGCTGAAAACCATGGCCCCTTATCTTTTTTACATTTCATTGTTTCCAGCTTAAATTACTTTCAGGAGTTTTTATATTGTTTATACACTTTTCAGCAGCTTTGTGTGCTGCTGAAGACCATAAGACAGCTATTAAACTTCAAGGGAATATACTTTGGGCATTGTAAAATAATTACACAGCTTCAGTAGAGGCAGAGGGATGTGGGTTCATTCCAGCCTTCCGGAGATTAAATTTGTTGCACTTGTTTCCTACAATGCTTTAACAATAAAATACCCCACACAACTGATCTTGTGTATTAAAGCAAACAGTTGTCATCATTTAGGGCTTCATTTTCTGTATTTTATCATCAGCCTTGCTTTTCTGCTGGAAATTATCTTCTCATTACCGCAGATTCCAAAGGAGCAAATTTATGCCTATGCCTCAGTCACAGCTAGAACAAACCATCAGGAAGAATTTCTGTGCTGAGGACATCTTCAAAGACTGCCTTGGCATCCTGCTCTAGGTGTCCTGGTTTGAGCAGGGGTTGAGCCAGGTGGACCGAGATGTCCCTCCTAACCTCAGCCCTTCCGTGATTCTGTACTATTGATCCATCTCTTTTCTCACCTTACAGATGGTGGAGGATTAAATCAGTGTCCATCTCTTTAGCTTTTAATTGTGTTTTTGCTTTTTAATCCTTTTGTGATATTATATTTAGTAAGACATTTTCAAAAACAACGAAAATAAGTGTAATGAAGCCTGAGCTATGTATCTGTAGCATTTTAGGATATTTTTTCTCCAGTCTTTGAAGAGAAATGCTTTGTGGGTTCAGTTATAATTAAAACATTTACCAAAGAGTTGATATATGCCTTATTATACAGCCTGTAAATACATTTGCTTTGTTTCTCTTGGCTGGCTTACTTCCTGGTTAAATTTTTCTCTATCTCTAAATTGAAGCTTTTCAATAAGCATAGAGACTGAACAAGGATAATTTATTAGTCCGTAGATAGAGGAATAGCAATATAGTCGTACCACCAACTTCAAAGCAAGCTGTAGTGATACTGAATTCACAGGAATTGTTTGTTCAGTCTTTGAGAAATATTCCACGCTCTTCAAAGCCACCTTCTGGTCTCCTTCATGAGCTGGACACAATTATCTAATCAGCATGATAACAGTGCGTTAGGTGGAGAAATTCCAGATCTTCAAGCAGAAAAGACATAAGCAACTTTTTAAATTGGATTCCAAATATCATCTTCAATTCTTAAATTTTTTCAGTCTCTTATTCAGATAAATAAAGGCTAAGAGACAGTGCAGCTGCATTCCTTCTGCATAGGAAGGAACACAAGCCTATGTGACTTTTTTAGCATCTATGAGAAAAAGAGCATTTTCTCAACTAACTTGGTATAATGTTTTGTCTATCTCTTTCTTGTTCTTGTACAGCACCAATCTTGTAAATGAAATCTCTCAAATACTCAGACGCACTTTGAAAATCAGACATGCTCAATTTCTCTGCCAGTACTATTTCCAATGATGTTTCAAGGATTGTCTGTGATTAAGTTATGTATGCATGTGAGGGTTTATGTGATGTCAGCCTTAAAGTATCTTTCATTTTGCTTATACTTTTCTGCGTGTCTGACAGCATCCCTGAGGATATCTAAAGGGAATAAAGAATGAGCAAAAGACTTTCTTGCACGTGCTAAAGGCTGTGGCAGTTTTTCTGCTAATTTTCTGCTAATCATGTAAGAATGTGTTTGTTTATGAGATATATGAAGTTCTCTGATACTGCACCGGTCAAGAATTCAATTTGCCAAAAAGAGCTGAACGTGAAAACAAATGCCATAATTTCAGATCTTAAAGTGCATGTCTAATGGGATTTGACTTTGGAGTAGTTTAACATATTTAGATGTACTAACGGTGTTTTGCCACCGAGGGTGTAAGCCAAACAAGGCTTGTGGAAAAATGTAATATTCTTTATTGGCCAACTCATACAATCAGAAAAATTGTACCAGCTTTCAGGGCACAAGCCCTCCTTCAAATCTGAAGCACTGTCACCCAAGAGGAGCTGTTCTGTAGTGTGTTAAGTGCCCTCTTCAGCACAGTCATGTTTATGAGTGTAGTTCGAGCACAGATCACATAGCTTATATTGAATGAAAAGTACTTTTATATGAAAGCACTGGATTATATACAATATTTCTTTGCTTTACACTTTTGTAGCATCTGATAGATGGTCTATCTTTACACAGATCAGATTGTAAAATGTTTCAGGCAGTCTGCAACACTTAAACATCAGAGGAACTAATGCATTTTTTTTGCTGGTGGTCAAATGTAAGTTTTGCAGTGTGATCTAAAACTATCTTTATTTCTACAGTGCCTCCATCATCCTTCAATGGTTTTGTTAAAGTTACTAATGGTTTTATTTGTTCCCACAGAATCTGATGATGATGATGATAAGCAGCTTTCATCTGAAAGCGAACAAACATCTCAGAAACAGTCCAGTGATTCTACAGATTATAATGAAGAATCTGAAACTACAGGTTGGTCTTATAACACATCTAGTCTCTCTTACTTGTTAGCATCATGAATTGTATGCTTTCCTTTTCTGCAAGTTTTTACTGTATTTGAAAATGGGCTGTGAATGTAATTCCTTACCTTTATCTTTTACGGAAGTTTATTATGGGATAGTCAAGATCAAGTTATTTTAACGTTTATAAATGCAATTAAAGTAATATTATGTACACAGTATTATCCATTTTGAATGCCAAAACAAACACACTATTTCCACTACCGTGTGCAGTCTAAATTAATTAATAAGTCTATACAGGAAACTACAGAAATAACAACATAAGGATTGCTAAACTTCCAGGTTACCATGGCCTCCTGTTTTCAGAAATCCATGGGCACTTTTACAGTATGAAGTGAAAACAGGGAAAAACGGTTAGGAAGTCACTGTCATGAAGTATGAGCAATAGAAAACTAAAGAGAAACTGAGAGAATGAAAAAAAATACCAGGAAAGAAACAAACTGCGGTGTCCACAAAAGCTATGTGTGATTTTAACAAATTCCAGCTCTACAGACAATTTTCAAATTAATATAAATATCCACATCGATAAAAAATGACTAGTCCATTCCCTGCTGCAAGGAATCCTGGAAAAACGGGAATGGTTACATTTGAACTTTGGATGGGAATAATAGAAATAAGTCCTGTATTTTTCCTAATAATCCATTCTCCTGCTATCAGCGCTCTAGATTTCACATGGAGTCATGTTTTCCGCTTTTGGCAAGAGGTAAAATTCTGCTGCAATTGCCTTCTCTCAAAAAACACTTTGAAGGTGACTCATCTTCAATAAGGACAGCTAACAGTATCTAAAACTATTTTAAATTTTATCTGTTAGAATTTTTAGAATATATTCAAGTTCAATAAAGAAATCCAACATAAAACATTTATCTGTAAGTAGCAAGATGTTAAATGTACACATTTTTAATGCTTTTTTTGTCACCTCAATCACTATGCATTAGAAGAAATGGACTTAATTTGTAGACAAAACTGCTTTCTCCAAGCACCATAATTTAATACATGCAATATAAGGCTGCCTACTTAGTGCATTTTTCTGTAATTGGCTAAAAATTATCTGGTAGCATATATTTATAAGTAATGGAAAGTCTGTATTAAGTGTATTACAGGGTCTATTTGAAAAAGACAAAAGAAAACGCATTCATAATGAAATACATATTAGTTCCAAGGAAGGAAAGTATCAGCATTATCCTACTTTATGCCTTTCTGTTTATTTTGATAATTAAATCCTTAGCAAAGAAGGCACTCTGGCTTCTGTCTCAGCTTTGACAGGTTTGAGAGCAGTTTGGGATGGGAACTTCCTCATCTTTTTTGTTGTTGAATATGGACTGAGGGCAGAACGAGTCATATTTAATACCAGCAGAACACTGGAAGAAAAGATACACTAATGCCTCCCCTTTCCCAGCAACTTACATGGAGAATGTGGGGGCAGAGAGCCTTGGAGGATCATTTGTCTCTATGGTAACTACACTCAGTAAGAGCAGAGAAGGCAGGGAGCAACAGAGTATGAGAGACTGTAGAATGGATGCTTCTGTGAAAGCTCAGATTTAGGGGTGTGGAGAATTGTCTCACATCACCTCTGTTACAAAGAAAAGAAATTGACTAAGAACAGCACAGTTAGATAGACTGACACCTACTCTGCAGGAAACATGCTTGGATTTTTAGATGCAGTTATTTTTTAGACCACTACATTCTTTTAAAGATGTTTTTATTTGCTACGTTATTTATTTCTTTAAAAATCTCTTCTTACTGTAGATCAGTTCTGTAAGTAGAATGTTACAACTTGTATTTCATAGCAAAGGCACAGTTGCCTTGCTTGAAAGTATTTTCAGTCTCTTTAGTCCCCAAAACTCATTTTGGAAAAAAAAAATCAAATTCCAGGGAGGCAATGTTTTTATCCTAATAAGATTCAATCTGGGATTGTCCCCTTTCCCTAGGGATGTAAATGTTTCTCCAGTGTGTTTACAGAATCACAGAATGGCCAGGGTTGGAAGGGACCTCAAGGATCATGAAGCTCCAACCCCCCTGCCACATGCAGGGCCACCAACCTCCACGTCCAATGCTAAACCAGGCTGCCCAGGGCCCCATCTAACCTGGCCTTGAACACCTCCAAGGACGGGGCATCCACAACCTCTCTGGGCAGCCTGTTCCAGCACCTCACCACTCTCTGGTTAAAGAACTTCCCCCTGATGTCCAACCTAAATCTCCCCTCCCTCAACTTGAAACCATTTCCCCTCGTCCTACACATATCAACCCTTTCAAAGAGTTGATTCCTAATCTGTTAATTCCTTGAGTATGTAACATTCACAGCTGGATGAGTTTCCTTAAGCAAGAAAACTCTCAGGCAGAGGTAATATGATTGAATTATGTGTATCAAGTAGAGAACCAAATTTAGCATGAATTGTGAGTGTTTATGAAATTAAGGTCATGTGGAAGGACCTCTATTGAGTGAATTTGTTACTGTGTTCAATATGCTGTCTCAGATGATGCCGCGTATTCATTTAAATCCATTATTCTGCCTGTATATTTTCAAAATTTCATTACCCACTCAGAACTGTAAGGTTTTCAAAGGGCAGAACTCTAAAAGATGCTCTATTGAATGCTAGATCCAGAGAAAACACACGTTACTATCTTCTATACACTACTGCTTTGAGTAGGTCCATGGTTCACAAGGAAGCACACATGATTTCTACAGTGTGAATGTGCCAGGGATAACATGTGCAAGAAGCAGTTAGTGTAACCTAATTATGTATCCTTTACTTATTTCTTGCTATCTATGTCCCTAATGGAATCATCATTACGTAACACATTAGTGCTGCTCAAATTTATACAGATGTCACCTGGCTATCTCTCTACCTCATTTGGAATACATCACTGCAGCCTGAAACATAATTAACTATGGCATTTGCACAACTTGTATTTTAGTGAACATAAAAAGGGAGGTAGTTTCATGTTCCTATTTAGAACCACAGAAGTAGAGAGCAGTGTCATTGCAGGGAATAACAAATGTGATGTCATGGGCATTTAGCTTAGTAAAAAGCAAATGGTCATAAACGTTTTCAAGAAAATAATTCACTTCTAATTGTGGATCAGACTATGTGAAGTCTGCAAGGTGTTTCTGCTTGAAGAGATACCTGCTTGCACCTTTGGACTAATAATCATTCAAATGGAGTGAGGGTTAGCCACTAAGATGTCAGGCTAATATCTATGTACTGTTCAAGCTGTAAAATGAGGAGATAAATTGCATTAATTATTCTTTGCCATAAAAGATCCACAAAAATACTTGCCTAAATGCTTATTTGTTAACTTCTTAATTAAAAACGGCTCAATTGCAATAACGTTTTGTCATTCACATTGGAGACAGCACATCAGGAGCTGCTAGCAGTATTTAATATGGTTGCATGGGCAGGGCTGTGGCGCTGCCCCATTCAGGTGCATGGCAGCCAGGGGCGTGGGGACAGCAGTAATATTTCCTTTGAGATAGTAGCTTCATTGGTAGTTTAACCAAGCATTTTTTGACCAGGCTCTATTTTGGAAAATTAAACGTGAAATTTGTGGGTTCAGCAGTTCACAAGAGAAGATTGAGAGATATTCAGTTCTAATCTGAGCATCAACTTCTGTACATGATTTGATTTTCAGAAATCATGCTGCCTGAGTTTGAAGAGAATGATTTGCTAGATATACCAGAAATGGAAACAATTAAAGAGAAGATTGACCTCTTCATGAATGACTGGCAAACAATGGAGTCAGAAATCAAGCAGTCATCCCTAGTTCAGGTTGTTGCTTTAGAGATTGCTGAGCAAACTCCAGAAAGTCTGCTTAATCAAATTATCTTGGTTATGGAAGGTAAGTAGTACTGTTTCTGTGATTTACATTTAACATACAAAGAGGGATTTTGGAGAGTTTGTATGATGAATATACTAGAGGAGAGGTTATACTGAATACTCACTTATAGGAAGTGGGAACAGAACATGCTACATTCTGTTGGTGACCTGAGAAGCACAACTGCAGCCTTTAAGGCATTCAAAGATTTGGGAATATAAATATATTTGAAATATATATGTGCTATACAAATATGTACACAATTTGCTCTCTAATCATTCTGACATCGATTTGCTTAGTTACTTGCCCTATCTTTTTATACTAGGATAAGTGTATGAGAAATGGTCAGAAAGTAAATGTTTACTAATGCATGATACCTGTTGAAGTCAGTAAGACTTTCAGTGTGGTAATAATATACCCACTTACATATGTCATGTTTCAAGACTGAATTTTTACAGTTTTAATATTGTTTTGGCAAGTACACTTTCTTTACGAGCTCAAATCTCCAACAATTTTGAGTACTGGATAAATAATATTAATAACACACTTTTCCTATGAATTCATGGATTCAATGCAAGTGTAAACTAAAACATCTGTTCTGCTAACTTTAAAATAATGATTAAAAAAAAACCATGATTTTTTCTCAATAAATAATAGGAAAGAAACTGTTGCAAACATTAATGCCACTGTCTCCATCTATTTACATAATACTTGTACTCAGAAAGCCCAATGACAATACTAGTTTACTTCAGTAGAGAAGTAAACCAATTTATTAGCGATATATTTTTTGGAGGAATCAATATATTAATAAGTGTAGGCTGCTCTAAAAGTAATGCCTCCAATTTATTTTCATGGAAACTACAACAGGTACAAAGAGCACAACAACACTATTTGATAGAGAAAGTTCTACCGACAAAACACTTTTTCAACACAGTCACCACCATTAGCTATGTGTTTTTGCCAGTGATGGAAAAAACCTGCATGCCACCCTTGTAAAAATCTGCACTAGCTGTTCATGGCCACCACAAATATGGCTTTCATGTCACTGTCACTACCCCCATTGCCTCACTATGTTCACGTCCACTGTTTGGTCTCCATTAACACTCAGCAAGCATCAGTGAATGTCAGCAGGTGCAATTTTTTCCACATGGAGGAATTCAGTGATGCACCTTTGCTTCATCTTCACTTCCGTGTCAGACACCATTGTGTCAGGCTGCCCCTCTGCTGCCATCTGCCGCACAGCAACAGCATGTAATGGAATACTGACAGGAAGGTTCACTCTCTACTATCGTAGCACCACCACCACCATCCATCTCTGATGTTTTTTTTTGCCAACATAACATAACAGGAGGCATTGCTTTTGGAGTAGCCTCATACATTTATTTCATACATCTGGAAAGAACATTTGTTCTTTGAATAAGAGAAATGGAACGATTTACTGCCATGTGTGTGCTTGCTTTTATGTATGAAGAGAATATGTTTTGATATAGCCAAGTGAAAAATATGAAACAGGAAACAAAATTAACCTTTTCAGAACCTTTTAAATATCATGGCTGGGAATTATCTAATGAAGACTTAGACGAGGAAGCAGAAGACCTAGCTGCTGAAGCAGAAGCTATAGAAGATAATGAAGCTGAGGAAGAGGAAAATGAAGAAGTAAGAATGCTGGCTTTATCTACTTTAACTCAGTTGATTTTAACTCATTTTCAGCTTGATCTGTACCCCAGATAAATCAATTTTTGCATCTGGTTTTGTATGATCCAGTTTTAGCCTTCTTTGAGAATAAATGTAATCACGTGCTTCAAGAGGAGTTTCATTGTATTTCTCTGATCTGGCTGATAGATTTGATTCCAACAAGAAGCATGAATGTCCCATGCTAGTAGAGAGAATGCTTGTTTTGTCAGGTGGCAAAGAAGGGTTTTATTAAAAAAAAAACAAATGTGACCTTTAATTGCTGTCAATCAACAATGATTCTGTGAGCCTTCACATAAACTTTGGAAGAGGCAATGTAAAAACCCTCATGTTCAATCCTCTGCTTCATCTCAACTATTGATAGATTGCTAATTTTAATGAAATTTAAGTCCTAGATTCACCCTTATTTTCATCCTATATTTAAAGATGCCCATCCCTGCGTTTAACATTACAAAATATCTGTATACTGTACAAATAGCTTTTTAGAACTTAATTTTATTGGATAAATAGATTTCATATTACCAGCTCTCACTGCCCTTTCTGAAAAGTCTACTTCCTTCTTTACATTTAGAAGCAACAAAAAGTAAGTTTCAAGAACACAACAGGAAAAGATTTTATCAGATACTCCTAACCTAATTTTAGTATTCAACAGCTGACAATGATGTTATCATTTAGAACTTTGTACGGTCATTCTTTTCTCACTAATTATCTCTCTACATTGGACAGTTTGTTTTCTGACAGAATCCAAAAAAGGCATGTTTTTATAGACTCATGTCTATCTTGAGTTACAAGAGTTACAATGCAGTTCTCATTCAATGCTCTGGTGACACATTCAATATTGGTCTAATTTTCTTCATCTACTTAACATAAGTAAATGACTGAATTCGAACAACTTTAAAAAATTTTCACAATCTTTTCAGGATGAAGAAAAAGCTAAGGAAAAGAAAAGACACATGGGAGACACGAAACACTTCTGTCCGGTCAGTCTGAAAGAGGATTATGTCCTTTATCCAGGACTGCCTGAACATGCAGCTAAATATCGAGAAAAGATTTATTACTTTTCAAATCTTGAGTACAGAGAGAAATTTCTGAAGAACCCTGAGGAGTATGTGGCTCACAAAGAACCGTTACAAGTGAGAATCTTTAAAACTGTTTGAAGCATATAACAAATTAAAATCACTATTTTCCAGATCCATCTACAATTGTTTATCATATCTGATTTTTTTTCTATGAAATGACTTGTATATCACACAAGTACCTGAAAAAAATGAAACGTTGCTGCTTCCTTAGTGACTTTACAGTCTATGTTCAAATTAACACATTGAATTAATGGTGCAGATACAGTAGAAAAGAGAATAAGGGCACACAATAATCATGTTGTGATTTACGAATCGCAGTTATTACTACTTCTCTTGTTTTAAAGTTCTTTTTTTATTTTTTAATAGGTAGAGGAAAGGTAAAATAAATGCATGTTTACTGGAATTATCTAATTGGGATTTTGTTTTTACTTACTGGTATCATCTGCCATGGTGTACTTGTTAGCTATTTCAGGGAGCAGGCCTGCTTGGAACTGCAGTATAAGAGCTGACAAAAGTAAAATGCAAAATGATCTGTTTTTCAGACAATTTTTATAATGATATTTTGGAACTGAAAATCAGTAGGAGATGCACTGTGGAGTCCCAGTTACTATAAAATGCTCCTTTTTTTCTTTTTTTTCCCCTATAGGCTCCTCCCTTAAGGGTGTGTTTGCTGGGGACACATGGAGCAGGTAAAACTGCTTGTGCACGATGGCTAGCAGACAAATTTGGCATTTTCCATATTCAGTTTAAAGAATATCTGCAAGAACTGCTCTTACCCAAAACTAAGGAGAAAATTGGTCTTGATTTTGATGAAGAACCTGAAGAAGATGATGATAAAATTGAATTACAGGAACTGCAAGACTTATCTCAGACCACGACTAAAACGGAAGATGATGAAAGCAAACAGGTAATAATCTGAATATTTTTGTGTCTGTAGACAGCACAACTGTTTTCCAAACTGTCTAGCAGTTACCTATAAAATTCTAGTCAGATAAAAATCATTTATGTTAAACTGTTTTCCTGATAAAGTTTGGAAATAACAGTTCTGTTACAAATATTGACAATGCTTTTTCACTTTCTTAAGAATGTCACCAAAATTCTCCAAATCTTTTTAATAAATTATATGTAGTCTTGTTTTGGTTTTGTTTTGTTTTGTTTTTTGGTTTTTTTTTGCATTTGTTTGTTGGTTTTTTTTCCAAAATAGTCAAGACAATTGCTAAAAGGAAGAAAAAAATGTCAGAATGATACGGGGAATGTGTGAAGATGCTTTTGGCAGGTCAAGTTTATAACTTGCTTATCACAGTCAAAAATATGGCAAGTGTTCCTGGCACTGATGTTTATGGCTGGTTCTCAGTCAGCAGTATTTACTTATTTTTTGGCATCAAGACAGTGTTCTACACATAAAGGATGCACTTCTGTTCGTGTTTTTGTCCTCATCAGCTTTTTATCTGCTGGTAAGCAACCTTCTTCGATGTATTTTTCTTTCTCAGACTCATTGTAAAGTGCTTTATGTGATGGTATGGCCAAAGCACAACTGATGTAATTACAGTTCACTATAGAAATCTGTTCATTGGTCTGTGAATAGGATAAAACCCTAGCAGGCAGCATCCAAGATTATCCCCTCCATAAACATTGCTCTGAGTATGATTACCAGCACTATCCTGTTTTCTAGTGTTCTCCAAAATCATTTGATTTCACTTTCACTTTTTGGCTTTGGATACAAGCTAAGTGGATGTTTGATGGCTACCAGCATTAAATAACACTCTTGTAGTAGTAAATATCTAGTCATCTTAAAGACTAATTTCAGACCAGGCAATACTTTAGAAGCAAATCTATTTGTCTCCATCTTTCCCTTGTCCCATCTTCCCCTTTTCAGTTCACATGGAGCAGTTTCAGAGTGTATGAACTGAATCCATCTTGAATGAAACTAAGCTCAAGCACATGCTTCAGAAGCATGCCTAATGCATTCCATCTGTTTATGGATGCTCAATCCACAGGGACAGATCAGATCTAGGCCTAAATGTTCTCTCAGTCTATGTAGTGTATATATTGGGTCATTAGCACCATTGATTTTGTTCTACAAAATTTCTGCTATTGTGCCTTCTATTTGCTGTTATAGAGATAACCTATATATTCATTTAAATGTGTTTTTTGTTGTTGATTTTTTTTCCTGAAACATTGCTCAATTGTTTAAGAAGCAAATTTGCACAATTAGGAGGTTACAAATACATTCTTGTAATATCTACATAAGCATTCAGATGCCCACCAAACTGGTATTTTATTTTGTGATCAGATATTAAAAAAAAAAAAAAAAAAAAAAAAAAAAAAGGAACTTGGAGATTTTCAAAATGAACAGTGAATTTTATCAGGAAAATGCATACTACTAATAAATGGAAACCTTGTGTGTGTGATTAAATGACCCCCCCTTATACATATTCCAGTGGAGAAGGGACAAGATGTTGGACTAGGTATAATCCAATCCTGTGGATTGGCTGTTGTTCACTGGAAAAACAGTAATTTTAGGAAGTCCCTCTAGAAAACACTCTCAAGTTTAGTTTTATATAAAGCGAATATAACTGATGCACTTAAGTCCTCTCTCTGCTGTGAAATAAAGGCTTGAGATGCTTGGATGTTTGTTTGAAAAGTACCCTATTATTGCGAGCTAAAATGTAATAAAAATATACCCTCCATGGGCAGCACTCCCAGACAGATGGTTATTTGTACAATCTTTTATTTGTATATTGTTGAAGTTGAATCTGTGGATAAGCTGGGAGGTGGAACAGAAAATAAGGCAGGACTTAAGAGAGCACTTCTCCCTTGCATAGTTAGACAGTTCACTGTTGTTCTGGAGAAACAGATTTATCACAGCTTCTTCTACAAGGTAAAATTACTAGATAGTAAGATTACTTGGTAGTACTTACTTCATTACTTGACGTAAGATTACTTGGTATTGACCTCAGTTTTATTTTGTACCTAACTTGAGACCAGACATGCTAATCCATAGTCACAGTTAGGTACTACATCCAACAGTCACCCCTTTGGGACCAGCTTTTAGAGCAGCACCTTTCTGTGTTATCTGCAGGCAGCCCTCAGGCTGTTTGTGAGGCAGCCAATAATGGAAATTATTGAGGACAATACTGGAAATTAAAGGTGAAGAGGCTTCAAAGTATACTGTATTCATGGTCACCTTGGAGACTGCTCTTAGAGAGTCATTTAAACATAGCCAGCAGGACCTGTGCTTTATAAAGCTAAATTGTTAAGTAATGTTACAATTTTTGTCATCTTTGTACTATTATCTTAATATAGCTTCCATGTGAAATTAAAGAAACTATCATGTGTTTTCCGAGTTTCCGAGGCTTACTTTTACACCTATTGTTTGTAAAGAGGCAGGGTAAGTTTAGGTTGGTAAGGAAACACCTCTTTACAGAAAGGGTTGTTAAGCACTGGAATAGGCTCCCCAGGGAGGTGGCTGAGTCACCATCCCTGAAGGTGTTTAAAAACCGTTTGGATGTGGTGCTCAGGGGCATGATTTAGCAGAGGGTTGTTAGTTAGGGTAGTATGGTTAAGTCATGCTTGGACTTGATCTTTAAAGTCTTTTCCAACCTGAGTGATTCTATGATTCTGTGAACTGATTAATACCAGTAAGGAGCAGATACTTGTGGGAAGGCAGACTCCCAGTATTGTCAGCACCAAGGTTGTCTCTTTCAACTTGATGGAAAATTGGCCATATTCTAGGGAAGAAAACACCCCCAAGCATGTGGACAATATCTGTAATGTATTCTATGCATTAACTTTACGTATAGCGTACTATGGTTAAATGTAGCAGAAGAGTTTAAAAAAGAAAAAAAGAATTTGTATGGTAACTCTTCTTGCTTTTTCTCTCTTTTTTCTTTTGTTGCTTCTGTTGTTTTTCGTTTGTTATGGATTTGCTTTATATAAAGGAAGTGGAGTTAACTGATGAGGAAGAAGCTATCAAAGCAAATCTAATGGATGCTCAGCCATTACCTCCAGAAGTACTTGACAACATTGTTCCTGATTGGTGGAGGAAAGAACCATTCCGGTAACTATAAGTACATCCCCTCTTTCTTTAATTAACCTGAGGAAGTATATCATCCATTGTGTCCACAATGACAAAAGTGCTATGACATATTATTCAAATAATACTTGGGGCGTCTTCTCTTTGAGAGCATCAGCTAAGGGTTTTGTAGCTATTGTTTCTCGGGTCACACAAAGTACATTGAAGGCACAATGTATTTTATTTATTTCAAATTTATTTTAAAATATCTTTTTGTCTCTGCACAGTAAAACCTCAAAATAAATTTGTTACATTAATCTGTAAGAATTAAGATATATAGTGAAGGATTATTCTTACATCATGAAGGTACAATACGTGAAATCAATATTTTCAAAATGTTATTATGCATTTAATAAGGAAGTTTAAAACAACTTTCTTTAATTCTGTGCGTTTTCATTTTCACTTTAAGCTACATCGATATGTGATTATTTTTTTTCCAATTAGGTCCACAGGATTTATACTGGATGGTTTCCCTCGTACTTCAGACGAAGCCCAGTATTTGTCAGAACGAGGACTCTGTCCTGATGTTGCCGTTTATATTCATGTAGAAGAAACTGACATTCTTGACCGTCTTTTACCTCCACGTCTAAAAAAATGGAAAGAAAGACAGCATAAAAAAGCAGAAAATAAAAAGAAACTGAAAGATCTGAAAGCAAAAATAAAGGTAGGTTTTCACTCCTAAAACTCACAGAGCACTGAAGAGCACACAGAGAAACAGAAATGGGACCAAGGAGAGACAGCCCCCAAACCAGATTTAACCCAGGGGACAATAAGAACTCGGGGCTCCTTTTCTCCTCTCCTTCCACATTAACACAGCCCAGTGCAGGTAATGTATGCACATGTGTAGTTATCCAGTAGGCCAAGTAAATGAGCTGTGCTGCCAGACACCTGGCAAGGCAAGAGTATGCCATGCACCTGGGAAGTCCTGGGAAAAAGGCAACTAGGGGGAGTGAGGTAGGTAGCATGGCCAAAAAAGTCAACTACAGCACATTACTGCTGTTGCATCTCAGCTGTTGTGCTGATCTGTGTTTTCCATAGTCTTACTTTATAGCTGTGTGCCACCTATATGTTTAGAAACTCTGTGGCTTACCAACAAAAAGATGATAATATTTTCAGTGCAAATAGAATCACAGTCTTTTTCTCCCCTAATCTCATTCTCAGAAATTGCCAAATTAATTTTATTAAAATTTAGATATGTGTTCACGTAGAGCATGCAAAGGTAGAGGGCGCACAGGCAGCAGTTTTTAATATTAAAAGCAACTGGAAACAGAGCTCTAAAGTGAAAATAACAGTATTGATTCCAGTTTCTGTTACCAGTTCTCACAGTAGAGTTTTTATCAGCAAATATCATTGTCTTCTTGCATCTTTTTTCACCAATAGAATGAGAAGATTGCTAGAAGAAGGGCAGAACTCCTAGCAGAACAAAAAAAAAGGAAGGAGGAGGTAAGAAAACAAAAGCGTACAAAACCAATTTAAATAGAAGTGTTTGCACTCGTATTGTAGAAATTTCTACAGCTTTTATTCACAACTTGTAGAGCAATGTGGAATAGTAAATATGTGGTAGACTGCCAGAAACCTCTGCTTTCCAAAGTAATTTGAAAAGTTGTTGAAATTCGTTTAGAAACCGTTGACTCATTCCACTAAAACCAATTCTCAGTATGTGCTGAAGTCAGCAAAATGCTTACGAATGCGTTTAACTTACCTAATTTGTAAGTGTAAGAGTAGCCCTACTAATTGCAATTAGGCATTGGCTTTAAGTCCCCTGTTAATACCAAATGGAATTGTTCCAGATTTCTGCCCAAATGCAATTACAAAGGTACGATAGCACAGTGCAACACATCTGTAATTTCTTTTGAAATACGATTTCAGCATTTACTAGATTTTTGCTTGCAATAAAGAATGCCCCTAAAATGTTGTTGAATGGTTTAATAATTTCTTGAATTAATGATTTTTATAATTAAAAAAAAAAAAAAAAAAAAAAGCAACAAAAACTGGAGTAGTATATGTTCCTTCAAAGCATCTGCATATAAGACATAAAAGTATTTTACATTTATAGGTTTTAGCAGATGGGGAAAATTATGAAACCAGTGAGGAGGAAGACGAGACTGCAAATGAAGACATTGAAGCTATACTTGAAGAGGAGTTTTTCGAACAAGAAGAAGAAGAGCCTGAAGAAGAACAAGAGATTGATGCTGTTGAGCGCATGCAAAATGAGATTGTAGAAAGGTTTGATTCAGAAAGAGAAAGCATAGAAGGTGCACAGGTACCTATTCCATTATGTTTTTTATAAAGCTATACGATTTAAAAATGGTATTATAACATATGGCTATGATATAAGAAGCCTTCATTTTTATTTTAGTTGTCAGACTTCAAAGTATACACAATATTGCTGCTGACATCTGAAAACTGTACTAAGAAGTTTTATGCTTTAGAAAGTGTAAAAATTGTAAGAATAATAGGTGAATTGATGCTGGCAGCCAAATTTGAAAGTCATATGAACAACATTTCAAATATACTTTTCAAGGCAAAATTCTAATAACAGAATTACATACTGTTACATAATATTCCTTAGTTACAGCTTACTCAACATTTTTCCCAGTGTTCTTTTTTTTTAATTCCAAGAATTTTTAATGTGTTTATGAATAAGTTTATATAACTTAATATTTCTGATTCATGTTCTAAGGTTAACTAATTATTTAATTTAATTAATTTACGGTCCCCTTTGACGTGGTGCAATCTTCCTCTTTTATGGAAGAATAAATCGCCTTGAGAAGGGAATAATGGTATTTGATTATTTTTTATAAAATACACTTCTAAAGCTTTCATTTATCATAGTGGATTCCTCAGTGTGATTTATTAGATTTTCAATTTCTTTTAGAATATGGTGATACTTAATATAGTCTGACTAATTTAAAGCTTCAGTGGAGAGGAAGATCGGTTTTCATCTCAAATATTGCTGATTTACGGTGACTGAGAATGTGCTCAAGATATTGTCAACAGTTCATAGAAAATCTTATTGAAGATATGAACATGTTTATCATTTCTAATATTTTGTTATTTTTTCATTGATCAGGAAGAACTTGAAAAATTCTTAATACCACAAATGGAGATCAGTGGAAGACGGAAGCTGCGCATAGTATGCTACCAAATTTATTGCAAGCTGAATTCTTTAGTGGAACATCGTGGAAGCATTTTTGAAAAATGTTACCCAATAAGTTTGCCACTTGCACATAAGATGTTAGTTTTCTCATATAAATTTCCAAGTTCTTTTGGTCAGTGGGATCCAATCAAGGTAATTATCTTGAATAGCACTTATGAAAGTAATGTTACCATAAAATGTATATAATATTATGTATATAATATTAAAAACAATGAGTCAATGTCAAATAATACCAATAATACTTAATCAAAACCATGTAGGTTGCTCCAAATATAATGCCTCCTATTTATTTCCATGAAAACCACAACAGATACAAAGAGCACAACAACACTGTTTGGTAGAGCAAATTCTCAGATACAAAACACTATTTTCAACATAATCGCCACCATTAGCTATGCATTTTTGCCAGTGATGAACAAGAGCCTGCATCCTATGCTTGTAAAAATCTGCACCAGCAGAAGTGACGCACTGTCTCTGTCGCAACCACTGAAATGCACCACTCACTGCCTCACTGTGTTCACATCCACTGTTTTGTATCCACCAACATTCAGCAAGCATCGGTGAATGTCAGTGGGTGCGGTTTTTTCCACATGCAGGAAATCACTGACACACCTTTTCTTCATCCTCACTTCCATGTCATTATGTCAGACTGCCACACAGCAACAACACATAATGGAATACTGAAGGGAAGGTTCACCCTGTACTACTATGCTACCACCACCATCTCCCTGTGATGTTGTTGGCCAGCATAATAAAAAAGGAGGCATTACTTTTGGAGCAGTTCTTGAATCAAAACTGAATCAAAACCACACTACTGAATATACACAAAATACATCAAGCCTTGGTATTATGAAGTGTTAGACTATGTAAATGGCCACCAACCCTCAAAGTAGCAAAAGAAGTAAAACACCGTATGTATTAACATATTGAATGTTAAATGTATTTAATTCATCAGCAGTAATATGTATGAATGAATATGTATGAATTTTAAAGAGCAGTAAATCTAATTTCATACTTTCTAGAGATCTGGAAAGTTGAGGTCAGAAAGTATTCATGTCTATGTATACCAAGTGAAATTCTTATTGGTTCCTATATGCTAGACCTTAACAATCAGCCTGTTAAAGTAACTACATTTTTGTTAATCCATTTCTCCAATTTGTTCATTTGTGCTGTGTAGTGGGTTTTTTTTATTATTATTATTTTTAACCAACTAAAAAGCAATAGTTGAGTTGGAAGAATGAAGGAAGTCCTAGGAAGCCATTAGATGAAATCAGAGAAGCATGCTGCCAGTAAGAAATGTACATGCTATCAATAAGGAAAGAAAAATAAGATCATTTTGAGGATATTTTATGATGTACAAATGAAATGATTAAATTGATTAAGGACTAGAGGGCTTTTTGAAGAAGGGCAGGTAGAATATATGACGACTACATTTAGATTAAATTGAAGAGGGGAAGTAGTTATGCAACTGATTAGATAAGCAGAGAAAGATGATGAGCTGAAAGAGGATTGTGAGCAAATATACAGTAGATCAGACTCCAGGCATTCTTATAAATTGAAGGCAAGCACTCAGAAATGACTTTGTGTGACAATGGGAACCTAAGAATTAGAGAAGGTCTGTCAAGATAATGCCATGCAGTAAACAGACTCTTATCTTACTGTAATAAGATCATCTTAAGTTAACTAACTATTCAAAGAATACTAATAGATTTGTGAGGTTTGATTTCATTCTGCAGAAGAAGCTGAGTTGGCATCTCCTCCTTATTTCATATGTATTGCCTATGACTACTGATTTTTTCCTTAATACATTTCAGTTTGCTCAATACAAGCTCAGATTTACTGGACTGTGGATGCCAGGATTCATCCTGGAGGCCTTTCAAATAAATATAGTCACTTCTTCCACATACATTTTTTTGTGGAAGGACAGCAATAAGTTACACATCAGTTAGTAACAATTTCACTTCTGAGTCCCCTTTGAACTGTCGGGTGAATGCCATCTGGTCTTTGCAATCTTTTTTCTACAGATGTCGCTAGTTTGTTCTAAAAACTTCTGACACTGTAAGGCAGTTCCTCAAAGAAAGGCAATAACAAAAGACATGACAAAATTCTTCCATAGCAGTGGTGCAAGAAATTCATTTAGTATTTCTGCAATGACCAGTTTTGCCATTGGTGCTTCTCTTGCATCTCGATTAGCCATCAGCTCTATAGACTTCCTAGTGGTTGTCTCATGTGTTCAAAAAGATTCCATCACCAGCGTATGTATTTTATTAGCTTTCATTAGTTTTACATTTCATCACAGTGTATGTATTGGTATTCTTTTCCATTTTATTCGTAAAATATTCTCAGTGTATCTTCTACCGTCAGGCAAATAATGTGACTCTTTTGTAATTTACAGAGACATTATATTTATTTATTTATTTATTTATTTATCCTTGATAGAAATGTCATCAATTCTTTGAAAATTAAAACGTACTATTATTCCTCTGTGTTTACTTTTCTGATAGACAGAAAGTGTTATGGTACCACCTGCTGGAAATAGTGAATATTCTTTCTCCCTTTGGTGTCCACCTTTTTGTACAAAAATTGCATATAGAAATTCCACAGACTTGTACAGAATCTATCTCTATGCATTTCAAAATACAGAGTGCAGTTGGTACTTCTTTACTTGCCCATAAAGCTACTTTTGTAGGATGGAGAGTGCGGAGGCTATGCCAAATCTAATCAACTGCTTCATATTTTGTATGTTCTGCAGCTAAATGAAGGAGAGATAATCAAGCCAGCACAAAACTATGAAAACACACTCTTTCCTGTAATTCATCGACAATATGTTTATTTTTTTTCAAGTAAAAAAAACAGAGAAACATTTATGAACAATCCCATCAAATATATTTGTCAGCCAAAGCCTAAACTACCTGTGCCAGTTAAGATTGCAATAGTGGGACCTCCAAAATCTGGGAAGACTACAGGTAGGAGCCAATATTCTCTATAAAGCAGAAGATTATCTAATGATTGAGACTGTGTCTGCCATGGCTGCTACTAAAAAAATCATGAGCCTTTAATATGTTAGGTCTTCCTGCTTTTCATGCTAGGCATAGAGTCCTACAGTTACACTCTCTACTGTATCATTTTACAGCCAGGTACTTATGCATTTCCCATCTTAATTCTATTCCCAACTTCTTATGAAGTTGTTATTGACATAGACTGGTGCTTAGAAAATCTAGATTTGTATTACTTAAACATTTTTTATTATTTCTAGTTATTTTCTAGTTGGTTGTTATTTCCTTTAATCAGTATGATGAAAAGAGTATTTCTAGGATTGTGGACCAGAACCCAAAATTCCAAATCTACCGCTCTGTTGCCTCTTCCTTCATCTTCCCTCTTTTTTCTTCTCCTTCCATGACTTCTTCAATCCCCAGGTCTCTGCTTTTAACTAGAGGAGAAGAAAATTCAGCTTAGATCACAACTTAATGATCAGCTTAAAGTGCTAGAAAAAGAAGAGAAGGGTTTAAATGATTTCATATTAAAGAGGAAATTCTAACCATATTTCCCATTTCCAGTGTGAGTGATCTGAAACTGTCAGGCTGTTCTCTAAAGGAGGCAGTAGAAAAAGTGTATTTTGTAAGATATTTACTGTGGCTGCTGAGGTTTGAGATAAACTGAATAGTGTCAGTGCATTGGGCACAATCTGCACACATGGAAAGCTTTGGGTTCTTAAAGGATCTAACCAGAGCTAGGTACCTGCTTACCAAGGTTACGTATGGAAATGACCCAAGGAATGAGCACTCAGCTTCTAAGGCTAAAGATACGCTTTAACAGACTGCTGGGTTTTGACGTTGTCTGCATAAAAGCTGTTTGTTGAAATCAAAATGTTTTGCAGTTGCCAAGAAATTTGAAAATGTGTATGGACTACGTAGGCTGAGCATGGGAGATGCCATACGGCTCGTGTTAAACAATCAGCCAGAGAGTGAGTTGGGGCTTCAGTTAAAGTGGCATCTTCACAGAGGGCTGACCGTACCTGATGAGCTGGCCATCCAGGCCCTGGATGTGGCTCTGATGGATCGTGTGTGTGCTACCATTGGGTAAGCACAAAGTCTTCTTTGGCCTTCTTCTTTGGGGGAAATCAAATCAATTTATTTTTCACTGTAAGTCAATTTATTTTTTACTTTAAATTTCCTTCTCCCAATCCATACAGGCATTTCAAATAGTTAAAATCATGCTTCTGAATGATGGATATGTTGGAATTTGGTAATCTGCCATACACTTACATTATTAATCTTTTGCCCGTTGTGTATTTAATTTATTTTTTACTATTTCTTATTGTCACTATTTTATTGTATTAATTTTAACTCCTCTGAGAGAAGACTGAGTCAAGTCAGGGCAGCACTGATTTAATCGCTTGGAAGCAGACTTCTGTCTCCATTGAGAATGTACTCAGAGTATACGTAGCCTTAATGATTAATTAGTAACTGACTTCTTAGAAAAACTGTATTTCTGTTTCTTGTTATATGCAGAGTTGTTATTGATGGATACCCTGTAATGAGAAAACAAGTAAACCTCTTGGAATCAGCTAGAATAATTCCTGTGAAAATCTTTGAGTTAGAAATGGATGCAAAGGAAGTATTCAGAAGAGCTCTGCTGGATAAAGAAAGCACAAATAGGTAGTGATGCTCTCTGATACTTTTATTCACATAATTTTGTCACCTCTCTGTGTGCGTGCCTTGGTGCAGAGAGGTTATATTTTACATATGAGAAGATAAGGGCACCAGGCCTTGCACCGTCTAATGCTTTAATTTCCATAGACCAGAAGCAGAGACATAAGTTGCCAGAGAGACTTGTGGCATTCTCTAGATAGATCCCCAGAGCGCATGACTGAGAGGATGTAGATAAGCAAGGGCATGCACCCACTGCTTAGTTTAATTGATTTTATTGAAACCATTATCAGAATTATTATTAGTTTGCTGCTGCTGCTGAAGTTTATTATTCATCAGTTCAATTATTACCATCGTAAGAGAAATTGATGCTTCACCTAATGAACTCTATTCTTTAAGTTTTTGTTTTCTTTTAAGAAATGTGGAAATAATGTATGTTTTAATAATGTACAATTTGTGAATTAGTCGACAAACTAGAAACTTAGAAACAAACTGAAATCTTTGTTTGAAGAGCCACTTGTTGTTTTTGAAGAAGAGCAGTAAGTAGTTTATAAACCAACAGATAATTAAAAAGAACAGAACGTTCAGATTATAATTGAATTGTATAAGGACCTGGTTCTCATTAGAGGAAGTGTTCCTAAGAAGTTTCAGATAGCTTAGAGCATTATTGCTTGTCCCTTTCATTTTGCCTCTTGTTTTATCAAGTAATCAGTATGATACATAATTGTTTACTAAAAACTTGAAGACAATTTGCACTGCCAAAAATTAAATTAATGGCATCTCTTTGAAAATATTTACTTTAACATTTCAATTCTAAATATCAAACTGATTATATTTTATAAGTTTAAATATATAACAAATGTGCAATATTTCTGAAAAGTACAACTTACAGAGAAATGAATCCTATCAAAATAGAAGTTTATATCTATTTTTAAAAATCTTTTCAATAACAACCAGTGCAGTAGTTGTTTCTATGTTCAAGTGAAAGTTTCTCTTCTGGTCTTGAGTAAGATTTCTAAAGGTTAAATAGATTATTTATGTATATACGTGGAAATGTGACAGATACACAATTTGCAAAATGTATCTGGGAATGATGGTTACTTCTTGACTTCAAGTAATATAATTTAAAACTAAGCCTGTTTCGCAATGAATTCATTTGAAGAGTCTCGTAAGATTTTGTAGAGTAGCATTTCATGGTATACTGATAGTGTGTGTCAGCTAGAGTGTGCTGACACATTCAAAAAACCTTTACAGAATGTATTTGGGACATGAACAGCAAAATATTTGTTTCTGAATGTAACTCCCTGGTCAGCAGCTTATTACTGAAATGACAATGAAACTCAATATTCTTAATATGGAAGTTGTATTTCTCAAATATGATTTATAATTTCAAATAAGCAAAATCTCAACAAAACAAAACAAAACAAAAACAGACAAACCAAAAAACCTTGAAATGAATTCTTATATTTACATTCAAATTTCAATGAAATTATTTAATCTTCACATTCCTGTTAAGTCAGCGCTAATTTTTTTGTTCCCTTCAGACCTTCCTACCCTGTACATGACAGCTCACAGATTCTGGCAATTAAAAATTCCTACTATAGGCAACATATTGACGCAATTAGGACTTATTATAAGAAAGAGCATCAGAACTGGTGCGTGATTGATGCATTTCAGAGCAAGTGGTGGATATGGGACAGAGTTCTGCAGGAAGTTCAAGTGATTGTTAAAGAAATCCAGATATACCTGGAAAGAATAAGAGAAGGTAAAGAAAAACAAAGTTGCTCAGAATAATATTCATTTAAGAAGCTGTAATGTAATGACTGTGTTTGAATTCAACTTAAACTTGTTTTGGATGAAGCTAGTTCTTGGGCACACACATGCCGCAAATTCCTTGATATCCTCTGAACAGAGCTTGAGAGGTATTTTGATGACAGCAAAGAAAAAAGCAACTACAACTCAGCATACAGTCATCTTCCAAAGAACTAGGTAACATAGTACAGCAAAGAAAAATCAGCTGTGGTTTTGCAGTCCATGGCTCTTGTTTGCAAGGCTGACAGGACAGATTCTCAACTTTAGTGATAACATGTTAATATGGCACACATAGTCTGCAATTTATATTATGAAAATAGTGATTTCTCAACTTTAGTGATAACAAAAAGGGGACCCCAGCATGTACGAGGGAATTATGACTTGCAGATTTATTGATGTGCCAGTAGAGGAAAGGGAAAGGAATGGAAAAATATTAACTATAAATTCAGAATTAAGGTTAACTGTGCCATTTGAGTTAATTTCTGTACAGAGGGATGAAAACCATTTTAGTCTAAAATGGCATGGCTCGCACTTGAATTTGCATGTGTCAGTTTTGGTCAAGGTTAAGTGTGTGCCCTTCAAAAATGCATGTACTGTTAAACAAGGATTCTTCTAAAAGGCAAACTTGTCTTATCTTCCTTATCTCTTACTCATCTTTTGGTCTTTAACATTTTGGTGGCTGCACTATTATAAGTATCAGTCAAGAGTCAAAAGCTTGGGAAGAAGAGTTTTAAGTAGCTTGGGTTTTATATGACATTTTGTTCAAGATTTTGAATATATTTTGTCCAGACAGATTGTAGCATTTGCAAGATGTGCATAAATAAACAGGAAGCTTTCCTCAAGCCTTGTACTCTTTTTCAACAATGTAAAGAAATATAATAGCTGAAATGTTCCTTAGCAACACAAAGGAGTAAAACAAATTATAAATAACACTGTTCTAGGGAAAATGTACTAGTGTATGCTAAGCATGCACCGTATGTCATATAATAAATGACTATTCCAGTAAGTAAATTCTAGAAAATTTTTATTACAATTAACTGGTAAATTGAGTTGCAACTTCATTTTAATATTGATAAATAAAAATTGCTATTTTGGTTTATTTCTGTTATTACAGATTTTAATATGATAAACTGTAACATTTAAACTGTGATGTTTTTACACAGAAATGCTTTATATTTCTGTCTTCCGTTAATAAAATGAATGATTAAGGAGGGCTGGAGCATCTCTCCTATGAGGAAAGGTTGATGGAAGTGGGCTTGTTCAGCTTGGAGAAGACTCCAGAGAGACCTCATTGTGGCTTTCCAGTACTTTAAGGGAGTGTATAAACAGGAGGGGGAATGACTGTTTACGAGGGTGGATAGTGATAGGACAAGGGGGAATGGTCATAAGTGAGACAGAAGAGGTTTAGGTTAGATATTAGGAGGAAGTTTTTCACACAGAGGGTGGTGATGCACTGGAACAGGTTGCCCAAGGAGGCTGTGGATGCCCCATCCCTGGAGGCATTCAAGGCCAGGCTGGATGTGGCTCTGGGCAGCCTGGTCTGGTGGTTGGCTACCCTGCACACAGCAGGGGGGTTGAAACGAGATGATCACTGTGGCACTTTTCAACCAGGCTATTCTAGGATTCTATGATACCATTGATTATTTTTGTTAACAGGAAAAGCAGCCAGCATTGCTGATTTATGCATCACCCCAGAAGAGCTGCAGTATCGGCTGGGAGAGTTTGGACAGTACTGTCCTGTCAGCCTTGCAGACAGGGGTGAACTAGTTGACTGCTCTGTAACATCGTCATTACAGTTTGCTGCAGAGTTTCGAGCACGCTATTACAAAATGGCTTCACAGGAAGAATTGAAAGTAAGTGTCAAAAAGCTTGTGTGGACTGAATTACTGAGGGAGGAAGCATTGTTTCTTGGATTCTTTGATTCAGTACAGAAACAAGCAAAGTGTAATTCAATTTTGACTAGTTTTATTAGTATTCTCACTTTTGGTTTGTATGCTTTGCTATCCAGTGTCCAGTCAGATGAAACGTAGCAGAGTCCCGTTCAAACCTGTGCACCTCTTACAAATTGACACAGATGAAAGATTAATTTTAAAGCAACCTTTTTCTCCTTTCTCCATCTGTTTGGTAGTGGGCTGGGGGTAGGAAACAACTAATGGTAACAATGGATAGTGATAGTGGTGGGTGGATAGTGATGACTTCAACTGAGAGTGGGTTGGAAAACAAATGAGTTACCCAAGAGTAGCAGCAATGCCAGCACATTAGGAGAGGTGATGTAGAAGAAATATTGAAATTGAGTGAGCCATTCTTCTGGAGTTTGACTTACTGTAGAGAACCTGCTTTAGCAGGGGGTTTGGACTCCATCTTTACAGGTCCCTTCCAACTCTGCAATTCTGTCATTGTGTGGTTAACAATCTTATAGTGCTTCTTTCATTATAAAAACATTTAATTTCTTCTACAGAAATTCTTGAGCAGACCAGAGATTTATGTGCCACCACTGGCACCTCACCCTCTTCCACCTCCAGATAAGTTACCACAAAAACTGACAGCAGCAGAAGTGAAGGCCTTATTCCCTAAAAGTGCTGAAATGCAAGGATACTGTCCAGTCACTTACCTAGATGGAAAACAGAGGTACATCATCACTATTTTCATAATACAAATTGCAGACTATGTGTCCCATATTAACATGTTAATGAGGAAATACTTTGAAAGTACTTTTTAAAAGTATTCAGGGTTTGGATAGGGAAAGCAATCACAATCCTCTACATTGCACCTATTGCTTTGGAAATCTACATAAAATATCCTTTTGAAACGTACATGACTACTGGTTTCAGACTGAAACTGGACAGCTTGCACAGTAAGTAAACTTCAAGTACAAAATGTCAAAGTTGTGGGACCTTGGAAGGCTTCGTTAAGTATGAGTTTGCATTCCACTCCTGCCATAATTCCACTTCAATATAAAATATAGGTACATAGCATTGTCTCTGTCTTCCTTATGCTTTCAGCTTTCACAGGAAGCAAAGCCAAGCATGCAATGTCGAAAGGAATGGCACTAGTTATACTGTGAAAATTGGAGATAAGCAGCACACCTGACCAGCTTTTTTCCAAAGCTTTTGCTTCTCTTCTTCATTTGTTTTCTTGCAGTGGTGGGCACTAAAAACATTGGTGCTTTAGCTGTTCTAAGATTCTGTATTAGTCTTTATTTTGAGGCTGAAAGCCTATCAGCTCCCTTTCCTTTGCAGTGTGGTCTAGAGAATTTCAAGTAACTAGGCTGAGCTACATCTGAAGCATTTTAAATATCAATTCCTGTACACCTGTAAATGAAAGAAGGAGGGTTGGATGTTTTTCCAAAACCCTTGAACAACTGTAAGGCAGACTTACCTAGTGGATACTCAGGTTGGCCAAATGATCACCTACTGAAAATCAAGAATGAAAGATTTATAGGTCAGCAGTTCCTTGAGCCTAGGATCATTTATTTTGTGTTTTGGATAATGTCAATTGATGTAAGCCTGTGCTTAAACAGAATTGATTAAAATGCATGGACCTCTTTCCCCAGAGCTGACTAGAGATGAGAATAAGCTTCACCATAAAGTCACACTTATTTCCTCAGTATGCAGTAATTTCTCATTGAGGTACAACCATTAACAATCAATTTTGTGCTGTCCAGTCTTAATCTTTTAAATAACCACAGTTGGCATTTTATCTAGAGTGGTTCAATGAAAGTCCATTTATAAGCAGATTTTAAGGCAGGGACTCACTCAGATTTTGATCCTTGTAGCTGCCAGTAATGTAATGGAAGCATGGACAACCTGATCACTACTGTTTTGTAGTGCCTGTAATTGCTGAGTTACCAGAAGGCTCTCAGTGTCTGGTGAATTTAGAGCACGCAAGTGATGCTTTACATTTCTTCTAAATTAATATTCATTCTTCCTCTGTCTCTTCAGATATGAAGCTTTGGTGCCTGGCAACACTGAGTACGCTGCAAAATACCAGGATAAGCTGTATGTTTTTGAAAGTGAAGAAAAACTTCTGAAGTTTATGAGGTGAATATACTAGCTGCACTGCAAACTTTAATCATGTTAGAATTTATACATCTCTAAAGCACTTATTTTTTATCTGGTTAGGTTACCAGAGAAGTATTGGAATCTGAAGCTTCCACATAAGCTCCCTCCTGTAAGGGAGCCAATACTACTCACTGCACTTCCCATGGCTGGATACCTTGAGCAGGTCAGTTGTTGCTTCTTTTTTAAAAAACATGATTTTGCAATGTATAGCATACACCAAACTGTGTGTGTTTGATTAACACCAGTTTTGATTTGTTGTTGTAGTTTTTATTGTTGGATGGTTGTTGGGGCTTTTTTGTGGTTTTTTTTTTGTGTGTGTGTGTGTGTGTTTTTAATGCACTATGAGTCTTATGATTTCTAATGGGACTGTATTGAATTGAAAATAGTGTTTTTAAAATTGAGATAAATTCTTAGAACATTTAAAATAATAGATACTAGTAATTTGAATGGCAAAAACAGCAACAAAACAAACAAATAAACAAAAAAAAAGAGTATATTCACCAGAGGGAAATAAGAAACTGCAAAAATAAAAAATAGATTTTAAATCTCTTTGGCTTATCATATCTTGTAACATTGCATTTTGCTTTTATTTTTAAAACTAGGATAGTCCCAAGCCTATATCTGGAGTCATTTAAGGATAGCTGGTTGCATTTTGAGATGTGGTTATGAAATAAAAAGATGATTCACAGTCACTTTCCTCCCAGTTTTATATTTGGTTGTTCACAGAATCATAGAATGGCCTGGGTTGTCAAGGACCACAATGATTGTCCAGTTTCACCCCCCCCCCCCCCCCACCCTGCTAAGTGCAGGGTCACCAACCACCAGACCAGGCTGCCCAGAGCCACATCCAGCCTGGCCTTGAATGCCTCCAGGGATGGGGCATCCACAGCCTCCTTGGGCAACCTGTTCCAGTGTGTCACCACCCTCTGTGTGAAAAACTTCCTCCTAATATCTAACCTAAACCTCCCCTGCTGGGGATTTTTGGTTGGTTTGTTTGCTTTATCATTAGATATCATCTTAGATACTTAGATTTGCTTGACAACAGGATCTGGATTTTGACATGTTTTTCTTTTAAATCTTTGTGATGGTCTTCCAAAACTTCTATTTCTTTAGGGAGTATCAATTTCTCTAATAAAAGCTCTGAATGAAGTAGGATGCTTAAAGCCAAAGTTCCCATTTCTTAGTGTAAGAAGAACTGCTCTCCTTTTTGTGGCCTGCCATCTAAAAGGTAGTGTATAAAATAAAATGTAGTAAATTAAATAACTGCAGTAAATCATCTGATTCAACATTGATAATTAATGTCCATTGTTTTCTTAATGCCCAATATGGGAAAATACCATTATATGCTGGTTTAAGTACACACTGCCAAGTTTCTGGGGAACATGCATAGAGCGGGGAGAAAAATAAGGTAAATAGGATAGGCAGATAGATAGGCTCATAAATAATGAGATCTGAATAACATTTTATCACCAACAACCCAGTAGTCTTGATAATATTCCTAACATGGATCAACGAGTTTTGAAACAAAAAGATTATTTATCTAGGTTGCACCAGATTTGTTGGAACTAGTCACAAACGACTGGAATTGTCTTTAAAATGACTGAAATCACTGTGATTGAGGACTCCTGAAATATTATCTGGGAGTTTCAGAGTGCTCTGGTTTCCAGTATACTCCTAGAGATTTCTTCAGCCCACCGGTTTTGGCTTTGATGAGCCAATCTGTCTGGTGATTTGCCTTTTGTTTTCATAACTTTTTCCTTATATTTCCAGATAGTTGCAATCTTTATTATGTCTGCAGTTTTTCACATTCAGTGTTTCCCCTTGCAGCTTCAAGAGCCCTTCACGGTTTTCTTGGACTGCCACAGGCTTTTGCTAGTGTAGCTTTGTTAAGGAAGACCACTGAGCAGCATAGGCACCATACAAGCCCCTTTATAAATGTACAGTCTTTGAACCAGAAAAAATGTTTCTATACTGTAGCTTGCTTTATCTACAAAATATTTTTTTTTTCTTCTTCTTTTTTTCTATTGTTAGCCCAGCTCCTAATATAATTATGTCCATGCTTGGAATGCTTTTCTTATATGTTGCATTATTAAATCAGATGATGAAGTGAAAATGTTATGCAAGTGCAACAAAACTCTTCTCATGTACTGACATTTTGACCACAGGAATCCAGGAAAACAGGTTTTCCCCTTCTAAGACTGTGCAGAACTGTTTCAAACTTTAAGACATAGTGTTCTAGTATACTGAAAAACCTCCTTTGCAAATATAGCATTACTTATTGTCTCCTCAGAGGACTCTTGTTGTTCCTGTTCAAAAACATGATTCAGATGCTTCATGTCAGGGCCCTTTGTAAATGTTTCAAACCCATTTCTAACTGAAGTAAGAAATGTCACTGCACCCTCTTATTTCACATTCAAATAGAGAACAAGAAACAGTGGTCTAGTTGCTCCTGCAGCTTTCCTAACAATCCTGTATTGCCTTCGCTACCTGAGAAGAGACAGTGCAGGTCATCAATTATAAACGAAGAGAGATTTACTCCTGGAAAAGGAGTAAGAAATTGCACATCCCTATAGTAGTGCCTTAGTGCCCTTCAGACTTAACACCTGTAGAATAAGGCTGTCTACATTTTAAAGCTGAAGTGGGCTGAAGTGTTCCATAGCTCTTTGTGCTGCTCAGTCTTTGTTAGGAGATATAAAATACCATCTCCTAGGAAGAAATGGTTAGGATTTGTCTGTCCTAAGCCCCTGACTGCCCTTTGCCTATGTAACAACAACAGACACTCTGAGGGGTGGCACTCAGCACTAATATACCCCAAAATATGGTTTAGGGCAGAGGTAAGAGGAAAGAAGCATTACTGTCCTCACTGTAAACGAGGCTTCGACATTTCCTTCCTCTTCTGAAATACTGGAGATATACAGTCAGCTCTTGATTTTTTTATGGGCAAAATATTTAGATCATAGATAATTGAGCTAGGATGCAGAAATTCCAAAAATGATGGGGAGCTCGCCTGGCTCTGGGCAAACGGATTAGTTTACACACGGAAATGTGGCCATGCTACGTTTGCTGAGCTGCCAGATGGCGCTCAGGAAGACTGCACGCTGCCCTGATTAACCCTTTTGCAGGATCGAAGGGTTTGGAAGGGATCTGTTTCCCTCACTTTCGAATGGAACTTCCCGTGTTCCACTTTGGAGGCCTCCCGCACTGTTACCCGCACGAGACACGGCTGCAGACTCAGTGCTATCACTGCCCGTGCCGCAGCCGCAATCTCACGCAGGATTCTCTGTTCTCGCAGCGCACAACGCCCGCAGCCCGGCGTACAGGAGACAGGCGTACCGCAAGCGGCTGGCGCGGCTCGGCGAGCACTGCGAGCTCATCCCCTACCTGGGGAGGGCGATGCAGCGCGAGTACATGGAGCCCCAGCACCGACCGCTCGGCTTTGACCTCAAGCTGCAGACCTTCCTGTCGCTGAAAGACGCCAGCCCAAGCTTTGTCTAGTTCGGACTGCGTTGTTTTGTTGGTTTTTTTTTCAGGTACTGTCTTTATTAACTCGCGGAGCGGAGCTGTATGCCGCCGGGACAACTGTTATGCCTACAGCACCGCTAAACTTAAAGCTGAAAATAAAACGTTTTCCTTCCAAGCGTGCTGCCATAGCTCTCTCCACACCCACCTACACCCGATGGCCCCGCTGTTGGGGCGGTCGCTGCCGCCGTCCGACGTCACGGCGCCGGAAGTTGCGGCGGCGGCGGTAGCGGCGGAGCGGTGAGTGCTGGCCGGGCCCCGGCGGCCTCGCACCGGTCCCGAGCTCTCGGGAGGAGCGGCCGGGCCCGGGCCTAGCGTGGGGCCGGGCGGGAGGCGGGCGCGGCGGTGACCCTGAGGCTGCTTCTCTTCCTCGGCGTGGGCCGCGGGCCCCGCTCCCCTTCGTTGCCCGCGCCGCACGGGGTCTGCGGGCGTTGCTTGTGCCGGGAGGCGTGCGTTGGGCGCGGCGCTGCTGGCCGTGCGGCTGCAACCCCGTGCGTGCTCTGACCCCGGTGTGCTGGGTTAGCGTGCCCGAGAGCGGCGTTCCGCGACTGAACGCCGAAGTCCGTCCTTCCTTCCTGTGATCCCAGCCCATCGCATAGGTTCCGCCCGACGGGGGAGATTGTGAGGGTAGGGGATGTAGGGTCTAAGGAAAGGTTATTTACCACGAGGGTGGTCTGACACCGGACCAGGCTACCAGAGGGTTGGTTGGTGCTTGTGCTCCTCTCCTCAAGAGGTGCTTGGGCAGTGCCTGCAGTGGCACGCTGTAACTTCTGGTCAGGCTGGGCTGGGTGGGCTTCATGGGTCCCTTCAGCTGTGCATGGGATTGCGCTTTGGCTTCGGCGTGAGCTGTTTGGTGACTGGAGCTAAACGGCTTGTGAGCTGCTCTGCTCACCCTTAGGTGTCATCTGAGCCTACTGTGTGATGCTTCGTACAGCCTTCCTGCAGCTGGTCAGAGCTGCTGCCTTCACTGAGCACTTCATAGGTGTTCATAGGTGTACTTCTGTCTAAAATACAGAACCTATAACTTCAAGTGGCAGGTAGTTAAGTAGTTTCACTTTTGGCTCAGCTGACCCTCAGGAAATGCCACATCCCTGGAGGCATTCAAGACCAGGCTGGATGTGGCTCTGGGCAGCCTGGTCTGGTGGTTGGTGACCCTGCACATAGCAGGGGGGGTTGAAACTAGATGATCATTGTGGTCATTTTCAACCCAGGCCATTCTATGATTCTATGATCCTATGATTCTAGCATGGGTCTTCCGTAGTATTTTCATTTTCATTTCATTTCAGAATTCTTCTGAAATTGCTTGATCTTCATTATTTATTAAAGATAGATTAACAGTTAACGTTTGGCATACTCAGCTTTATTTTAGACAGAGATCTTAAGAAAACAAAAACAACATCCATAGGGTGAAGCTTAGAAGGTGAGCATTCTGAAAGATCAGCTTTCAGGAGGGCACAGAGTTCTGCCAAACCAATGCTGGTAATGTTTTATTCACAATCACAGGATTTCAGAGCAAAAAAGGGCATCTTGCAGCAATGTGGCTATGGTTGATTTTTTGTTTGTTTGTTTGCTTCTGCTTAGGAGCTGCGAACAAAGAGTTCTGTTTGTTTTAGTTGTGAAAGAGGAGTTCTCAGAAGGGGTGGTCATACAGTTCGTGGTACATTAGAGCTAAACAGCTGAAACAGTTGGCTGTAACTGATCTAGGAAGAAGCTATCTGTGGTCATTTCTTAGGATTTTAAGACATTCTGAAGAAGAAAATCTCTGCCGGCATTAGAGCTGACTTTATACAAACAATTCAGAAGCTTCAGAATTGCTTCAGAAATTGTTGAACTCTCTTGACTAATGAACAAAATGATATTTGATGTCTTGTAACACTGACTTCTAAGATTTGTTTAACTTATTCTGTCCTTGCAGGTGCCTCCTTGCATATACACAATAAAAATGGCAGAAATGTCTCCTGACCCTTCTGAGAAACTGGTCATCATCCACTCCAAAACTCACAAACATACCGTTCTAGCTAACTTTGAAGAACAAAGGAAGAAAGATTTTCTTTGTGACATTACTCTAATAGTGGAAAATGTGCAATTCAGAGCCCATAAAGCTTTGCTCGCTGCCAGCAGTGAATACTTTTCAATGATGTTTGTAGAGGAGGGCGACATAGGGCAGTCGATTTACATGCTGGAAGGAATGGTTGCTGATGCCTTTGGAGCACTGCTGGAATTTATTTACACGGGTTATATCCATGCTACTGAGAAAAGCTCGGAACAGATTATAGCGACTGCACAGCTCCTGAAGGTGAATGACTTGCTGAAGGCCTACAATGAGTACCAGGCCAGCCGCAGCCCTGGAGGCACACTGCCAATCCCTTCCAACAGCAGCACCTCTGTAGCGCTTACTGCAGGTGACAAAAAAAGTGAAGGGCTGCCCAAGCGAAAACGGGGGCGACCTAGGAAGATCAATATTGTCCAAGAGGAAAAACCAGGAGCAAATTTTGCTGAAGATGTGCAGCTGAAGGAGAATAACTCGATGCAAAATAAACAAAATTTTATGAAAAAAGACATGGCAGCAGAAGGAATAGTTGTCAGTGAACAAGATCCAGCAAGGAAAGATGCAGAAGAAACAGAACCTGCTGGTGGATCAGAACCTGCTGCCAATCTGTCAGCTGAGAAAGATGAGAATTGTGATCCCAGGTCGGAAGGGATTCAGAGTGCTCAGAGCCGTTACAGCAAACGTAGGCTAAGGAGGTCAATCAAACTAAAAGATTATAAACTTCTTGGTGAAGAGGATGAAAAAGGACTGGCAAAGAGAACTGATGGAAAAAGAAAACGTACGGGTTCTGAGGCACGTTGTAAAGACTGTGGCAAAGTATTTAAATATAATCACTTTTTAGCTATTCATCAGAGAAGTCACACAGGTAAGCGGTGAGAGATCCTCTCTTTCAGTAGAGGATTTAGTGCTGTTGCACAGTGTGAGCCACTTGTTGAAGTGTGGGCTGTTGTCTGTAGCAAGAGCTGCCCAAAAGAGCGCACCAATCCAAATTGTTATGGTGTGTTTCTGAAACTCTCTGCTGTTTTATTCTTATCAACAGGCTTCATAGCCTTTACATCTTATCTTGATTCCAGTTTAGGTAATCATTTCTCTATTCAAACTTTGAGTAATATGGCAATACTTGAATAATTTTTATTGCCACGTGAAGCTTTTCTCTTTCTTTTCATTCTCCTTATCTCTTTTAAGAAGTCATTTTATGTAGATACTAGATTCCAGTGAGTCTCACTATCAGCTTAGAATATTTATTGAGAAGTAATGCATCTACGCTGACAAATCTGATTTTAGGAGAGCGCCCTTACAAGTGCAGTGAATGTGGCAAAGGCTTTTCCCAGAAGCACTCTCTTCAGGTCCATGAGCGGATGCACACGGGAGAGCGGCCATACACGTGCACTGTCTGCAATAAGGCTCTGACAACAAAGCACTCTCTTCTGGAACACATGAGCCTACATACAGGTAAATATTGCAAAGCAAAGCTAACTCTCCCTGCAAGAATACACCTTTGTAGAAAAAGAAGTATTTCTGCCCTTTCTCATGTGTGTTGATTTGATTTTATTTTTTTTCCTTTTTATACTTATGTTAGATGCGGGTTGCATTTTAATAAGTGATTTTCTTCACAGGGCAAAAGTCTTTTACATGTGATCAGTGTGGGAAATACTTCAGCCAAAAGAGACAGCTCAAGAGCCATTATCGAGTACATACAGGTATAACGAGCTTTAGTTTAAGAGCTGGCTGACAGTCTGTGCTGATTTGTTCTTGTAAAGATCAACTAAGGCTGAATATTCTTCTTCAGTGATGCATATAGGCTTTGTTACCATGATACGTGATATCTCAATGTAACAATGAATAGGATTGAAAAAACAGAATAGTGAATAACAAATGGAATGTCTACAAAGGTAGCTAATTGAGGAAGACCCTTCTGATGTTTAAAAATTGTGCTGTATTTACCATAAAACGTTTTAGCCCTGCAGCCCATGTTGCATACATGCTGAGAGAAAAAGTATGTTTGAGGGGGGAAATTGATCTCAGTTCCCTCTTTTACTATGCTAAGAATAAATAGAGAAATAGGGGTGTGTCGTTCTGCTGGTTTGTATGACAAGACAGAGACAAGGCAGTGAATCACCTTTTGTTTTATCTTCGTATTATACCAAAGTGGTTATTTTACAGGAAAGTGCTTTAACAAAGATCACAGAAGAGATAAAGGGGATCACTTATGCACTGACACTTTTTTTATTATTGCGACAAGGCCGTTCATTGCCGGAATGCAACCAGTGTCATCGCAAATTCATGGATGCAGCTCAGTTAAAGAAACATCTAAGAACACATACAGGTAATAATGTCTGCTGTTGTGTTGGTTTTGCTTTTTTTTTTTCACTTGAAATAACACAGACAAAACCATATATGAGGCAAGGGACGCTTATTTCTCTGGGTAGAGCTTTGGCTATGCTTGTGCACTATGGTGCCTGTTTCAAATTAGGAGATAAGATATCAGGAGTTCATAATAAGCACAATTTAGCTTGTGTTACAACAGCACAGAAGCAGTACCTGTTATAGGAAGGTCTCTTTTTTTTTTTTTTTTTTTTTTCCCTTAGAAAACTGCTGCAGAAGATGTCAGTTAGTTTTCCTGTGATAAAAACGTGGAGTGGGAATTTAGTTTATCTGGGTAGCCACATGCAGCATTTGTTAGGCTAGACATAAGCTATGTAGTAACAGAAGGCGCACGTCCTAGAAGAGTGTACATCCCCCTACTCCAGTCTGTGGCGGTAGATGCTTGCAGAAATGCTGCTCACCATAAAAACAGTCATTTCAGTTTACTGTTTTATTATGCTGCAGTAAGCCAGATTCTGGCCATAGATTGTCTAGGAGGGATAAATTAATGCAAGTGATGTAAAAAAATGTTCTAAGGCTTTGAAAGCAAGGTGGTACTTGAATGGCTGGGAAACATCAAATAAAAGTGTTGATGTAACCTCTGATGATGACAAAGCATAAGATTCTTAGAATACCTCTCTTTGAAGAGTATGTGCATAAATGATTTGTATTTTTTTTTCTTTTAAAATAGCTGTAAACAGTGGCAATAGTTTCTTCCCAAAACTGGATTCTTCTTACTTATATTACTTGTAGAGTGTATACAACATCAAACTGTGATAAGGTCAGAACTTGTGTTCTTGGGTGTTTTCTGTTTCCAGGCTTGTGTTTATTTGCAATACTTAGAAATACTGCATTTTCTCTTGAGGACAGCACAGTTCATTTTGACATAAGAGTATGCGATGCTGATAAAGCTCTATAAATGTAATGGGACATGAACGTGGTGGTGAGAAATGAGAAGGATCGTCATGGTAGCAAGGTGTGTTGCAAAGACATTATTTCACTGAATTCTAGCAGAAATTGATTTGCAGTCGATATTGCTTCCAGAAAAGAGGCCAGATGCCAATATTGTCAATGCAGAAATACAAATTGATCTGTTCCATCTCAAAAGCAAGGAGTAAAATCCTAAGGAACCTGGAGGTCAGGTGTTAACATTGATATGACTGCTTTGGCTGCAGTTTTGTAGCACTGTGCATAATAAGAACACAGACAACTTAAGGAAGTTACTCCTCTTTTCATAGGAAAGTTGGTAAGCATTGCAGTTCTAAAAATCTTCATTGCCAGAATTCACTGTGAATCTTCATTGAAAACTGGCTATTGCCCCATTCTGAGTTTCATTGTGCTTTGGTGGCATGGGTTACCATGGTAGTGATCCAGATTCTCCTAATTAGTCTTTTAAAGATGTTGCATGCAACAAAGAAAACTTGTGGTATGAATTAGCTTTGGTTTTGCTGGGTAATATCTGTTTTCTTTTAAGCTTTTTGTTATTTAATTTGGTCACTCGGCTTCTACTCGATTAGACACAAAAATTCCAAATGCAGTCAAAACAACAACAAAAACAATTTATTCAATCCAACATAAGTTATTTTCTTCTCCAGCTGTGTTAGATAAATAGCATGATTTGGATTGGAAGAAACCTTTAAACATGGTCTAGTTCCAACCCCAGTGCCAAGGGAAGGGACATGGGACATATTCTCAGGGCATTGCAGGTCTAGGATGAAGTCTGACTTGTTAAGATAAAACACTTCGGGTTTGGAAGTATGGGCTTACTGATAGGCATAGTGCTCCACGTGAGCTTGGTGCTGTCTGCTAGTTCAGGGGCAGCGTTTTTCAAGATTCTGTGTTCCATGTGGACTATCTTCAGTCACCTGCATCTGCCTTGGTACATGTTTTGTTGCCCTGAGGGCTTGGATCACCCGGCTGTCTGTCTTCATAGAGTGATGTACCTTTAACATTTAACATTTTATACCCTTATAAATGAGGTATATGAGGCTATACCCTTACTAATGAGTTCAGTTTCAGATATCCATACTGACCATTGGCAGAAGCATGACCATTTGTCTGTACATGCTTAATAATTTTGTACAGTGAAATGTCATAGAATCGTAGAACATCCTGATCTGGAAGGGACTTGCAGATTCTGGGCTCCACACAGGATGAACCAGTATTCAAACTTTGTCTGAGAACACTGTCCAAATGCTCCTTGAACTCCACCAGTTTGGGGCCATGCCCACTGCCCTGGGCAGCCTGTTCCGTGCCACCACCCTTTGGAAAACAACCTTTCAAATGTTTTTAAGTACTAAATGAGAACTGATGTCATGTTTCTTTTTGATAGGTGAGAAGCCTTTCACTTGTGAAATCTGTGGCAAGTCATTCACAGCTAAAAGTTCTCTTCAGACTCACATTAGAATTCACAGGTAAACTATGTCTAATTTTCATTACGTTCTTTAAAAATATGATTTCTGTTCTGATACCTGTATCTTGTGCTTGTTCAGTTACAGAGTGTTCAAGTCTTGTTTGCATTTTGGATGGATGATTAAAGACTGACACTTTTGTTTAATCTAGTAGTAGAAAGTGTTGTGCTGTTCAACACTAGTGTAGTAAGGTGTTGAAAGTATTTCTTTTGTGCATTGTGTCTTAATGATGATGATGTACTTACTGCTGTGTTATTTATGCAAAACTTTATACTGTAAATATTTAACAGCAAAATAGCAGCCATAGCGTAACAAGATTATTGGAGCATTTTCCTGTTTTCCTGTAGTCTGTCATATTTTTTACTATTTAGGATGTTGGCATGGGTAAAAGCTGTATTACATAAAGGCTTTTCCAATGTGAATTGGAGAACTGCTGTGAGCCTTATGTAAAAGAATATATTTCCAGTATAATTTATTGTCCATATGAGATAGGCAGCAATTTAGGAGTTAGAGATTTCCTTTAGTTTTAAAGCTAATGCTGTTAATAAACATTTTACGGTAGTGCTTACAATTGTGCAAGTAAGTTGCATCCTTGTCAAGATGCAGTAGCAGTTTGTACCTCTGGTATTAGGACAGAACTGAAGTTGTGTTCTTTCTGTAGCAAAAGAAAATGAAAGCATTGTGCAGCTCATGATTTTGAACAGAAATAGAAAGTCAGAGAATACTTGATATGTTCTTATGTGTTCTTATGACAGTTCTTATGTGTTTATGATGCAGCAAAAGAAAATAATCATTTCAGTTTCTTATTCTGTATTAAGCTGCATAAAGCAGCTCTTCAAAGCAAATATTTTCATGATATCAAGTATGTTCTTTTGCAGGGGAGAAAAGCCATATTCTTGTGGGATATGTGGAAAATCTTTCTCTGATTCCAGCGCTAAGAGAAGACACTGCATCTTACACACAGGCAAAAAGCCTTTTTCTTGCCCAGAATGTAGTTTGCAGTTTGCTCGTCTGGACAACCTGAAGTCTCACTTGAAAATTCATAGCAAGGAGAAGCAGTTTCAAGAAGCCAGCACTGCTCCAAGCACCAACACTAATTCAGAGGAAGTGAGAAATATTCTTCAGCTGCAGCAATATCAACTTGCCACCTCTGGAGGGCAGGAAATTCAATTGCTGGTTGCAGATGCAGTGCATAATATAAACTTCATGCCTAGTCATAATCAAGGCATTAGTATTGTTGCTGCAGAAAGTGCCCCAAATATGGCAACAGGGCATGCTACTAACCTCACGTTGCTTGCTCAGCCACCACAGCAGTTGCAAAACTTGTTGCTTTCAGCTCAGCAGGAGCAAGTGGAGCAAATCCAAAACATCAGTGTGATGGCAAACCAAATAGAGACTGCTCAGCCTGAACAAATGCACGTCATCACCCTTTCCAAGGAAGCACTAGAACATCTCCATGCTCATCAAGGGCAAAATGGAGAAATCCATTTAGCAGGATCTTCCCATCCAGATTAGCACATGCAGCTGGCCCAGGAATCAAGTCAATCGTCTCACTCTAGCCAAGATACAGTTCCTTCTCACTGAATTAGTGAAGACTAGAATTAAAATGTATATATTTCTGAATCCTGCCAGGAGTCTGTGTCAGTAAATAAGTCAGCTCATGAGCATCTGTGTGGGAACTGTTGAGTCATGGCCTGAACCACTGATTAATCACCTGAGGCAAGGACTGGATCAGCCGTTGGAGCACAGGTGAAGGCAATTCAGCAGTGTGACCAGAAGGAGTGGAGTCTGGTTTCACCCCTCCTAGACCCCATTTAAGGACTGACTAACACTTTTCAGCAGCATCATCTTATCTGAACATGTCTTGGTGATTTTTGGTGGTGACTTTCCATTTTCTTGACCTTATTTATTTTAGACTTTTTTTATTGTTATCAGTTGGTATTTCTCCACCATTTAGTCCATACCTCACTAGCAATTAAAGCTTTTTTTTTTCCTGTGCCTCACACAAATCCATGGCTCCTGGGCAGTTACTTGACCCCTTATTTGCATTTCCATGTGATGTTCTAGGGAATTGTACTTTGCTGGCTGAAGAACAGTGTTAAGATGTCTGCTGATCAGAAACTACAATTTCTCTGATGGAGTCAACAGTACCTGAATTACTGTCAAGCTTAAGATAATGAGTATGATTTGCAAAGATAACGCCTTATATCTTACATCTAATGAACTTTCTCTTTGTGAGTTAATGTATAACTTTCTCTGTGACCATCCCCAAGTTGATGGAGGGAAGATTTAGGTTGGATGTTAGGGGGAAGTTCTTTACTAGGAGAGTGGTTAGGCCCTGGAACGGGCTGCCCAGGGAGGTTGTGGATGCCCCGTCCTTGGACGTGTTTAAGGCCAGGTTGGACGGGGTCCTGGGCAACCTGATCTGAATGTGTATGTTTGGTGGCCCTGCTAGGCAGGGGGGTTGGAACTACATGATCCTTGAGGTCCCTTCCAACCCGGGTGATTCTGTGATTCTGTGATTCTGTGATCCCCGTAAGTGCATTTTGATTTATTGAATACCAAATTTGGTTTGAGTTGAAATTATTTAAGCCTTTGGTTCTGAGTTGTCCTTTCTGTTTATGGTACTTTTGAAGAGTTTTGCTCCTCAGAAATGCTTCAGCCATTGCACTTGAATGGTGGCAGTGCAATGCAGTGATTATTCTGGACAGCTGAACAGCCCACATTCTGTTAATTCCACCACTCGCTCGCTGTGTGACAGTGAGCAAGGCAGTTGACCTCTGTGCCTTAGTTTCCCATCTATGAGGTGGGGTAATGTTCGCGCACTCTGCCAAGCACTTTGAAGAGCTCTTGATGTGGAAGGCACTGTCTATTGAAGTGCGGAATTCTCTTCCTGACAGGCCTCAGTCTAAGCTTAGGAGCCAGTTTCTATTTAAAGTGTTATTTTTTTGTACTTTTGAGAGCAGAATGTAATGTTACTTTTAATATATGTTCAAGCTGGTAATTATTCATGCCCCCATAAAAACAATGAATGGAACAACTTCAGAGCATAATGAGCTATATAAATGGGGCATATAGCGTTAAATTGTACGGCTATTTTTGTTGGCTAGATTAGATGTGTACAGATTGTTTTTAATGACTGCTGACAAAAAGAGATATGACAACTTAATAAAATGCCATGTCAGAGTTTTTGCTTTGCATCCAAGTTCAGCTACTGAGAACATCTCACTTAGTGTACTAATGTAAAATCCAGATAAAGATGCCACTGCTACTTAAAGCAACATTCTCAGTCCTCACTTTGGTTTTAAAATGTTGTGATTTACATTGACATCACTTTTACAAATGAAAAATCTAAAAAATTCGGGGATTACCAGGTAAAAACAAAACAAATTTATTGTGTGCTTGGCACACAAGGGAACTGGGCTTGTTCGGTCTGGAGAAGAGAAGGCTCTGGGAGGCCTTCCATACTTCAAAGGTGCTTCTAAGCAGGAGGGAGGCTGACATTCTGCATGGTCTGATAGAACCAGGCAAAATGGTTGTAAATTAAAAGAGGGGAGGCTTAGATTAGATATTAGGAACAAATTCTTTACTCAGAGGGTGGTGAGGCAATGGCACAGGCTGCCCAAAGAAGCTCTGGGTGCCCTATCCCTGGAGGTGCTCAAGGTCAGGTTGGATGGGGCCCTGAGCAGCTGAGCTGGGGGGTGATAACCAGCCCATGGCACAGGGCTGGAACTTTAATGGTCTTTAAATATCCCTTTCAACCCAAGCCTCTAGATTATTGTGTTTTTCTATATGATTGACCAGAGCCACTTGTGCTGACCAGTTTATAAATGACTGAACAAGCTAGGGTGGAAGGGACTTCCAGAGTCTATCTAGTCCATCATCCCGCTCAGTTTTGAACATTTCCAAAGATGGAGTTCCACAACTTTTCTAGGCCACTAGTTCCAGTGCTGGACCATAGTCATAGTGGAAAAAAAAGGTTTGTTATGTTTAACTGGAATTCCCCATGTTCTGCTTTGTGTCTGCTGCCTCTTGTCCTACTGCTACACCTCTAAGAAGTGTCTGGCTCTGTCTTCTCCATGCCCTCCATTTAGGCTGCTGAAGACAGCAGTAAGGTCCTCCCAAAGCATTCTAAGACCTGAACAAACTCAGCTATGTCAACTGCAGCTTTTTAGTCACCTTGGTGGCCTGTTGCTCTCATTCCAGTCGTCAGTGCATCCCACAGCAGAACTCTAATTAGGGTTTTCACCTTATTTTTCCCCCTTTTGGAACAGAGAAATGTAGTGTGCATGTTTTCTGTCACTAAAGAGAAGCAGCATTTGAGATAAATAGTCTGATGGTTTCATACTAACAACTTTGATTTTTACCTACAGTGCAGGTAATCTGAAATACTGTAGCACGTAACCACAAATACTGTCTTGTCATAATTTTGCAGAAGCAGTCGCACAGGGATTGCTAGGTGCTTTTTTTGTCTACAGTTAAAACAAGTGTTTGGTTTAGAATTCTCTTATCCTTTTTTTTCTACCAAATTACTCAACAAGCAGTGTAGGAATGAACAACACAGCAGCAGCTAATCTTTCACTCCGCATTGCTTAAGCTGTCAGCACACGTTTTTGCTTGCACTTGAGAAATTATAAGCTCACGTGGCTTCTCATACCACAAGCACTGCTTTCTGACACCATTTTCTTCATTTGTAGTGAATGCATTTCTGTTAATGCTGAAAATAAATCTCCTTTGTGTGCATTTTTAAGGCTACAACTGAAGCCTAAAAAATTGCTTTGAGTTTTAAAACCAACCCGCAGCTTTGCTTTTCAGTCCAGCTGTCAGTAATGTCACTAAGAACTGCTTAGCAAAAAACGTGTGCCCTTAAAACTGTGCTTCAGAGCTGCTCTCTTCAGTGTCTTTACTCCTTAGGTAAAATAAACACCTTAGCTTCTCATTTCCCTGCACAGGATAATCTTCTTAGCAAATCCATCCCATTGCTTACTATATTAAAATGAGGTTAGGATTTTGGACTTAAATGCAGGAAAATAAGTAACAACTGAAAGATCCGCTTTTGTGAGCAATTAACAGAATTTTATGTTGAGGCCACTACATTTGTGAGTTTCTCAGTGCATGTGACCTCTAAAGTGATTTTACTATTTTTTCAAATGCAAGTTTATGAAAAACTGTCTTTTTTTTTTTTTTTTTTTTTTTTGCTGAAGGTTTTGACAGATTCCCCAGGTGAAACTTTAAGCAAATTCCCATGGGGTTCCCACTCTGCTGAAGTGTGTGCCTGGCTATTGTGTGTGTGCTTACCCTCCTTCCTAATTATATTCATGCTGGAGCTGTAAATGACACTCAACCTCAGCAATATAAAGTTCAAAAGGGTATGCAGTTCTGCATCCAGGAGCTGAGATGCTGTCTCTGTCAGGAGCTGAGATGCTGTCTCTGTGTGCCTTCTGTTTTTGACAGATGAATATGAGAGCATTCATATGAGCTGTGAAAACAAATTAGGAAAAGCTTCAGCTTCGCAGGTTGGTTTTGCAGGGTTTTTTTTGTTTGTTTGGTTGGTTTAGTTGTTTGGTTTAGTTTGTTTTTGTACTTGTTTTATGCTCTTTGGTGCTCAGAGGGACAACCAGGGGAGGGGTTTTACAGCAGTGCAAGAAGAGCTGTCGACTATCTCATGGGAAGCTCTTGTAAACTGAATGTCTATGTTCAGGCTGAAGCTGGGGATGTTGAGCCTGGCATCGATCTTGTCAGTTGTTCAGGAAAGAGACTGGCTTGCTACCTGCAGTAAAACTATTGCTTTCCAATTCTCCTCCTTTTCGAGGTCCTTTTCAAGAGTGGAACTAGTGATGCTGTACTTCCCACAGCTGTGGTATAAGGACCTCTTTCAGCCATGCTTCAGGGGTTTGATGAGGCTGCTTCTCCCAGACCTGCGGTTCTATTAGCTGTGGGAGTCCTACACAATCCTTCATCCATTTTCAGATCTTCCATAAAAAAATGGTGAACAATGAATGTTTTTTTACAACAGGTGGACCACTGCTCATCTCTGGCCCAGGCAATTCTTCCCAATGGAAAAAAAAGAAATCCAGGCGTATTCTAAATGTAACAGCATCTCCAGCATCTCACTGCGGTATAATAATAATAGCTTGCCACTATTTCCTGGCTAGTATTTTAATCCCACCAAACTGAAATTACTATTGGAGTAGGTTCATTCCTAGAGGGCACTGCTCCTGGCAGTGTACAGCTTGGTTCTTCCCATTCTTGAAGATCACCATGTTGTTTGCTTTGACTGCTGGCTGGTAACAGCAGCATTTCCTCCACAAAGTATTTACCTGACAGCAGCTGGTACAAAGCAACAGTGGTTGCTTTCCTTCGCAGCACGCCCTGTTGTGGTCCAGCAGCTCTAGCAGAGGAGCTGTGCAGCATTTCCTCTCCACCTATTTGCTATGAAGCTCTTTTGTATTTGTGTCTTCAGCAAGTGTTAGTCTTTCCCTAGCTTCTAGCTGGGCACTGCTGCAGTCGTTGGGCTGTCCTACTGCTACTGGGTGCCCCTTCCAGTTTTCCTGCCAGCACATCTTCATTTCAGCCTGGAGAATAGAAGGCTGAGAGGTGACTTGATAGCGGCCTTTCAGTATCTAAAAGGGAGCTACAGGAAGAAGGAGAAAGACTCTTTAGCAGTGTCTGTGGTAATAGGACAAGGGGACATGGCTTCAAGCTCAAAGAGGGTAGATTTAGGTTAGATTTAAGGAAGAAATCTTTTACAGTGAGGGTGGTGAGGCACTGGAACAAGTTGCCCAGAGATGTGGTTGATGCCCCATCCCTGGGAACATTCAAGGCAAGGGTGGATCAAGCCCTGAACAATCTGACTTAGTTGTGCATGTCCCTGTTCATTGCAGGGGAGCTGGACTAGATGATCTTTAAAGGTCCCTTCCAACTCTAGGGATTCCATGATTCTATGTGGCAGCTCTCACTCAGTGTTGTGGACAAATCCCATCTGCCTCTCCCTCAGTGTCTCCTCAATGCTGTCTTGGACTAAAAGGAGCTGCAGTGGCAGCAGGCACAGCTGGTAAAAACACCTTGGAAGAGCAAGCCGTCAGACCCAGGAAGGAAAGCTTGGGCTTGTGCATGCATTTCAAAGATCTCCATGTTTCCAAGAACATCAGCTGCACGGTCTGTGAAAGGATCATCTTTTCAATGTACTGTACACTGCTTGCACCTGCCACGCTCTCCCTCACTGTAATTCCCACTCTCAGGCAAGCACAGGGCTGTGTGAGCAAACTGCTCCATGAGCTCTTAGCTCCCACAAGCCATTCACAAGCCATTAAAGTACTGTCACTAAGCTTCCAAAACAGTATCATATATATTTATGTATTTATTTATTTAGAAAATAAAGAAAAAGGAATAGGAATCAGTCTTATCTATGCATGGAATTAAATTTCAGGAACAGTGAGTGTAAATTTAAGCACACGTAGGAAATAATGGCATAAATTTTTTGTTTCAAAATAGTATGCGGTTGATTGCTTTGGTTTTAGTTTTTATGTTTTGTAGTGCGACAAGAAGGAAAGAGGCATTTTAAAAGCCCAAACTTCAGTATGTGTATCAAGGTAAATATAGAGAATAATGGAGACAAAGAGAATATTTTCTGAAGTGTATCTTAGTTTATATTTGACTCTGGGTATGTTGGTTAACTTTGGGCTTTATATAGGGCTACTACAGAAGTTTGGCTGGAGCACAAGCTGTATGATCATTCTACTAAAATTAGGCTCTGCTTGTCACAGGCTGCAGAAGCTTTGGAGCCATCATGCTGGCCTGAGGCAGGAGAAAGAAAAGAGCTCCCTTTTCCCATTCCTTTTCCTTGATTCTCTCTTTCCTCATGGAATCTAACAAACAGCTGTAGTTGAATCCTCCAACGTGCTGTGTTTAGTTAGAGTCATATCTCAGCTTGTTCTCTGTCACGCTTTGTGTGAGTAGTGCAAGTTAAAGCCCTGTCTCTATATGGGATTTTAATATGTCAAAAGTGATATTTTTTCCTATTGGAAACATGAAAAAGCTAATAGCTTCCTCTGTAACATGCAACCCAGCACAAGTGAAACAGCAGCAACTCCAGCTGAGCCCATGGCCATCCCACAGACTGCATTTGTGTTGGATGGATGATTTAGCAGAAAGTGACCAGACGTGCGAGGGCAGCAGAAAACTTTGCTGTGACAGCCACGACCCCTCCAGAACTGCTTTGTGGATGCACTGTGCTGTGTTCAGCATGGGAACCGTGATCTCACATGCCGCTGCAGCGTGCTGCTGGGAGCTCCCTTGGGGCAGATGCTTCTTTATCAAGGGCGGTACTAAGCTGTAGATCTCACTACTGTGGGACTTTTCCATTTGGACAAGAGATAAATAAATGCATACTGAAAAGATCCACTGAGGAGGAACTGAGTGCTAAGGTACTGCAAAACCCCAACGCAGCAGCTGGCCGCAGGCTGGGAGGGCAATGGGGAAGCAGCAGTGCTGTGTTTGCTCCCCCGTGCACCTTTTGCTGGGCATCTGCTGTCAGCCACTGTCAGGATCAGGATTCTCATCCCAGGACAATCCTTTAAATGCTGCAGCACTCAGGGGATCAGTAACAAGATCTGGGTGCCAGCTCCTGCAGTTCTGTAAGCATGTGTTGCATGTCATCCACTTTTTCTTTCTCCTCAGTAAAAAGAGAAATTGGGCATTCCCTAACTTTCTGTAGAGTTCTACAGGATGTATGCGTGCTGCAGGCAGGCTCTGCCCCCCCACCCCCTTCCCTTTCCACCCTCCTTTCCCCTCCTCCTTGCTGTGTTGCCATGGTGCTGGGCCCTGTTGACAAAGAGTTGCTATGGATGGTGAGTGGCTGCCCTTGGTGGTGGAGGTGACCGGCTTGCTCCAGGACCCAGCTTTCCACGTAGCCAAGTGCACAGCAGAGGTAACTGGGAGCAGTGGGGAGTATTGGAATGAATGGAATTGGGGTGGGAGGGCCTGGAAGCCCCAGGGATGCTCCACGGAGCTGGGTATAGCTGAACAGTCCCACATAACACACAGTAGAGCCATGCACAATGAAGTCCTGCCTTGTCCCACATCCTCGCCCCTGGGCTCAGTCACCTACAGGACTGCAGCTGTTAAAATGCATGCTGATGACGCTCAGATATCTTTGAATGTCTTGCTGCTTGCAACTATCTCATGTGGCATAGGAGGAGAGTGTAATTCATATTTGTGAAGCAGACATTTTTACAAAATCTCCCACAACATTTGTGAGCAGGTGTTCAGAGCAGTTTGTGCTTCTGCAGGTGCCAGGAATTACGCCAGTGCAGGATGGGTGTAATGCAATCATTGGACTTACTGAGGATTTGGCTTAGGTTGTAATTAATTAGGGAAGTGCAAGCATGGATAGGATGGATGGGTGGAGCTATTATACTGCTTGTAAGCAATCCGTTTTTCCACATTTGGTATATCTAGGCGCTGAAGCTGAAGTTTCCAAGCAAGTTTGCAGATCCTGTAGTACATCCTTTATTAGAATTTGCATGGAATGAATATTTACAGAAGAAAAAGAAGGTAACTCTTACAACTATTAGATAGCTGCATGTCTATAATTAAGTAGATCTTGGCTTATGAGTAATAGAATATCCTGAGTTGGAAGGGACTGTATGGATCATTAAGTCCAACTTCTGGCTCCACACAGGACTCCCTAAAAATGAAAATATATGTCTGAGCATGCTGTGCAGGAGATTCTTCAGCTCCAGCAAGCTCAGCGTTATGACCAGCCTGGGTAGCCTGGCAGCATGTTCTGTGCCTGATCACCTTCTCATGAAGAAGCTCTTCCTAACACCCAGCATGACTCTGCCCTAATGCAGCTCCATGCCGTTTTCTTAGGTCTTGTCCCTAGAAAGGTAAAAGTCCAGCTTAAATTCAACCTGGCCACTGTAGTAAAAGAACAAAAACCTTTTTTACAAATATATTAACGGTAAGATGAGGGCTAAGGAGAGAAAATCTGTCTTCTACTGGATGTGGCAGGGAACGTGACCACTGAGGATAAGAAAAAGGCTGAGGTTCTCAATGCCTTCTTTAGATCTGTCTTTAAAAGTCAGACCAGTTATCCTCAGGATACTCTACCTCCTGACCTGGAAGTCTGGGATGGGGGGCAGAATAAACCACCCTCGATTCAGGTGGAAACAGTTAGAGACCTACTACTCCTCCCTCTGGTGGAGTGATTCCCAAGCAGCTTTCTACCATCTGTCAGCATTCTTGGTCAGACAGAGAGATCCCAGAGGATCGGAGGCTTGCCAATGTGACTCCTATCTGCAAGAAGGGTCATAAGGAGGATCCACGGAACTATAGGCCTGTCAGCCTGACCTCAGTACCAGGAAAGGCTATGGAGCAGATCATCTTGAGCAAGATCACGCAGTATGTGTGGGACAACTGGGGGATCAGGCCCAGCCAGCATGGGTTCACAAAAGGCAGATCTTGCTTGACCAGCCTGATCTCCTTCTCTACTTCTGTGATTGAGTGACCCACCTGGTGGATGAGGGAAAGGCTGCTGACATAGTTTACCTAGACTTCAGCAAAGCCTTTGATACTGTCTGCCACAGTATTCTGTTGGAGAAGCTGAGTGCGCCCTCAGTTTAAGTTTGCAGATAACACCAAGCTGGGAGGAAGCGTCATCTGCCTGAGGGTAGAAAGGCCCTTCAGAGCCTGGACAGGCTGGATCACTGGGCTTAGGCCAGTGGGATGAAGTTCAAAAAGACCAAGTGCTGGGTTCTGCACTTTGGCCACAACAACCCTGATTAACGCTACAGGCTTGGGGCAGAGTGGCTGGAAGACTGTGAGGAGAAAGTGGACCTGGGGCTGTTGGTCGATGCATGGCTGAACATGAGCCAGCAGTGTGCCCAGGTGGCTGAGAAGGCCAATGGCATCCTGGCTTGTATCAGAAATAGTTTTGCCAGCAGGAAGGGGACTGTCCCTCTGTACTCAGCTCTGGTGAGGCTGCACTTCGATTACTGTGTTCAGTTCTGGGCCCCTCATTACAAGAAAGACACTGAGGTCCTGGAGCATGTCCAGAGAAGGGCAATGAAGCTGGTGAGAGGTCTGTAGCACAAGTCTTATAAGGAACAGCTGAGGGAATTGGGATTGTTCAGTCCGATGATGAGGAGGCTCAGGGAAAGACTTTATTGCTTTCTACAGCTCCCTGAAAGGAGGCTGTGGTGAGGTGGGAGTTGGCCTCTTCTCCCACATAGCTAGTGATAGGACAAGAGGGAACGGCCTCAAGTTGAGCCAGGGGAAGTTCAGGATGGATATTAGGAAAAAATTCTCCAAAAGAGCTGTCAGGTGATGGAAAGGGCTGCCCAGGGTCACCATCCCTGGAGGTGTTCAAGACATTTTTAGATGTTGTACTAAAGGACATTTTTGAGTGGAGAAATATTGGTGGTAGGTGTATGGTTGGACTGGATGATCCTTGAGGTCTTTTCCAACCTTGGTCATACTATGATTCTAACAGCTTAGCAGTGCCCCTCCACTCCCTGTGAGAAGTTGTAGGCCACCATTTGGCCTCCCCTCCATGTCTTCTGCTCTGGGCCAAACAAACCAAGAGATCTCAGCTACTCCTTGCTTTACTCCTTGCCTCAGTTGCCCAGCTGCCGTGCCAGCTTTCCCTTCCAGCACACCTCACCAAAACCGCTGCAGATTCTCTGGGTTGGCAAGTTTTATGAGTTCAAAAGTAGGAGAAGCACAAAAATACCACAGGGCACTTTACCTTGTTTGTACAGCACTACCAATTGCATCTTTACTAAATGTGAAAATAACCCCTTGAGGCTCTGTGCTCTCCCTCTTCCATGCAGGAGCTGAGAGGCGAGGTGTGGGGATATGCCTCCTGTGTGATGTGCTTTGTTAATGGAAGGCTGCTGGGCGATGAGAAGGAGTTGCTCAAGTGGGCCTACTGCAAATGGGGCTACCGCGATTTTAAGCCTGAGGCCCTTTACCAAGCAATCACGGAGGATTTCTACACCAAACACCTGAAGAGCAGCCAGGCAAGTAACGTGGTTTTACAAGAGTGCAAGGTGTGTTAACCAACTGAGTGCATTATCACAGAATCTCAGAATCGTAGGGGTTGGAAGATACCTGTGGAGATCACTGAGTACAACTCCCTGCTAAAAGCAGGTTCCCTACAGTAGGTTCCCCAGGAAAGTGTCCAGGTGGGTCTTGAACATCTCCGGAGAAGGAGACTCCACAGCCTTTCTGGGCAGCCTGCTCCAGTGCTCTGTCACTCTCACAGTAAAGAAGTTTTTCCTCACGTTCATGGAAACTTCTGAAAGTTCCAGTTTGTGCCTGTTGTCCCTTGTCCTGTCACTGTGTACCACCAAAAAGAGCCCAGACCCATCCACTTGACTCCTGCCCTTTAGATATTTACAAGCATTGATAAGATCCTCCCTCAGTCTTCTTTTCTCCAGGCTGAAGAGTCTCATGTCTCTCAGCTTTTCTACATAAATGAGATGCTCCAGATCCCTTATCATCTTTGTGGCCCTCCACTGGACTCTCTCTAGAAGTTCCCAGCCTTCTTCAACTGGGAAGCCCAGAAGTGGACATTGTACTCCAGATAAAACACAGTACTCAGTTGAAGCACAGCAAATATCACAATGATTCCATGTGGATTTGAGAATTAAGGGCAGTGATCAAGAACTGTCCCTCTTGGTGGGGTGATGGCTGTTCTTGCTAATTCACTTATCCTGCCCATATCATATCCTGCCCAGGGAGGTGGTGGAGTCGCCATCCCTGGCAGTGTTCAAGAGGCGCCTGGATGAGGAGCTACGAGATGTGGTTTAGTAGCTTCTGGTACTAATAGGAATGGGAGGGTGGTTGGACTAGATGATCTTGTAGGTCGTTTCCAACCTTGCGATTCTGTGATTCTGTGATTCTGTGATATGGGCCACAACAGGCACACAAACAAGTACAGGGTGAAGATGGCTCTAACACTGCAGGATTATTTCTGCCCAGAAGAGTGAAACATCCTTTGCCTCTGTTTGTTTAAACAAAGCAATAGGAATATGGTTCTGTGCTGACCATCCCGCAGACATGCTGAGATGGCTCACACTGAGCTGCTGGCATTGACCTGTGTTAGAAAGGAAGGGCTGCACTGAAAGTTGGCCTTCACCTCACTGGATTTGTTTTTCTGGCTCAAACAGCACATGTTTGTGTATTTGGACATAACCATTGAGGAGCAGCCCATTGGGACACTTCTGTTTGAGGTAAGTGGCTGAGTAGAACAGCAAAAGCAAAGAGTAAAGATACCAAACATTGGGTTTTCACTTCCTGAGGGAAAGGAGGCTGAAATCTGGACAGCTGATGTCAGTTATGAATTTCATATTTTTTCTCTCATACTCATTTTACAGCTCTTTTCTGATGTATGCCCCAAAACCTGTGAGAATTTCCGTGTTCTGTGCGAAGGAGGAGTGATGTCTGCCAGCAGTGGTCAAGAGCTCACTTACAAAAATTCCTGTTTTCATCGGTTTGTAAAACCCGTGTGGATCCAAGGAGGAGGTGCATTTCCAAATGTCCTGAGTAAATTTGGGTCACAGCAGAACTGGGACAGGATGACCAGCATGGGTTATAGTCCAAGCAGATGTAACCGAACTAAAGCTAATGTCTTATTAAGAGCAGGATAAGATTTTAATACATATGAAAACTGGAAAGTATTTTCTCCTTTAGCCATCTCACTCTCTAAATAGAGGAAATGTATAGATAACTTGTTCTTTTTATGATTCAACACTTCTTCAAAAGATCTTTCACTAAGTACTTAGAAAACTAAATGAAAACGTTAAAACACTAGGAATAGCCACAGGAAAACATATTACTTGTTTTATTGAGAGATTAACTTATGAAGGCACTTAGTCAAGTCTCAGAGCCATGCCAGACATGCTGGTGAGCTGCTTGAGCAGCAGAGCCATGCCTGGAGTCAGGCACTGCGTACAGAGGAGAAAGGCACTATGAAGATCTCATAACAGAGGCTGTCTGACACCCTGAGAGAGGACAAGATACAGAGCTGTATCAGATTGCCTTCATTACTCACTCCCGTTTGGCAATCATCTGTCTTACCTACCTGTATTTCTTACCCACATTTGCCCTGCTACTCCAAGTGGGACTGCTCAAATCCATTTTTAGGTTATACTTTGAAGATGAACTTTAAAAGTCCAAGAATGTCTAAGCAGCTATCTATGTAGTCCACAAAGCAACCTAAAATTATTACCTTGCCCATCAGAAATCTTTTTCCATTTCTCTTTTACCAAATCATTTTTCTCAGGCAAGTTAGCAGTATTAATCTGCCATAACATCATAGCTGCGTTTTCCCCCTTCCTTGCTCTAACTGCAACCGATGCCCTTCTCCCAGCCTGCCCCTACCTTGGCTGATGCAGTGATCCATAAAAAGTTCTCCCAAAAAGTCTGTTAAAATGTTGGTATTAAAAGAGTAATTTTGGCTCCCCTGGAAGATGGGCAACTCATGTCTCCAAGCTCTGCTGGAGCCATTATGATAACCTTGAGCTATGCCCGTGATCCACCTGACCTCTGATTGTTACTCCATGTCTACCCAACAGACATAACTGGGAAAGGAGATGGAGGAGAGTCAATTTATGGTCCCACATTTGAAGGTATGTTCTCTAAATAACCTCACTGCACAAATGTCAAATTTCAACAAAAATCAAGCTGTTTATCTGATCTTACAGAATAACCTGAAGATTTCCCTTTGTTTCCCTAGAGGAAATGGTTTGTTTTTCAGTGAGATTTTGGCTTAAGAACTGACTTGCTGTCTTGGTCCCTGCACTGGATGCTCAGCTCCACCAGTCCTTTTCCCCACCAAAATCAGGGCAGAGGGTCACCTGCCTGCCTGCTTCAAACTGCAAACGCTCACACAGAAGTGAATTAGCTGCAGATCTCCAGGCAGCTGATACCTTTTGCTTAAATATGTTTAAAGTAATGGAAGTGAGTTGGCTTTAACTCCAGATTTCCTGGATCTCAGGCAGCTTTTAAGGCTCGTGCACACCACATGCATTGCCACTATCAGTTCTGCAGGTCCAAATGTGAATTACTTCTGAATCCAACTGAATGTAGAATGCCTATAAGGATGTGAAGGTTGGGAAATGACAGGTGTGAGCAAATTTAACAATAAATGTTCCCCCTGCTGATAGGAAGTAATTAGATATAAGGAAAAAAGAACATTATTACATGCAATATTTAAGAAAAATAATCCATGTAATTGACATAGACATTTGGGATATTCTGTTTGGATTAAATGCTACCCATAAAGACATTTTAGGTCAGCTACAGCGCTTCTGAAACTGATTTATGTTCTCTTATGTAAAAGCTTTCTTACTGACAGCGTCACTACCAATGTTACACTTGAGCAGGCTGGGCAGCAGCCAGCAGTGAGATCAGAAGTGCCAAGTGTCGCTGAAAACTTTATTTTCAAAGGCAGCGAAGAGCTCGCTTCCACCTCGAGGCTATGGGACCAAGCCAAAGCAGGCTGGAATTGAGTAGCCAGGCAGGTTTGAGCTCTGCTGCCCAGGGCTCTGGTTCTTCTCCTTTTTCTTTAAAAGCTGCACATTGCTTTTCATCCCCTAGCAAGGTGTTCACTTGGGTATGCCTATTTTAAGGCTTAGATTGCTTTCCGAGTTCTTCCTGCCAAACTATTTACACAGAGGGCAGAGGACAAATATCTTTGATATATGCAAGCAGTGACAGATGCCTCTGTCAGATGGTGAAACTTTTCTGCAAAACTGGGTGGCTGGCACGCCTCCATTCATTGCAATGCCTGCTGAAATTAATGGGACGCAGCTACATTTTACTGTGACAAGCTCAAAGTACTGAGGTAATTACAGAGAATCACTTGGACAGGAGAGCCGTGTCATAGCACAAAGCATTCTAATCCAAAATTAGACTGCTGAAGATGTTTTGCAAACCACAAGTCAGCAGTCAGGGAGTAACAATTCAGTTAACATTTAATTACCGTTTTTATGAAACAGCTTCGGAGAAAGGGTAAAAATTATTTTTAAAAGTGATAAAATCCAAATATTTTAATTGGCTTCTTTGCCTGCTTGAGAACTGAATATTAGTGGGAAGATGCTTCAAGGAAGGACACTGGTTCATACCAGACTTTACTAACACTTGACTTGATGAGGGACCTTTGTAGAAAAAGGAAAAGGGCGAGTGGGAAAGAAAGACATGGGAGGTTATGGGAGCTGGAAGCAAAGAGGAACAGAGAAAGCAGTACAGATTCTGCCTTTTATCCCTGAACTCTTTTCCCAGATGAAAACTTTGCCATCCCTCACAAGGGAAGAGGAGTCCTTGGGATGGCTAACAAGGGCCGCCACAGCAATGGCTCCCAGTTCTACATCACGCTCCAGCCAGTTCCCTACCTGGACAAAAAATGTGTGGCTTTTGGGTATGTATGCACAAGCTTGCATCTGCTGCAGCACATAGGTTACCCTAGCTCTGCAGGACATGGCAACTGCAACATGGATATCTCTGGCCAGGGAGAGGATGGATAAGTCACATTTGATGTGTCTAGTGACACCCTTTTTTCCATTTATTTGCCCTGGCCTGGCTTAATCAAGCTGGAAAACCCAATGGCAAAGCTAAGAGAGCTGCTGGAATCTCTCAAGGACAAAGGCTGCAAAGAGGTGCTTGCATAGCTTGGTGTCAGCTGAAGGTGTGTCCTAATGGGCTTGGAGCAAAGCCTCTAGTTTCTGCTCAGCCCTCGTGGCCAAGATAAATTGTTTTAGTGAATGTCTATCTCAGTAAATTAATGCAGGGCTGGCTCTGTTGGGATTTTCAGCTTTTCATAAATGTAATGAGGATGATCATTGCTCTGTGCAGTTTGCTTCAGAAAGAGAAATCTGCTGTGCTGCTTTCATGTCGCTGTTACAGATAGTATTTTGGAAGGACATGAAAAGCATGACTGCCTAAGCTACAGTGAACAAGCCAGGTTGGTGGCTGGCTAGATAGATTTCCAACCCATGGTGTTTACCTTCAATTCCTGCCTTGCCACCAGCTGTGTAATCTGGAAGGTGCAGGATCCTTGAGCACAATTGACCTCTGTTACGAGGCTAATCTTTGCAGGACAAGCTCTTAATTAACATATAGAAAAACTGGAAAACATTTTCTCTTGTAGCCATCTCACTTTCAAAACAGAGGAAAAGTTCAGATAATTTGTGCTTTTAATTACCTAAGCCTTTTTCGAAAGATCTTGAAAACTGTAAAGATTGCAGAATGTTGGACTGTTTTCAAGGATTCAGGTTGGCATTGCAAAGGGAGGAAATGAAAGGTATTTCTCAGGGAAACACTTCCAATAACTGTCACTTCTGATAACATAGTTTTTTACTTCTTTCTCCTCAAAATTAATGGCCATTCATAGCTGGTACAAGACTTGTTTCTTTAAATAAATGTAACTGCCATAACTCAGTATTTTCATATCCCCTAAAAAGCTAAACAGCAACTATTTAATCAAGAACCAATGGTGTTTTTTACCCCATTGTGAAGAATAAAGAGCAGAGCCCGCCTGGCTTTGTTATGGTGGTTGCAGAGCTGGCTTCAGGGACAGGGGATACTGCTCAAGCAGCAAAGGTGGATCAAAGCTGCTATTCCTCCCTACTGCAGGCAACTGATTGAGGGCACAGAGGTTCTCCAGCAACTGGAAACTGTACCAACGTATAATGAAAGGCCCAGAGTGGCCTGCAAAGTTACGAAGTGTGGGACTTTCCAGCCATGATCACCAACTGGTTTGCAGCAAGGTAGAGCACTGATTTCTGCTCAGCTTTTTACAGACCTCAACGGCTTTCATGTAAGATAAAATAAACACTTCTCGCAAATGTGAATGTGTTGGAATCGTCATTTTGACTCAGTTTAAAAAGTGTTTGTAGGCTGTTAAGAGCACTTTTATATGAGTATACAGAAAAAAAATGTGAACATAAAGTATAGAAAAAGACTTCTGCCAGTCTACAGTTTCTGGATAATAGCTTAGTATGATTATATAGTGACAGGCAGACACAATACTGCTGGAACACTCGCAGAGGGATAAAGCCAACCAATCTTGGCTAAATTCTGGCTCTACCACCAACCTCCACACAGCACAAAGTGCAGCTCAGGGCACCACTGCCCAGCACAGCTCTGACTTGAAGTGTAGCCTACATGCTGTAACTCAGATATATCAGAGAAAGGCAGAAAAAAGTGTTTGCAGGACTGAGGTATCTCTGAATGCCAGACATTTGACCCTGCAGCGACTGCTGTGAGCTAAAATAAATACCTTTGAAATCAGGCTGAGCTACTTCAGGCAAAAATGAGAAATGTTAAAACAGGTGTAAATTTCAAGTGATTATTTTTGATTAAAGTCATTATTGTCACTAAACCAGAGTAAAATCTTGTTTATAAATTTACTGCACAGAAGGAAATTTTAAGGTTACCTGTGGATGAAAATATGTAATACACAACTGATTGCTGGTGTTGATGATCTCATACATGCAAGATGTCTCTGAAGATCTGTGCAGAGCCTGGGTGCTGGTGGTCTCAGCAAGGAATGGCAAAGAAGCACTAAAAGAAAATGAAAATGCAGCCTGGAGAGAGGCCACAAGGAAGTGCTACAGGAAGCTCGTAGGAAAGAACAGCAACTCTGAGAGCTGTGTCAGGGCTGTGCAGACACGGTCAGCTTAGTGATCTCCAGCCTGCATTTCCAGCACCACACAGACACTGTGCCAGGGGGAGCGACCTTTGCTCCTGCACTGAGCTCTCTGTGTGAGCTGTTCAAATCTGCAAAACGAGGCCATCCAAGTTGGGAGAGGTGGAATTAGCAAAGTATGAGGAGAAACCCATTTTTTGTCTGAGCTTAAGATGAGATTTCAGGAAAAGCAGCATTCTGATGCTTCTTTGCTAAATGGGGATGAATTTAACAAATTGCTTAGCAAGTTGGTTAACTTAGTGCTTGAAGAGTCCGCAGACCTACAGTGATCCCACATGCTTTGAGGGAGCATAATGAACACCTTCACTTTAGCAAGGGGATTCAGGTTTTTCTTCAGTTATTGTGAGAAACAAAAATTTAAAATATACAGACGTCTGCAGATGGCTAAGGAGCTGTCAACACATTTTCTTCTTTTATTCTCTAAATAATTCTGAAACCTATACATAGACTGCTGCAGAGGAACTAAGTTAACTGTAGGCAATTTTCAAATCAAACTGTCTGGAGAATAATTATTTTTACTTCAAAGTCCTGTGGTAAAGGTGAAAATAAACAAAATAGAACAGTATATTTCCTGACAAATTTCTTTTCATGAGCAGTGGAGAAAATGCTGTGACAGGGTACGGCTTCAAAACTCAGTATGGGGATGCAGATTAACAGCTCCTATTTTTTGCAAGGACTTTAAATCATATGCACATGTCTGAAGGTGAAAGAAAAGTCATTTTAGTTCTTCTGCAGGTTATAGAAGAAAATTCTAAAAGGACAATTCATCAACTTCTTATTTGAAGACAAGTCATTTGTTACTGTTTACTTGGCTTCTGCACTGAGACCTGTCTACAGCCCTCTTACTGAGCTACTTCAAACTTTCAGCAGGCTGTATCCACAGGGCACAGCAAAAGTTCTCTACTGCTGTCTGGCTTGCTTGTGGCAAGTCTGCTCTGCAGCATGGCTGTACCACTGTGTCCCCACTGTCCCCACAAGAGCCTGAACCAGAGCACAGCGTGTGCTTCAAGTCCAAAGGACCTGACCTGAGCAGCAGTCGGGGCACAGCAACACTGCTCTGGAGATGGGCAGTGTTCGGGATCCCACAGGGTAGCAAAGGCCTGCTCACATCAGGCATCAGAAAGCTGATCCTGTGCCAAAGAACATCGATCTGACAAAAAAGTACAGTGGCTGGGTGTACGACATACTAGGTGGGGGACAACTGGTTGGAGTTACACCGGGTGGAAAACATTATAACAAAAGGAGGAGAAGGCAACCAGGACATGTTTTGAATTTTAGGCATAATGATCCTGCAGTCCAGCAACAATTACATTATTTGTATCCGTCCAGACAGGACACTCTACCAGCAAAACTGTGGTGAAATCCTTCATCCAGTATTGAGGAGGTCACTTAAAAGAAGGAGTGTGTCCTTCAACCCTGCTTCTCCAGTTGGTGCAAGTTGGATACACTTGAGGAGGTCTGGGTGATGAACAGTAAACAGAAAGGGAATAATCTTGTTCATAATGTTAACCTCACACCTAAAAGTTGTGTTTTATCACATTTTCTTTTGTAACCCACATCTCTGATGGCTGCCTCGTGTTCTTTGAGAGCCTGTCCAGCACAGTGGGTGGGTCTCAGCTGCCCAGGAGAAGGGTTTTGTCCTTCTGCCCCATCTCACCTCTCCCCATCTCACTTTTCTTCTTGCACCTTTATATAATGGTATGAAATATCCAAATACACTTTGGATGGCGTATTTTCCTCGTTAAAACATCAACTTTGTCTTTACATTTCATGTATACTTGCCATGCAGATGAAATGACACTTTGGAAATGAACACAAATATTTGCAAACTGAACCAAATACATTTTCCTTTCAGTTAATCTGCTATTTTTACTTCCACTCATTGCCACCATCCCAAACTGTGGGAGACTCCCCCTGGCACCTCTTCAGAAGCCCCATCATTACATCATGCTCACCACTACTGATGCAGGGTGATCTGCTGAGATTTCTGGGCATTTACTACATTTCAGATGTGCTTCCCTAAAACGGACATCTGCAGACCCTTAAGTTTTACCCATTTTTGCCAAGTACTTTACATATATTTCCAGTAACACAGTGGTTGCATCCTGACATTCAAAGCAGAGGTAAATGCTTTACTAACCACTAAGTATATAACAGTGCAATGAGAAACGAATACACTGATGAGTCTTGTATTTCAAATCCAATAACAACAACCCCAACTGCTGTGGTCCTGCTGACCATATTCCTCAACAAAGTCCCGAGATGCTGACTGTAAGAAAAAACAGACAAACCACAGTTATCACTCACTTGGATTCCTACCAGCCCCAGGATTACAGGACAGACATATTTTCACTCACTTCTGGAGACAAGCTGTAGCTGTAATTCTTGCCCTGACAGCAGTCCTCTATTTTTATTTATCTACTTTATTTTCTCCCTGTTTTCCACATGTATACACACTGTTCTTTGTCAATCACATTTAACATATGTCCTCTTTGTTTTCAGTCTAAAAAGGGCAGAAGTTTAGTGTGCTGTCCTCATGAAATGCAGGCTGCAGCCAGCATGACACTTCACGTTAAGCCTCACTAAAACAAAACACTGTACAAACTGCTGAAAATAGACTTAGTGCCATAATCACAGTATTGTAGGGGTTGGAAGAGACCTCCAGAGATCACCGAGTCCAACCCCACAACCTGCAAGAATTGCAAAAAGAGAAAATGTGAGCTCAAATAATGCCTGATGTCTGGTGAAATCACAACAGATCACCCAGTCAGAGATGTCCAGCAGAATTCCATAAGATATCCTTTGTCCCAGGGCATGAAACCCTCTGTGGCATGGCCAGGGCGGATGGGAGGCAGTCACAGGAAGCTCCCACCTTCTACATTTGCAGCACGTGGCAGTATCTATTTATGCTGTTTTGTTTTACATTCTTCTGATTCAAAGTCATAGCAGAAACACTGTATTTTAATAATGGCTGTGTAAACTCTTTCTTTGCATTTGAAAGCCAGCAATTTTAATCATTTACAGGAGTAAGTGGTCTAAGTCACACTGGCACTTCAGCAAAAGCATGTGCAGGCTGAAAGGTCACTACCAGTGCGTGTGATTTCTCTACCTTTGTCACTTTCCAGAGTTGAATTCAAAAGCCACTAAAATTCACAGCCAAAAAGATCATAGAATCCTCTGAATTGGAAGAGACCTTTAAAGGGCCATCTAGTCCAACTCCCCTGCAACGAACAGAGACACTACAGATAGATCAGGTTGTCCAGAACCCTGTCCAACCTGATCTTGAATGTCCCAGGGAGTGGGCTTCCATCACATATCTCAGCACCCTTTCAATGCCTCACTACTCTTATGATAAAATCTTCTTCCTTATATCCAATCGAAATCTCCCTTCTTTTCATTTGAAGCCATTTCCCCTTGTCTTATTACCACAGACCCTGCTAAAAAGTCCGTCCCCTTCCTTCTTATAGCCCTACTGAAAGGCCTGTTTAAAGTCTCCCCAGAGCCTTCTCTTCTCTGGGCTGAATAGCCCCAGCTCTCAGCCTGTCCTCATAGGAGAGGTGTTCTATCCCTTGGAACATTTCTGTGGCCTTCCTCTGGGTGTATTCCATCGTTTGGATGGATTCCAATAGGTCTGCATCTGCCCTGTACTCAGGACATCACATTTGGACACCCCAGGTCATCTCACCACAGCTTCTGAGAGGTGCCTGCTTACATTCATTTTCTGTGCTGTTTTCTTTGCAACCTTTCCCTGGAAGACTCATTTGCAGGAAGGCGATGCACGAGCCATCCTACACATCGCATAACAGCTTGGAGAGAAACATCTCCACCCAAATCATGAACTATCAGTAGTCCTCCAGAGCCTTCCAGAACTCACGACAGGTGGCTCATCTTCAGATTTCAATGTTGTTCTGGTCTCCTGGCAGTGTAACACCACCTGGCAAGAAAGGAGAACGGAAGATTAAGTTTATAAGTTTAGTTGGCAGCTCATTCCTTGTTATTGTGCAACTCAGCTCATGCTTAAGAGAAACAGCGGAATTTTCCCGATTTAATGCATCTCATTCATCTCTCCTTTCACCCCAATGGCACCACGCTAAAACGTGCTTTGGAGCTCCGGCTTAGCTCCCCTTTATTAGAAACAGCTCTGTATGTTTCCCTTGGTTTCCCAACATTTGCCTGTGTTGGCACTGCACAAGATGTGGAGGCAGATTAGCACTTTTATTTGCAGGTTCCACTGCTGACGACATACGTTTATACAACTTGCTTTAGGAAGAAGAAAAAAAAAACAAAAAAAGGCAAGAGAGGGGCGAAAAAGAAAAGAGGGAAACTCGGTCAGCCCCTCATAGCCCCCAGGGAGTAAGGGATCCAGCCAATCAGCGTCCGCCGCTCAGCGGACCAGGGGGCGTGACCATCGCAGGGGGCGGGGAGGCGTTGACGGGCAGCACGTGACGCGCGGGAAAAGCTCCCGCAGAGCAGCCGGGGGGCGTATAGGAAGGCGGAGCGGGATGGACCGCGTCACCTCGCAGGCAGGGGGCGGGGCCGGCTCCCTGGGGTGCCGCCCACGTGACGCGGCGGCGCTCGGAGGGTGCGCGGCGGCGGGCGGGAGCGGATCGGGTAGAGGGGAAGCGCCGACGGGCGGGAGTTGCCGTTCCTCGCTGTGCCGCCGTCGCCATGGGCCGGAGAACCGCGCTGCCGCTGGCCGTCCTTTGCCTCGCTTCAGCGCTCTGCGGGCTGGCGGTTGAGAGCAGTTGGACGCAAGCGCGTAGCGGCGATACCGCCGCGGCGGCCGTGGGTGAGTGCCCCGCGCCCTTTCCTCTCGCCCCCCCCTTCTCTCCCCCCCGCCCCCCCCTTAGCCCTTACGACGGGGCAGCCCTTCCTTCCCTGCCCCCGTCTTCCCCTGGCGCGCCGCCTCAACGGCGGCTCGCTGCACGGAGCGTCCGGCGGAGCGGCCCGTTAGCGGGGTTGCGGCTGAGTCACGGAGGCGGCGGCGGCTCCTCTCCGGGAACTCGGCGCTGGCCGGGCTGCGGGCGGTGCTGACGTCACCGGGGCCGCGCTCCCGCCGCCGCTCCGTGTGCTCGGCGGAGGCCGCCGGGTAGAGCGGAGGTCGCGGTCCCCGCGGTGCGGCGGGAGAGGGCGGTGTGAGCCCGAGCTGTGCTGCACGCAGCCTGCAGCGGGAAGAGAGGGTCGTCGCCTCGCCCGCTCCCGGGCTCGGAGTTCGCTGTTTCCCCGCAGTTCGTTCACAGTTTGAATAACTCAGCTGGCAGTCCGCTCTTGAAACCTTTAATTAAAAACAAACAAACAAAACAAAACAAAAAAAAAAAAACAAACCCAGACTGTCGAGCCCATAGTTTAGAAAATGCGTTACTCCCCCGTGTGAGTCTGGCACGGAAAGGAAACTGAAAGCTTGTGCCAGCCGGCTGTGCTGCATGGCCTGCCTACGCGTGAGGGCTTCCCAGGGGCCAGCTCTGTCGGAATGGGTGCTGCCTCACTGCCCACTGCCCAGAACTACAAGTGAATTTAATTATTTTTTTTCCCTGAAATCCGCTATTAAGGAATAGTCATATCGCTGTTGAAGTGGTTCTAGTGCTATCTGTCTAAAGAGAACGAGGCAAGACTATTGTGTACCTTGCTGGTAGGAATTGGCAAAGGTCTTTTTGTATCTGCTCTCAGGAAATGGTAAGTAAATAGCACAAGCGTTTCTAGTCTGATCCTGCCATACCCAACAAGGGCAGCTGTATCCAGGCACAATTCCAATTACCAGAATACTGAATTAGAGAGCTGCTATCTTGATTACCAAAAATCTGTGACTAGCCAAATTCCCTTTGCTGGGGAGCAGGATGGAGAAAAGCAAAGGGTCATCCATGGGTTTGCGGAGCGGGTAGTATTATATTCAGCGAGTTGGAGACTGCAGTGGTTTTGGGGTTGCTTTTTTCTTTTCTGAGTATGATGACCGTGACTAAGTCTTAATCAAAACTAATGTATTGAAATTGGAGATTGGGGACAGAGTTGATTTGTTCCAGATACTGGCTGTGTTGACACTGTGGTTTTAAGGCTACAGTGTTGGGCTCAGATTGACATAAAAAACGCAGCTGGACTGGTTGGGTGGCTGGCTTCTACTGTGATCAAAGCAGGGATAGTCTGACTTCTGCCTGCCTTTATATGCATTTGTGCATGATGTCCTTTAAGCTCTCGTCTTTATTTCCCTTCTGCTGCTTGTTTTTTTAGTAGCCAGCTGTATTACTTAACGGAGAAACACAATCAAAAGAAACCAAGCTCCTCATCTGAGCCTTTAATAAGTTTCTGCAATATAAATTTAGCGGCTTTGGTAATTTCATTAGTTGCATATTTTTGTCCAAATTCACTGTTGTTAGGTTACTTGAGACATAATCTTGATGTATATGTGAGGTCTGGTTTTGGGCTATCGGTAGTGCTGTGAGGGGAAATAGAAATGCTTTTAACAAGGTACAAACTAACTTTTAGGAGCACTTGGCTCAATGTGAAAGGTTGTGCCTTAAACTGGGAGATCTATAGATGAGAATTTACACCTCTAAGAACTGTTTCCATGAGTGAGCTCGCTCTTCTTACAGGGATTGTTTTGTCCTAATTGGTGTATCTGTTTTCTTTTTTCTTGGGCTTTTTTTTTTTTTCCCCAGACATCTGTGGAAATATTTCTACGTGTAGTTCGTGTATTGGTAATGAGACACATGAAACAGGCTGCGAGTGGATCAGATGTAACGGTAAGGAGGACTGTGCAGTGCAGATCCTTTAACCCAACTAGATCTCATGTATTTATGTTAACATTCGCTACTGCAAATAGATTGTTCTGTTTGATAACCTAAGAGAGCATTAACTCATAACTTGCATCTGTTGCTGAGCAGATTTGAAGTTCTTAGGTGGAGACACCTGAAAATGTTCAAAATAATTCTAGATTTGTAAGGCTTCTGATTTAAGTCTGTGCTGTTGATTAGCTAATGTTTTCCAGATGGTTCAGAATGTTAATAGAGCAAAGTACCTGTTTGTGCTTGCTCTGAAGGAGTTGAGTGGATTCTGAGAGGCAGGTGCGTCCTGATGCTGCAGGCTGCAGTCCTTTTGAGGTTATCATAGAATCATAGAATGAATCATAGAATCATAGAATGGCCTGGGTTGAGAAGGACCACAATGATTGTCCAGTTTCAACCCCCCCCTGCTGTGTGCAGGGTCACTAACCACCAGACCAGGCTGCCCAGAGCCACGTCCAGCCTGGCCTTGAATGACTCCAGGGATGGGGCATCCACAACCTCCTTGGGCATGCCATATACCTGATCACAGCCACTACTCTGGAATTGAGAAGGAACCCATTAAATGAGATTAGTCTTAACTAAGTAGTGTTCCTAAAACTATGAATTGCATCCCACTGAAAGGGGTGTGATAGAGCCCCCAGAATGTAAAGCATTAGCTGGCTTCATTCAGAGCTTTCTTTTCCCTATTATAGGGAAGATGGGTATAAATACATTTAGGTGACCTCTGGTGCTCTCTTGATGAATTGACAAAGCTGCTGTTGACAATGTCGCATGAGGACCACAGCTTTTCTAAGGAGAATCATTCGTACTTTTAAAATGAGGTGGATATAGACCAAGTGATTTGAGTAGAGAATGGCTTGACTGCAATAATAGTAATGTAGATAGGTGGTATATGAAAGCCAAACTGGTTCAGGACTGATGAAAAGAATTCTGGATGTTGCTTGTCCAGCAGAGGCGTTTTTACAGGAAGATGCTCTTACAAATCCTACATACGTTGTCTGACCAGCAGGCACACATGCCGCTCTCTCAGCTGGGTTAAGTAAATTCTTTGAGGAAAGGATGAAATCCAAGGCAAGGGAGAGAGGCACACAGGTGGCAAATAAGCAACTGATGTCTCAGTATCAAGGATCTATCGGAGAGCTGGGGCTATGTTTTTCACTGCATGTAGAATTCCTCAGACAGTAAGGATTTATGCTGTTCCTGCGGATAGGAAATATTTAACTTACTGTCACAAATATTAGAAAAACTGACTAATTTTATAGGCCTTAAAGGAAAAGTACCAAGCTATTCTGTTAGAGAAAAATAGTGTTTAACCAAGAAGTATATTGCTTAAATGTGACAGATCCGCTGTAGTGAAAAAATATGAACCTCCATAATTTTTAATCATTAATATAATAGCGAGGTCGTGTACATGGAAGCGGTTTTAATGTTATCCTGGCTAGAAGATGGTGTTTGGTTTATCCTGAGAACAATTTATTAGCATTTAAGAACAATCTCTAAATGCTTTTTTCTTAATTGTGCTGATTTAAACACTCTTGTTTTTACAGATTCGCAGATGTGTGTAAATGGAACAGAAACAACTTCTGAAGCGTATAAGAACTGTACAATTGAAAAACAATGTTCAAGTGAGTATTTAAATGCTATGGAAGCCAAATATCTGAAGTATAACAAGTCTCATTTGCACCTCCTTAATTTGTTGAGCTTTAATGCCTTCTACGATTTACATATGATTGTACAAGTGTGTAAGTAAGCCCTTTGCTTCCAGCTTAAACCTATGATATGATATTAAAATGCACAGTGTTACTGTTCATTCAGTAACTGCTGTTGCTTCAAGAAAGTTGACGTATTTGAGTAGACAAGTCTGTTTGCCTACTTACTGCCTTGGTTTCTTAGGCTGAAATTTTCTGTTAGGCATAGCCTTGCCTATTTGGAAGTACTTTAAAGATGTTAAGGAACTTCTCAATCTATTTAGGAGAGTGAGCTTCATTTTAAACAAAACGTGTTTCATGTGCTGAATCAGTGCTTCATCTGAGATGTAGTAAATGGGAGGAAAAAATGTAGCAAATCTGCTTTGTTAACTTCAGATCTTCGTGCAGTCCTGAAATGTATGGTCTGGGTTATAGAACTGCACATGGAGCCTTCATGATGGTCACGTGTTTAGTTTTTGTGCTTTTCATTAATTAGTGCTTTCTGTTCAAAGCAGATCTGTGAAGTGTGAATGATTTAGATTAAATCTAGAAGTTTGCTTTTGTGGAAGCTACATGATCTTTCTGAAAGCTGACAAGAAATAGATTTTAAAATAGAATATTCTGGTTTTAAGACATGGGGCAGAAAATGAAAAATTTGCAGTGCTCTTGTCTGGATTAGCTCAAGAGTGCTGCTGGAAGAGGCTGGCTCACACCAATGGGGATGAAGCTTTCATGCTGCTTCTGGTGGTAGTGGCCGGTCAGAATGCTGCTGGGCTTGAACTTCTGTGTTATTTCTAAAACTGTAACAACTGCTCCTTAATCAGTGGAAAATTCCAAAGTACCCGTTTTTTCAGTGCTTTCCAAAAATAGCATGCTATTAAAATGTTTTGTTGTATACCTAAGAGTAGCATCTCTACCATCTGTTCATATTAAACCCCAGCGAGGCTACTGGGATGTTGCATTCAGTTTCTGCATATTCATGGAAATTTAATTGTAACCTTTAGTAGAGAATCTTGTTTGGTATCAGAAGAACCTGTATACCTCATCAGCTCTCCATTATCCAAGGTAGAAGAAAACTAGTGTACCCTGAGTAGTGTGATTTGTATGGTACAGCCTGTATCATGTTACATCTGGCCTACTTTTGTGCATGGGAGCTGGCAGTGAGCAGTGTTGCCATGGAAGCACTGGGCTGTAAGTGGGTAGGGTGATAGTAGCATCACAAAACTTTGTCCAGTAGCCGTTTCCTGCCCAGCTTCTCTTGCTGGCCTCTGCTCACGTAGCCCAGTCAAGCTGGAGGAGCAATGGACCTGGACCAACTGTGACGATCCTTCTCTGTAAGTCAGCTAAAATCAGTTGGCTGTAATGTGGATGGTTGGGGAAAGTAAGATGACAGCTCTGCTCACCAATCTTTTCTCCACTCCCCAGCTAGGATTGATTCCTCCTGCTGAGTATTTCCATTTTAACAGAAGAGTTACATTAGAATCATAGAATGGCCTGGGTTGAAAAGGATCGCAATGCTCATCTAGTTTCAACCTCCCTGCTATGTGCAGGGTCACCAACTACCAGACCAGGCTGCCCAGAGCCACATCCAGCCTGGCCTTGAACGCATCCAGAGATGTGAGATTAGCACTATCCATTGTTAACTGGATTTTTTTATGAGACAGTGTCATGGTTCAGCCCTACATTTTAGGGGTTGCAATAGAAAAACATTAAGGCGGGTCTCAGCTGGTCTACTTGATGCAAGTAGAACCGAAAGGAGTGCTTATTCTGGTGCATCCAAAGCGTGTCTGTAGAATCGGGCTGCTCTGGTTTTGTACTGTGCAGAATTGCTTCAAGATGCTGAAAAAAAATAATGAATTCTAAAGGCTTTTGGATATAATGGTGTTTTGGCAGGAAGTTTGAGTCATGAGTGTTCACAGTGTTATCAAGCAGCAGGTTAGATGAGCTGTCCACGTGGGATTAGCTGCGATAATGCAGTGAACTGTAGAAAGTTCTTTACTAGGATTTTTACACCTATACTAGCAACAGCCATCAGAATAGACAGCTTTAGTTAAACATTCAGAGGATGACAACATCCTTGAGGATGTCCTAGTCACCACTCCCACCTCTGGATTCAGCTGTCAAACCTCTCTGATTTCTAGTTGGCCTTAGTAGGTCACATTCACTCACACCTCCAATGAGGAAGGGAAGCAATACTGATTACCTAGTTGGTTACTGCATAAAACCTATGCAGCTTGCTCATGCAGTAGTGCTGTTCTCCCTTTTGGTTTGCTTTGAGGAATCTTAGTTGATGTAGTCAACAGGGATGTTGTACACAAATTTGCACCATGAGGTTGAACACTGAACTATCTGCCTGTGACAATTTTTTTCATCTATTCATTTCAAACATCTGTGTGGTGTTTGTAATTTCAGATCAGAACTGCAATAGTATTCAGTGTTATATGAGTCCCTAGAGCTCAGCCTACTACTATTCTCTAGTTAAAAGCTGTCATTAATGTTTTTTAATGCCACTTTTTATTCTTTCATAGCTCCTACATCTGTTCCTTTTTCTAATACTACTACGCTGCCTTCCAATACTACAGCATCACCTTCCAATGCTACTACAGCGTCTTCCAATACCACATCTGGTTCTGTTACCACAGCTCATCCTACCACAGGTAATATGAAGAAACGTGACCCAGGGAGCCCATGAGCATTAAATGTGTGAGATTGCTTAGCAAACAGCTGAGTGAGCTTGAAAATGTAGTGCCAGTTGTAATGCAGTATGCACTGCTGAGGTTGCTTCTGTTGTCCCTGGTAGAATGGCAGGAAGCTAGGACTTAGTGAATGAAAAAGAGAATGAGGGATTTTTTTCCTGCAGATCGCTGTGGTAGCATGGCTGCTTAACATCCGAGGTATGAAATAACATAAATGATTCCAAGGCCTGCAGGAAGTGAACTGTATAAACTGTAACAGTGGAAGTGTTTCCTTCCAATATTTTCTCAGTGGTAATTGAGTTACATTGGTCATTTCCACTAATAATGAGTTTCTGCAGATTGGCTTTTTGTTATTCTATCCAGAATCTTTTGTTCTCCCACGTGCTGCTGTCTTAACAGTGAAGTTTTAAAAATCTTATCCTTGAAAGCATCCACTGCTTAAAGTAGCTGGGAGGTAACTGAAGTTGGTGCTTGAGGGCACTCACAACAGCTTACAGAATAAAGTGTCAGTGTACAGTGAGGTGACATTTAGCTTTGAGCAGAAGAACAAATGCTGGCACTTATCCCAGGCACATAGTGAAATACTCATTAGTTGTTAGTAACACTAATCTTGTGGGGTGGGAAAGGCCAGAGACCCGTAATTCTGTTTTGATAAACAAAGAAGTGTTATGAGACAGTCTAGCTACAGGTGAGTGTTCACACATTCCAGTGATGTCGTGGTTGTCAATGAATTTTTGGGGACAAGTGTTCAGTATCCAATATTTATCTCCTGCCTAGAGGTACTACATTTAAATATTTATGTACAATAAACACTGTTTCTAAAGGCTAGTTATTGAAAATCCTTTGCCTTGATGCAGCTGTCTTGTTTCTTCTTCACATACCAACATTTATTTTTTTAAAAAAGGTGATTTTTATTTAAGTGAAAAATCACTGATATGTGAAGAACCTTGAAATATTTGGATAACAACAATGTGGTTAGGCTATGAGCTTAAATAAATAAATCCGTCTTGCAAAAAGCTGGCTTAATGCCATGCAGCTGAACATCTGAGTTGTGTGGGGTACGCTCTGAGATCAAAGCGTATTCTCACTGAAGCAAAACAAGAGAAATCATTTATGTAAGAACTTGCACATTTGCAAACTTTGCTCTTGAAGCTTACTGTATGTGCACACGGTCTGAATTTAAGTTTTCTCTCAAACAGCTCCAAACATCACCAATACCACTACGCTTGCTCCTGTATCTACAACTCCCATTACTTCAGCTGCCAAAACAACCAGTGTTCCAGGTAATGGCTGTTATTAGTATAGTTGAAGCATAAACCACTTAGATGTTTACGTTAATTGAGACGTGTTGTCTTGAAAGATGCTTAGCTTTGTGCCTAATTTAACTTCGTTGAAGTGACGTAGCAAGGTAACAGCCTGTGCAACAAGTCCAGTTGATGAGACATTTAATGTCAGAAGCACATTGGTCAGACTGTATAAACTGGCCACTTCATGATAGCGTGACTGGAAGTTGCTTGTAAAGGACTTACTTTGAAAGCTGCTCTTTTATCTCACAGTGTAATAATGGCATACCTTTATTAAAAAAAAAAAGACATCTAGTGATGGTAATAGGTAACTTGTAGTATTCTATTCTAGCATCTGCCTGGAATATGCTGTTTCATGCGAAGCTGTGATGAGGTGAAGCCCGTTAGAAGCAGGTTGCTTCTAGGTTCATGTGTTGCGGCTTCAGTTGGTTTCTTTACTCTGGGAATTATGCTTACAATAGAAGGAAGATGATGTGAATTCAGGCACAAAATTGGAACAAGCAGGGAAGTCTGGAAAATACATTTTCACTGACCATATACAATATTATATTTCTGTGGAAAGGAGGAAGACTTGCTCAGTACTGAGGTCCAAAGCAGTCTGGTAATAATGGCTAGTCTTTTTGCAAACATTACTTAATTAAATGACACTGCAAGTGCTGCTGCACTTGCCAGCAGCTGCATTTAGCCATACCTTTACTTTTATTTATGATGTTTGGATGTTTTGTCTGAGGAATCTCAAAAAATACACGAAGCCACTGCTAAAGTTGCTTAAACTGTAAGCCTTGTGAATTCTAACTGCTGTGTGTTGTTTCACAGGTACAAATGCTACTGTGACTCCTGCACCTTCTTCACGCAAGTCTACGTTTGATGCTGCCAGTTTCATAGGTGGAATTGTCCTTGTTCTGGGTCTGCAGGCTGTTATTTTCTTTCTGTACAAATTCTGCAGGTCGAAAGACCGAAACTATCACACACTTTAGGACCTGTCACTTTATAATGGACTAGTAGCTCAATACCTGTAGTTCACTGAACCAAAATATTTTCTGTTGCTCATGGAAGACAGCAGTTCATAATACCCTTTAAATCTCTAAAAGAAGACTTGGAAAGAATATTTTTGCAACATTATACTTGGCAAGAGGTAATGTGAATCTCTCCAGCAGGTTTACTTGCAATATTCTGCATGGGTTCTAATGGCTGTCTTTTCTTTAGTGGCTGCTGCTGTGGGACTTTTTTTGATATGCCAAATGTAGATATTTGGAGATTCATATTCAGTGGCGACACTGTCTTGAGTAGATAATCTCATGACTTATTGTAAAGGCTAATTTAATCAACATTTGATAAAAGTATCCCTTCAGTTTTGTCAAGAAGTGAATTATTGGTGACTGACTTCAGGGAGTGAAATACCATTTGTACTAGCTTGTAACTCGCACAGTGTGCTGCTAGAAAGGTGAGCAAAATTGTAGAAGTAGATAATGTCTTAGTGGAATCAAAAAACCCATACAGATACTTTTTTTTTTTTAACACAGGAGAAAAAAAAGATTGCTAGATAAAATACTGCATTCCAAACTGAAATCCTGCATCCTTTCTAACTAATGCTGAAGGTGGAGAGGATGTATATGGGATAATTCTCATAAAGAGGAAATGAAAATCAGTGCCTTAAATGACTGAAAATTAGTACGCTGCAAAAGTGTCCCACCTATCTCAAAGATAAGTCAAATATTTAGGTACTAGCTTTATATAGGAGAACAGAAACTTGAGTATGTGTGATTGAGCATTCCAGTTTCAGAATCTTTACACTGAATATCTGGCCCTTATTGACTGTTTTTGAGGGTGAGGGAGCATGGTACAGTAATATTCAGCTACAGGCTAGCTTTAAGTTGTTTACCTTTTTTGTTCTAACATGCAAAGGCCAACCATAAAACTGAAGTGATAAAGCTCAAGATACTGTTCACTCCCTGTTTAAAAAGGCAACAATTTGTATTTATACTTGAACTAGTGTTTAGGGAAATCCTGACTTTTTTTCTTAAGCTTACTTGTTAAAATTTCATTTCAATTCTTTTTAACCTTTGTGTGTGTCTGCTTGCTGCAGGAGCTATTCAAAGTAATCAGAGAATCTGCTGATTTGATTTGAGTCAGGATTGCTGTCCTGGTACTGCCAGGACTGTTTCTTTTTCCCCAGCCTCATTCGTGCTATCAGTTTTGTATGACCTTGCAGTGAACTGGTTAAGGAAATCTATTCAGCCAAATACTATCTCTTTTTTTTTTTTTTTTTTTTTAAACTTGGCTGGATCACCCCTGTGATCTGAGAGTAAGCAAAGGTATGTCATTGCCAAACACCTTCAAGAATAAGCCCACAGGAAAAACTGAAGTACAGATAAAATGAAGCAGTGGGTATAGCACATGATGGTAGCTTTTGATTATACCCCTTGATCATCAGAGTGATCTGTAATACTGTCTTACTAGCTCTGATCTGACTAGAATTTGGCACCAATGCAATGAAAGGATAACATTAATGCAGGTAACTGTCATGGTAGTGTAGCTTAGATATTGAATAAATTGTTTGCAAATTACTGAAGTGCACAATTGCTTTTTGGTGTTCTTCTAGTTCGAATGACATTATTGTGCTGCATAGAAAAACTCAAATTACTATCAGAATACAAAATTTATTCACAAGTACTGTATCTTCGAGTTCATGAGCTTGTGGTTTTCTAAACAAAACTAAGACAATCAGCTCAGGTTCTTTAAAACAGAAGTGAGCAGCCAGCTTCCAGCAACAGCGTGTGGGTTAGATGGTATAACCTTGGCCTTATTGTGAAATCATTTAATCTGCCCTTTCCCTATCTCAGAACTATTTTATTACATGTTTAAAAAGATATCCATGAGCTTGTATTCTGTGCTTTGAAGTGAGCCAAATACTCTCCTACAGCGTGACAATTCTCAGCTCAGCAAAGCAAACTGTATTTCTAGTACATACATATATGTTTGGCCTCCAAGGGCTATCTTTTGGGAAAACTTGCAGAAAAATGCTAGAGAAGACTTCATAGCATGGAAGACTTTGCTGCAAAAGCATTGCTCTGTAAAATGTTGTTAAAATGCTTATTCATGAGCTATGCTAATTCTGATTTAAGTTGTAAAGTATGTTGGTAAAACAAACTAAAATAATTTTTCAAGTGCCTTAAAATTGCTTAATCTTTATGCCTCAAATTTTATTTAAAAGGGTAGAATGAATACCTTGCCTTAGTTACTAAAGTTTTCTTGGTGCCAGCAATTGCTACTTTCCAATACTTTAGGAAACCCAGGGTTTTTGATGTGTACAGATGCCAGTCTCAAAAACTCAAGCTTGTACTGCATCAATTCAGTTGTGTACTGGAAGGCCTGCACTGCACGTTGGTTGCTCATTAGCCTTGCCAACAAGATGTAATCCACAGTTGATAGAGTTGTGGCTTCAGCTTTTCTCGTTCAGTTGTCTGGGGGAGGGAAGGCTGGATTATACATCGTCACCGTGTGCTTGGCTGTCTCACTGTAGAAATGAATTGCTCCTCTGTGAAACTGCAGTATCAGCTAATCTGTGCTGTGTACTAGCAAATAACCTGAAATAATAACTTGCAGTTTTTTCTCAGCCTTGTGTTTTGAAGTGGAAGGTAGCTCATAGATCTGTAGTTGCATTTGCCCCTGAATCGGTTTTAGGCACTGAACTGTAGTGACTCTTCAAGTTACCTGGCTTTTTCTTGAAGCCAGTTGTGCAAATAGCAAGCTGTTAGCTTATGAATGTTCTTTGCAAGTGTTGCTGTAAAAGTTTGTTCTGTCTTCAGTGGAAGAAAACTGAAACAGTTGTAATCACAAAACCAAATTGATAAATAAAATCTGTTGAATGGAATTTTACTTGTAAACTTTCTTTCATGTGAGCATGACTGTCTGCCAAGTTTCTGGAGATAAGAGCTGTTTTCTGTGGCAGTTGAACACCGAGGAAAGCAGGGGAGTGAAAAGTTTGACAAGTTAATCTAACTCTCTGAAATAGTTTTAAGTTAGCACTTGGTGTGTACAAAATATAAATTCAGATTTAGAATGGTCTTCACAATATATTTTCATTTTAGGTCATGTTTTCTATGTTAGGTGAAACATTTCCTTGCCTTAAAGCCAAAGCACAGCCTTGTGATTATTACTTGTTCCATTTGTGGCAACCTGCAAGTCTGATGCCTAATGCTCCACTTTCCCATAGCTGTAATACTTGTTGGCCTGTAAGGTCAAGAGGGGCTGTGTTGTGTGGCACCAGGCAAGCTGTTAATAATGATCCTCTACATCATAGCATTTGTTTGTGTTAAGATCCCTAGTTTTCATAAAACAAAAGGCATTGCTCTGGACTTTCTCTCTTAATTACATACACAAAGACAAGTGTTTGCCAGGAAATAATTGTCAGAGTATGCTTGAAAAAGAGAACTGAGAGCATGCAATTATGTAGTAACACTGACTAAAACTGAACAGCTCTGAGTGAACTAACCTCGGTAGTTTCACACCATGATTTTGATGGTTTTGAGAGTTGTGAATGTGTCACAAGGGTTGTACTGGCATAACTCAGTCTGTTGTGAGAAGTCTTCCAAAACTGAAGTACTTGTGCTTCTGGAAAAGTTGTGTGGAAATGGAGTAAACCTGGAGTTCCCCAATGGGTTTAAAATTCTGCCTTCCAGAGAATCATCCATTACATCGTGCAGTCGGGGACTGTATTACGTTTTTGTTACAATGCAGCAGTGAAAGCTTATGTGGGATTATTTTTCCATATAGCACCTGCCTTACTGCTTTTCTTGGAGGGAGCTTTACTCTAGACAGAGCATTCATTGAAAATGCATCTTGGAATCACCTTTAAATGTTGCTCTATTGAGTTCCAAAAGAAGTATTTTCTCAAGATATTAAAATTGTCCTGGGACATCTCTTTCCTTTTTACCACTACAGAGGTATGTAAGTGCTTCTTACTGGGCATAGTGTTCTACTTCTAAATTGGCTTCTGGTTCTTGGGATGGGCTACAGTTGCACTTGATAGCTTCTTTAGCAATGTTTGACTGTAGATAATTCTCAGTCCCCTTTTTATTTTAAGGCTTTAGAAAGCACATGTATTATTTGTAACTGCTTCCACAGTATTCTGATTGCTCTGTGACTAGTTCTAATGCAGCGCTGTAGAGGCATGCTTGAATTAAATAAGAAGGCTCTCTTCAGTGTTGGTGAAGAATGTCAGCCTTATTCTAGGAATACTCTATATACTGCAAGGTTTCTAACAGAAGTTAGATTTTTTTTTTTTTATTAGTGTTTAAACCAATGCAATGCTGCTAAGGGTTGCCAGAATTCTCATTCTAGGTCTTGGTTATTTAGAAATGAGTAATAAGATGTCCAGTTACTCATATCCACAAGCATCCAGCTTCTAGATTCTGAAAAGCACATAGGTTTGAATAGTAGCTCATCATCAAAAGTTGCAGTACAGTTTGACACATCTATGAAAAACGAACAGCTCTGACTCTTTTATTGGCTAGTTTATAAAAGCAAGCATTTTTGACGTGCAAGAGAATTGCAGATAATGATGTATTACCTATGCAGTTTTCTCTTTTTTAATTCTAGTAGTATAGCACTGTGCAAGGAGCTGTTCTTCCCCTTTCTAGGGGGAAGAGGGAGAAGATTCTAGGAAGGTAGAGATGCTGACATTTCTGATGATTCATTTTTAAACATTAAAGATTCACTCTAAGGGAGCAACCTCTGGGAGTAAAAGCAGTCAGCAGACAGGATGTGGTGTTTTAAGGGTTGCAATAGGCAAGCAGTTTAAAAAATAATAATATAAAACGCCTAACATCAACAGTTTTGCTCTGAGAACTTAGCTATGCTTTGCACTGCCATGTTCCAAGGCTACTGCAATAAAAGGAAGCATTTTAGTTTTGACTGATATCTTCATTGAGCTACACTGTCTGAGAAGATAGAACAGGTAATGCTGCTCTTGCTTGGAAGGATGACCACTCAGTACCTGAAGCAGATCAGTGGATTAACTGACCACAGCTGGTACTGATGCTGCATCTAAATATATGGCATTGAATCAGCAAGTTTGCAGATGACACCAAGCTGAGCAGTGCAGTCAATTCATTGGAAGGAGGGGAAGCCATCCAGAAGGACCTGGACAGGCTGAAGAAGTGGGCCTATGAAAACCTAATGAGATTCAATAAGTACTTGGGTTGGGGCAATCCCAAGTATTTATATAAACTGGGGGAAGATGTCCTTGAAAGCAGCCCTGGAGAAAAGGACTTGGGGGTCCTGGTGGACAAGAAGCTGGACATGAACCAGCAGTATGCACTTGCAGCCTGGAAGGCCAACTGTGTTCTGGGCTGCATTTAAAAAATGGGTGGCCAGCAGTGAGAGGGAGGTGATTGTCCCCCTCTGCTCAGCTCTTGTAAGGCACCAGCTGGGAGTACTGCGTCCAGGCCTGGGGCCCCCAGTACAGGAAGGACGTGGAGCTCTTGGAGAAGGTCCAGAGGAGGGCCACTAAGATGATCGGAGGGCTGGAGCAGCTCTCCTGTGAGGAAAGATTGAGGGAACTGGGATTGTTTAGCTTGGAGAAGAGAAGGCTCCAGGGAGACCAAATTGTGGCCTTCCAGTACTTGAATGGAGTGTATAAACAGGAGGGGGAATGGCTGTTTATGACGGTGGATAGTGATAGGACAAAGGGGGAATGGTTTTAAACTGAAACAGGGGCTCTAGGTTAGATACTAGGAGGAAGTTTTTCACACAGAGGGTGGTGACCTAAGGAGGCTGTGGATGCCCCATCCCTGGAGGCATTCAAGGCCAGGCTGGATGTGGCTCTAGGCAGCCTGGTCTGGTGGTTGGCCATTCTATGGTATTGAAGTATACGTGCACAGCACTGGGGAGCTGCTGCCTCCCTTTGATTTGTGTATAAATTGTACTTCTCTTTAATACTGCCAACTCAGCAGTAATTTCTAAAATGCCCTGGGCTGACTAAAAATACAACTAGGTTTACTTCCAGACCAGCCTGTGTTCCTGTAGCTGTGCGAAGACAGTAGGAAGAGATTTTTCATTGAGGTGTGGCAACAGCCTATCTGCCATACTCTGCTTCCATCTGCTAGGTACCTGAAAGCATAAGCAACACAGAAGAGTCACCAACCACGGCATGGTACCCCAGGCTGGGGGGAGTTTCCTGGACTGCTAAATGCTGCCACCCCCCAAGTCCCTCCATTTTTCAACAGTATGAAAAATCAAGTGAAAATGTTTTCCTTTTTCGCTAGTCATACACAGTGGTCACCTTGTCTTTCGAGACAATTCTGGGAAGGGATGGGTGAAGCCTGCCTGGGTATACATGCAAGCCGCAGCTTGCAAAGTAGCAAATGAGTTACTTGTTTTGCAACCCTATCAGACTGTTAACCACCAACATCAGTGATGCTTACTGTCTTCAGTCTTTGAGTGTTTCTTCTTTTAATGGTGCTGTTTCTTGGATCAGGATTCAAAGGCTCCTGCTTATAATCCTCAAGCTGAGTGAATGCTGCAGTCTTGTTATTCCGGACCTGAGCTGCAGAACCTGGAGTGTTATTGACAACACAGTTAAAGTGGAATTTGAATTGAATAAATTCCAAGGCTGTTGTTTCTGATGTCTAGCAAAGTGAAAAACACTCAGGCTAGTACTAACAGTAGCACACTTCTTAGTCTGGAAAAAGTGGTTTGTATATGATATTCACACAAGGCAGAACAAAAATTATTTGCAGTGTTTTTGTGTATCAGCTCACCCGAAGCCCTTCTCTTTCATAGTAATGAGAGTATGAACACTTACACCCCCAGTAGTAGATGGGTTAATGAAGCAGGAAATTCTTGCTGCCTCATCGTGTACATCTACTCTCCTTGCAACTCTGGCTTTTGTGGTACTGTTCAAAGTTAGGATGAAAAGATGCAGGAGTGGAGTAGTTTATAATATATTCCCTGGCAAATTCTAAATTTCTAAAATTCTTTCAGGCTTCTCAAAAGCAGAGGTGCAGCCACTTAATGCTACCCCTTCAGACAATATGAAAAGAACCCTGAATCAAATGCTGTGGTTGCCATTATGCCTAATATCAACTAGCAGCCTGGTACCTGAGTACAGCTTGGGGTCTATACAGGCAGTTCCTAGAGGTGATTTGCCCCATTAAAAACAAAACAAAACAAAAAACCTTTGCCTTTTCAATCAAAAAGAGCTATTGCAAGTTCTGTAGGACTGAGGACGGTCAGTGTTACTCAGATTAATAGCAAAGGAATAGAACTGTATTACTCAGATAAATACAAAAGACAGATTTTTACATAGAAACCACATACACGTGTGCATTAATTAGTGATACCTCCCTGTGCTTTATTTCTGCAGAATTGGCTCATATAGTGTCTTAGCAGTGTGATAAGGAGCATTTCTCAGTTTTCTCAGGCAGGAATAACTAACATCTTCCCTCCCTGCAGAAGGAAACAATAACTGAATTTGTGGTACTTTATTCTTCACGGCATAGAAATTCACCTTGAAAGCTTGTTGTTGTTGTTCTTATTTATTTATTTGGTGTGGAATTTAGAGATTGCCCATCTGCATGAATTTGTCAAACTGAAGGGCCAGCAGGATTTTGCTACCATGGAGAAAAGCAGCCAGTTCAGGCAGGTAGGAATAAAAATCCTTAATCACTGTTCTAAGGTACTTGAATTATGTAAGCACTGTAAAAAACTAAAACAAAGAAGAAAAGAAACAGCAGAGAAGAACAATTTCTGGTAAAGCTTTAAGTTCCAAATTAAGACAGTTAAGATCAGAAAAATTCTCACTGCTGTTTTGAGCTCCTCTAAAGACACTTAGAATCATAGTCATGCATCTCCTTGAATTACCAGTTTGGCTGCCCCTCATGATGTGTAAGCAAGCTGTTAGAAGACCAGAGCCACTAATGAAGCCAATTTCCTACCACTGGAGATCCTTGGTTTTCTAACTGTCTCCTCCCTTGAATGTAGCCCCACTCAGATTTCCCATGATATTCTTACAGTGCAAAAGATGACGTGAGCTGTGGTTGAAAGCTATTAATGAGGGACTCAGTGTTTCTTGTGCTGCTTGAGCAGCTGCAGTGAAAAAAGGCATGTGGCTTTTGAGTTCCGGCTTTTCCTCAAGAATAGTTTAGGCCTTTCTCTTCCACCTTTACACTTTCGATATGGAGTAGGGCTTCTCTTTCAGAACTTGGCTGAATTTGCCAATTGGTTCAAAGGTTGAGGGATCCAGGAAGGTGGCACATAGCCCATAAGACTTACTGCCCTGAGAAAGCAGGTTGCAACATACAATCTATCTTTACCTGCAGTCACGTTCCTCTGGGAAACTGCAGCTTCCAGGTCATAAACTTGACATGGCAGTTCATCAATGTTCTGGAAGGCCTCCAGGTTTAAGCTGAACTCTTGGGTTAACTGGCTTCTTATCTGAAAGGTGGTAAAAGGATTAATGGCAGCAACAAAAATTCATCATCTAACAACTCTAGCTCACAGCAGGGGCCTAGATTTAAAGGAAGGGATGTTGATGCCCTGTGAGCTCTTGTGAATGAGAGGCCATTGCTTCCATAATTACAGTTTTGCTAAACATATCTGTGAACCCCCTGAAAGCATAATACAACAGAAACAAGGCAAATTGCCACTTTGGTTATTGTTTAATAAGAAGGCATCGCAGGAGGAAAGCAAAAACAATACAGAGAACTTTTCTTACTGCTCTCTGTGTATAGCCCTCCCTCCAATTCCAGGGCAGACTTGTGTGAAAAAAAGCAAGTGCCTTTTGCTCATCTCTCTGGAAGACTGCATAGTTTGATAACAAAATTTAAATATAGAGCTTATTGGTGTCAATGATCGTGTAGGTGCTGCCTGAGGCTGCTGTGTGGTAATAAAACCCTCCCTGCTGCATTGCTGTTGTCCTTTATGCTCTCCTTGAAGCTAATCCAGCTGTTGGCACCTCTATTTTCTTCATGGATTATTTTGTAAGCACAGGAAAACAGTTCAGAGCCCCATCATGGACTGAAAACAAATCTGTGGCCTCATGTCCACAGCCACTACTTTGGCAGAAGTCTTACTGCCATATGATTTTGCTCAGAGAATGTGACAGCAGCATGAGGAATTATTCCCAGCAGAATAGCGTTTGTCATTCTGACTCTCTGCAGAATGAACAGTCAATGCTTTCACCTTGATGCCTCAGGAGACTGAAGACAGAATGCATTTGCTTGGCTTGCAGGAGAGGCATTCAGGTACATTACTAAGTTTTTTCTCTCTAGATCAAGAACACGAGGGCTAGCAGTCTTCAGTGGCTGCAGAGTTGTCAATTAGGAGATTGATTCCACTAATTAAAGTCTAATCAAGTGGTTACCAAACTTTTGTTTTGTAGACTACACTACAAAAGAAACACTGCATTTTTCACAGCAAAAGGATCCACTCTACCAGCTGTGCTATCTCTACAGTTCTTTTTACAGGGGGATACTCTTAAAGTGGACCTTGTTACTCAATTATACTAAATTCAGGATTAGCAACGCAGTAACCAACTTATCAGTACCCAATATATCAGTTTGGTACCATGGCATGAGTTCAGTTAAGACTCGTGCCATTTCTGTGGCCAGACTGAGTTAAAGCTGTCCCCTTCCCCATATGTTCACTTGGTAGTTCAGAATTTGGGAAACATCGGTGTAATGGATGCGAAACGAAGAGGTAAGGGCAGAGAGAGGAAGTCCCCACCAAGATTGCCAGGCTGGCTGGAGACACAGAGCCTTGCCCCTTTGGGCAAACCGTGCTCCTCTAAGGGAGTCAACCCAGCTGTTGAGGGCTGTGCACACATTCCCATTGCACCAGAACCTTACATAAACTCCCAAGTAGTTTATTTCTAAAATAATGGGAATAATAACCACTTTCTAGGGCAAAGATACTGAGCCAAACTCAACAGCAAGGCCCCGAGAAGTACCAGAAGCACAAGATGGCACCCAAGGGTGGAGCATGATGCCAAGCATGGAGCACCCAGCCCAGTGCAAAGGCTCCTAACTACTACTGTAACTATTAACTCCTACCTAACTACTGTAGAATTCAGGTCCAGAGCAGTGGGAGGGCTGCTCTGAAGTGCTGTGAAAGTCACACACTTGACAGGATATGCTTAGATGTGCCCAGACAGTGTTGGAACTGGAGACGTTGCTCCAGTAAGGTTAGTTTCTGTTCTTCGAATGTGTATTTATAATTTACCTGCTGCATAGCTGTTTTGGCCCTTTTTTGTTGAAGTAGTCCTGTTCTAGAAGGCTTTTCAGCTTCCTTCACCAGGCATTTCAGTTTCTGCTCTTTCTCTTCCATCTCTTCAAGCACTTTCTCCATGTTTTGAGCTTTCACCACTCTGAGAATTTGTCTTTTCCTGGCTTCTTGTGTCTTCTGATGTTCCAACAGCATTTGTTTCTACAACATGAGATCATGAACGCTTCAGACTTGGATTGCTTCCCCCAGTTTTCACACATAGCTTTTAGATTTCTTAATGGTGTGACCAGTTCTCAAATGTCATCCCCAGCTGAGCTGAATAAGGAGAGACCCCGTCCCACACGGCTTGGTGTTAAAGAGGATGAAATGTTGTTGACAAATCTGAATTATTGTCAGATCTTACCAAAAGAGTAGAATCAGACCTAAATCCAAAAGAAAATCTGTTTTTCAGGAACAGAGAGTGCAAGAGAAGGGTAAGTGGGAGACGGAATAGTGTGATTACAGCTTGTGAGATCATTGTGATCATTGCTTGTTAGAGAGAAAAGCCTCAAAACAATGTTCGTGTTTTGAACTTGTTCAATTGCAAATAAACAAGAAGGCAGTTGGTTCCAATTTCCTCAGTTTGCTGCAATTTACTTTCTGAAAGCAGCCTCTGGTCTGCATGTGAGACTTGTCTTCAAAAGCAAAGCGTAAACAAGGGAAGGGAGGGAGGTGAAATGAGCACATCTTTTTCGAACATTGCTGTTTATATACTGCATGCAGAGAAAACCAGCAACTGTGGCTGTCTTTCAGGATGTTTCACAACAGGATGCAATGGTATGACAAATCCCAGCTATTAATTCAAGCCTTGCATACAGCCAAGGGCTGTGGAATGAATTTTTACGAATGTTATTCGTAAATACTTTCATTGCTATCTATACCAAGGAAAGAAAACCAGGAAGAAGAGAAAGAAGCAGAAGCTGGAATGGAAGTAAAACTGAAACTGAAACCACAAAAACTGCTGTTAAAAAGGCAGTAAATGCAGTGGATCTTTCAGAAGTAAGTTGACAGCTTGTCAATTCAGAAAACCAATTTACCATTCAAATGCAACCCCATGCCAGTGAAAAACCTGAATGCAAAGTCAGAGCTCAAAGCATTCAGACCCCAAACGTTTTTCACTGGAGATCTCTAAGCTGAACTAAGTCTGGAGGTTCATAGACCAAAAAGTTCACAACTGAGCATCACGTCTGACATTTTAGTAGCTCAGGTTGAAAAGATCTTAAAGATCATGGAGTCCAAGCACAGCCCAACCATCCTACCCCAACTCTGACAGCCCTCCACCAAATCATGGCCTTGAACACCACATCCAAATGGCTTGAAACACAGCCAGGGATGGGGACCCAACCAATCAGTGTAACTCAACTCACATGCCCCAGCATTTACCTTAATTACCCTTCTACCAAAATGAGTGAGTTGGTTTGGCAAAACAGTCTTTTCCAGAAAGGCATCCAACCTTGACTTGAAAGTGTTCAGACATATGATCATTTCTATGATTAATCACGTTTTTAAAACATCATTGCTCATTTCCAATTTTCAGTTTGACATCAACTTCTAGGCACTGCCTCTCATCTACACCTTTCCCTAAGCACCCTTTAGTCTCAGCTATTCTCTCCCTACAAAAGTGTCTATAGAATATAATCAAGTCATCCTTCTTTTAGACAGGCACAATATATAAATTCCTTTGCTAGACTGTTTGCAGTAGCCCCAAAAATCATTTTTTATAATCCTCTTCCACACCTTCTCAATCTTTTCTCATCTTTTTATAGTGCACCCTGGAACCAGAGGCAGTATTGAAATGTGCTCTACACAGATACAAACCCATTTTTAATCTATCTATGCTATTCTGCTTTTTATAAATCAAAAGATTGCAGCATCCATCCTTTCCACTACCACACTACATGGTCATTCATTTGCCTGTTATGATCCCTGCCCTTTCCTGGGCTGCAGTCATCCTGCTCTGTAGAAATCTTGCTTTCCATCTCATTCTTCATCTAGTTACACACTACAATCCTTCTTGGAGAAATATTCAAATTACCAAGCTCTCTGTACGATTCTGTACACTTGCTTTGCCTACATCATTATTCACTAACTGTGAAGCAACAAATTCACTAACATTCCTCCTCAAATATGTCATTGGCAAACTTTATACTCCATAATTTTTATTTATTTCCACACCACTGACTAAAATCTCGAATACTGACAATTCTGCTACCAACTCCACTAGAAATCAGTCAGAAACCATTTTCATTTAATAAAAATAACACATTTCTAGATGTCAAAAAACCTAGCTCTTAATCCATTTAGCATTTTTTATAGGTACTACATAATATATTAAAATTTAAAATACAGAAGGTGTACACTGCTAACCCAACTGTTATAAGATTCTTCTAAATACACATTATATCTCTTGCATTATGCTTATATATCTAGCTTGTAATCTTATCAGGAGAATGAAGTGAGGTTGGTTTGACAAGGCTTATTTTCCATAGCTGTCTTGCCTGGCATTAATCAGGTTGCACGTGAGGGGTGTGCTTTTCAGTTTGTCTGTGAGAAATGAACTGTTCCCCATGCTTGTGGTGGCAGTGATATATCCATGAAGCTATTCAAATGACAAAAAACATGAAATGATTTTTAATGACAGCATCACTGAATGTCTCCTTGAAATCTAATGATGGGGTGCAAGACTAAGAACCTTAAGATTTCTAACTTTTTTTTTCTTCTTGTGGAATGAAATACTGAGCATCTTTTTCCTCTGCTAAAATATATATCCAGCATTATTGACAGCATATGTGCAAATAGTGCCTGCAGCTCTCATTTTGGTGTAGGACTCAAAGTTTTTTTTAGAAATGCTACAGTTTTTCCTAGTTCTACATGCAGTGGTGAAAAGGCTCAAATGAGCCTGTGCTATGAAATACATTTCTAGCTTCAGTAATTGTACTACACATTTGATTTTGAATCCGTTTCTCTCCTAAAATAACAGTATGGAGAATCCTCATTAAAGCAAGTGAGGTGGAGAGGAGAATTCAGTTTGCTATGCTGATGAATCAGGACCCGTTTAATTCAGATACCTGCTTATGCAGCTCTTCCTTTAGCTTGTCATTTTCTGCTTGAGATTTTTCAAGAGCTTTCCTTGCAGACGTGAGCTGACCCTGCAATAAAGTCACCTCTTGTTCTGCCATCATCTTTGCATTAAGACACTCTTTTTTGTTTTGAAGAGCTTCCTGCAGACAGAAAGTACATGATGGGAACAGTTATAAGAGCAGTGATTTTCTCTTCTACATTGTGGTAGATTTCTTAAAAAGTAATATCTAAGAGATTTTTAGTAAAGTAGTATTGTATTGTTCACATTTTCTTCTATCAAGGGCTGATTTTTAATAATAATCTTTCATACAGCACTACTGCATATCTTTACTTGGATTCACAACAATTCAAGCTCTTGTGTGTAAAGAAGCTCAGAGCAAAATTTGATCTTCCTTACGCATTAGAAAGACCTGTCCACCAACTAATCTGTTTACTCCTTCATTGTCTGTAAAGGAAAAATGTGTGTAATGTAGCTTGTTTTCCTTCTAGGCAGGGTCTTTTTGTTTGTTTTAAACACAAACACAAATGTATATTTATATGCACGCTGTTACATCAGGTACAGATTTAATGGCCTGCCCTCTCTGTTTTCCTGCCTGGCAAGAGCCAGGTTCAGCAGCTTCTGCACTTGGAGCAGAGTAAAGGTTCTTAGATCTGCAGGATCACTGCAGAATCAGACACAAGAAAGCTCTGTCTCAGTGAGATGAGCTACTTTATCATTTTAAAAAGACAAACTTCCCCATTTATTTTTCTCAGTTTCAGACTTTTCTTTTAAATAGCTCTTATTTAAATCTACAAGTTTGCAATAATTCAATCCATCTTTGACTGATCTACACTTAATATAAATTAATAAGTCATTCTAATAATTCAGCATCACTGTGATATAGCTGAACTGAACACATACACATCCAGCTTTATTTGACTTTAAAATTAACAAGCATAGAAAAGCCACTTTGCTTTCACTCATTATAAGTCAGCAAATATGATCCTCTCTGCCCTCCATTTATTTGACATGTGTGGCTAATTAACCTACAGGGCAATCAATAACTTGTTTGTTCCATTCTAATCAGCCTCATTTAAAGCAGCGAGGCGCTCTTCTATCCGTCCACCTTCACTTTAGTTTAATTCAGTCATTTTTGTGCTTCATCTCGTATTTCTGTAATTAAATTTACAAAGCTTATGCTGTGCTCTGCTTTGTTTAAGCAGATACCAATTTCAAAAGGAAAAAGAAAAAAAAAAACCAACAAAAAACCTTCAGCACCTCAAAAGCATTTGGCCTCATTCGTTTTCACTTCGTGTCTGCTTGTCTTCTTTTTTGACATGATTTCATCAGTTATGAAATAGCTTATTTTGATAAAGTGTCATAGTTACTCTTCTGAGTCAACAGCAGAATTAGGAATACTGTAGGCTGCTCGCCCTTCCTAGATTCTGTCATGAAGAAGGCATCAGTGATTTGTCTCACGATCTTCACAGCTAAAGACCACCCCTTACATCCACAACTTACAGGGGGAAAAAGAAATCAGCATTTATACATAAATCTTCAGTTACCACCATAGCATATAAGCTCACTGAATAATAAGTCTGACCAATCTGACTATTAACATAGTAGACAATTCAACATGAAACAGAGATGCAACAATAGGAAGTATAACCTTCTCAGCGTTTCTCAGCTTTGCAGAGAGCTGTGCTTTCTGAGTGGTGTGTTTCCAGCAGCTCAGAGTCCTCAGCTTGCACACCAGCTTGCTTAGGCTGATATTTTCATCCTGCAAGAGCTGCAGCTGCTCCTGCTAAAGAAGACATCAGTAAGTGCAGACACCCACAAAGATCACGTTCTCCAATAAGTACACGTGCTTTTGAAGTAAGTACAATTGTGAGAGCATGCGACTATTTGTATTTCATTTTAATTCTCAAGTGTTCAAACTTTGCTATTTGAAACAATGCAGTCTATGGCAATAAACTTCTATTACCGTGTCTCCAGGGAAACAGGAAATGTGAACATTGCCAGAAACTGAGGAACAAATGAAAGAAACATAATCAAAAATAACAAGCAGGTATGTCCCTCAGAAATGAAGCACTGTTAATGATGATAAACACTGTAATTAAGCCAGATGGAGATTCTGGTTCATGCAGTAGCAGTAGCCTGGTTCACCCTAACTACAGTGTACTCATTAAGAACAAAATTAGAGGATTCATGAGAAGTACAGTCATTGGGTTTTGTTTTCTTTGTTTAAAATAGCAGACTTCACTACACAAAAAACCATAGAAGCAAGGGTTGCAGATGACCTCTGGAGGCCCAGGCCCCAGGACACCTGGTTGAACCTCCTGCTGAAAGCAGGACTGTTGATAACACTAAGCCACATCCACTAAGATCTTGTCTAACCACATCCTGAAGAACTGCAGAGGTGGAGCTCTCACAGGCTCCCCATACTGCTGTACCAGCCTCCTAATGAAGGTTTCCTGCTGCCTGCCATGAACCTCTCTCACCACAGCCAATGTCTGCAGCCCATTGTTTACCATCTGCCACTGCCAGGAGTTTGGCTCCAACATATTTGTGGTTTCCTGTAGGTGAAGGCTGCTTCAAGATCACCTCTTTCACCTGACCAAACCAGGTCAGCTCTCTTAACTTCTCCTTGGAGGCAAAGTGCTCCACATTGTGCCACTGGTCAGTTTCTCAAACATCCCTCTCCTACTGCTGCGCTCCTTCAAAGAGCTGTGTGCCAGGTGCCCCCTTGTCAGTGCTGGGTAGAATAACAACACCCAGCTGTCTTCTGGCCATTCTCAATGCACCTGTACCAATGCTTTGGGCTGCGCATCTCCTTTGTAGTTTTTATTGCAAGGCTTTTGTAAATCCACTCCTCACATTTTTCAAGCTGTCTCTGCACTGGAGCTCTACCATCTAGTGTCCACTCACCTTCTTATCCTGTGTGTCTCATATTAGCCTTAGTAGCAGCTGGGCTTTGCCCTTCCTAATTTCATCACTATGGGTCTGAACTCTGAGATATTGTCTTTGTTGCCTGTTCATGCTTTCACTACTTGAGTATCTCTTTTTGCATTTTAGTCCTTTAAGAAAATCCTTGCTATGTCAAATAAGGTCAAGTTTCCATTAATCTCCTTGGTCCACCTGCATAACAGGGCAGCTGATTACAAAATCTTTACAGTTTTCTTTTAAAAATCAACCAGCTTTCCTGGTCACCTTTTTCCCTCATGGCAGTTTCCCAGCAACTTTCCCTGCTTAGCAGTCCTCCAAAAATGTCCCAGTCAGCACTCTTGAAGTTCCAAGTCCTTGTTCTCCACCATAATTTTACAGTCTTCCTCCTGATCCTGAAATCATTTCATAATCACTGCAGCCTCAGATTACACCTATACTTACCACCAGATCTTCTCCATTTGTGAGCAGCAGAAATATGGATTTACCCTGGATAGCTCTTTAGCATTTGCATTTGCATTTAAGATATTATTACTAATGTGGTCTAGGAACTGGCTGTGCTTTTGCAATGCTTTGTTCTACTTCCAGTAGACTTCCAGATGGATAAAACCTTCAGGAAGACCAAGGTCTCAAGCCAAAAACATTCTTCTTAGCTCTTGGTAGACAGGACAACTAATTTCTACTCTTGACCAGGCAGTCTGCAGCAGATTCTCATCACAGTCATTAATCATCACCAGTATTCTTTCTTCCTCTAACCTTGACTTGTAGAATTTCAGTAGTACGTCTCCGTACTCATACAAGATCTCAGTCCAGGGAATGAACTCCTCACACAGAATGTAATTCTTGCCTGCTGACCCTTCTTAAAATGTCCTGTAGCCATCCATGCCCATGCTCCAGCTGTGTGCACCAACTCGCCAAGTTTCTGTGACTCTGCCCACACCACAAATGTTTGTCTGCATGTGAGCTTCCAGCTCTCCTTGTTCACTGCTTCGGCACAAAATACTTTCCACCTGGGAATGTGGAAGTTGCCCTGCAGCCTTCTCAGACATGGACTTCTTCCATTTCCACTAGTTCTTCATTTACTGCTGAGCATACCTATTCCCCAGGCTCAGACAGAGGTTTAAAGCTCTTCTTACTGTGTTGGTATTACATTTTTATCCTGCTTTACAAGCTTCTCTGCTTAAAGAGATCTGCAGGCATATTTGCTTTAGACCGAGGTATTTAGCCATGATCCATTTGATCTGATTTGTATTCACTGACTGACTAACATAATTTCAGTACAAATTGAACTTTGCTGAAGGGAGATATGTTTGACTCTAAAAGGGATTGATTTGGAAATTGTATCCAGGAAATTACTTTCCAGGCTTTAGTTTGTATCTCCCAGAATATCAGTGTTAGGGACACTTTCTCAAAACAAATTTGAATATATATTTGATTTTAAGTAACCCTTAATGGAAAAAAGGATTTTGTTCCCACTTTTTATGTGAACAGCTTGCACAATAGTCAGATCTATTAACACATTTATCTGGCTCACTCTAACGTCCTTTAGTCTTTCCCCCATTCAAAACAGACAATGACAAAAGATGACAAAAACAGTCTGACATATGATGGAATACAAGCTCACATATATACTTGCACAGATGTAAGTTCAACCTCTGATTTTCACCTACATAGAAAGTATGGAGTTAGAGTCAAAGCAGAGTTCCTGTGTTTAAAACCAAATCCAGTTCAAATACATGCTGATACTCAGGATCTAACTCCTGGGTGTAGTCTAAAATTTCTGTATTTGGAGCACAACACCCAGTCAAAGATAACTGATTCATAACATTCCAACAAACTAGTAGCCATTAACAGAGTCTAGTAATGGGCCATGACATCCAAGAGAGAATGCAGTAACGTAAGCCAGCCTAAACAAGTTCAGTCGAGATATTATCCTTGTGTTTATTTACAGGCATATTTGTTTCCTTACTTTAGACAACTGTTCTTCCAAGTCATCATTAGTTTCAGGAGAGCCAAACTTTTTCTTCAGATCAATCATATTGTCAGCTCCTTCCCTTCTCACTTCACTGATGATTTCAAGCACTCGTTGCTCAATGCTAAGTCGATAGACGTCCAACTTTCCCTGCAATCACAAACAGAACCCATTAGAGGCTAAATGCACACATATGGGAAAGCAGTATTCAGAAGATTTCAGAAGTCTCTCAGCTACAACCAGATGGTCTTTCTTGATAATTATTTTCCCCGAGTCAGTGTATCTGAAAGACAGAGCAATACTCTTTTTACATCCAGATGTTGCAAGGAGTGGAGTTTGAATTGTATCATTAGTCACCTTATTGGCAAGCCTGGGAGGTAGGCATTCAAAGGAAGCAGTTGCACTGTGGTGATAAAATAGACATTCTGGTGAGAAATTGACTAACCCTCAGTATTCCTCAAGTCACTAGTGTCTTGACCACAGACACTGATGGGCTTCTGGGCTATGAATCAAAACCCTGGGGATCAGTTACAGGCAGGTGCTTGAAAATATGATGTTAGAATCTGGTAGTTTCTACAGGCAAGAATGGGGTATCATTACTTTTGTAAGTAATAACATATGATACTGCTGGAAAGAAACTTGAATTACTTGTGGACTACCTTGAAAAACAAAGGCATCGTTAGAGTGAGCAATATTATTACACACTGGACATAAAGTTTTCAAGAATAATAATGTAGAACATTACAAACTGAAGTATTATATCCAAAAAGTTCCTACCACGGTAACTAAAAAGAGCTTCCATCACTCTCTCTAATGTGGTACTTGTTCCATTAAAACTATGCCTCCTATCTCGGAATAGGTACAGAATTTTTCTTACCAGACATTTTTACAAGATGTTTCTATGGTATGCAGCAGGTGATAAATGATTCATCCACTCATCCACCTGGCACACCACAGCAATTTATTCCTTTGAGTGCTACACATGCTGGCAAATCGTCAGCAGTGCAAAAAAGATTGGTTGTGTACCCCTTTTATTCTGTACCTACTTTTAGATGGACACATGTCCCAAATAGGTTCCGCACTAATGATTCATATTCATCCCGTACTTCTTTTCTAATCTTCTCTTTGAGACCAGCATTTTCATCCTCCAAGTCAGCGAGCTGGGCTCTGAGAGCAGTTATTTCCATAATCATCCCATGACTCAGCCTGGCAATCTATCACAGCAGAGAAAGTGAATGAGCAAAGCTAAAGATGAACAAATGCCATTGCCTAGGAGTAAACGATTCAGAGCTCTGAATGTGGTCTGTGGTACAGAATTAAGTATCAGAGTGACAATATCTTCTGAGTGGCTAGGTGATAACCTATAACCCAGTGGGTGACTGAAACCCATTGATGCTGTGTAATAATCTCTTACATACATCTCTGTTGGTTTTAAGAGAATTTTGACCATTCGAGACCAATATTTCAAGGGTACAAATGTCATTCATACATACAGTTTCATACTTAACCTTACGAAGTCCGTTTGTGGTAATCAGGAAAGAAAGATGTTCTTAGTAGCAGGTATAAGAACTGACAGGAGGAAATGTGAGTGCAGGAGAGAGGAATAGGAACAGAGAGTAGAGAGCAGGATTAGGGAGCAGGAGAGAGTCTGATTTTGGTAGAAGCTCCTGTGCACAGCTCTGCTCTGCAGGTGAGCCTGACCTCCTGTAGCTAATATCCCCTACCTCTAAAGGGAAAGCCAGAATTGTGACCAGGCTTCATTTGGTAATTTGTGAGGTAATGCACTTATCACAGCACATGTGCCACCTGCTGATAAGCTTGTACATACAGACCATTTAATATGTGATAAAAACTATTATATGTTCTATTTGTTGACATTTGACAATTAACATACTCCCAGAAAGGGCATGCAGGTGAAAACAAATAGGAGGGTGCATGGGAGAACTTAAATAGTTTTAAATGACAGAATTTAAATTTCACTTGGGTGGGTCATAGCTAGATATAAATACTTGTTCATTCCCATACCACTGAACTGCATTTACAATCAAACGAGCAGAGTGGATGAAAGCTAAAAACATTCTTAGCAAGTTACATTATTAAGATAACAAATAGGCACTGTAGCGACAGCCAACAGTACTGTCTGCTTTTAAGGCTGCCTGGCATCTCTGCACGCCAGATCTAAGTAATGAATGCTAATAACTTCACTTTCTCACTGAAATGTTCTGTGTCAGTTTCTTTTTGACTTACAGCAAGCATAACCTAGAGACGTCTGAAAATGAATGTTGGAGAAAATATATGTATTCTGACCCTGCTGAAAAATTCTGGTGATCTTTGTGCAGAGCACTGGTTTTCCTGTTTTTGATGTGTTAGTTTTTTTTGGGGGGGTTGTAGTTTTTTGTTTTGTTTTGTTTTGTTTTTTTGTAAAATTGATGAAAAGTTCATAAAATCCTGAGTTCATAGGGGAAAAAAATGAAATGAAACAAAATTTTAAGAAGTCCACATGGTTCCTTTCTGTTCCCTAGAATTCTTTTTGGCTTTGAAACAGCCTACCATTCCATTACGACTGATTATGGCTGACCCTTTCTCATGATTTCTATCACCTCTACTGAGTATCTGAATGTGTTCTTTCTTGTAGTAGCCCTTAATTGCTGTAGGCCTGTGAGAAAACAACCTGTACTGGGAGCAGGACATCTCTTCTGAGGTTGAAGCACAGTCCAGAAACAGTAGGATCTGCCCAGGGTGGCCAGTGACAAGGGATGAGCTGTCTTGTCCTTGAAGGAAGTGGCAGATGAGAGAGGGAATTGGTGATGGGCTCCAAAAGGGGAGGGGAGGATAGACTCCATTCCCACAGACTCCTGGAAAGTCCTAATGACTTCCCATATCTTTCCACTCAACTCAGATCTTACACTTTTCTCATCTTCTCTCTCACCTCAGCCTCCCCAGACATGCAGACAGGACAATGAAATCAGGGAAGAAGAGGGGTTGCTGACAAAATACTTTAAAGAGAAGAACATGGGGGCAAAAAAAAAAAAAAAAAAAAAACACTGGAAAGAGAATGAGAAAATGGGCCAAAAAATGAATAAGAAACTCAGAGAAGAAGAAATGAAATCTTCTAGTCAGCAATGAGGACAGATGAGAAAATGAACCCAGGAATCCAAAATGCGCATTGCTGTGCAAGAGTCCCCGACACCCAGGCAGTGTTCTCCATACTGCAGGAGACTGTGTTGATGGAACCAAGCCTCCAGCTTAGTTAATAGATTCTATGGGTATTACTGATGCCACAGCATGGCAATTCTGATTTATTGGCTGGATTTACTTCTTAAAAATTCCACCCACACATACCATGTACTAAAAATCCACAGCTGAAGCTGCAAAGTCAACTTGAGAGCAGTTGTGTATGGAACCATAGTGCAGCCTACCTGCCTCCTACACTGCAGTATAGCCTACATGCCTGACACACTGCTATTTCTATCTCACTGCATATGATTGAATCGCACCAGGAAAACGCCTTGTGTAGGAAGAGAGGCTCATCAGTGGAAGTTTAAGTTAAAAGGCTACCAGCTTATCATCCCTTTTGGATATAATGCAGAGAACAGCAGGCTATTGCTACCTTTGCTTCAGGTCATCTTTGTTTCACAGGTCCTTCTGGCATGACTTCTGCCACTGAACACAGAAACAGTGGTTCCAGGGCCCTCCTACTTCTCTTCTCAAAGACTGTCACCGTGTCTTCACATAATGATACTCTGTCCCAAATGGGATCATCAAGTACTAGCTATCAACACACCATAATCACCTACCTGTGTCAGAGACATATCATTTTGGTTGCCACCATCTTCCACAGCATGCAGCTCCTGAAATGATGAACAGAGAGACACAGTGACTATGTCTATACAACAGCACAATTCTGCTTCAGCAAATTCCTAGCCTGACAGCTTGACTTCCATTTTTACTTAGCAACTACTTCCCACCCAAAGAAACCTCCTTCTCCAGTTCTGAAAAGAGAAAAATCAATGCTCTGAGCATACTTGCTCTTTTTGGTAAAGTAGATGGTGTAGCTGCTGGAGGATATTTTCGTAAAACATGGAGTAGGTCTCAAAGTTGCTGCGTTCTCTGGCCATGATGTCACAGCCCAGCACAGTAAGACACTGTTGTAAGTGGTTTCTCTTAAAAGTAACCTAGGAAAGCAATACAGGAAATCTTACAGGTTGCCTGAATCACAAGTTTCTATATACAGCATATGTCAAAATGAAATATGGCCACTTATTGTAAATTAAATACTTCTGTGGTATCAAAATGAAGCAAAAAATATAATTATTCAATGTAGATGTTTTTATGCAATCTAGAACTTCACTGATTTATTTGGAAAACAAATGGGTCAGCTTTTTGACTGGTTCTACCTACAACTGTATAATGTATTTAATTTCCATCTGAAGCTAAAAGAGAATTTTCAGTAGAAAAGTGAATTTTCCAGCTCAAGTGCCCACCGTCCCTTCTCTCAAAAACCCCCATGCATTGTGACTTTTAACCAGAAATGGTCATATTGTCATAAATATTTTCTTTACATTTCCCTGAAAAAAACCCTAAAACTGCCTCCCAACATCTCGCAGGGACCTGTGATTTAGCACTGACCAGGGAAGAAGAGTTTCGGCTGCTGAATCCTTGCATAAAGCTCTGCAATCCTGCACTGCAGTTGTATATCAACCTCCAGCCCTAACTCATCCTGAGATCCGAAATAAAGCTGTCACAAGGCAGCAGGGCAGTACATGAGCTCGCTGCCAACACTGCTATTACAAAACAACATAAGCAGAATAATCAAAAGCTTAATAAATGTGTTTCTCTTTTAGGTCACTGATTGACAAGAGCTTTAATAAACAAAGCTGTAAACACAATTTAATTGTTACTCAGTAAATGCAGAGTATGTACCTCTGTATCTGATCCTTCATAGTTTTCCATCAGCCTTTGAACAAATGTTTCAACTATCTGTGGTCGTACAACAGAGAAATTTTCTTTCATTACTCTGTGTTTCCAGAGCTCTGCGGGAATAGAGGGAGGAAAAAAAGACAAAAAAACAGTGGGTATCATTGTCACAAAATATTGATCCTTCAGTAATCCCTAGGATTTGACACTGGGTACACCGTACAGCTTAGGTTTTCTCAGCTTTGCTAAAATGTTTACAACAAAAAGTAAATGTCACTGCAAACAGATTGCAGAGGCTGTGCTGAGCTGCACTATCAAATTTGTTCTGGTATCAAAGCCAAAATGCTAGTTCATTATGGACCAGTTTTGTCAACAATGACCTGGCCCATAGCTCTGCCTTGGAGTTTTCTGTAAATATTGAGAAAAGAACATGGATTTTGTATGAGATTGAACATTTCTGAACAGTAATTATCACTGCCTGCAATCTCAACCAGTAGCAGGGCATATTTTTTGTCCCTTTTATTTCCACTTTTTCTTTGTTTTACTATACTTGCCTGTGAATATCCATGATATAAGTACAAAGCAAATTCATAACTTACTAAAAGTCTGGCATTTAAATTGCACTGCTACGCCTAAAATATCAACACTATTAAAGAGAAAGGGAGAAGTAATGTCTTATCTGTCTGTTTCAAACTGCTTGCAAACTCAAGAATACGTAGTGTTCAGTGCTTTTTTGCAACACTGTCTTTGTAATGATTATGGTTGAACATTCGTTTATAATGAGGAAGTGAAATCTTCTGTTTAAGGAATCTAAATCTGACAACATTTTCCATCAATTACACCATCCCCGTGGTTCAACTGGTCACTGGCCTCTGCATGGGGATGCAGGGAGCTGAGACCAAAGCCCCTCTCCTATTCACACACAGGAAAACTTTGCTTCAGTATGCACCAGGGCTGCTTTTCCACTCCGAGTCTGTGGTTCTCACGTTTCCCAGCACGGGTGTTTTAACTCTTCTTACCACTAGGGAGGCTGCTCTCTTGCCTGGCTCTTTCAGATATCACTAGAGTCATCTCCTGCTTAATCTTCTTCTGCACATCATGGATCATGTGGATTTCCAGGCTTTCCAGAAGTTTTTGAAGCTGGAATCAGGTTTCATAGAATACAGAATCATTAAGGTTGGAAAAGACCACTAAGATCATCTAGTCCAACCACCAACCCATCCCCACTATGCCTACTATGACCCTCAGCATCACATCTGCATGTCTTGAACACCACCAGGGATGGTGACTCCACCACCTCCCTGGGCAGTTGTCGCAGTGCCTCACCACTTTCTGAGAAGAGATTTTTCTTAATATCCAACCTGAAATAATTTAATACTTAGCTCACACCAGATCTCTTTATAACTCCTCTTGTGAACTATCAAAAGCTACCAAATTAAGCCAAAACAAATCTGCTCTTTCTGTTCTTTCCCAAAATACAGTCGTTTCTGGTACAGTACCAATGTCAATAATTTTTGGGGGTGATTATGTGCCTACCTCTGTGCTACACATGCTTTGGACTGAGGCAGGTTCTCCTGTTCCTGTGGACTGTCCCAGGACTCACACCTCCCTCCACAAGGACAAGGTGCTGCTACAGACTGTACCCAGACATCCACATCTTTCAGACATGAAGATCCAGATCCCATAATATCCTCCATGGTACCCACTGGACTGTAGTGCACCCATTATTAATTCTCCCCTTACCTGATACGCTTTCATTTCAGTTTCTGATACTCCTCTTGGGGGAAGTACATGCTGAGTGCTTGTGACAGGCTCTCTGAAGTCCTCCTCAATGCCCATTTGCCTGGCCATGGCTTTCATGGCTGGGTGCAGAATTTCTGTGCTAGAATCACCAAGACATGGGTATTTCTCACACATTTTTTCTCAAAATGACTGTGTTTACATGTACAATCTTTGGACCTTAGCTTTGCTTTTCCTTCCCTAGCCCATTTTGCTAACCCATGCAAAATATGCAATAGTCCCACTCAACATCCAAGAAGGGCAAGATAATCTCTTCTTTGTGGAACCTGTCTTATTACATAGTTCAGTAATCTCTCCGGGTTTATAATAATGCTAAAAGAAAAGTGAGGGGAAGAAAAAGAGAGTCAAGCAAATAAATCAGGGAGATCTGATCACATGTAAGCACATGGCTATCACTGTCAGGGAAGCAGACCAAAAAACTCCCCCACCTCCTCTGCCTGCAGCCCTTCATTCCCAGTCATGGGTTTGCTAAGTGCTTCCAAGTGCTGAGTGCCAGTGCTGATGTGCCCTTTGCTCTGAGAAGTAGAGAAGCTATTAGCAAGGCACATATACCTCGTTAGATTTTATTACACTTTAATCACACTGCCTTTTAAATCCTTGATGGCAGGACACACAAAGGTTAGCACATCGCTGAGGGAGAGGGAAGTAGGAAGTTCTCATCTGTGCAAGGAGAGGAAAGCACAGTGGGACTTGGGGGTACAGCATGTGCTTTAAAATAGCCCCATTCTCACAGCAGGGAGATCACCTGCTAGGAAGGAGTTGCTACAGCAGCACAGAAACTCCTCCATGCATTTCTTTCTCCATGCTCCCCTGCATGACAGCTGTTTTTCAGCATCTGCACAGATTTCACCCTTACTGTGTATCTTATACTTTCACTTTCTTTTGTGTGGTTTCTGGGGACAAAGCTTTTTAAAAAGCAGTGTTCCATTTTCTACTCCCAGAAGGGCCTCTCATGGAAATCCTCCAGATTTTTGTTCTTGACTTCTCTGAGTTAAGCCAAGAAGGGGGGGTTGGAAGAATTCTGCTAGAATTCATCTAAAACGCTTCCCAATTTTCCATTTATTAAAGCACTGAATTTAACACTGTTTATGAGGCCTGAAATTCAGAGGTAGGTCACACAAGGGGGAAGAAGGCACTTGGAAAGCATCAGCAGAAAACAATCTGAATAGATATAGAAAGAGGGAGAAAAAACAATCATATCAAAACAGGAAAGAAAGGTAGCTCCCAAGCCTTCAGAGAAAAGCAAAAGCACTAGATCAACCAGGAGCAAAAATAAAGATAAAAATTTCAAAAAACACTAGTGAAAGAGAGTGACAGGAGGAAAATGGGTGAAGAAGTCAGAGGTTTCTCTCATTTATCATCTTTTCAGTCACTTTGGAATACTCCTGCATCCTTACCCATATCGCTCACAGAACTCTTTGTAGAGAGGAACTGTATTGATATCCTCAGTCCTCAGCTTGAGCCGGCCCCATTCTGCCTTTAATATTTCCAGTTGTTTCCATAGCACCAGAAAAGACCTTAGCAAGTTACATGATGTAACTGGATCATGATGCCTCAGCAGAAGTTTGCACATCTTTTTGCTGCTCTGCAACCAGTTAGCACTTGGGTGAGTCATCTCTTCTGAGTTCTTCTGAAAGTTACAGGGAAATCTTTTGCCTCAGAAAGCTATGGTATGCTTTTCATGTACCTTTCTTTGCTTAAAAGCATCTCATGCAATGTAAAGTGGAATGAGATATGTGACAAACTCTTCCATATACAGAACTTACAGCTAGTCTGCACATCAGTGTCCTTCAGAGCACAGCAGAGGAAAAAACAGGGACAGTTTTGATTGCAATGAGTACTCCCATACAACAGAAATGGGAATAAAGGTGCACAGAAGTTAAATCCTTTGTTTACTGCTGTTTTCTTCAAGTGAATATCTTCAACAGCAACACTGAGTTATCTCTAAGTAAAAGTATGACTACAGAAATCAAATTCTTAGCTCGGATCTTCAGGAAGTAAACCTTGAAATAACTAAATTTGTCCTCTTCACATGTTTTATCACAAAACCGATCAATGTATCTGCTTTCCATCACAAAGCAGTTTGAATCTCTCCCTACCCACTGAAAAAAAACCTTTGTTCCAGTTCTGGCAAGTGCCCCCAGCTGCATCCCTCATGTACATGTCCACAATACATGACAAGCTCTTCTTTTTTAGACAGTGGCCAGGCTGCTCCTGTCTGCTTGGCAGTAAGTAGTTCTTTCTAAAGAAGGAGTTGGATCTTTTGTGGGCTGTGGGGAGAAGTCATGGCTTTCTCCAGAATTCTGATGATAGCACCAGGTACTCAAAGGGAGACTGTCACCAGCACTTCTCTCATGAACACTCAGGGTTTGTAAGAGAGAACGCTGTTCTTTTGGCCTCTTACCAGGTGGCCAGGACTAGGTAAAGTTATTACAGCATACTTCAGTTCTGTGTCTCTTAAGTTCACAGAGATTTGCTTGTGAAACCTAGAGGGAGGCCTAGACAGAAGGTGCATGACGCCATACAAACTGAATTGCCAGAGGTACCTGCTCACTGTTAGCTAACGAGGCTTGACAATCAGCATGATCATCCACAGCAGAGTCATCGTGGTTCTGCAGGACATCCTCCATTAGAAACTGCATGGCAGCTAGCTCCCCATGAGCAACACTCCGGTCTGCATCATTCAGGTTGCACAGGCATAACTGGAGAGGAAGAGAGAGGCTGTAAAGGTTTATTGCTCAGAGCCCAACAGTAGCAAATCTCAGCTACTGTGATCATGTGTCGTTTTTCTGTGTTATGAGCCCAAATGAAGTTAAAGCTTTTAGCACCATGGTCCTAAAACACATATACATAAAAATTATTTGATTCTTTAGTTCTAGCATAGCAGGAACATGACAATTAGAGGTTCTCTGTCAACATAAAACGCTCTGCTCTGCTTGAAGTAAGATCAAATAAAGTAAATGGTAGAACAGGCTTTTGAATAGAAAAGGGAGATATGTTTTTGGTTCACTTTTACTCTTAAGAAATGAAGATGGGAAATGAGACAGTATTTGTTTGTTTTCCTCTTGCATTGTAGATTGATTTTGGCTTTGTGTCTTTGGACATAAGCACAAGGATGCTGTACCTGCATGTTGTAATTTAAATTAATTGTGTTGTTGACAGTGACTGGAAACAATCCTTCATCCATTAGGAATGTCCTCCAAGGAAAAAGCATGAGTGTCTAAAAGATAAGAGAAGACTGTTCATAGAAAAGAACAACATGTAACTACTTATGAGAGTCCCATATAATATGATCAGGAAAAGGCAAACAGAGGCCAAGCTGCTTGGCAGGTGACACACTGCTTTCATTTTGAAAGTAGACTGTGTATTAGAAAAGAGGCATTTAATATTTCTCCTTGGGAAGGAAGCAGTAAGAGTCATTCTAGAGTGTTCTACTTCTGTCTTCACAGATAGCTCCTAGTTCCCTACATTGTGTCTGTCAATCACTTACTGTTGCTCACATTGCAGAGGCATCAGGACAAGGCTTCCCAAGGAACCTACATCTAATTCATCAGTGATGTTGAGATTTTGCATGCAAGTACAAATGTTGTTTCTCCATTATGCTTTGTTATGTGTCACTGTCACCTAAATCAAGGTGAGAGTGGCAGAAGATTGTATTCCTGTAACTTGCTGTTCAGGAGAGACATTTTTAAAGGTAAAACAGTATTATCAAATAATGGAAAATTAGCAGGATGGGATGAAGATGAGGAAACATGAAGTTAGCATGATGACCCAAAACTGCCTGTTACCTTGGAACATGCTTATATCACCAGCAAGACTCACTTTTATTTCCCTTAGCATTACACCAGCTTTTTTGTCAGTGTCATTCAAGGTGCTCCTTTAGCTCCTAAATAGCTGATCTGGCATTGTGTAATTCTGCACAGTGCTATAGCTAAGAAAGCAGCAGACTTAACTACTTTATCTACAACCACGACAGACATATTGGGCAATGAAAACTGCTTCAGGTGATGAGAAAATTCAGAAAGATTATTAGCCAACACAGAATGCTAGAAATATCAGCAGAGTATAGATAGGCAAAACATTCCAACATAGAGCATAGAGAATAATTGCACTTTGGTGACACCAGTTTGATTATATTCCAACTTAATTTTTTATTATTCGCTTTTGTAGAGTGTTTTCTAGAATCACAAATGACAAATCAAGTTAGTAAACCTTGATCACGGAAATGTTTTTAATTAGCTGTTAAGTTCTTTGGATCGGGGTTGGGAAGAGTGAGCACCCCAGCAACAACTGCAGAGTACTTTGATCTCCAGGGAGCTCAGCACAGAGGAAGAGTGTCTTTGCATGTATGTTTTACTCACTCTGCAGCTCTGAACATCCAGCAGCTGTGGGAGCCTCAGCTGTGCAGCAAACACACTTGGAATCACAGAGTTACTCAGTGGAGGCAGTGCATGGTATATCCTGTCTGTAATACTCTGGTAGGCTGAAACATTCCCAGAGGACAAAAATGACTCCCTGTGAAAGAATCAAATTTTTTGTGTTTTAAAGAGCTGAGATTGTTTAAAAAATTCTCAAAAAGTTCCTCAACAGAATCCCTTACCTTCTCCTCATTATAACCTGACATAATAGTGAGTGACAGCAATCACTGCAGATGTTCCAATTAAAACAAACAGATACAACCCTTAGTGATGTAGATGCATGTGTGAAAGCACATCTGACTGGGGGCATTTACAGAAAAACATACGGTTACGGTCAGGTAGCTAAAAGATGCAAGAGCTCTATTACCTATTCCTGATACTGGGAAAATTTCCTCTACAAAGTGGGACAGTCACTAATACTTTTCGAAAGTGCGTACAAAGCTTTGGATTCTGAATTACAGGTTACCCATGCTCCAGAGCTGAGTTTAGCAACGACGCTCCCTGCTGATTTTCCATGAGACCCGGTCTCACACAGCAAGTGTTGGGCCACACAGACACAGAACAGCCTAGCTAAGCAGCAGAAGCTGCCAAACCAGCAGTGCTGTTATACCACATGTATATATTGCTTCTGGGAGCAACTCATAATGTTTGTACTGCATTGTGCTGTGCAATTGCACGCATAAAGCTGTTTTTTACTACACTTTATGCATCATGTAGATATGTCCTTCAACCAAGCTTAGCCATAACTGCCATTTCATCACAGCCCCTCTGTCATACTCAGTTCTCCTGTATTTCATTCACATGCCTTTAAAACATAGAGCCCATGATAAATTGGTTCTTGCAATAGGAGAAGCAATCGGTTCCAACTCCTGTAGCTGCACATGCTCCTTTGAGTAGCAACTCTAAGGAAAAGATCTGCTCTTGTATTTTTTTCACACTCACAAGCGCTCTTAAAAATACCATGCAGTTCTTATCAGCTGGAGACTAACAAAGGAGTCACAAGGACAAATAACAGCTTCTGGAATTAAACTTAGCAAAGATGTTCATACGAGATTAAGTGTGATGTATTGCCACACTGTATGCCCTGGTGTGAAGAAAATGGAAACTAATTGCACATACAATATGAACAACCTGCTGTAGGGAATCTGCTTCAGCAACAGGCTGGACGAGATGATCTCCAGAGGTCCCTTCCAAACCCCATGATCTTGTGTAATAAAGATGAAGAATAGGACAGACTGCATTTCTTTATACTTCCTTTTAAAGCACAGTTCCTCAGGTGAGGAAAAGTTTTTATCCCTTTTAATCCCTTACCAATTGTCCTTACAGTATTTTAATCAGGAAAAAATAGAAACAAAAGCACAAGAGTGTTTTATCTCTGTATGAGTGTCCAGAAAAATCCTTAGTCTGTAAATACATACAGCTACTGGGCAATTTCACTGGATAGCACGAGTGAGGTCACATTGGGTCAGAGCAACAGTCCCTCCAGCCCGGAATCCTGTCTCCCAAAGTGAGTTCACGAGAAGGATGCAAAAATCAAAACAAGCGTATGCTGCATTTCCCACAGATATTCTTCAAAAAATTGTAGCTCACGTTTCTTCAGCCAGAGGTAACTTCTGAATGTTTAATAGCCATTGGTAGATTTCTCCACAAGCCTCTGCAGTCTCACTCTGAGTCCTATGAACTTTTACCATTGTGTCCTGTAGCAAGAAATCCCACAGTCTAATTACAAGCCATCTGCAAGAGCTTTGCTCAGAAACAGCTATCTGTTTTTCACCTTCGACGCATCTTACGCTAAAGAAGACCATGAAGCAATCTTTGTTCCTCATGTGCATTCGACTCATGGTTTTACAGAGCTCCACTTCAGCTGTCCTACTTATTCCATGCAGTCCCGAATCTTTGATCATCTCTGTGGCCTTCCTAAGTTCTCTGTCCTTTGTGTCCTCTGTTACAGGGCACCAGAAGTGCACAGCCTCATCAACATTTATTTATTCAGCGATTTAGTGTTCTTATTTTCGCTCTCCATATATTTCCTAAATTGAATTGATTTCTTTCTTTTTTTCTTTTTTTTTTTTTTTTTTTTTTTTGTTTTTTTTTTGTTGTTGCTATTGCGCTGAAATTCTGACAGAACTATCTATCACAACTCTGAGATTTCATCACGGTGTGGTAATGACCAAGTCAGAGACTGTCATTTTACATTTTGGGAATGCGTTTTTTCCCCCAGGTGCATCATTTTATGCTTAATGACACACAGCGTTCCATCTATTTTATTTTTGCAGTCACTTAGTTTTGTAAGGTCCTTCTCCAGTCAGCCCTTGCCCTGGGCATCCTGGATATCTCCATGTTATGCGCACACAGTATCACCTCAGCCTCAGTCTTGATTTTATGTCATTCTTGCCTGCACAACATAGTGTTCATATTTTTTTAACCATAGAATCTTTTGAGTTGGAAGGGACTCTTTTAGGACATCTAGTCCAACTCCCCTGCAATGAACAGGAACATCTACAGATAATTAAGGTTGCTCAGTGCCCTGTCCAGCCTGACTGTGAATGTCTCCAGGGATGGAACATCCTCCACCTCCCTCAGCAACTTGTTCCAGTGCCTCACCACTCTTACTGTAAAAAAAGCTTATTCCATATGTCCAAATTAAATATCTTCTCTTTTAGTTTGAAACCATTTCTCCTTGTTACATAACCACAGACCCTGCTCAAGAGTCTGCCCTCTTCTTTCTTATAGCTCCTCTCTAGATATTGAAAGGCCACTATCATGTCTCCCCAGAGCCTACTCTTCTCCAGGTTGAACAGCCTCAGCTCTCTCAGTCTGTCCTAGTAGGAATGGTGTTCCATCCCTTGGATCATTTGTGTGGCCTCCTCTGGATGTGCTCCAGCAGGTCTATGTTTCTCCTATACTGAGAACTCCACATCTGAACACAGTACTCCAGGTATGGTCTCTCCTGAGCAGAGGAGAGGGGCAGGATCACCTTCCTCAACCTGCTGGCCATGCTTCTTTTGATGCAGCCCAGGATACAGTTGGCTTTCTGGGCTATGAGGATACATGGCTGGTTCATGTCCAGCTTGCCATATACCAGTATTCCCAAAGCCCATCCACAGCTACATCCACAAGTCTATGGGACCTGGTAAGATGCACTCCACAGTCCTGATGGAACTGGCTAATGTAGTTGCCAAGCCATTCTCAGTGATATTTGAAAACTTGTGGCAATCAGGTGAAGTCCCTGGTGACTGGAAAAAAGGCAACATCACATCAATTTTTAAGAAGGATAAAAAGAATGATCCCAGGAACTACTGACCTGTCAGTCTCACCTCTGTGTCAGGAAAGATCATGGAGCAGATCCTCCTGGAAGCTATGCTAAGGCACATGGAAGGCAGGGAGGTAATAGTGGAGAACCAGCATGGCTTCACTAAAAGCAAATCCTGCTTGGCTAACCTAGTGGTTTTCTATGCAGATGTAACTACATCAATGGACAAGGGAAGAGCCACTGATGTCATCTGTCTAGACTTCAGAAAGTCCTTTGACATGGTATTCCACAACATCTTTCTTTCCAAACTGGAAAGATATGGATTTGCTGGGTGGACCATTCAATGGATGAAGAACTGGCTGCAGGATCAAGTCCAGAGAGTAGTGGACAGTGGTCAATGTCTGGATGGAGATCAGTGATGAGTGGTGTCAGGAGTCAGTTCCGACATTAACAGTGAGGTTGAGTCCACCATCAGCAAGTTTGCTGATGACACCAAGCTATGGGGGATGGTTGACAAGCCTGAGAGATGGGATGCCATTCAGAGTGACCTAGACAGGCTTGAGTAGTGGTGTGTTTGAAACAAGAGTTATTATTTGTCTTAACGTCTCCAGAAACATTGTTCCTGAAAATGATTACTGGGCTGTCCTGAATCATTTTTCATCTAGCCCATCACAGTTCACACTTTTATTTTCTTCTTTGGAATGATACTTCCGTTTCTTTAAGGATACTTCTTTCTTGCTTTAATGATCTGTTTAATCTTGCTGCTTAGCAATGTCAGCATCCCCCTACTCTTTCTTAAGTCTTTCTTTACATGTGGTGCACATTTCTTGAGTACCTCCAGTATGTCTCCAGAGTCTCCATGCCATCTGTAAGGATTTAACTCCTCCAGCTTATACTTTATTTCTTCATCAAGTTGTTTGGGTTTTTTTGTTTGTTTGTTTTTGTTGTTTCCCTTTTTGAAGCTGATCTCAGCTATGATGATATTTATTTGGCTTTCACTATTCTTTCAAAGATGCTTCTTGCAAACATGCTCTTAGAGAACAGTTCTTTAGCTGTAGCAACTTGAACTAGGTCATGCATGTTATTCAGAACCAAGTCCAGGAGTTGTTTCCCTTCTGGTGGACTCCCTCACCTGGCTGTAGATGCCAACACCCCTAATTTAGTAAACTGAATCACAACATAAAGGTGCTGTAATGATCAGATAGTAGGACAGCTATACTTGGACATGGTGTATTGAGATCCCTCAGTGAAGCGTTTAAGGATTCTCACTAATTTTGGTGAATGCCAGGAATTACATTTCTACCCATACTCAGAGTGGATTTCAGGGACAAAATTTATATTAATCTTTCCTACTTTATTTTTTTCTTCCCTGTAAACAACAAAAAAAATCTCTCTAAAAAAAAGAAAAAGTGCCGTATCTATTTCCAGCAAGCTGTAATCCCTACCGTAGTCGATGCCTGATTGCTGCATCAAACTGTAGAAACATTACATCTCTGTGAGCAGCTAGCAGCTGGGCTACTTCGCTGGGATCCTGAGGATTCTTGAGGCTGTCAATCATTCTCTGTATCTCTTGCAGTTCAGTCCCTGCAGTCCAAGAGCAGTAGATTTATCAGATAAGGTGTCAGGAAAGGCACATGAAAACACCACAGTCCTGTAAATGCTTTTTCCACCCAGATATTTTGCATCCCATTATTTCCTGCTTTTTTTTTTTCCTGCAGACAGAAGATGAATGGACTTACATCCTCCCTAGCTCTATAAAAACAGGCTTTAAAATAGAGATTATGGTGGGTGGAGAAATATGAAGATGTACTAAGGCCATGGAGGAAAAGGCATAAAAATTAAAAGTTACAATTATCTCAAACAGTTCTTTTATTATCTTTGCCAATTAAAAAGTCAATTATTAAATGCCAACAAGGCCAGTGGTACATTTCATCCTATTGGTCATCATATCAAGACTAAATTTATCAACAGGAGCAGAATCAGATCCTAAGATGGCATTTTACATACTCAAAAGATCCAAATTAGTTGTTACTGGATAAGGAATGTCAGGGCAGCTTTTCCAACTACTCTCAATAAAATGGTTTTGTAGTTCAATCCTGCAAGCTGATGAATATTTTTCTGCTGAGGTGCTGAAGTTTTGGGTTCTCTTTAAGCTTAACAAACTTCCCAAAGGAGTGGGCCTCCCTTAGTCAATATTCCCACTGGAGCACCCATTCTCACTTGCTGTACACAAAATGTGAGCACGGTGCTGGACTGCCTCCCAAAGCACATCCACCACAAAAATGATTTAACATCCAAGCACCTGCTACAGAAACCCAACGTTCTTTCTGTCAGGATACAGAAGCTGCCATCAATTAAGTAAGTTAAATGTTCTGATCTGGGAGAGAGGGAGAATATTCCTGAACAACAGCAACAAAAAAGATATTTTGTCCAGGAGCAACATAGTTAAATTCTATCTACAAAAATCCAATAGAAGAAGCAGCATAGTTCTGAGGACTCCATCACTGCATGTATTTTCTGTTTTAAAAGCAAGGTACACATTAAATACATCTGAAATTCAAGTACCTTGCATATAATATTCCTCCTACATTTGATTACGTGTTTTCTCATTGCTCACTGCGCTCAGCCTTCTGTATTGTTTGAAAGCTCGTTAAACATGCTAATTTACATGAGCTTTTTCACCCATACACAAATGAAGTTACTAATACTCACTTAATGGTGCAATGAACACACACTACAGAACAGGCAGTGCTTTTTGTTGAAAATAAGCCCACTTCAAAATCACTCACAAGCATGGTATTAAAATAAAAGCTATATAACAAGTGTTTATGATTCACTGAGTCCTTTCTTCCCTTCCCTAAAGAAATTTCAGGATGTATTCAGAGCCGATAATAAAAATCTTGCTCACAAAAAAAAAAAAGGAAAGGAAAAAAAAAAAAAGAGTGGAGGCAGTAAAAGACAAAGTAGAGCATTTACATATGTTTCTCAATTCTTGTATAATTTTGTATCTTTACCAAATCGCCATGATTAATTTTTCATCTTCAAAAGGATGCCAGGACAGAAGGGAAGCTGTGTAGGTGTAGGTTTTACCCCTGAGTTGCGTCTGAGCAATGGCAAATCCACAGACATATGAATGTAAGCATTCCTAGTGGTATAGCAGCAGCCCAGCCCTGCATCTCACACACACACATACAGAGCAAGAACTGTACATAACGTGTATGTTGTGAAATTCCCACTCACTGCACTGCAGGAATAATCCAGGGGCTGAAAACAACAAATGCCACAAAAAAGAGCACTTCAACTCCTGGGCCAGTATTCTCTCCTGTAACTTCAGTTGCCTATTTATCAGACGTCAAGTTTAGCTGTACTCCTGCAACATTAAGTAGAGGAATACAGGCAGCTACAAGGAGGGCTTTATCCCGTTCACTGTAAACACATCTTAGCTTGGGATGAGCAACTGCTCTAAAGGTGTGTCCAGAGAAGGTGTCCTGTGATAGCAGGGGCACCCAGCGAGTAGTCAGACATCACAGCTACATACCCAGCCAGTAACATGAAGCTAGGCACATCCCACTCCTGCACTACCCTTAAACATGAACTATTATTAGGTGATCTGGTACTGTTTCCGCACAAAATGATGTTTGTGCAGGATGACATGCACCACATCTGTTTTAGCCTTTGGAAAGAGAATCAAGTGACAGATTTACTAATGGAACCAAAGCCAGCTTTTTTTTAACCTGCTGGTTAAGACAAAATCCCCACAAGCTGACCAGATGGCTTAACAGAAAATTGCAAGAGGAGGAAGAGCAATTTTTGGACTATATTTTCTGTTCCCTTCTGGAGCAGAAGTCACAAACCTGATAGGTATGCTGCTTTTCTGTAAGATTGCGACAGATCTGTGCACGGACTTTAAAAATGACACTCCTTCATCAGAAAAATGGAGCGGGAAGGGGAAAAAACAGAATGGAATTTTGTCTTAAGCCTTCTGTTAACATCAATCTCACACTTCCTTTGTTCCTTTCTCATCCACAGCATTTCACCCTCATTCTGCAGATTTGGAGAAATCTACCTTGAACAAGCAGTACCTGCTACTTACCAATCCTTTCAATCCCTCCCCAGTCTGGAGTCAGAGGCTCTGGGTTTAAGGCACAAAAAGAGCTTGGTGAATTTCCTAACTGAGCAAAAGCCAGGAGATAGGCAACGACATCATGAAATGCACCAACAATTTGCAGGCTTAGGCGGAGAGCTTTGAGAGCAGCCTGCAACCAAGACACACGCGCAAAGAAAAAATCATTCAGACAACTGGCCTTCAAAAAATACATTAAAGTAGGAAATATTTTTGAGCAAGTGTGATTTTGCTGTCAGCTGTATCACTTGGACTGCAGTCCTAGCGATGGATACACCCAGATCCAGATAACAGGACCTTTGCTGAAGAATTAATTTTTACATCCCATCTCCTTTCCACTAGTGAGGAAGGAATGGGAGCACTAATGGATGCTGCTACTCAGACACATTTGTCCCCTGGCCACAATAGCTGTCACAAAGTGAGACTTCTCAGGATGGTCCCCAAGACAGAAGTTTGTGACTGCAGCCCTAATTCAAGCTGGATGATCTGCATGGCCTCTCAGTCCCAAAGATCAGCATCAAGTGCAGGGTTTAATTTAGGCTCAGGGTAGTGCTCACATCTGTCAGTGTACCATCTGGTGTCACAGCCTCTGGTTTAGAAACTGCTACCCCGGTGCCTCACAATAGTCTTTTTCACTGTTTATTTCTCTCCAAACAGCTTCCTTTTGCTGGAGGCAGAAAAGATAGCATGAGGAAAATGCATACTGTTTCCTTTCCCTCACTAGAGTCTTCCCTGCAGCACGGCCATGGTAAGCCCAGGGACCTCCTTCTCCCTGTCCTGTTTCCTCAGACTGAGAGAAGGAGGTAGAGAAAAGTAAAAGCACATAAAGGTCATGATCTGTCACTTCTATATATGAGGGGACAAATATTAGAATAGCTCAGCTGGAAGGCACCCACAAAGACCAGTCAGTCCAACTGCCTGACCACTCCAGGACTAACAAAAGTTACAAATCAAATGTCTCTTGAGCACAGACAGGCACAGGGTATCACCCATCTCTCTAGGCAGTCTGTTCCAATGTTTGACCACTTTCATGGTAAAGAAATGTTTCCTAATGCTTAGTCTGGTCCTCTTCTGGCACACCTTTGTACCCTTCCCATCCTGCCATTGGTACCAGGACGCAGAGCTCAGCACCTCCCTCTGCTTCCCCTCCTCAGAGAGCTGCAGATAGGAGTGAGGTTCCCTCTAAACCAAAAGGACAAAAGGTCTCTCCTTCCTGGCAGGCATTCCTCGTTAGCTCTCTTCATCACTGGCACATCCTAGCTGAACCCAGATCAAAAACACTGACATATTTCTCCACCTCCAACAACAAGAAGTACTGTAACGCATGTGTAAAGATGTGAATGGTCTACCAACTAGAACAAAATCTCTTTTACCATTAGCAAATACTGACCTTCTCTGAAAGCATCTTGAACATAATCAGCACTTCAGTAGGGTGAGGGATGAACCACAAATTAAGGAAGGTGCATCCATCTGGGGACAGCAAATAGTGTGGTCGAGGATGGAAGAATCTGAGTGATTGCAAGAAGGAAGAGATGCTTAGCATTTTGAAACTCCATTTCTCCTTGACACTTCCCAGAAACATGTATTTTTTAAGTTTGATGAAGCTGTTACTTGGACATAGGATTTGCCTCTAAGTTTTGGAGCAGGTGTGTTTTACATTATTTAACTTTGATGTGTAAAATACAAGCTAAAGGTTGGACCTAAAAAAACTGCTGAATTCAACAGAAATTTTCTTTGGTTTTACAACCAAGTTATAAAACACCTCAGTTGAGAAATTCTACAGCAGCACTTTTGAGTTAAGCTCAGCCACCTACTCCAGTGGCCCTTGTGTATCAAAACAGTACTGATTATTGAAAATTGACAAGAAAAGATCAGGCATGCAGAGATGCACCACAATATGCTCTGGAAGGGACATCATCTCAGATGGGAGCCCAATGACAGCTCCTCCAAAGACCTAGCTACTCCATCCAAGGCACCAAGAAGCCCCAATCCTCATAAATCCCAGGAGATGTGAATTGCATTCAGCACCTGTGGGAAGCAGACACAGGTTCGGAAGAATTGCCCCCTTGCTCTTTAATGCAAGAGGCAAAGAAGCAGAGTGCAGTTGTTTTACCTTATTTCCCCAACTTTGTCGTCTTCAAAATTAAAAAACATTGATTTATCAGAGCCAGGCCCCTTCCTACCATGTCAAAGAAAATTAGTCTCCAAAGAGTGACCAACACATCTAATTTATAAAGCTGGGATGTGAGCTGCTCCGTGTAGGGCACTCAGAGCCTCTTACCCAGGAACGCGCTTCAGCTCTGCAGAATGGGAGACAGATAAGGCAAAGCAGCAGGCGTACAGATAGATACTAGATAATTGTATTAAAAAAATAATGTGCAGTTACTAGTAGGCAGCCAGTCTTTTTTTTTTTTTTTCCCAGAAGATATTCAAATACATTTATTGTAGGAATAATGTACTCCCCTGTTATAATATACAAGGTATCATTTCTTGTACATGAGGTACAATGTGCAGTCAGTACATTCTAAAATAAGACATAAATTCAGCCTGGAAATTAAGCTCAGCTTGTTCTGAAGTGAGTTTTACAGGGTTTTAAATCTTGATATATGTATTTTTTTCTTTTGTCTGCGAAAAGCAAAGCTGAATGCCAAAAAAATAGACCTTTGGTTTAGATGGGATGGAGGAACAAAAGGTTAAATACCCTGTGTTGTAAGCACGGAAATTATATTTGGGCAGGGTTTGTTTGACCAGCTGCCTCTCACTAATTTTTGCAGAACAATGGTAAGCACAAACTGCACCGAAGGAAACTGCAAGTGACGCTTTTCAGAGTGAGAGCAGCACTCACACTGTATAGCTTTGTTTCCTCCTCCTGACATCACAGCCTGTGAACAACACCAGAAGAGAGAGCAAACACGGATGCAGAAGCACACACGCTGCCCAGATGCGTTCTGTCTTTACAGAGTTGAGGGGACAAGGGCTAGAGTCTGTCATAACTGCCATGCTGCTCCAGCACACTGTGCTAATTACACACGTGGCTAATTTGCAGCCACGGCTGCAATGGAGCCCAGTGGTGTGTGGCCCTGGTACCTTGTTTCTCCAGGAGGAAAATAAGGACATCTCATAGCATCAATGTGAACATGGGTGCTGCCAACCCCAGCACCACTAGACTTGATATTAAGAAGAAATTCTTTACTGTGAGGGTGGTGAGATACTGGAACAGGTTGCCAGTGAGGCTGTGGATGCCCCCTCCCTTGAAGCATTTAAGGCCAGGTTGGATGGGGCTGTGAGCAACCTGGTATAGAGGGAGGTGTCCCTGCCTGTAGCAGGGGGATTGGAACCAGATGATCTTAAGGGTCCATTCCAACCCAAACCATCTCTCAGGAGAACACAACATAATCCTAGCTAAAGCCTAAAAACCAAACCCAAGATATGCTATATTTGGTCACACAGATCCTATAGCATCTAAAAGTGTACGGCTAAGAACAGTGACCTAGTTGTTCGAGTTTTTTAATGCCAATCTAGGAACAAAGAAACAGGCTGGGGGAAGGGAAGAACAGGATGGTACTGCCGCACAAAAACCACAGCACCACATTTTCCTCTTTCTTCCTGCTTCTCACAGTTACCTCTAGGACAGCACCTGCTGAAGGACTTTTTCATTACCTTCTGTATGATACGACCTGCACTGCACCTGAGTGCTCCTGCCCTTTTCTCAATTCTGCTCACGCAGGGTTTCCTGGTGAGGGTGGGCACAGGGCAGGTGCCCACAGCCCCCCCTTCATCCCACTGCATCTGGGCTCTGCAGCGAGAGATGGCAGAATCGGCAGGACAAGGGGCTTCATCTGGCCAAATGCAGGTGCTTATCATATGAGCACCTCCCTTTACCGTATGAGTTGCTGGAGAGAGCCAGAGGCATTGTTAGCACACAATTCATATGGATCTTAAACAGGTCAGGTGCATGACTCATCCTTTTAAACCACCTGTAGACACTCTGGGAAGCCTTATCAAAAACAGGCATCTGAAGTTAGATAGGCTCTTCTGGAACATTTCTGTCGATATTAATGAACTTCAGGCTTCTGAAAATGTATAGATATGCAAATAGATTTTCATTATAAATATTTCTATTCTCATTTCTTCTGCATCTTTTCCAGAATCTGTCCTTCCCTTTGCTCTTTATTCCATTATTCTTTTTTTCCCACCGTTCTTCTTCTTCCCCCCATCAGTCTGCCTCCACCACTGCACCGAACAACCATCCTGCAGACCACATCCACATTTCTCCCACCCATCTGCTGCTCCTTCCCACTGGGAGGGATGGAGAGCACACGACCTGCTCCAAGTGGCCAGCAGCCACAAATGCAGGCAGCGCTGAGGATTGCTTAGAAGATAAGAAAGCAATTGAATTAACATCCTACTACAACGTTCTAAATGCAGGCAAGATGGAAGCTAAATTTCTGCTTTCATTATAACTAATTGACAGTTGCTGTCTACACAATGTTTCTTAGCTCTTGCTAAACAGCAACAGAAAATGAAACATTAACCAGTAGTAACTGATAAGGCAAGGATGAAAAAAGTACAGAAGGGTTGAGAAGGCAGGATCCACTTTCAATTAAAGCCTCTCCTACTGCTCCCTGCAGCTAAGATGACTTTCTAGCACAAATGCCCATTTCTGAGCTTCCCAGGAAAGGAGTGAGACTGAGCCAGGGGCGTGTTGCAGCCATATCCACACCAGCTGCTTTCCAAGCACTTCCATTTTAACTGCCTCCAGTAGGTAGGGGTTTGCATTTCATTTGTGTTACAAGTTAAAATACTGGTATTGCACTTTTTGAAGAACTGTAGAAGTATAATCCTGTAAAGTATTCCAGTGCATTGAACCATTTACTTGCTGATGAAAAGTCACAGGACCAAGAAACACAAGCCACTCTCTGATAAGAGTACATGATGTTGGATATCCCACCAGAGGCAGTGTTCCTCCATTCCTTCTCTGTTGCAGGACAGATACATCTGAGATGCACCATAGCCTTCTTTGCTAGATGTCCAGGGTGTAGCAGGTAGCACAAAGACAGTAGGAGTTGTAGGTATTCTTAGACATTAAAGGTAAAGGCTGTAGATCTACAGGTTCTGCAGCCAAACTCAGCTTCTCTCAGCTGAGAGAACTCAGCTCTCAGCAAATAAGTCATGTTTGATTTAGCCCTTGCTAATAAACTAGGTTAGAGAACAAAACAGCTGCTGTGACAAGGAACCTCTCTTGGTTCCAGCTCCCAAATGAGTTCCAAGAAGCGCAACCATGAACTGTCACCGTGAACTGTGTGAATGCACTGGGTGTGAGGGGTAGCCTGAGCTTGGAACATAGTAAAATAGTTTGCTTCTAGGTTTACTGTAATGTCTTGGTACCATGTTCAGAGAAAGCTCCTTCTAAAACTAACTGTCTTTTATATGGCCTATGTACAACTTTCTGTGATTGTATGCAAAATACTGTTGAGCTGAAAAGCTTTTGAGGAAATCTGAGGTGGGAGTACAAAATGCAGTGACTTAGACAATATGTAATGAAAGTAGGAAAATAATAGAAACAAAAGACCCACATCTCAAGATTGTGGTGGGGCTACTCCCCAGCAACTAGAAACCCGAGCTACCTAAGGCTGGTATATATCCAAAAACCTACAACTGAGATGGAGTTAAACAACAGAGAGATGTCAACAATCCTGTGGTGATTACAGGGTTGAACCATACTTTATGACTTGTTTGGCTTGTAACCACATTCCCAAGCTTTGTTATCAGAACTAAAGCTCTTGATTGAACATTAACAAATATTCTTTTCTGTGCTTGCAACTGAGCCTCTCAATTGCTGGGGAGAAGATGAATAAGAGCAAAACCAGTGTACTGGGTGACTACTTTCACATCCCAAATCATCTGCTGGCTGATGCTAACTTGGTCATCTCAGAGGCTGACATACAGTCAGCAAAAGGGCTTGCTTAAGTTTTGAGGAAGGAGATCCTTGTAACATGGCCAAACAAACGTCTCTTTTGAAAGCAGCAGATGATTTAGGGTCACACCCTTGTCTCCAGTGCACTCTTCCTCTCCCTAACTTCTGACAAGTCACATGCCTGTTACTGACTTACTAACAGTTTTCAGTTCAGTCTTAAATAAAGAAAAAATTAAAGGACAGGACAATAACTTCAATACGTATACTTAATCACTGAAGCAGAGGATTTCCATCCTGAAAATGCAGTCCTCTACTTGTTTCCTATAAAATACAGTTTTGGGACTAGAGGCAAGAACATCTCTGAGGTTTTCCTCCTTTGTATGCCAGCTTTTGCAGGAGACTGACTGTGCACATTCTCTGTACATCTAAACTGCTTGCAGTCTGGCAGAACACACTGCTCAGAGCACCCTTAGGCTATCATTCCCCATACAAACATGTAGTCATTCACATTTGCTAAGTAATATGCACTGATTGAGGGCCATGGCCCCCAGAAACACATTTTCAAAGATGACACAAACCTGGGATCAGCTGCAAAGTTTTCCTTTAACTCTTGCTCTCTTTTTCCTTGAGAGAGTCCAATTATAAAGTACTTGTCTCTGACAACAGGGAAATCATCTAAGAGGCTTCTTAGGCTATTGTAGAACGCAATGAGCTGACCTCGCAGGGCGTGCTGGGACACACGCTGATTCATCCTAAAAAGGTGTAACATATGATTAAAATACACAGTATTGTGCAGGGCATCACCTTCCCAAATAAGTACTGTCTTTGTTGAACCTAACACCTTTCTGTAAGGACATCCCTTACAACTTCTCTGCTAAAAATTACAGCCTATGTTTCTTCCATAGTAAGAAAACTAGAGGGATAAAAATCAGTTTCTTCCATAGTGAGACAACTAAAGGGATAAAAATCACTAAAGTGGCATTTAGGACCCAAATAAAATTTTGGCTTGTCATCAGACTAATGTCTTTACAATGCTCTAGAAGCATCCACAAATTAATACGTCAACTGCTTTGTGGTAGTTATTGCTTACATAACAATAAGGAAGCTGAAGCAGGAAGGAGAAAAGCAGTCTGATGAGTTAATTGCAGAACTGCAATTAGACGTTGTGACTCTGAGTCAGATTTCACAATCACTCAGGCAGCACTGAAAGTCCAGCCCTGGCTGAACACTACCTCCAGACTGACCTGATTAGCCTTACCTACATCTTGGATAAGCTGTACCAGGGTTGGAGGTAGCCTGCCCAGTTTGGTCCACGCTTGTGAAACCAAAGGGTGAGCTGCAGAATTTCCCTTTCCCATATTGTACAATTTTACAGTGCAATAGACATGTCTTACAAATCCAAGAGTCTACCTTATTTGCCAAACATACTGAAACAGCTGCCCTACTTGCAGCTTGTTCCAGGGCTCCTTGGAAAAACTCTATCTGAAACTCTACTTTCTTCCAAGTTATTTTACAAAGTAGATGAAAATCACAGGACAGTACATCAACACTATTCCATTCTCTTATCCACTGTGGATAATTTTCACTAATTTTGACAATATTTCATGGCCTTTCTGCACTTGACTCACTACCCTGTAAACAGCCCTTTCCCTTCATAAAGAAAGTAAGTGGCATATTTCCTCCTCATCCAGCAATTCATCTTGTACTGCCTGTAACATGATCACTAAACCACTCTAAGTGTTTTAATTTTTCTTATTTTGCAGAATGGCCTACAGGTCTATTCATAATATTCTGAAAAGAAAGTTCATAAGTTCATATTATCCACATGAAACAGAAAGCCCCAGCACAAGAGTTATGTTTAAAACATGATGTGTTTTCATGGATATGTCTATACCAGATATAAATTGATTATATGCTAGACATACAGTAATTTTCTATATCAGATATACTTACTTAAGACAATATTCAGCAATAATGTCTCTTTTCAGTTGCAGAATTTCATCCTATAATGAGACAATATTTTCAAGTAGGACTTAGATGTGCTGGAAATCTAACTAAGCTCAAACTACTTGTTACATTACAACATTACAGATATCTCACCATTATAATTCCAAAACTGCAAGGAGGATAAATGTTGAGAAATATTTCAACCAGAATGACAGATAAAGCCAACATTTAAGGCAGTCTTGTAAATAAATCCAGAATTATTCTATTCACGTCTGGTTTGCCAAATTTTGTTCAAAATTTGTGTAACATTTCCCAAAAGAGTTTGCAGCTAGCAGTTATTTCCTCATACACACATCTTGCCTACCGAGTTGGCAAGGAGGTTATGACAACATTGAACTAAATAAATTCTGTTGACATTCAAAGGTCTGTGCAGAGAGTTTGCTTTTTACTAACTATTAAGTTCTTAATGACCACATCTAATCTAATGTACTCAGCAAAAGATACAGAATCACAAGCAGCTTAATTCAGGATCCATGTATTCACCTTTATCTAGGCACTGGATAAAGAGTGCAAAAGGCCATATCTCTGGCTGTCATGGTATTTATACAATTTTCTATGACTCTCAATTTCTTCTAAAATAGAATGATTATTTTTAAAAAGCTGCTAGAAATAGTTATGGTAGTAAGCCTTCCTCATGCAGTGGCTGTCTCTAGTTAGAACCATTGTTGGGTGATTTATGCATAAAAGCCAAGAACAGTTCTGTACCCAGTATAACTATAGTCACAGAATCACAGAATCATAGAATCACAGAATGGCCAGGGTTGGAAGGGACCTCAAGGATGATGAAGCTCCAACCCCCCTGCCACATGCAGGGCCACCAACCTCCCCATTTAACACCAGACCAGGCTGCCCAGGGCCCCATCCAGTCTGGCCTTGAACACCTCCAGGGATGGAGCGTTCACAACCTCTCTGGGCAGCCTGTTCCAGCACCTCACCACTCTCTGGGTAAAGAATTTCCCCCTGATGTCCGACCTAAATCTCCCCCCCTTCAACTTAAAACCATTTCCCCTCATCCTGCAGTTACCAACCCTTTCAAAGAGTTGATTCCCCTCCCCTCTGTAGGCTTCCTTTAGGTATATGGTATTTACCTTTAGGTAAATGCTGCAATAGTCAGAATTTGCTTCCTTTTTATAGTCAGAGTTTACCTCTTACTTAGTTTGGAAATAGTCTGTGAGCAAACCCTGCTAGTGACCACAGCCTTTAGTTAGCCATGTGACTGCAGACTGCTGTTGCTTTTCATGTACATGTCTGTCACAAGCCCCACAGCCATACCCGCGGGAGAGCATGAGGGAACAGCATAGCAGAAGAAGGTTCTCTTGAGTACCTTCCACCTTCCCTAAGTTGAGACCAGCCTACCGCTGAGGTAAAAATAAAGCATTTCTTAAATATACAAAAATTTTTCTCAGAAAGGGTGGTGAAGCAGTGGCACAGGCTGCCCAGGGAGGTGGTGAAGTCCCCATCCATGAACGTGTTCAAGAAACATGTATATGTGGCACTCAGGGACACAGTTAGTGGGCACGATTGAGATGTGCTGGTGGAGGTTTTTTCCAACCTTAAGAATTCTATGATTCTGTGAAAATTTGCTATTTCCACCTCTACAGTACAACTGCTGGGCTTTCTCCTCCACTTCCATGCAGCACATCTCAAAGCCACTCTCCATGGGCCTTCAAGTCACTCACTACTGATGCTGTGAGGCTGCAGAGCCTGACATGCACACCCTAACCATGTCCCAGCTTTGTAGCCTCCTTCTCCTCATCTACCATCACAAACTGTTCACCAGTGCTCAGATAGCCCACATGTACTTGGTCACTTGCAAGGTAGTTGCTGACCCCCAAAGCCACTTCACAGAGAAACAAATGGAACCCTGAAGACATACAGAAGCTTTTCCTAGACTACACAGGCAGCTGCATTATGAGGCAGGTGATCACAATGGGGTGCTCTATGCTCAGAGGGGTGCCTTAACAGAATATCTTCCTCATTAAAGCTCAGAGTAAGTATAGTGCAATCTCAAAGGTAATGCTTTGCCTTTGCACCAGGAATCAGCAGTCTCTCTCAAAAAGGCTAAGTCTCTTGAGGTACTTACAGGGTTTTGCATTCTGCTGCCCAGCGTTTCTTTCTTATGGATGAAAGTGTTCAGCATCATATCTCGGGGCCCTTGTTTCTCCAGCTGAATGGAAACAAAAGCTTCTGGAGGCCTGACAAGGGAAAAAGAGCAGAAGACCTCAGAAGAATCCCCTCTCAAAAGGTTCCTAAGTGCCACTTGAACTGCTCAAATGACTTAGCTAGATCAAACACAATTTCTCCAACATTATGCATTTTACTAGCTCGTTACACATAACAGAAATAAATGCACTAGATTTTCTGGAGCAGCTACCAGAGACAAGATGAACCTTGGGGTGAGTAGGTGGGCACATGAACATGAAGACCAGGCTCTGCTCTACAGGAGAAGTGGCACAATATTAATAACAGGTTATCTCTACAGGATCTGATGTTTGATGCCTGAGTCCCATTGATAGGGTACAGTTAAAGGATCATAATGCTCAGACTGGTCCACACCAAGAAGTGGGGTGCCTAGGACTGTGTCCTTGTGATTGAAAGCACATCATTACATTTTATTACTGCCAAGGACCAGTGGAATGTAAAGCAGGATGTGCTCTGGATTCGCACATACACCAGACCAACCCCTATCAGTGGTAGGGCTTGGCCAGTCTGTAACAAATACCTGTGAAAGGCTCGGTGCAAATATGAAAAACGCCCAGGAGAAAATGATGTGGCTGGCGTGGCTGCTGGCAGAAGCTGATCCTCTGCTTGGCTCCCAGATACAGAATTTCTTCCACTTGCTGAACTGCTCTGACTTGTTAGACTAACATTTCCTTCCTAAAATATCAAGAATATAAATGTTGTGCTTGCTCTCATAAAGAATGGCAGCTCTTCAAGGTAGATTTGCAATGCTGCATACTCTAATTTACTCTAACTTTATGGTATAATAACTCACTGGGATCACTGAAAGTCACAGAAGAGAAACATTTCTCATGGAACACAGGCATAATGAAGCTGTAGAGGCACACAGTCAGAGGCAGTACTCTATTTATAAATCAGACAACATTCTTGACACCCAATCAGCTACAAATAAAATATGAATACTCCTAAATATTTGCTTTTTCAAATATGTACAAATAGTTCCATACCCACACTGCTTGTAGGGGAAGTGATTTTGCTTCCCCTTGAGCATTCCCAATAGATCCTGTTATGAAGGAAACTAAGAAAATTCTGCATATTTATGAGAAAAAAAACAAAACCACAATTCTAATATTCAAGAAGGAACAAGTGGTACTTTTCTAAGTGTCTGATTTCAAAATTGGCACAGCATGGTCCAGATTTCTCTGGTTTTCCCTATTTGTTGCAAAGAAGCTAAAAATGCACACTTCCCCTGCAAGTCAAGAAAAACTACTGTCTTTTGAGTAGAGAGAAACCAGAAGGAAAAAAAAACACAAAAAAGCCACATGTTGAGAGTGAGTTTATTGAGTCCCTTCTCCTAACTACTACCCTAACTCACAGTAATGCCAGTCTGCAGATGGGTCTGATGAAGAACACCTTGGCTCTGTTCTAGTAGAAAACTGACTTCTTACCCAAAGAATGATTCTTCCCGCTTCACTGTGCAGAGGGAATATCCAACGTGCCTTAGAAATAAATGGACAGACATGTGCAGTGTCATTTCTGACAAAAGAAGCAAGGATTGATTTAGGAAGGAAACAAAGGTTGGAGCTGCTCAGTTCCGCAGAACATTTCAGTGCCACAAGATCTGGTCAGAAATTAACCAGAAAATCTCACACTTGAGAGGGAATGGAAACCAGGGACCAACAAGACCATGGGCTCTTCAGTCCAACGAGCTGGTCAAAAAAAGCCCTGCAAGGCTGCACAGCCAGCTACTCCAGGGATGCATTCTGGGTGCTGCCCAGATTTCCACAAGCTCAGTCTGTTGTTTAAAGCATTCCTGCTCAGCAACATGGAGACAGCTTTGCCAGCATCATACTGAGCAGTTTTCTGGGCAGCCATCAAGACCTCAGCTTGTTTGGGATGATGGATCTCTGCTGCATAACGAGGAGTCACTGACCTCCTTTGTGTTAGCACAGGATACAAACTATGCAGCCATGAAGCAACTTTGTTTCAAGAAGCTTAAAATCTCTGGGGTGAGTTTTAGCCTTAGGAGCACTTTCACTTGTAAGGAAAGAAAATATAATGGAACTATACACTATGCATTTCTCTAGGAACGGCAGTTCATGCTCAGGAGCTTGCAAGTAACAATAGCATAATACATCTTTACCTTTTCTCTGCTCACACTGCTCTGAATGACTCAAAATGAGACAACTGGGAGCCAAGATAAAGTATATTCATCCTTTTTAAACTTACTAAGAAACTAGTCACAATGGGAAATGTTTTAGCTTGGTTGCCTTAGCCTATTCAGCATATCTCTAACAACTTTTGAACCCTCTGCCTAATTTTAAATACATTTGATAGAAGAAGTCTGAATGGTGTAAAGTTCCTTCCAGTTTTGCATAACCAACATCCAGTCAGAGAGGAACCATCCTTCCCCTGGAAAAGGCAAGGAGAGTTTGATTGCTTGCCATCTTACTTGGCCTGCTCAGCTCCCACTGGGTTTCTGGCAGTCAGCATGTATCTGTATACATGCTGATACAAACTTGCCAAAAACAAAGCACTTCTTGCCCAGCTATACAGCAAACGCAGGCACTACTTATATAAAGAATAGGGCTGAGGATACTGCTAGGTGACAAGGGACCATACGGATGCAAGACAAGACAGGACTAAGGGAGTGTGTCCTAAGGAGCATGGAAAGGGATGTCAATGTAAGCACAGAAAAGGCAAGAGAAGACTAAAGAATCTCTGTTTGCCTTAGAAGTTCAAAACTACATACAAATTTGCTTAGCTCATCACTGTAATAGCTGTAATATCTCTGAAAGAGAAATACCTACATAAAAAATGCACCACAGAGCTGTACATCAATGCATCATGTGTGAAGCAAGGGCAGCACCTGAGCTTCACATAAGAAACATAAAATGATGCCTAATATAAGATGAGGAAGATTAATGGCTGGTGACCCAGCAGATTTCTTTTAAACCAACATTATAGCATCAGGCTGGCATAAATATTACCCATTTGAAAAAGTGCTGACCATATTTCTATTTTCAGAAAACAGGAAAAATGCAAACAGCAGGAGATGATGGTATCACCATCCCAGAAAAGTACATATTTCAAGGTCAAATTGTGATTGCTAGCCTTTCTGCATATTGCAAGTTATGAGATTTAATCAATGCATTTTGAATTCAATTCATCTCCAATCTCTTTCAGACCTACCTTGAGGTATATTTTTAGCTATGCTTCATCACTTACCCAACTAATAGACTTTAAATAAAGTCACTGATGTGATACCATTTATTTTTATGTCATATGCTAATAGACAATCACAGCAGTTCCTTCAGTCATCGGTGATGCTGTTCTCAGTGTCGCACAGGATCACCATGCAATTGATTATAAGCAGGATTAACAGGTGCCTTCTTTGGGCTGAGTTTGACAAAACTTGCTAATAGTGCAGTTTGAGGAGAAGGGTGTTAATCACTAACCTTTATGTCCAGGGAATGGGTAAACTGGACCAGGTAACAAAAGGATGCTTGCTGAACAGCTGCCAAAAGAGCATTTTTCTGAATGATCTGGCAGGCAAGGATAAGTTGCATGTTCTTTATTCCAGATGGACACAAGAGCTAAGGAGAGTGAAAACAAAAAATATTTTCATTTTATGCATGAAGTATTTATTAGGCATTGCCTCTACATTTTTGAAGGAAAGTTGCTTTACAGACATCACTTTGTTTTGGATTACTTCAGCTTAATTTAGTAAAATGAAGGGGAGAAAGGGAGAACATTCTATTACATTTGTATATGTAGTTATCACTGAAACATGACCAAACGCAGAAACTGAGAAAACAGTTAAATCACTTGTATTTAGTAGGCTATATTCTCAGATCTCCTCTGCAAATCATGATGCTACCAGAGCATGCAGTAAATGCAGACAGGCTGGCAAAGGAGTAGATAGTAAATAAAACAGACCTGATTCTCACACAGAATCACACAGAATGGCAGGGTTGGAAGGGACCTCAAAGATGATGAATCTTCAACTCCCCTGCCACATGCAGGGCCACCAACCTCCCCATTTAATACTAGACCAGGCTGCCCAGGGCCCTATCCAATCCGGCCTTGAACACCTCCAGAGACCGGGCATCCACAACCTCTCTGGGCAGCCTGTTCCAGCACCTCACCACTCTCCCTGTAAAGAACTTAATTTTCCTTGGTAAATTTGTAATTACATGCTGTAGAATACAGGTAATGAGTGAGTTAATGGAAAGAAAATTTTGAGGAGAGTTTTAAAGAATCGTTGAATTTTTATAGAACCATTACAGTTGAAATACATCTGGTCCAACTGCCAATCACTGCCACCATGCCCACTAACCATGCCCCTCAGTACCGCATTCAGATGTTTCTTCAAAACCTACAGGGATGGTGATTCCATTGCCTCCCTGGGCAGAAAAAGAAAGCTCCATGGCGTGGCACCATGCAATACTGGTTTTACACATTCACACAGTAGAGGAAAGGATTAAGTATACAAGATGGTATTGAAGACTAAAGTCATTTTCTTCCTTTAGAGAACTCTCTACATCTAGTCTATGTCTACCGTGTGTGCACATAGCCACACACATCCATCCTGCTTTCTTTAATAAATTTCCTCAGACAAAACTTTGTTGACTTAATGAGTTTAACCTCAGCAAGGATTTCTGTATTAAGCCACACTAAAATCACTTTATAAAACAGTATTTTCATTGAAAAACCAGGTGTAGAGAATTTTATCTAGCATCTTGCAAACACATGACTGAGGCCGTTATCTACCCAGTAAATAAATGACAACATAATAAATATTTGTTGCTTATTCTGGAAATTAATCCATTCACCTGCATAACACCATGTCTTGTCCTGAAACTAAATTTTCCAACGTGAGTGTCGATCTCTTGAATGCTTAATGGTAAGCTACTTGGAATATATCTGCAATAGAAGATTTTTTATAAACACAAAGTATGACACAGAAAGAAGCCAAATTGAAATGAAGCCAAAGTGAAATGAAAATAGTGATTAGTTCAGAAATACTTTCCGTTTATTTACCCTTTACATTTAGATTACATAAGGAAATCTGTTACTCTAGTTCCTAAATAGGTGATCTTAGAATGTTGCTTTACTTTTTGGAAGTAGTTTTGTAAGAAAAAGACTATAACCCATGATGTTTTGTGGTTTATGATGATTCTTCAGCTTCTCCTAGATAATCCTGGTCTAAACCATTGAAAAATCTGTTTGTTTATTGTGCTGGTATCTTGTTGGTCTTCCATTGTTTCCTAACTCTTTTTTGTGCTGCCCTATCTCCTGTAATCTGATGTCCACCACTGCCCACAGTGCAATTCACAGCTGAAATTTCATTCCAGGTTGCTTGCAATTGCTAAACTAACTTGAAATCTGCAGAAACAGATTTCTGCAGCAAGTAAGCATGTACACAAGTGAATGGGAAGCAAGTAATAGCACACGACTGCAAGTGGTACACACAAAGGTAAAAAGAGAGCCCTTGCACCTATGTTAGGAAATGACAGGAATACCCTTCCTAAATTTAGTAAGAAAATTCACAGGTTGTTGCCTTTCTTCATCTTAAAGCTTGGTCTAAAACACACACAGATAAACAAAGTGTGTATGTGTAATTACAAACATGTGTATATTGTGTATGTACATGTATTTGCTATACACAAATACACATATATGTAAATACAAACATACATATGAACTCTTTAAAGAGTAAAGATGGCCTGTTGTGCATCCTCTGCTTTGAAGAGAATGCATTTTAGTTCCAAAATTGCCACAGTTGCATGCAAATTCAGTGCTACCTTGCTTTCACTGCTCAATGGCTTCAAATTAGAAGTATTTGATCTCAAACTCTACAGAAAAAGAGATCATGTAGCATTTTACATTTCTTACCTGAATAATTTTGTATGTTTTATGCATGGAAGTTTTTATATTTTAGCCTAATCTATTTGAAGACTTGATCACATCCAATCTAGAAAAGACTATGTTCTCTGAAACACAAAGAAGTTCAGTCTACCTGTCAACACAGCTGTCATCTTCCAGGAGAGAGGTAATAAATGTTGGTGGCAGATGGTCCGCTTTCTCCTTGTGAAGAGCAGATTCAAATTGCACTGGCCTCAGATACAAATGGAACTCCCCAAAACCTGCTTCCATTGCAAAAGCCTTATATAAGCTAGAAAGGAAAGAAAAAAAAAAAAAAAAAAAAAACAAGCAACAAAACCACACAAAAACATGGATGCATTTCAAAAACAATTTTTCTCTCTGTTTAAGTAATGCTCGCTTAGAAATCTACATCCAGAAGGTTCATTTCAAGAAGAAATCTGCATCCAACTTTAAACATTTATTGTCATCTCAAGTGTTATGGCAAATGAGCATTCCACCCTGAGAGCTGATTTTTGCTTAGTATTGACAGTTCAATCAGCATAGATTGAACTACAGAGTTATATATATGAACTTGGAGTTACAAACAAAGGACAGTAAGTCGAGAGTTTATGACATTACATAGAAAAATCAAGGAAAAGGTGCTAAATGTTCTATTTAGAAGGGATTGACAGAGGGGAAGACAGCTTTAGGCTAGGAACTAGAAGGAGGGCAGATTGCAAAAGAAGTTTCATAGCCAAGCAGAACTCAGACACGTTATTACTATGAAAATAGTAATTTTATAACTTAAGAGAGCTTTATTCTCAGTGTGACACAATCCCAGCAGTATCTCTGCAGTACAACAAAAGACCAGGACAGTCGACCAGCAGTAAACACTGTCTAGATGCAACCAGTAGTTCAGGAGGCCTCTAAAGCCCCAGGTGCCTGAAGTTGGACACAGTCTATACTCCCTCCCTAGGGATCTATCAGTCTCTTCCTTCAGATGCAAAACCACAAAAACACAGAAAATCTGATCTGTGATCCTTCTTTTCATATAGTATAAGAAGATGTTATAAAGAGAAAATTTCTTTTTGAAACAGACTGCGAAGAAATAAGATAATCCCTTGCTTCCTGCTAACATCTACAGGCAGGTGTTTTATCAATCAAGAAAACATGTCAAAGAGAAGTTAAGGTGTGAGAACGTGATAAAGACACAAATAGGACCCAGAAGTCACAGTTCCCAGTTCTTTAAAAACATGTAGAATTCTCTGCCTGCAAAGTTACAGAAAGAAAAGGGCAGAAGACAAAACAGGATATGGAGGACACCATGAACATCAATCCATAATTATACAAATCAGCTCTAAGGTGGAACAAAACCCTCTGTAATGACTACAAATGCTGATCTCACAGGTAACAAAATACAAATGCATGGATAGCCTTTACAGCACAAACAGCAATACACAGATAAGCTTACTAGTACTGTGCAAAGGAAAAAAAATAGAGAAAAAGGAAAGATATCAAAAAAGTGAATATATTAAAAAAAAAGAGAGAGAGAGAGAGAGAGAGAAGCAAAATTCACACTAAATTGGCATTGTTTAGTTGTACCAAATCATGTCCTTTTTCTTTTCACTAGATAATCGAAGGTAAAGATTGAAAGACTGAGGAACAAAGAGAAGCAACAAGGGCTATTAGGAATAGTGCATACAACTTAAATATGTTTTTATAGACAGAAAGGAGCTTCAGGAATGAACAGATAGGCAAGTGATGGGAGTAATTCTTGCAAATCTCCCAAAAGTCTGGTAGAACCTATAGTATGAGACAAGAGGAATCTATAAATGTATGTGCACTCATTTCATGTTGCTCTGCACAGCAGGAAGAAAGATTACCAGCCTTTCTGATGCTTCAGTCTGAATCTGAGTTGATATTATAATGAACAGTGAATTTCATCATATCATGTGAGGGTGTAAAAATAGCCCCTCAAAATGTCACCCTGAATAAACTATGTATGTTTATACTGATATTTAGGCTGACTTAATCATCTTCTATTAAATGAAGATAGTGTTATGCTTAATGACCTTGCATATGCATTGTGAAATCTTACTTTCTGACATAACTTTCTACTGAATTCCCATCCTTTGCCAGAAAAAAAAGACAATTTCCTGCTGCCTTTCAGGGAATTCTAAGTATGTCACCTCAGGTGAGTAGGTCTTAGCCTTCTTCACAAAACAAATGCAGCCACATAATCAATCCGTCAGCTCATCTATCTCCTCTAGATAACTTCTAAATCAGTTGGTGAGCACCAATGAAATCTGACATGGAGACAGGGCTTTTGAAATATTAAGTTCTTATAGGCTTCAAGAAAAAAAGGTGATTTTATATTGATTTTTCCAGCTAAATGAAAAGTTGCACTATAACCTTACTCCTTGTTAATTACCAGAAAATTTATGTGAGAGCATGTATGAGTATTGGAACACAGAGATAACCAAAGCAGAGTAATAAGTTTAATTAGAATTAGACCTCATTATGACCTTCCAATCTTTAAAGGGAGATTACAAACAGGAGGGAAATAAATTTTTTACATGGGTAGATAGTAATAGGACAAGGGGGAATGGTTTTAAACTAAAGGAAGGGAGATTTACATTAGATGTCAGGGGGAAGCTTTTCACTCAGAGAGTGGTGAGGTGTTGGGACAGGTTGCCAAGACAGGCTGTGGATGCCCTGCCCCTGGAGGTGTTCAAGGCCAGTTTGAATGGGGCCCTGGCCAATCTAATCATGGCAGGGGATTGGACCTTGATGATCCTTGAGGTCCCTTCCTACCCAACCTATTCTATGATATGATTCTATGATTTTATGATACATCTAGGTTTTTAGCTGCTGAAAATAAATGCTTCTGACTTTTTTAATTTGGAGTTCACATTTTACAGAGGAAAGCTGGATAAAGAGTTGTTACAAGGGGAAAATATGGCTGAAGGGTCATCTGTCCAAAATGCACAACTTTGCTATTGCATGAAATCATGACAAATACTTTCATACATGAATTAAGCTACATTTTAAAATTATGTTCATTTTCTTCCCTCAGCTCTTTATGTTCCAGAACTTTTTTTGTCTGATTCTTAGAAATCTCCTTTTAATTTTTAGTTTAAATTTATTCACAGTGATTAGCTCCATTTGTTCTGCTGCCAAAATTGCCCCTAAATAGCTGTTCTCCATTCCCAATGCTTATCTTCCCAATGTATTTATAGAGAACAATCATATCTTCTCTCAGACTTCATTTTGCTAGGACAAACAAGCCAAGATATTTCATTTACTTCTGTAAAATGCATTCTCTATTTCCCCTCATCATCCTATTAGATCATTTCTGCTTCCATTCCATTCTGCATTTATCTTTCCTGAAGATAAATCTCGAAACTATACTTAATAATCCGGGTGAAGCCTCGCCAGAATCACATAAAAGGCATCAGTTCTGATCTCCATGGAAAACAAAACTCATTGCCTGATTCACAGTAGGATATCGTGACTTCCTCCCCCATCACAGTTGCAATATGTAGTTATTCAATTGCCAGCTATACACCCAGTTCTTCCTCCTCCTGTTTCCAAAGAAGTTTACAGGAGAATTGCCTATTGTTATGCATAGCCTTAAGCTTTGTGTTAGTGATGTTTATCTCCTTCCTGCTACTTCATACCTTAGAACTACGCGTTCTTTCTAATATCTTTCTAAGATATTTCATTTATTTTCTGTATCAGTTTTATCTTCCACCACTCTAATGTCCTGATTGTAATAACATGCCCTTATACTTTCTACTTAACTCATTAATAAAAATGTGAGATAATATGCAGCTGAGCAAGGAGAACTTCAGTAACAACTTGCATCCAAGACAGCAGGTCAACACTATCCTGCAGAGGATAGATCTCCCCTTTAGCTCAGCCCTTATCTTCCTTGTTTCTCTGTACAAATGTCATTTTCTCCAGCTTACGTGATAATTTCCTTAATGCATGACACTGATTTCCTTTGTGTAGAATATTTTACTTTATCCTCTGCAAGGATCAGTACATCCAGGACAATCTTTACGCTTTCCTATTTCCGGTAGTGAACAAAGCTTATATGCACTTCCTGCGTGATTTTTGTTATATTTTAATACTGTTCATAAGAAGGTGATTGAGGCAATCTTCACTGAAACAGCAGATTCCTCCTGCTGCTCCATCTTTTGACAAAATTTCATTGAATCACAGAACTCCCATTTTCACTGGGCAAAGGGCCTGTTCTGTTAAGCCTTGATTTTTCTCTCAGCTTATGAAACTAATAAACACCTTGCAAACCCCAGACACTCTCTTTCCACATATTGGATAAAAATATTTCCCACAACACAAATGCATGTGCTCTCTCTCTGACTTTTTCCAACTATACTAACTGACCAATTTGAAAGGATTTACTTTTCCCCTCCAAACTGCCTCTCTCACGTCCTCATAGCTAAACCTGCACTGTCAATCCACCAACCTGGCTAACTGTGAGCTCTCTGTTGCCACCTCAATCAACCGATGCCGGAGTGTGATCAATTCCAGGAGCAAGGAGAATGAATCCAGGATAAAGAGCTGCCTTTCTCTGCCTTCTTTTCTTTCTTCATCTGCTCTCTCCTCTAATAGTGACAAAGCAATGTCTTGCACCAGCACAGGGTCCTCTATGAGTATCTCTGCAAACAACTGGAAGGTAAGTGCAAAAAAATGTTAATGCAAGTGTAATTCATACAAAGACAACAAAAGGCCTTTGAATATTTTTTCTGGAGTAAATCGTGATTGGAATTGCTTCTGACATGCAACACATGCAAGGTCAGGACTGGGTCCACTCTGACCTCTGAAAATATACTGGAGTTTTGGCACTTGCTTCAAAGGTACAGTCATTGAATTCATAAACTTTACTTTCTTCAAAGGACTTTCCAATTCCTGGAATACACAATATTTGCCCTTTTTTTTTATTTTAATAAAAATTCAGAAGACTTTCAGAGGTATGCATCCTTCTAAGGCAGGGACTCTGTGACTGGGTTCACATTACTATGTGCTGCTATTCCTCTTACACTGAGCGTGTACTTGTACATATGTACAAGTATGATGCTCCCAAAATGGGGGCAGCAACTCATCTAGACTACTGGAATGGTGGAAGGACCCAAAGGAGCAGCAATATCAGGAATGGAAAATGATGAAAGGCTACAGCTTGGTAAAGTGGAGAGCCAGAAAGAAGAAAATGGCTGCTGTGCTTTGGAAGAAGTGGCAGAAACAGCTTTTGGCTCTTTGTGAAGAAAAAGATGCTCTGTCTCCAGCTGTCACAATTTGCACAACCATACTACCCTGCTTCTGTCAGGCAGATTGTCATGGCCACTGCTGTAACTGAATGGATTCATGCTTTGCCATCTGTGATGAGTGAATCACAGAATATGAGGAAATCTGAAGCCAGACGTGCTGTTATTAGTAATAAATTCTAGATTTCAACACCTGCCATTTACTAAATCTTAAGGGCTACACTGAAAAAAAAACATTTTGAAATGACCACAACCCAAAGACAAGTGTCAGAAATTGTGCAACATTTTTCAGTTTGTCCCTCTTCCCCAACGTGCTTTTGTAACTGTGACTCTGGATAGGTGGGACACAGCAACCTATGTGCTTCCTCCCAGAGCTGCTACAAAAACCATGCTCCCCATTTCCAGAGAGAGCAAGAGCAAATAAGCTTAGATTCCATTAAAGCAAATCTATGCTAGACTTTAAAGAGAACTTGGTGATGCTGGGGAAGCATGAGAATAGACCAGTTGGGTGAGTCTATCAAATGGTGTGTTTATGAACAGAACAGCTCTTGATCTCATAGAATAATTTGAGTTGGAATCGTTTGATTGGAAGGGACCTTTAAAGGCCATCTCGTCCAACTTCCCTACAATGAACAGGGATACTTACAGCTAGATCGGGCTGCTCAGAGCCCCAACCAGCCTGATCTTGAATGTCTCCAGGGACAGGGCTTCCACCACCTCTCTGGGCAACCTCTTCTGAATAGCTGATCATGGCTTGGGTAAGAGAAACATCTCTCATCTTCCCAAGTACATGTTGCAAGCCCTGCAGCATCTGTACCTTGCAGCTAGGTAACTTGTTTATTATGAAGTTGAAAGACGTTTAGGAAGTCAAATGGGGAATACATATTGGATCTTGTAAAACCTTCTTCAGTGAAAAGTTGGAAAAACATGAAAGAATATGGTCAAAGGTCACAAATGGAGCAGTTCAGGAAGGTCAGAAATGTTTATTTTGTAAAAATGAGCCAAAAAAACACCCCAGTGTGACAATACAGAGACTCACTCATCATGACTATGCAAATGGAAACCAAACTAAATTCATGCTGGCAAAGGTAAATTTCCTAAAATATGCTTGACTGCAACAGTCTTAGTGTTTTCTAAACATTGCCTTCTTGTGTGCATTTTTCTCATCCACAGCTTGTCTTAGAGAAAAGGAATGGAAAAGAAGTTTCTCCTTCTGCCTTGGCAATAGCAGAGCAGTAACTTTAAGATCTATACATAGATCTCTGCCACTGATTTCTAGGATTCGAAACTAAAAAAAAAAAAAAAAAAAAATCATTTGTCATCTGCAATGTGCAGAAGGATTGGAGAACTGCCAGAGGATTTTATTGGCATCAAAGAGATGCTGGATAAGAAATTCTTGGGATTTGTACAATGGCAGGGCAAGAAAGTATCTGAAATGGCTACGCCCTTCTGCCTTGCATAGGTCTCTATTTTCTTGCCCACCACTGTCTCCACTGCAGGTAATGTGACAGTGAGAGCGAGTAGCTCCTTGTGCCCACTTCAAGTGCTCAGATCCAAATCAAACACAAACTGCTTAGTCCAGAGATATTTCTGCAGTAACACTGGTTCTGATTTGATTCATGTTACAGATATACCAGTGCACACAAACTTCACATCTTGTCTTCCAATTGAACATGGTGCAATTGCATATTTTCTGGTGCAATTGCATATTTTCATTTAATTTATGTTGGCCAAACTTGGCAGGAATTAAAGCGTAGCATATCAGTACCTAATGAGCCTTTCCAAAATTTAGTGATGTGCTCAAGAATGTAACTATATTATGAACTTGTAGACAAAAGAGATAAATTCATTTATTTTTCATTTCTTGCTGTCAGCACTAACTAAGCTGGCTAAAAAAATAATAAAAATACAAAAAACAACCTGACAGAGACATCTAGCATCAGTAATTTCATTCACAATAATTAGTATTTATAAAACTATAACCAGCCAAGTTAAGAGTCTTACATCAGGAAATGATGCACATTATAGTAATAACCAGCTCCACCTATAACAATATTTGCTTTAATGTCCAGTCTTTTTTGTTACTGATGTTTAAGAACTGTATATGCACAAATGCAAAACCTGGAGACTTACTGTGATCTCATCCTGCTTTAAAATGTCTGTATTTAGCCTCTCCCTAATATGACTGCTCTTATTTTATACTAGTGTGAGATCAAGAGTTCTACCTGTGTTCTTTCACAGAAATACAGACATTTTATTTTAAAGATGGATGGTACGGATCTTCTCCAAGCTTGAAAAAAATAACTGGCCTGATATTAAGAATCACATACCTAATACTAGCCATGAAGTATATCAGTTGAACATAAATTGAACTGGGCTGGGATTTGGCTGTAAACAGTTACTTCCAACACAAGCAAAAGTGGAACTTACATCTTTTTGAATCTGAGAGCTGTAGAAAGATTCTGGCTTTTCCATAGTCAGCCATTCATCAAGTACCAGCTGAAGCACTTTTTTTTCTAGCTTAATTGCTCTACTGGCTGTTTTGGGTCTAGAGATGCTGTAGAACTCCTGGTAGATACACTCCAGAGCCTTGGGGATTGAGCACACCAGACCAAGAGAAGGATGAAACTCCAGCAAATAAATATTCTTCGAAGTAGCACTTAAAAATAACAAAAATAAATAAATAAATAATGACAACAAAAAGAACAAAGCTCTCAAATAAGGAAACTCTGAAATTGCTTAATTGGCAAGAATAAATTGCAATGGCTTTAGCTGTAGATCAGAAATCAATCTTCAAATCTAAAAATAGAGCTGAAGCCTTAATAAACATAATTATGTTGGAACACATTTAAGTAGTCTCAATTGCTAATGAAAACAGAATGTTCTAAATTATCTTTTGCTAGCTGATCTGCTTTATTAGCCACATTTTCATGTCTGTTAGCCACATTTTCATGTCATGCCCACGCATTAAAAGTGTCTGCACTTCAAAATTAGGCCTTGAGTAACCAACACAATCAAAATGTGCGTGCAGTAGGAGGAATAGAGGCAAGGGGATTCAGACAGAGGGCAGGGACTCTTGGCTTCTGGGTATGTATCAGCTGCTAAATCCTTCATATAATCCACAATGTTGCATAGCTGCAGGAGGGGGAACGTGGCACAGGTCTGTGTTATGGGTAATACATGGCTCTCGTGTGAAAATACAGTACGTACCTATCCAACTGGACACTTGGGTGAGAATGTGTAACAGACAGTGGCAAGAAGGCAGTGTAAACTGAAAAGCCATGTTTGAATATCAAGGCAGTAAGTCCAAAGCAAGGCTAAAGTTAAACATGCACTTTCACAGTTACTTTATCCACAGGAATATTAATTTCCCACTGTGGTGCAAGATGAATTAAGCAAACCCACTGTCAAAGCAGGGAAGAGCAAAGATGGTGGGGGAGGAATCACTTTTCTTTCTTGAATGTTTTTCTGGCACATCCAATGGTATTCTAAATAGCACAAGACTAAATAACATGAAATATTACTGCCTAATTCACCTTATGACTGTTGTTTTCTCAAACAGTCTTACTTTTCATGTGTTGGCCCTCAATTCTTTTCATCAGTCACAGAAACTAGATCAGAAAGAGTTACTCTCCAGAAAAATAAAAGTGTGAAGTCACTCACCAGCTAGTGTTAAGAGAGACAAGTTGCTTAGTAATCACATTATGAGGAAGTCCAAATTCATTGATGCCACCTTTCTGACCTTTCCGCCAAATCTTGGGGACGTATTCCCTCTGGACATCTATCTAAAAGTTAGCAATAAACACAAATGATATTAGCCAAGAAAATCCAACATCCAATCAGGTATCCCGATTTCTACTCTTCATTTAAACTTAAGCTATAAAAACTTCTACATAATAAATTTATTGTTTTATTTTTATATTATATATATGTTAAAAATTATCATTTCAAGTTGTTTGTATAAATACCCACTCGAGCTGAGTTATTCCTTCTAAAATTATTTTGAAATCTGTCATATTTTTCCTAAATAAACTTAGAGCACCAGTCATGTGTTGTCAGCAACAGTGATGCTGACAACCTTCCAATTCTAACAGCTACCAATATGGCATCATTCATGGCAACAATAGCTTAACAGTGGTCTCTTGCACTGAAATAAAAACTTCCATTTGTAGACCAAAAGATATGTTACAAAGGATAACTTATTAAACTTCTGAACTAGAAACTCAAAGAAGTGAAGTACCTTGTGTCAGGATACAGAGGAAGCTTAGGCAGATTTTAAATGAGAATTAAAATCTGAGAGTTTAAAATGCTGTATCTTAATTATTAGCAAAAGAAATCCCAGCTATCTGAAATATACTGCATTTTAGACTTCAAAGTGCAAATTTTGTTTGTATGTTCTTTGTAAGACCAGAGAATGGACTCTAAACAAGACTCTTTTCTTATCCACTGCATTACAGATCTACACATTATAATTTTGTCCTGCTTCCGCACCTCTCAACTACTGTTTCCTCCTATCTCAGCTGATAGCAGATGTGACTTTAATGTGACACATGAAGCTCTGAACCCTTTCCAGCGCTCTCTTTCTGATACTGATGAAATCATTTCAACTTTCAATTTTTTTATTTCAATTTACAAAGCATGCATAGACTTCACTATCAAACTAGTAGTAACTGAAGTTGGCACTGTAAAGCAGCGCAGGCTACAACCAAAGTTTCACCTCCCGCTCACCCAAGATGGATATACTGTAAATTCAACATACTTGTTGGTTTACTATGTCCCTCAGCAGCTGGGCTTGAAGTTGTAAACAGATGCATTCATCTCTGTAGATGTTCACAAAATATTCAAGCTCAAGATCAAACCGTGGATGTTTATGCATGATGTCAGTTATTGCTTGGGCCAAAGCAAATCTTTCCTCTGGGTCCAAAGCATGTTGGTAGGCCTCTAAGTAAACATCTAGAAGCTGGGGAGGTATTCAGAAACACATTTAGAATTGTTTATTCATCCAAATATTCGTTTCATTTTGGCAAAACATTTCTGAACATGGAAGTTGCCACCTGTATGAAACTTACTGTGACCTGCCATCATGGCATCTGGTTTTTGTCACGGAATATCATAAGACACTTCATCAGAAGGATCAGGAACAGAGCATAGAATGCACAGAATATCTCCTGTCTGCAGGAAATATTTTATTTACACCTTGCCTTGTTATGTTTTTTACTGAAGCATGAAGATTTTTATTCTATATATTCTTCCTCTTGTAAAATAGCAAGTAGCAGATTACTACTTAAAACGCACCTACCATTTTCCAGATCTAATTAATGCTCTTTTTCTTCTCCAGCCCACACATTGTTGTCATGTCTTTGAAAAACAGTTTCCCCTAACCTGAAACTTGCAGATTCATGCAAGACTCTCTGTTATCTCATATAGCAATTAGCATCTCAGTTAATCATGTATTTTTTGAGAAATTCCAATTAATTCAATATGTAATTAAAGATGCAGAAAGTCACATGCCCTCTCCAGACTCCTCTACCAAGAACAGCTGTAAAGCTTTATTGAACTAATGATTTTAATTACAAATTCCCAAAGCCTGGGATGGAAAAAGTGAAGTGTCAAGTACAGCAGCACCTAAATTCTCACTGTAGTACTTTTTGGTCAATAGCAACTATGAGATAGAAAATATGAACTGGGGTTACTATTGCTTTTGGACAAATTGGTCTTATCAATATGAAATGATCTGCAGTAGGTTATTTTGCATTGACACAGAAGTAGAAACTTATCCACGCTACTTTCCATGCTGAACCCATGAAACTGTGGAAGAGGAAGTTGCAAAAGGGCTCAGAAATAACTCGGTAGATAAAAATGCAGATTTCAATGGAAGAAGACAAGTTCTCTGGTTTAGACCTGTCTGAACTGAACTGTTTGGAGGAGGTTAATACAGTGCTTGAGCAATACGTCATAGACAAGTTTTATATTGGCTAAGCCAAGATGTCTCAGCTGCTGAACAAAAGGCTTTTGTTTCCTCACACAGAAAGAATTTTGTCCCAGCTTGGAACAAAGCTAGAGAGACTCAATTCTATTTCATTTGAGTTGAATGCAAGAAACATTCAGGAAAAGCATATTTATACATTTAATTCTGCCTAGAGAGTTGTACTGTGAGAGTGGTTCCAGGATATGCTCCTTGACATTGTTGAAAGAGAATTAGTGCACTGCTGGTGTAGATGCTTCATTCTTCTCTACTGGAATTCCACCCCTTCCACCCCACCCCCCCCCAAAAAAAGCAAGTTTCTTAATACAGAAGATCTGTGATAAAAATAAAAGGTAGATTTGCAGAGGTAATGATGCAGCACTGGAAAGTGAGGTCTATTGGGATGAGAGCAGAAACTTATGGGCTAGGCAATTACATAGCTGTCACACAAGGCACCACTATGAAAACAGGAGAGGGGTCCTATGAGATTCTTAAACTACCTACAACTGTTTTAGTTTAAAAGCTTTTCTATTTAAAGCCTCTTCAGTGGCACACAGGAGATTCCCTAACATCCTCTGGCATTCCTATTCTGAGAACTGCCCTGTGCTATCCCAGGACTGAAAAGAAAACATTTCAAGTATATTAAAGCGACCTTAATTACTGCCTTTTCTCTCTGCTTCTGAAGTGGTCTATCTGCTACTTTACCTGACGTTCTCTTTGTTGTTCTGGGGTCTGGTGAGTCCCATACACAGAATCACAGAATCACAGAATCGTAGGGGTTGGGAGGGACCTCCAGAGATCATCGAGTCCAACCCTCCCTCTCCCCCCCAAAACATCAAGTTCCTCTGGGTCTCCTATTCTGAATTTGTCTAATATCAAGGCTAATCTTTGGGCAAAAACAATATATACACATGTTCCACAGCAAAATACAGACACGTGACTAGATTCAGAGAGGAAAGAGAATGCCTGCAGAATATGCAGCAGCCATAGTAAACAGCAAAGCTACAGTCCACTTAATAGACATAACTAGTATTTTTAAAAAAAAATTTATCCCACAGAAAATCATGGCATTTTTGGCTCAAGTAGATTAACTAAAAAAGAAGAAACAAATTTGTAATGTATATAGTGTTATATATCACTTGTACTGATGAAAGGACTATCTTCTATAGTATATCCTGTAAAATACCTCTCTCCTTTCTTCTGACAAAGGGTAATCCAGCCCAACCAGCTGCAGACTGAACCTCTTCTTTTCGGGACTACAGAATAAAATTGGCATCTGGGACTCTTTGAGGACTCAAGCTCTGCAGGGGTTTACCCCAGCACTCATCATGTAGCCTTGTCCTTCCTAATCATCCCTTACCCTGATGGGCAGTCTCACTGAGACCTTGCAGATATGCTGCCAACCCCTGGCACAGCAGCTACAAATGCACCTGACAAGAACAGTTCCGTTTCCTTATTGCAAAATAAGGACATGGGCCCAATTTACAGTACCCAATAGCTCCAGCCCTCTGGGCTCATCCCAGCCCAGCAGCACGTCCCTGTGCATCTGGAACTTGTACCACCATCCACATGTATTCACAACAGGAAATACTGCTGAAAGGGAGCCTTAAAACAACCTGAAGTGAGCTGATTGCAAGTCACTGTTTCCAGACCAAGAAAAATACCTGTACCTGGCATTTTTTTTCCAAGAGAGCAGTTTCACAGGTCCAAAGATCAAACAACACTGCAAACCGATCCACAAAGGCATGTGCCCACTCAACGATATTGCTGCCACTGGATTTCCCACAAGTTACACTGCCTAAGGAAAACAAAAAATAGGAAACAAGCAGATGTCAGTATCAGAGAGATTTCCACATGCCTGCAGTCCTAGAGCTTGTGGTACTTATTTTTATTTATAGCACAGGGTTGCGCTTTTTGCTCACCGGGGAACTCAAGTCCAGGAAAAGTCAAGTCCCATAAGATTTGGAGGGCCCCAGAGTACTCTATGAAGCAAAGAACAAGTGCACTAGGCATTTAGTTTAACATATCTCATCTATCATCTTTTGATAAATATTCTTTGAAGTAAAAGGCAAGGGCCAGACTTCAAAGAGACCCACATAAAGAGGCAGAGACAGAGAAAACACAGGCTGGTTTCATGCCTCGTCTGCCTGATATTTTACTGTGGGGGGAGGAGAGCTCTTGAGCTCTCAGAAAAGTTAAAGGGTAAAAAATCCTTAAAGGATAGACAGCTTTGCTCCACTCGTTTGCCTCTAAAAACAGCTTTCCAGAAGATCTCCTCCAACAATTCCTTTAGCAGCCTGAAGTCCACTCCCCTGAAATTCAGCGTACTGATTCCACTCCTTTCCGGGCCCATGTTACTCAAGATCATGAACTTGACCAGGGCACGGTCGCTGCAGCCCAGGCTGCCTCTAATCTTAACCTCTTTTATGATCTCTTCACTGTTAGTGAGCAACAGGTCCAGCAGTGCTTCACCTCTGGTGGGTATGTCTATTACCTGAACGAGAAAGTTGATGCCAATGTACTCTAGAAGCCTCCTGGACTGCTTGCAGCTCGCTGCATTGTTTCCCAGCAGATATCTGAATGGTTGAAATCCCTCATCAGGATGAGAGCCTGCAAGTGTGACGTCACTTGCAGATGAAGCAAGAAGGCCTTGTCAACAGCCTCCCCTTGATCAAGGTGGCCTGTAGTAGAGCCCAATCACCAGCTGTCCTTTATTTGTCCAGTCCCAAATTTTAGCCCACAGGCTCTCATCCCGTTCCTGACTGGTTTTTCAGGGGCAGCACTTCTCCCCTTTTTAACATAGAATGTCCACACATTCGGTTTTAGGGAAGTATGGTAAAACTCCCAAAATATTATCCCATCCATACGGAAAGCTATTCCAGTAACTCAAGAAATATTTTCTACGTTTCTTTGAATATCATATGTGTATGTGCCATTTACGTACTGTTTTCTAATGCCTCCTCCCAAGTTTTCTACAATTTCTAGCTCCTTTCTCCTCACTATTCTACTATAAGTATGGCTGCTCTTTTTAGAAATCTTTAATCCAGTCTGCCTCATCTTGTTCCAACCATAACAAAAAAGAAGCAAGGTAAACAAAAAAGTATGCAGCACCAAATATTATGCAGCTTCTTAATTACAACCAAGAAAAGTTTTAAAGTGTTCAGAGGTGCATTTAATTCTGCAGAAAAGCCATCAAATACATTAATTGAAAACATTCAGAAATAATTAACATTTTCTTTTCTGACTGTCTTTATGCCTTGAAGATGTATTTGCTCATTGTATTATTTAAATACATCAATACATGTCCTTGCTGTGTTATTTTGCCTCCAGGATGACTTTCATGTCAGTGACCCCATGTGAGTGCACAATTGTGACATTAACAATATGTGACAAGCAATTTCACATGCCTACTTAGGTCTTCATACCACATTTATCACTTAACTTTAGTAAGATGAAGTTCCCAAACATTCAGTCAGAACATGGTTCTGAAGAAGTACAACTATTCAAGAAGTCATAGGCTTGGTCCACCTTGAAAACAGCAAACCATTCTATCCCATGTGGTTTGGACCAGTAGATATCTTACTTTTATCTTTCTCGATGTACTGGCTGGCCACAAGCAGCAACTGGTTCTCAAGCTCCTTTAGATCCTCCAGTGCCACATCATATATGATGTAAGTCCCATGCTGGTCCTGTGTGTGGATATATCCATCTTCATGAGTGTGAAAGTCATCATGGTTTTCCACATCTGCAAACTCCATGAACTGAGTGCTGTGAACCTGCAAGCAAAAAAATTCCAGAGAAACAGAGATAGAAGCAGTCAGTTCTACTGCAATTTGGTATAATCAGCCAATCTACTAATGGATCAGGCGTGGTAACACGGTGTTTTGTCATTATCAAAGAACAAAAAAATAAAATATTGTCAAAATACACTTTTTTTCAGTAACACCTACACTCTTTATACTTTATAGACTACACTTCATACACTTCATACACTTCACACGTAAAGAGTTGAAAAATAAACTGTATGAAATTTCTATTGTGGCTAGCTTTTCCTTCGTATATCGAAGTCCACAAAAAGATCCAAAGAGGCTTCAAAATGAGAGCTTTTGACCTAGGATAGAATTTCTTCTTTTTTTTTTTTTTTTTGGTTGTTGTTTGTTTGTTTGTTTTTAGCTCAAATTTGGCAAAAGAAGTCTTAAATTATGACATTTTAATATGAAGTCAACACATTTTCTGAAGACTTCTTGGGTAAATAACACTGGCGAGGTTTGTAGAGAAGCTCACATAGGCGAAGTATTTAGCAGTAATTAGAAGGAACACCCATTGACTGATGTTCCAGATTTTTGTAAGGTCAGCATTTGTTCAACAGAATAGCTGAACAGTGACCTCACTTTCCTAAAAAAACTCAGCATTTTAAGAAGAGAATCGTCTACATGTGCAATGAGTCACTGCTAACTTGGTAACACCCCAGGCAGGAATTCTACATTCAGCAGAAGTGACGCATTAGGTTTCAAAATATTCTGTTTCTTGAGTAGGAGTGCCACAAAGGGAATTACACACGCCTATCTCTAGGTGTATAATTACAGAAATTAATCTCCCACTGTAAATAAATGCTTGGTTTATTTAGTGCATGTGTACAGCAATAGAAGCCTTTAGAAATGATTCTTTTTATAAGAATATAGCAAGTAAATACAAGCTCCTAGTTTTCCACTGTTTGTCTTTATTACTTCCTTGTTTTCAGTGCACCTTTGTTCTCATTTTAGTGCCAAAAAAAAAATGCACTGTATATTGGCGCTTCCTCCTTTCACTAGCTTTGCTAATGCTTGCCTTTACTAAATCCCCAGTGCTACCCAAACTTATCTTGCTCTCATCTGGATATGTCAAAATTCTATTTAAAGAAAAGACAGAGAAAAGGTATTTGCTTTAGTCATAGGAAACTTCAGCATTCAAGTGCAAATGTACTGAGAACAGCTTGCCAGCTTCACAGAACTACATTGGATCAGAACTTACTAATTCTCTTAAAGTTAATAAGACAGCTCTGCAAAACATACACCTCATTTGAACAAAATGTTGGATCAGCCTCATCAGAAAGATTCCTTTTTTTTCTTTTTCTTTTTTTTCTTTTGGTGAGAACTGTTCTTTCCTTATTCTTCTAAAGGGATTATTTGTTTCAGCACTCCTTGTGACAGGGTGCAGAATTGTTTATAGAATAATCAGTTTCATATTGATTTAGGTAAATAACTCAGCAAAAGCCAGTGTTACTTCACCATAGCAGGTAGAGGGGTTTTCAGTTATGTTTTTAAATACCTTCAGAGACAACATTATTAAAATATTTCACCTTTCAATCTCTTGAGGGATTTTTTTTTTAGTGATTCCTGCACCACTTCCCACTCCTAAAAATCTTGCTTAAAGACAATTATATTTTGTAGAAAGAGCATGTGACTGAAAAACTGGAGAGCTCTCACAAAGCAAACCTTAAAAAAAAAAAAAAAAAAAGACTTTATCTCTGTAGTATTTGTTTTGAGAGTCATATTTAAAGACTTCCAAGCCATTTAAATATATCTTATGACCATAAAAACATTAATACCCAGCTACACATCTGTAGCAACAAAACAATTGACTGGTTATTTGTGTGAGATACTGTTTACATGAAGGTTTTTGTTTTCTTCCTCTAACTTTGGGCAGGTTTACTGGAGCTTAGCAATTCCCTTTTGGGTTATGAAGCAATGCTCATGTCCCCACATATACTTCTATATTATTCCAAATTGAATCTCAGCATGGGACAGAAAAAAGTTTTAATTTAAAGTAATGCATTGTTTGCAGGGCCTTCTATCATTGAAACCCATGTTATTGACAACATCCATCCAAGCAGTCTGCTACTGAAGGTAAAAAACTGCCTCCAAATCTCATTTTCAGACATATTTTGTATTGAGCCATCACAGTGACCCAGATGTCCAGAGGAGGGCCACTAGGATGATCAGGGGACTGGAGCACCTCCCCTGTTGAGGACAGGCTGAGGGAGCTGGGCTTGTTCAGCCTGAGAAAAGAAGGCTGCGGGGTGACCTCATTGCAGCCTTTCAATACCTAAAGGGAGCCTACAGACAGGAGGGGAATCAACTCTTTGAAAGGGTTGGTAACTGCAGGACAAGGGGAAATGGTTTTAAGTTGAGGGAAGGGAGATTTAGGTCAGACATCAGGGGGAAATTCTTTACCCAGAGAGTGGTGAGGTGCTGGAACAGGCTGCCCAGAGAGGCTGTGGGTGCCCCGTCCCTGGAGGTGTTCAAGGCCAGACTGGATGGGGCCCTGGGCAGCCTGGTCTAGCATTAAATGGGGAGGTTGGTGGCCCTGCATGTGGCAGGGGGGATTGGAGCTTCATCATCCTTGAGGTCCCTTCAACCCTGGCCATTGTGTGATACTGTGATTATTGTCTGAAATGATTCATATCACAGTTTTGGCCATAGATTAGGTACTGAAACTACTTAAAAGAAAAACAAAACAGTGTCATACAGTCTTGGTTTTATAGCACACATCAGAGTGTGTTAGGTAGGTCTCGATTAGTTTGGCTCTATTATTGTTTCAGTTCCTGGGAGACAGAATTGCAGAATGCAATATATGAAAATTTAAAAAAAGAAAATCATGTTAGAAATTGTTACTAAGGAAATACTGTTGCCCATGCTTTTAAATTTGTTGCCACTTAAACTGTAATAGGATTAGTAAATATTTATTTAGGCTTTGGTTGAAGTTCAAACGTTTATAACTATATCTCTGTATTAGTCTAGGGGAAAGAGAGGTCACTGTATAATCATGTCTCTCTCATTTCTAGATCAGTGAGTGCTCACACTGTGCATCGTTTCTCTCGCTTCACAACAGGAAAAGGGGCTGCAAATAAAGATGTATTACACAAAGTTCCAGAATCAAAAGAAAAGCTTTTCACAATGCCAGCTTCCAGGAAAATGGAATCCTCCACTGGAAAGGATAATTTTTCAATCTTTTCTGATTTGAGACTATGAAGATGATAAACCAGCACATTCAATAGGAAGTGGAAAATCATAATTTTCAAGTTTCATGTAACTTTTCAATTAGGAATTTTAGGTGATTAGTTTTTTGTTTGTTTGTTTCCATGATAAAATATCAGAAATTAAAAATATCAGAAACTCCATGCCCTCCCCACACATTTTATTTCTAAAGAGACTTTTATCATGTCTAGAGACAGGAAGTTTTGGGGTTATTATGGTTTGTTTTCCTTTTTTTAAAGCTTTAATCTAAGAAAAAAATGTGGGCAGGAAGCCTACTTCCTTTTTAGTTCTAGTCTTAATTCCTCCATTAATTAGCTTGTGTATCTGGTTCTGTATATTTCTACAGCAAAACAAACAATTTTTCTGTAAATGAGAAATAAATGTGAACTCAAAAATGCTTTTATAAAACCCTATTAAAATACTATAATACTTCTTCAGGATTTTTTGCATGAGAATTTTGGTACAAATGTTAGGTAGAAGAACTGAAAGGAAATTCTACAGCTCAGAAGACAAGATCTTTTATCACACTGAACCACTGTCAGCACTATATGACTTCCTCTTCAGTATATTTTACAAAGAAAATTGGGGAAACGAAAGCTTGGTTAAGCTTAGGAATGTTATTGGAAGATAATTTTTTCAATCTGTGGAAATAATTGTACTGATTTTATCATTTCAACCATATACTCTCATTCAAAATTCAAAACAATAAACCTTAAGCTGTATCTATGTCTAAATAATACATTTCAGAAATCATTAGGAGTTACTTATTTCCATAGATTGCAAAATGCCTTAGATGACCCAGGAACCTCTACTGTGTGTGAAAATCCCACAGGCATAATGGTCTTAGAGTGAGCCAGCAGTACCAGTCTAAGTTAATGGGCATCTAGGCAGCATTGTACTGCTGTGTGCTTGGAGATTCTCAGGGATCTGTTACAGGTCACTAGTAGATAGAGGCATAAAGTCCATGAATGCACAGTGCATAGCTTTGAGGAACAAGCTGGACCGAATCCCTCAGATGACTGAGCCATTTATCACAGCACAGTCTGCATGGAAGCAGAGGAATACATCAGAATCTGCCAAGGTGCATTACAGAATCACAGAATCACAGAATCACCCAGGTTGGAAGGGACCTCAAGGATCATGTAGTTCCAACCCCCCTGCCTAGCAGGGCCACCAAACATACACATTCATTCTTTGGAAGACTTCAGGCTAGGTGGTACCTCACCTTGTAGTCAGCTGGTGTGTAGTGAACATAGGGCTGAGAGTGCAAGCCACCAGAAGCACCAGTGCCTCCTTTGGCAGCACTGATCCAGGAGGTGTCTTCTGCACTGGGAATCAGACAACCAGCCTTGAGGTTGAGGCCTGCAGTACTGATAGTAAGGCTTCTCTCCACAGATCTGAAGTAGTTCAGGATTCCCAGGCACACTCTCTGAAACGAACCAGAACAAAAACACGGTTGCATTTTCAGTTGAAGGACAGCCCCCTCATCATGAAAACCAAATAACTTGGATCCATGCAGAATTTTTTTTTTAACCTTTAGCTCTCGGAGCCTCAAGTGACGTAGGAGAAGAAAGGAAAGATAGGTTCCTCTTGTCACCACGTCTTCCTTGTTGGCAATTGCCGGTCCTTCTTCCAGTCCCAGGAGCTGCCAGGTGCTCATGTAACCATACCTTTTTCCAGACAGGAAAAACATAATTGTAGTTTTGCTACTCAAGGAGATTTCTAAACATATTAAAGCAAAAAATTTTTGCTATGCCCATTGGCTAAGAGTATGCTGCTGCCTGCAAGACTCACTGTCATGGAAACCTGAAGTACAGAATAATGAAAAAGGATGACACCACTGTTTTTATCAGAGAAACATTGGCTGATAACAATTTTCTTCAGGTTTTATTAAATATATATGTATTTATGTACATATAAACAATTTTTTTTTTACCCTCTTTCATTCTTCTTTCTGTAGGATCCTGGAAGCTTTCTGGAGCTGCTGTCTCCTACACCTTCCTCACTGCAAGCCACAGCTTTGTTATCGCCCTCAGTATTTAGCTCCTAGTGACAACACAAACAGTTAGAGTCTGCTTCGGGGAGTCTGCATCTGTTTCTTACTTGCCAGCTTTATGCATAGGCTTTAGCATAACAAAAGAAAAACAAAAGAAAAGAAATTGCCATACAGGATCAAATTCATGATTCAGCCAGACATCAAATTGTCATGATAAATAACTCTATAATATTTGATTGATTTCCTGTCCTCATAATGTCCCTGGGCAGTATGAAAGAACTATCCTAATGTACAAGTCTGCTGTCAAGTCAGCAGAAAGGGTCAGATCAAAGAACACTTCCAAAAAGTTCCGAAAATCTGTTTTATCAAAAGCTCAAGCAAACCGTGGTTAGTGACATATCTGACCAATTAGTCTGTCCCCCTCTTACCTTCTGTAGAAGAAAATGATTTCTGGGCTCCTGCAGATGTTAGAAATGCAGAACTGTTTGAGTTGGATGTAACTTTTTAAAAGTAATCTAGTCCAACTCCTCTGCAATGAACAGGGACATGCACAGCTAGATCAGGTTGCTCAGAGCCCCTCAAGCCTAACCTTGGATGTCCACAAGAATGAAATATCCATCACCTCTCTGGGCTACCTGTTCCATCGCCTCACCACTCTTACCATAAAAAATGTTTTTTACATCCAATCTAAATCTCTTCTTTTGTAGTTTGAAACCATTTCCCTTGTCCTGTTACAACAAAACCTGCTAGAATCTGTCCCGTTTCTTCTCACAGTCCCCCATCAGATATTGAAAGGCCACTGTCAGGTCACCCTGGAGCCTTCTTCTCTCCAGACTGAACAGCCCCAGTTCTCTCAGCTTGTCCTCATAGCAGAGGTGTTCCATCCCTTCAACCATTTTTGTGGCTCTCCTCTGGACACACTCCAACAAGTCTATGTCTCTCCTGTACTGAAGACTCCATATCTGGATGCAGTACTCCAGGCGAGTTCTCACCAGAACAAAGCAGAGGGGAAGCATTTCTTCCTTCAACCTGCTGGCCACGCCTCTTTTGATGCAGCCCAGGGTATAGTTGGATTTCTGGGCACTTTGCTGGCTCATGTCCAGTTTGCATCCAGCGGTACTTCCACGTCCTTTTCAGCAGGGCTATGCTCCATCCCTTCATCTCACAGCTTGTACTGATATTGGGGTTGCCACAAGCCGGGTACAAGATGTTGTATTTGGTTTTGTTGAACACCATGAGGTTCTCCTGGGCTCACTGCTCGAGCCTGTTTATGTCCCTCCCATCAAGGTTTACTCACATGCATTACTCCACTAACATCAGTGAAATTAAGTTGGCATTAGAAGCAGTGTAGATGAGATGATCACTGTGGATTACACAGTATTTATTAATTGTGGAACATTATGGGCAGTGATTTTCTAAGTGTCATCCGATTAATTTCAGCAAACAATAAAATATATATTTATAAAATGTTGACCATTTAAACCACTTCTCTATTCCAATTTATTTTATTATTTCATTTGAGCTTGGATGGAGTCAGTTGGAATTCTCTTCAGAGTGATAAAGGTTTTATAATATTGATTCTGGCATTTTTTTTTCTGATTATCAAAAATCCTATTAATATTAATTCACAAATTAGTGCTTGTAAAATTTATCCCATTCAGCATAAGACAATCTAGCAACAGTACACATACAAGGGACACAAACTCAGGACTGGACTGTCACATACATTTGCAAGTTGACACGAGTAGCACTCAAAAATTCCTTCAAGCCAAACAAATCACAAGAAACTGTCAAACACTTACACAAAACACTTATACAAAGTTCTTTTGTGTAATCCTTGCAATGATACATTACCTGTTAGCTGATTTTCCTGTTTTTACCTCTCTTCCAAGTAGGATCATCCTTTCTTATCCTGTTCTTGTTGAATCTAAAGAATGTCTAATTGCTTAAATTTTAGAAAAAATAAGATCTTCCATCTCTATTATTTAAAATAATGTGAGGTCAGATAGAATTAAAGTATAGTTTTGTTATTCAACCGTACTGATTGTTCATCTCTCTTAAATATTAGTATAATTATTTGAATAATTATTAAGCAAGTCCACTTAAAATTTTCACACTAAAGTATTACAGAAAATGCAGTCTGAAAATGAGTGAGATGACCAATGTCACTTTTTTGGGTAACAGCTAAATTTTTATTTTAAAAACACTGAGACTTGAGTAATGTTTCTTTTGTGGAAGATCTAAATTTAGCGCTGCTATGCCATTGTGACAAGACAAGTTTCAAAATTAGGCTTATAATTAACCTAATGCTGCTGAGATCAGTCATGTCTCTTGCAAAAGGCAAGAGATCTCTCCCAGCCCAACTGTAGAATCAATGCACTTGACAGGAGATGTACAATGTAGTGCCTTTTCATTTCTTTCCTGAAGTTTTCATTAAGCAACCAAATATTTCCTGTATCCTGGGTTTAAGTCAGCCCGAGGTAAGAAGAATTGCATGTTTTTACATGTGGGAGCTTTTCCTGACAAAAATATGTGGGTTTGTTTTTAAACAGAGTTGGGATCAGTTGTGGAGCAGATTCATCACCAGGAGAGAGGTACGAAGGGATATCTTTCTGCCTCTGCTGCTTTTCTCCTGCTCTTGTATCACTCACTGCCCTGCCTGAGCCTGGCCCTCAGCAGGATGGAGGGACGTGGCCTGCTATGACACTGGGGCTGCATCCAGCTCCAGCAACTGAGACCTGTCCTCTTTAAAAAAAAAAAAACAACAATAAAAATAATGATGCAATAAAAGAACAGTGGGGCAAGGAGATTCATCAGCACTTTCTTGACTTGCCAACAAGGCCCACTGGTGAAGGCAGCCTGACAACAGCATAGCAAGCCAAATCACAGAATCACAGAATTGTAGGGGTTGGAAGGGACCTCCAGAGATCATCGAGTCCAACCCCCCTGCCAAAGCAGGTTCCCTACAGCAGGTCGCACAAATGAAGCATCTGACTGCAGATACGGGAACATCTGAGATTTAGAAGTTCTGTACGTAATGCTTTTATGTTCCTTAAAGCAGTGGCTGTGAATGATGGCGATAAAGGAGGGCAATAAAGAAATAGGTAATCAAAGTCCATCTTCATCATACTTTCATACTTTCAGGTTCAGCAGACTGGTCACAGAGCTTGAGCATGCCACTTAAGCAATGTGACAAATTCCCCAGATACCAGAGAGATAGGTCAGTCCTACTTCTTCACAACTCTGTCAAGCCACTCAGTGGGTTTTTGTTTCCTCTCTCTGAAACTTAAGATCTCTCATAGCTTCTATTCTTGCAGCGACTGAGGCTTCTTAAGGCCATGCCCACTAATTCCACTTCCCTCTTGAGAAGAGGAACTTGCTTCCATGCAGGTGTGAGAACAGGTCTCTGCAGAAATCAGAGATCTGCTGTCAGATCCACAGGTGTTCAGCTGCTGGATAGCCTCCAGCAACTGCTGCACAGCCACTAGTGAACTCCAGGGCCGAGGGGTATCCTGTACATGGTTCAATGAGAAGGCCCTGTCTAGCAAAAAGAGCAGGAGACTGAATTTTGAAAAAGGGGGACTCTGATGTCAGAGGACCCCTCTGTCAGGACTGAAAAATGCTTTCTAGACATGTTAATTGACTATTACTCATCATTTCCTCTTCCAAGTACCTGGTGACGCTCAGTGAAGGCGTAGACTTCCTTCCAGATGTCATCGTAGTTCTGCTGTTCTGAGGCATGAGAACAAGTGGCAGAACCTGACCACAAAGGATGTGGTTTGAGCACGGCTGCTGCATGATCCTGGAGACCCTCCATCACCTTCTCCACGTCTGAGACCTTTTACAAACCACATCAAAAACAGAGGAAAGATTCACAAGTCAGCAATACCAGTCAGCACATCAGGAGCAATTCAGAGCACCCAGTGAGCATTGACCAGTACTCTGTAAGGTAAAAATATAGATAGACTTCTCTGTCCTAGCATATGGAAAGAAGGCACCATAATAAAGATAATAAAGGATATAGGATCACTTTTTTTCTAACTGAGTTTTATGGAGGGGTGGGACTTCTTAGTAATTCCTCTCTCCTTTGCTGTTACTCCTCATCCTTAAGGAGAAACACATATTTCTTGACCAAACCTAAAAATACAGTATTTTCAGGGCAAGCCACATGGAAAAGGCAAGGACAATGATTTTTCATTGTCTCAGTGAGCTGCAAAGCTCTTATTACTTTCTTTCTGTGGTGATGATGGCTTTTGCCCAAGTTTTCCAGAGAAATTATATGCTGTGCTGTGGCAAGATACGAAAGAATGGTTTCTTTGTGAAATATCTGGCATGGTTAAAGGGTATGAAAACAGGGATCACAAAAGAAAGATTATTGCAGTCCTAAATTAAAAAAAAAAAAAAAGCTACAGTAAATACCTAATCTTTTTATTTCTTAAGAGAGTATTATCAAAAACACTGAAGAACATTCAATTAAGTGGCATATTTTAAAGACAATTTCAGTTTTTCTGCAAAAAAAATTACATAAGCTGCAAAATTTACACATATAAGAATAAAAAGCATAGATTGCCCTTAGATGCTTCATGAGAGAACCCTGAAAGTAAATACTGAATAAGAATCAGGAAAAATAAATACATACAAAGCACTATCTGTAGTCATTTGGCTTACTTCCACTGATGTCAGCTTCAGGTGTGGACAAAGCAAGTAGCTAAAGAGGATGCAGGACAGTGATGAGATCTTAAGTAATGGATGTCCAGCACAGAGCAGCTAGGCAGCAGAGAAGACACCATCCCCACATGCAGCCCTTGGCACCAACACAGAGGTAGCAAAACCCCACTGAGCCAGATCTGCCTGCTTCTGCCTGTTTCTGGTTGTTTTCATGTTGTTTTGGTTGTGGGTTATTTTTGACACCCATTTCCCATTTCTACCCTGCGCCACCCACAATCCCCATGCAGCCCCTGAAGAAGGCAGCAAGAGGAAACCAAGAAGCATGGTGACATTTCAGGAATAGAACAGTCTCACATGGACTGGAAGCATGGCTTAGGCTGCATTTTGTCCTATGCCCTACTAAATTTTAGACTTGTGCCTCACAAGTGCAGTATCTCACCTTGTCTTTTGACCACAGGCCCGAACCTTGGTCACAAAAAAGAAAGCACGTTCTGAGCAATTTTTTTAACACCTTTCACACATAAATTCCAGGGCTGGTTTTAACCTGACTTGGGTGAAGTTCAGAGCTTTTGAATATTTATGCAAGTGTTGAAGTTGCCTTTGGAAACCACTGAACTGAGAAAGCAAGAGAGAAAGAAAGAGAGAAAGAAAGTAAGGAAGAGAGAAGGAAAGAAAGAAATCTCTCTATAGCAAGCACCTTAGTAATGGGTCTTCAGTGAATTCAGGCGTATACAAATGACACATAAACCTGAGGCAGCCTTTCTATAGATGTTTCAGTTTCATTGGAAGTGAATAAATAAGTTAAAACATCTTGAAATTAACAAGTTATATTACCTCTACAAATTCTGAATGAACGTTCAGCATCTTATCCACTTTTTTCCATTGTTTCATTTTTATCAAAAGCTTTTGCTGCCAGGGATCTACTTTAGGCTTAATCTGTTTGACAGAAAAGTAACCACAAAATGTATGAATATCACTCCATGTTTTTGGTTTTTTTTTTCATTTTGAGAAGCAATATTTAGAAAGGAAAGAGCAATACATTCACTTTTACTTTTTTATTTTTAACAGACGTGTATAGGAGTTCTTTCTTCACTATACTAATATGCAGAAGTACAGCAAGTACTTAAGAACTGAATTGTTCAAAAATTATCACTGTTTGTCAAAAGAAACATTATAGAATTTAGTTGTTGAAATATACCATGATACATCCTGAAGACTGATTAGGACTTCTTATTATGACAGCTGAAAAAGGAGAGTTACTCATAGTTACCTTTATAAAAGGGATCCAGTTGGCTCTCTTCTTCAAAGCCCTGGTTGGACCTGACATGCCCCAGTTCTGTAATCTAGAAATCTCTGTGTCATAATCTGGAAATGTTCTCATTGTCTGCTGTTTGCAGAAGATGCTCCTAAATTTTTGGACCACCTGTAGCACAAAAGGAGATGATAGTGTAATAAACTTCACAAGCAGGATATTGAATTCTATAAAAAAGTAATACTGCATATTATCAGCTGAAATAAATAACTGAAGCAGGAAAGTGACAAAGGAGACAGTTTGGTCCTGTGTTTTTTCCCTTTCCATCAGACATAATAAAACTCCCTGCAGTTAACTCTGAAGCACCTAAGAAGAAGATGAGATTTTCAACAACTCACACTGTCTTTCAGTCAATGCCAAATCTACTGTCATCAGCTATGCTAGGAATAGCATTGGCCAAAAGAAGGAGGTACTTTGAAAAGCCTGTTCAAAAATTAATAAGCCACTGCTGGCCTACAATGAAGTTATTCTACGTTATTTCAAACGCTGTGTTTGTGGCAGACTTACAGACCCATTTACGTAACCAACTCTGTACCACCAGCACTACTACAGGCCACAATTTATAAGACAAGGCAAGTATTTAAAAACAACGTTATTTACATCTACACATCTTTTTTGGGCACTGAACAAAAGACGGAGGTTTAGATATTTTGCCTTGTGGTTGGTGAAATGGATCAAAAACAGAATTTTCCTGCTGTTAATTACTGAACTGAGGAGCTACTCACTGCTTGCCTGTGTCATGATGTGCATCAGCTGACCTCTAGTGGAAGTATTGCAGTGCTGGGATGCACAACACAGGGGCAGAAAAAAAAGCATGCAAAAGGTGCAAGTTTGAGCTGGGAGAGCAAAGGTGCAGACTCAAGCAATAACACAGAGTATAAACTCTGCAAAACTGTTGGTGTTTGCTACAGCCTAATGAGACTAATCCAGGCCTCTCTGCTGCTTTCTGTAAAGATCCAAAGTTCCCACAAGCTTTTTTTCCATAACACAAAACATTGACTTATCATAAATAGAACATTCTTCCATACTTTTAAAGATATTTCTTACTTTTTGTTTTTAAATATCAAAAAGCAGTTACCAAATAAAAGAGCTTCATCTCATCAGCTGGGTCCTTGAGATCTTTAAGGTTGTAGTCAATATCAAAGTGAGCCAGCAGAAGTTGGAGCTGGGCTTTCAGCTCCTTGGTTTCAGTGCTGTGACAGGGCAGAATGAATCCAGTGTCCTTGTGGCAAGATTCTGCAATAATAATAATCAGCTGGAGAATGTCAACGTTTCAAGCAACATGACTGAAAGCAGTACTATCAGTGCGTCTTGCTTTGCATCCACACAAAGATGTAATTTCATTTTTTCATCCAGAAGCAGAAATAAGCAGGAGAGAGAATGAAAAACAATCTACACTTGTATGGATTTTTGTTTTACTTTTAGGAAAGGGCCTTCCACAACACCCTTAAATTCTACCAGCTGTTGCAGCTCAGGACACCTCCACAGCCTTTGGAAGAAAGCATGCCTTGAAAGGATGCCAAGTAACAGATCCTGCTGCTTGAACAAGAAGTAATAGCTCAGGGGTATACAACATTCTTCTCTCTCACACACACCTCCCAGGTCACGCCATAAGAACTTCAAGTACATTGCTATTTAAGGGTTATCACTCCTCCAGTACCTGATACTGGCATGATGCTGCTATCACAAACTTCTGAAACAAGAGTGTACTAGGGATGGTTGAGGAGCTTAGGGTATGTGTTGAAGAGTCTGTCTGTGACATAGCACCCATTTTTAGAAAAACTGAAATATTTTCTCCTACTTAACCTTGTTCAGGCCTTGGAGAATATCAGTATTCCTTCATTCTTGAACAGCCAAAACTACTGTGTTCCTGTAGATTTTGTCATCTTTTCATAAAGAGCATTATTCAATGCTTTGAAAATAATGTTTTACACAGTTTTGGTTTCTGTTTGTTTGATTGATTGTTGTTTTTTTAAATGCAGAAACCATTTGCCCTGTGCCACCATCTTTCTCCACAGAAAAGTGACCACTGTTCAAACTCCCTGGTTTCCATCTCACACCAAGCCAAAACAAACAGTAGCATTTTATCTGCCATGTTTTTTCCAAATATCTTTGAAAGTCCAAAAAAGTGCCAGTTCATTCTCCTTTACCCTATACTGATGATACTGCTTATACACACAAAGATACTAATAGGAAAGCTACTGCTTGCTAAAGTTCATCAAAACTCTTGGGGTTTAGTGGAACTACAGGTAATCTAATTTATTATCTCATTGTTTCAGCAATAAAGGGCCATCTGCTCTTTTGTTCCATCTTAGCTTCACTTCATCTTTGCTTTTCATGTCTTCTTTAATCATTCTGATGTTTCATCTACGAAGCTCAGATCCAGATAGAAGATGAATGGAGCTTATGATGGTAATATGATACTGTACCTCAAATATTAGATAAGTAGATACTGAAGATCAAAATGAGCTAAGTCACTTCTGAGTTGCTGTTTAAATAACAGTAACTGTCTGTTCCTCTGCAAAATTAATGGTGCAGATGAACTGTATACACTGGAGATCTGCCCTCTCCTTGTCCCTCCCTCTCATAGCCCACTCATGAAAGAAACATTACTTGCCTCTCCCTGTGCCTTAACCCTGATACCACTGCACTCCTGAGGCAGAGCAGAACCATACCTGGCACCGCTTTTGGGCTGAGGAGTGAAAGAGGGCAGCACCAGCAAGACCAGTTAGACCTTAGTATGACAACTAACTGAGCACTGAAGGTCCCTTATCCTTCCCAGGTAAATGTACATTTCCTTATTGTTATGCTCCATCACATCCCCTACAACGTTGCTCTCCCTCAGGTGCCACTTCTAGGCCCCTGCAGACCTACAGGCCCACATTCTGCGGTAGAAGTTTACAGTGGACAGAAAGAAGAGGGAGGGCAAGTCACAGCCCCTCTTTGTTCCTCCACTCTGCTCTTTGTGAGTTCAAGGAGGCAAACAGCGTGCCTCATCCCCGGAATAGAAGCCAGGGCTGCATTTTTCCAAGCCCATTCCATGACATCCTGCAGTGCGACATCATTCCCACTCAGTAAAAGCACAGAATTAACCACTGGAGTCAAATACTCTGCAACAGGAATGCTGCCTTAAGTGCTGTTCACATGGATAACTCCATACAAGCAGTATCACTCCCTCCCTTCCTCCAAAAGGAAAGGGAACTTGAAACTGACCACAAGGAGATTTTTCTGGAGATACCTCATTATGTGTCTTGAAACAACATTTCTCTTCTTGTTTTAGTTTCTCCAGAAACCAGCCACCCACTGAAATATTTTGAATAATATTTTTGCAGAAAGTTAAAAGGGTGAGTTTCAGGGCTTGGCATAATCAGGACAACATCCTGAATTCTCCACTGAGCCGATCCCACAAGCATTCTTCTAAACTGCCTGTTTCTGCAGCCCAGTGCACAGCAAGGCCAGAGGAGTGACTGCCGCAAATTCAAGGCTGCACCCCTTGGAATTTGGACACCAGGTTTCCAGGATTCTTGCTGACTGTAGAAGCCACACTCCAAATTTTTCAAGCATACAACCCAAACACAGCACTCAATGTTTCCCAGATTTGCACTGTTGACCAGTCTTGAAGAATATACATAAACAAATGCATTATCCATAGGATTTCTAAAGGAAAGCTGACCATTTCTCACCATTTCTTAAAAATTTTGAACAGCAAAACACATCAGTATTAAAAACATCTGAATGTCTGTCAAAGGCACTCCTTAATTTGTCCCATTTGTCTTGGATCACGTCAGGACATTTCTCATCAACCACACTCAGTTTGTGAGAAACAGGCAAATGCTGGAGAACCTGGAGTTAAAAACATGTTTGTTGTTATTCTCAGTCAGCTAGAAGCCATGCAATTATTCAGCTGCAAAATAAATAATAAAATTAAACACAAGAAAGAGAAAGAAAATCATAATTATCTATTGTATATGAATTTAGAAGATCATTCACTGTCGATGACTTGTAGCACTCATGTAATAAAATATTAAAGCAACTATATAAAATAAGGATGTGTTCATATTTGTCTTCAAAGGGTGATACTTAAACAAATAATCCTCAAATCTACAGACTATTCATCAAGATGACTCAACCCTTTCATAACATTCTGCTCTATCAAAACATCACCACAGTAACAAGTATGGAAAAAAAAAAAATCAAGTTTTCTTCTCATTCTGGATCTCCTTAAATCCACACAGCCCAGCACCGTCTACTCTGCAGCCAGGGAACTCGTTATTTCACTTACAACGATTACAAAGCTAAATTTACATATTTCCTTTCCAGCAAAATCATTGTGCTAAAAGAATTGAAAGTCAAATGTATGCAGTCTGGCTTAGTACCATCAAACCCTTAGATTTTGCACTGACTTTTATCTTCCTCAGTTTACTAAGGTTTGAATGTTGTATAATTACATTTTACTGCTCAAAATGCTCATCTTACCTGGAGAAAACGGTGAATGCCCTTCACAGAGTGTAGGTGGCACACTAACCATTGGGTGTAAATCAGCAGATCTTCCTTTGTCACTACATTCATTGCATTTTTATTTCCTGTCAGGAAGTTCTCCCTTGCCACTGAAAGCCTTGCAGCCCTCTGAACTGCATCATTGTATTCATCCATGATGTGACTAACTTGCTTCTGTTTAGGTACACAGAAGAGACGCTATCATTTTTGCACACTTGCATCTTCTTCTCTTATTAGCTAGAAGGTCATTGCATTCCTTAAGAAATCTCAGTTTGAAAGTAGCCTCTAAGGTTTATTTGCATCCTAAATGCTGAAGAACTATATTTCCAAAGGACTAAAGTGAATTTCAGTTTAAATAGTGAATATTTCTGAATGTCTAATACTGACCATGAGCAGACAGTATGAGAGTATAACAAGACATCAGTGTGAATGCAGACAGATTAATAACAGTGAAGAACGTGTAGTGATCTTCTCATGTCCTATCCACTAAAATAAGTCAGACTCTTCAAGTAGGACCAGAGAAGGCACTACCTGAAGACTTTTCAAATACAAATGCCTAGTTTCCTCAACTTGCTCCTTTAAAAGACTGAGCAGAAGTGCAATTTTTTAGAAGCACATATTGCTGACCTTGTAAGAAAACTTCCCATTAGGGAACCACACATCTAAATGCTCATCTATGCTGATTAGAGTCAATCTGGAACTGGCCAGGAACTGGAAATGCACTTTGACCATCTTCTACACAACATTTTCCTTTTACTGAACTATCAATAATGGCATGAGTTACCATGGTAGTGTTAATAGCACAGGGCCTAGTAATCAACGCACACAGCCATTTGCCACTTTCCTGCTTACATCAGAGAATCTTTTCTCTCTCTCCTAGCCTCAGCTCACACATTTCCCAAATAGCAAGCGGCAGTTCTGCTTCTTGGCATTAAGTTCATGTGGGAAAGTGGTGAATCTCTTTATTGTCTTCGTTACCAAGCTCTACCACCACGATCCCCTGCAATTATGACCTCTAGAAAGCTCAAACCACCTAAAGAGTGAAAGTTTTACTGAAAATGCTGACACAACCATGCCCAATAGAAAATACAGTCACTGACAATACAGACAAATGGATGATTTAATAGAAGATTTAATCAACGAGTGTGAATTACAACTCTAAAGAATAGTGGCAAGACAGTTACGTAAACTATTCTGCTTGACATTTATTCATGTCTGAAGAGAGAAAAACATATTCAGCTGTAAGAGAACTCAGTTTATTTGCAGAAAAAGCTGCTTATTCTGGGATATCAATGGTACTGAACTTAAAAAAAAAAAAAAAAAAAAAAGACTGCTTTTACAACAAATAAGAACAAAAAAAGTAGACGTAAAAAGTTAAAACCTATCTTCCTTTTGTTCACATTTGTTCAATAAACCATAGCACCTTAAGTTAAACAGAATTAAATGCCTAATATATATATAATTGTATTATGTACTGTCAGGTGTAAGGAGGGATGGGAGTAATATTCCAGATAAGTGTTGCAGTGCTTGAAACCATATTAATCTGTGCTACAGATGCTGCTGTAACAGATAATAAAATCTAAAGACTTCCAAGTTTTATACATTATCCTTAATGTTAGTAGTTCTTCCTTTGGATGAAAAGAAAGCCATTGTTAACTCCTGTTAGATGTTGGATTTGGGATCCTACCTGATAGAGAGGATAAAGCTGCTCAATAACACTGCTGTGCGTGCAAAATCTTTTCCATCTGAGCATGTGCAAATATTTACTCTGGACTAGCTGAGTGATTCTGTCTGTAAAAAACTTGAATAAAATAAAAAATAACAAACATACCATATATTAGTAAAAACAAACAAACAAACAAAAAAACAGCTGTTTAGCACCACAGGAAGCTTAAGCAGTTTATAGATCATCATTGGCATCAGAGAGTAACACCAAAAGAATAGGTAATTAGTCACCAAAAACAGTGATTTATATTTATTATTCACAATATAAATATTGTATACATTTATACTATGAAGTAGAAGTTGTTCTAGTGAGAAGAAAAAAAAGGAAAAAAAAAAGAAGAAAAAAGTGTTATCATGGGAATGAAGAAAGCACTTAAGGAAGATGGCAGAATTCAATCCATTGGACGTAGCAATTTGAGCACTATTTCTCTATTTTAAAAAAGGGAATAAAAATAATCCACAACACTGTTGTAATAGAATAGAGCAAAAGCATCAGGGGAATACATGAACATTGCTCCTACCCATCTGATTTGACTGAGATTCCCATTCTTCAAAGAAGCGAAGAGCAGCATTTTTCACATCATAGAAGGAAGTGTTTTATACAGCAAATACAACGCTTTCGTGCCTGTTTTCAGGCAGGAGCTGCACACCATTCCTATTTTAACATCACAGTGCAGCCTGCAGGGCTGGGGGAAGCCTCCCCGAGCTATGCAGCGAGCACGAACCCACCTGGTGCAGCAGCAGCGGCAAGGTTGTTGCTGCGTACTCCCTTGTCCAGCAGCTCTCTAACTCCCTCTGCATGACATCAGCCTGAATAACAAGGGGCTTCGCTTCTGCCACCTGCAAACAGCGGGTGGTGAACAGATCTCCTTCTCAGGCCATTGAAAATAAATAGTGTTAAATAAAGAGAAGTCTTTTATTAGGCATTATCACATAAACAAATGCTACAGGCTCAGACTGTTCTTCATTTCACAAAACATATCCATTTCTGCAATTTGAATTACTACTACTTTGAGTTACTACTTGGTAAAGGCCTATAACAACAGGAACAGACTCTTTAGGAGGGTCTGTTGTAATAAGATAAGGGGAAATTGTTTCAAACTAAAAGAAAGGAGATTTAGGTTGGATGTAAGAAAGAAGTTTTTCTCATAGTAAGGGTGGTGAGGCACTGGAACAGGTTGCCCAGAGAGGTGGCAGATGCCCCATCTTTGGCTACATTCAGTGCTAGGCTGGACGAGGCTCTGAGCACCCTGATCTAACTGTGGGTGTCCCTGTTCATTGCAGAGGAGTTGAACTATATGGCCTTCAAAGGTCCCTTCCAACTCAAACTGTTCTATGATTCTAAGAGCAAAGAGAATTTTTTAAGCTGATTTAGGCTTTAGCTACCTACCTGTAAGACTCTCTTCAGTATTCTCTCTCTTTCTATTCTGAAATAAGTTGCATCTTTTGGAACTGGAACAGAACTGCAAGGAAAAAAGTGGTTCAGCAAGATGTTACATGCAAACTGGTGGAAAGCAAATATTGGTCAGGCACAACACAACTCAAATGGCAAGATCAACAGTAAGAAAGTTTAATGGCATAAAAACTTACATTCAAGCAGTATGATTGGATTAATTAGAAGATTTTTTAATTTTTATTTATTAATTTTTAAGTCAAAGCCTTTTAATAATCCATCTGAATGCTTATCAATTCTCTGGGTACATGTGACAGCCCACAGCTATGTAGCAGAGTTCCCTGACAATCATCCTTCATCATTTAGCCAGCTTCCTTCCTAAGATGCCTGCATGACAAGGAGCTGTGAAAAATTCTGGAAGAAAACTGTTCTAATTCTCACGTGTCTACATACTTATAGCAAGTACACACTGCAAATTTTTTGTTAAACGTACAAAAATGAATGCATGTAAATTAAAAACACAGATGAAAACTGGATCAGTAAAAACATCTTCTGAATCTTGGCCAAAAAAAAATACTCGACAGGTGCAAATGGAAAAGTTTAGAACCACAACAATGTTGGGCTGTGGAGGATTTTGTGATCACCAAGCCCTCCCACTGCTCTAAGGCAGGAAAAGCATATTTATTGCTTACAGGTGTTCATCAGTCTTTTTCTTAAAGGCTTCTAATCATGATAGAGCAAACTCCTCACCTAGACATCAGTGTTTAATTAATACTCTCTTGGGAATGTTTGAATTTTAGCCCATGATTTCTGTTCTATTCGTAAGAGGAAACAGGAATTTATTCCCCTCATCTTTACAGGAATTCTCCCATGTGTCTGAAGATTTATAATCCAGACAAAACTCAGTGGAGACACAAGTCCAGCTGCTTTCCTTTTTGTCTTAAGTGTCTTAGTCAAACTTTCTTGACCTCTGTTTTCCTCCAAATATTCTCTAGGTGGTCTACAGCTTTCCTGAAGCCAAACGTGGATGCATTGTCACATCTAATATCTCATCATGGCTGAGGAGAGCAAGAGCAGCTGTCTTACTTGCAACCATTCTGTTTAGACATCCCAGCATAATATTTAAAGCTACTTCCTCTTCACCATAAGGAGGAAATACTTGACGTGCTAAGGAGATTGAACGTTTTGTTTGCAATACATGACATGAAATGGGATTTAGTTTATGTTTTCACATTCTCTTCCATTTCGGCTGCAACACTGGGGCAGACTCACAATGAAAAAGCTGCTATTCCTGGCTCCCACAGGGGCCTTCAGGCTTCTAAAATGAATATTTAGACACATGACATTCATTTGCAGTGAGGAGAGGACAATGCATTGCTACAATCTCACTCTCTCCCTCATTCCCCAGGAAACTATTGGTACCTGTATGCCCTGTTTGGTGTTCCCTGAAGTACCCCATTGTCTTCTATTTGTGCCTTCAGCTCTGCCAGCTGTGCTGCTAGTTCTCTTTCCAGCTGCTGGACCTTCTCAGTAGAAGAGATGTGGTATACTTCATCCATCTTGCTCCTTCTCAAGAATAAATCAGCTGTGAACTCTGGACCAGAACTGTTCATGTAAATAGCATAAATTTCCAGTCCTATAGATATCTATATATAAGGTATATATAAACAACACATAGAATATTCATTAAAGAGCTAATTATTCAGCATTTCCTTTAATGAGAGGAATTTTCTTTAATAGCTGGAACAGAACAGGGTGAAAGTGATTTTTCCCATTTTGATTGCTAGCCTGAGGAAAACAGGAGGGAACCATAATGGGCCAAAATTTTTCAAGAACGCCATCCCCCTGCATTTCACTAACAAATGATATCCCCTCCTTTCTTCATTTAGTTTGTCAGGGGCACTCTAGAAAGCTTAGGTAATCAAACATGAAATTCGAAGTTTCAAAATCTCTTACAAGAAAATAATTGAAACTTTTTGCTTTAATTTTTTTCAGGAACAAAATATACTGACACTCAAGATCTGTTCTCCCAGTTTCTCTCACTCAAAACTACTATTTAAATAGACCAAAATTTAAAGAACTTGAAAGAAATGCCACTTTTTGACAACTGTACTGTCTATAAATAATCCACTTTTACCACTCAGTTGTGATGCAAAATCACTTGATTTGTGAGAATTTCTGGAGTGTTTGTGCTCTCTTCACATCTGGAATTACAGTCATTCTGCTCACTTGTCAAGTGCATCATCAATTAAAAAAAAAAAAAAAGTTGTCTTTTTAAAGGAAGAAACAAATCTTTGCAGAAAGACTTGAGTTTTCTTTCTTGAGAGCAAAGGGAAGGAAGAGGTAAGTTACTCGTAGCCAGCTTCTGAGCAATGCTCTCTACCATCAGTTTTTCAGTGGTCTGCAGAATCTGTTTGGCAGATGTGGGCGTATGGTTTCTGCCTTTTTCTTAAAACAACAACAAAGAAACAAAAACCCACTGAAAATAAAATAGCTAGCGAACTTAGTCAGATCACTAGACTTACAATGTCTAATTTAAAGCACAAGAGGCAGCCACAAGGCCAAACACAAGTGTAGTATGTACTTTATTGGTCCTTGTACCTCCTTGGTTGATGGTATCCTAACACCTAGGGTAAATTTCATCTCTTGCCACTGGACTGGCCTGATAATAAGAGTTGCAAACTAAGAAACCTTGGGAGGGAACTGGACAGTTCAGATCTCTGGGCTTCACATGTGAAAGAAGAGGAAATTCAGATAAAAGAGGACACAAAGAAATGACAGGAGACAGGATGGCAAAAGAGCAAGAAAGGAAGTGTTACTGTTGACAAAAAAATGAAGTACAAGATTTTACTGAACCCGGACAAGAAACTGGGCAAAATGGGTGGGAGGAAATCAGTCTGTGCACTACAACAGTTCACTAGGTGAGAGCCTGAACTCTCATATCTGTCTCTAACATAAGACATATAAAAAAGGCAAAAGAGTAATCACTCTTTTGCAGCAGGTTGTGAGATATTTTGGAAAGACTGAATTTATGGTAAATGTGATAGGATAGTCTGGTATTTTAATGAATTTATACTTAAGAATAGCCAGCACAAGTTAAAGAGAATTTATTTGCATTAGATTTACTTAATTTAAAGAATGAAGATAAAGATTTTTACTAGAGTAGTACTAAAAAATAAAGTTTGCCATGCTTTACAAATGCCTTCAAACAGTCACTGAGCTAAAATGAGAGTTGTGACTTTTTAAGTAAGCAGTGAAAATATTAGAGACCATAATCTAGGTTATAACAGAACAATAAAACAGACCTGTATATCAAGTTCAGAAGGACAAATTTAAAGAAATTAACAAATATAATTAGAAAAGTCAAATTCAACAAATATCCCTAAAGATTTTAACACTAGAGAAACTAGAGAATCTTTAAATCAGTGGTAAAAAGCTAACCAAAACTTGTACTCAAAAGACAGGGGAAGGGTTTGTAAGCAAGGGTGATAAGCCAACCGATGAGTTATTGAGCATAAGTAGAGAATGAAAGCAGAAAAAGAAAAAAATGGGAGCACTGGGCAGCCTGGAGCTAAAGAAAAAATACCAGTTAAGCTAAACATTGCTAACAAAAATAAAAAGCAGGCTATCCTACAGCTATTAAAAAAGAATGAAGCAAGAGGGAAGAAGCCACTCTGAAGGCAGCGGAACTCAGATGAAGATCATTCAGATATGGCTGTAAACTAATGGGAATTACTTTGTTCAGATTTTTCTGAATGGGCTACAATAGTGAAAATGGAAATAAGGTTGAATTGGCTGAAGGAAGTGAAGCAGTGGGAAAATAAATTGCCACTTCACCAGATAAAGCAAAACTTCTGGCAAAATAGTAAATCTGGCCATAAATAAACTCCACTTACAAAAAATATATATCTTGAGCATCAGAAAAGTACAACTGTATAAGAAGTGAATATGAATATGAGAAGAGAGTTTGAGTATGACAAACAGCCTGCTTAGTTTCATATATAACCCTCTAGGTCTTTGAAGAAAATTGGAGAATGAGGAGTTGTATGGTAATAAAGGAAAGGACTCAATAAGCCATAAGGCCTGACAATATTCCATTATTCTTCTTCAACAACAGACCAGTGAGATCCTGTCTCCTAGTTTTGGGTCAGTGAGACTACTCTTCATGGGAAAGCGAGATGAGAGTGGTTTTGGAAAGGGGATCCACACTTAGGCTAAAGCATGAGAGGCTGTCATGAAAGCGGCCGGACAAAAGTTTGCATGCAGTGTCACGCATAGGATCCACAGTCCATCAGCAGCCCTATACTTACACAGTACTTCTGTCACCATGAAGAGTTAACACAAGTTCCCTAGAAATCAGAGGAAAGGTCTTCACATTTGGTCAGGCCCAGACTCACAACCCAAACGACTTGCAGACCCCGCAGAGGCTGCCTTGCCAGTACGGGCACACTGAGCAAAACAACAAATGCTTCATCAGAAATAAGAACATATGCTCTATTATCCCCACTTCCTTGTTTTTCTGCTGTAAAAATCAGCATGTGTTTGTATGATATTCTTATTCTGGGAATGTCTTTCAGTCCACATAAACATCTGCACTCTGTTACATCAGCCGCCGTCCAAATCCCAGTGAGATCCTGCCTTGATATTTTGTGAAGAGTGTTTTTGCCAGTTTCTATTCCCAGAACACGCTGGATTTATAGCTATGTCCAACCTCTCGTTTGCTGGTTAGAAGATTGTTATGCACACATTTTCAGGCTGAATGCCTTCTGTACTGGGACGAAGTCTTTCCAGCAGGCTTAAGTAACAAGCCATTAATTTGTGCTAGCATATTTCATTAGCAGCAGGAAAGTGAGTTATTACTGGATACAATTTGCTGCTCTGTATTTTTAATTATACTGCTTGACCTTCATAGTTTGTCTAATTTCTGTACTGTTTAGCCACAAAATATGGCCCTAGATTAAAATACCAACCAAACCTGTTGTCAGTGATAATTCTCTCTGTGACAAGTTTTGTGCAACTCAGCAAAAAAGAGCCAAGATTTTGAGTTAATAAACCAATTCATCTTTCTGGGGGCATTACTGTGTGTTTTCATGTGTTGCCCTTTATAGCTAGATTCAAAACATTTATAAAATGAAAAGGAATATATAGCCTTCATCTGAGAAGAGAAACAAGAACGCTCAAGATATAAATCAAAAACGAGGATCTGTAAAAGAGTACAGCAAGCACTCACGAAGCCAAAACATACTGTTCTTATAAAAAGACTGCTCTAACCACTGCACTTTCTCCAAATAGATGATGTTTATGGAGTCCAAAGCCAGCACTTCTTTAGAGTGTAAGAAGGGAAGCGTTCAGATCCCACTGACCTGAACCTCCTGGGACCTGGGCTGTGCCAGCACTTATGCACAAGGTTCCCTTCATCATTGTGGTTTCTACATCACCACTTATTACTGTGGATTACTTTGAAGACTTACCTCATGTGGTTGACAACTGCTTCAGACTGAACGTGCCAACAAATAAAGGCATGTGTTGACCTCCTGCACTTCCCTGCTGAGCTGCTGACAGGAGCAGCTTTAGCAGTTTTCCCCTTCCCCCCAATCCCTCGTTCCCCAGAAAATGGAACAGAGAAGAGATTCTGGGCTCTGTTGGCAGCCAGGTGCATTTGAAGCTATTCAATGCTTTCATCACTGTACTTTCATCAAGTACTGCCCCATCCCATACCTCGCTGACTGTTTCACAGCTGTCGCCCTCCACAGCAGGAAAAGCTCGGGCCTCCTTCTCCAGATCCAGCAGAAAATGGCTCCTTCTCCCCGGGTTTCTATAGTCAACAAACGCCAGGTCACAGCTTATTGACAGCTGATGGGCTCCCTGCCCAGGCAGGCCCAGCTCTCCCCATGGCAACGCCAAGCCACTGGAGCTGCAATGGTCTCAGATGCAAGCCCGCAGAGCTTCTTGCTCTCACTCCTCCCCATTTTTATGCAACTGAGGCAAAATAATGGCAATTTTTTTCGCTCTTTCAAATGTCTGATGATTTTTATTTCGGGCTGGACCTCCAGATGAAATATAATGCTTTGGGTTCCTTAAAACATGGCATGGCCCTTCATGCTTGCTCTCTCGCATGGACAGAGTTTCAGAGGTTATTTAACTAACTCTGGGAATGGCACAGGCTTATCTTGTGGCAACAGAATACACATAGTCTGAAAATGTTAATAGCAGAGATACTCATTTTTCTCGTCTCCATAATCAGCAATTCCAGCACCTAGAAATGCAGATGCCTACCTCAGCATTGCTATCCATAACAGGAAAGCACCCTTTTAAAAACGTGTTTAAGTGCTTTTAAGCACAAAATGTTCTTTTCTAATGCAGAGATAGTCCATAAGAAAAAATGTGTAAAATGGAGGAAAATCATCCCCACATATCAGCTGAATAGCATGACCTTCCATGGTCCTGATAAAAATGGTTAGAGTCTATAAACTCCTCACCAGCATACCCAAACCTGCCCCATAAAGCTTGCACACACTTCTGTCAAAGATTGTCACAATCCATTTTCTGGTCAGGTTCCATAGGAAAACTTACTCTGATCTGAAGACTTAACTTCCCATGAGGACAATACATCATTGCTAGCCTTCATTCAAAGCCCTGAACAACAGACCACATCTCTAGTTTTCGTTGTTACCTGTAGAAGGGCTTGAAAAGCCTACTGCATTCTCTTTGTACTTGAGATCCGTAGCAGAACATTTATTAAAAAATTTAAAGGCTTTTTTCTCCCCTTACCCCCATCAACATTACCTCATCCTGGAGGCTAAAAGAAATGTTACAGACCTATAACTTCTTGGAAAGGCAAGCAAACGAACCTTCTCTCTCATATCTCTCTCGCCATCTCATTCCCTACCCATACTCCTTATGTCCTCCTATTCCCTTCTCCATGTCCACATTCACTATCACCAATCCTGATCCCATTGATGCAGTATCCACCAGGGTCACATTAGCTTTATGTCCATTTCTGTGCAAACTTCTACTCATAGACACAAGGAAAGCTATTTAAGTCTGCTTATTCTTCTTCAGAGTTTTTTAGTGAGCCACTTCAAACATATCAAAACAACAGGATGCTCTATGGGAAGCTATCGTGAAACAGTCAGCTTTTTGATCTGGAGGGCTATACATGCAAAGCTGCATAACTCTTTGATTGTGCTTCCAACCCTTAGCATTCCCTAATGCTAGCACTGTTGATAAATCTTATGAGTAACAGTAACATAAAAAAGAAGAAGTATATAAATAAGAAACAATTCCTCTTTTTCTGCCTCAGTTACAGCGACTGAATCTTCAGTTATTTAGTGAAAAGGGAAAACACTGTTTTTCTTTCAACAGAAGTACTAGCGCGTCATAGAATCATAGAATTACATAATTGTTCAAGTTGGAAGGGACCTTAAAGATCATTCAATCAACCCACCTGCCAGAGCCATGGGCACCTTCTACTAGACCAGGTTGCCCAGATCCCACCCAGCCTGGTCTTGAGCACTCCCTGGGATAAGGCATCTACAGAATCATAGAGTAGAATCACAAGGTTGGAAACGACCTATAAGATCATCTAGCCCAACCGTCTCCTCCTCACCATTGCCACCACAAGCACTAAACCATATCACACAGCTCCTCATCCAGACGCCTCTTGAACACTGCCAGGGACAGCGACTCCATCACCTCCCTGGGCAGCCATTCCAGTGCCTGACCACTCTCTGAGAGAAAAAGTTATTCCTTATGTCTAATCTAAACCTCCTCTGATACAACTTGCAGCCATTTCCCCGTGTCCTGCTCACTGCCTGGGAGAAGAGGCCAAACCCGTTTTCACCACAACCTCCTTTCAGGAGGTTGTAGAGTGCAATGAGGTCTCCCCTGAGCCTCCTCTTCTCCAGACTGAACAATCCCAGCTCCCTCAGCTGCTTCTCATAAGGTTTGTGCTCCAGACCCCTCACCAGTTTCGTTGCCCTTGTCTAGACACGTTCCAGGGCCTCAACATCTTTCCTGTAGTGAGGGGCCCAAAAACTGCACACAGTACTTGAGGTGCGGCCTCACCAGTGCTGAGTAGAGGGGGATGATCACCTCCCTGCTCCTGCTGGCTGCACTATTTCTAATGCAGGCCAGGATGCCATTGGCCCTCTTGGCCACCTGGGCACACTGTTGGCTCATGTTCAGCCGAGCATCAACCAACACCCCCAGGTCCATTTCCTCTTCACACTCATCCAGCCACTCATCCACAAGCCTGTAGCGCTGCATGGGGTTGTTGTGCCCAAAGTGCAGGACCCAGCACTTGGCCTTGTTAAACCTCATCCCGTTCACCTCAGCCCAGCAGTCCAGCCTGTCTAAATCCCTCTGAAGGGCCTCCCTACCCTCAGGCAGATCAACACCATCTCCCAGCTTGGTGTCATCTGCAAACTTACTGAAGGTGCAATCAATCCCCTCATCTAGGTCATCAATAAAGATATTAAACAAGATGGGCCCAAGTACTGACCCCTGGGGGACACCACTTGAAACAGGTCGCCAGCTGGACTTAACTCCATTCACCACTACCTGCTGGGCACGGCCCTCTAGCCAGTTTCTTACCCAAAGAAGTGTATACCTGTTCATACCATGGGCAGCCAGTTTCCCCAGAAGAAGCCTGTGAGGGACCATGTCAAAGGCTTTGCTGAAGTCTAGGTAGAATACATCAACAGCCCTTCCCTCATCTACCAGACCGGTCACCCAGTCATAGAAGGAGATGAGGTTGGTCAAGCACGACCTGCCTTTCACGAACCCGTGCTGGCTGGGCTGATCCCCTGGACACCACACACATGCTGTGTGATCTCATCCAAGATGATTTGTTCCATTAATTTTCCTGGTACCGAGGTCAGGCTAACAGGCCTATAGTTCCCCGGATCCTCCTTACGGCCCTTCTCTGGGTAGCCTGTTCCAATCACCCTTTGTGTAAATAATTTCCTCCTTATATCTAATTTAACTAACTTCTTTTAGGTGAAAGCCCTTACCCATTGTCCTATTGCTATATTCCTCGATAAAGAGTCTTTGTCCCTCTCCAGCTTTCTTTTGGTAGACTCTCTTCTGGTACAGAAAGGTTGCACTGAGATCTCTCTACAGCCTTCTCTTCTCCAGGCTGAAAAACCTCAATTCTCTCACCCTGTCTTTATAGGAGAGCTGCTCCAGCCCTCTGATCACTCTTGTGGCACTGCTCTGGGTGTGCTTCAACAGCTCCACATCCTTGTTATTATGTTGGGGACCCCAGAGCTGAACGCAGTAGTCTAGGTAGGACCTCACAGCAACAGAGCAGGGGGAGACAATTACCTCCCTCCACTTCTTGGCCGTGTTTCTTTTGATGCTGCCATGGTTAAGATCGGCTTTCAGTGCTGCAAGAGTACATTATCAGGTCATGTCGAGCTTCTTGTGAAGGAATGCTCCCAAGTCCTTTTCCTTTCAAGTCTGTCAAAGTCCCTATGGATGGCATCCCTTTCCTCCAGCATGTTGTCTGCACCACACAGCCTGGAACTGTCAGCAAACTTTCTGTGGGTGCACCCAATCCCACTGACCACATCACAGATAACAATGTTAAAAAGCACCTGTCCCATTACTGATCCTTGAGGAATGCCACTGGTCTACATCTGGACATAAAACTGTTGATTACGACTCTTTGAGTATGATCATTCAGCCAATTCCTTATCAGCTGGGTGATCCATCAGTCAAATCCACGTCTTTCCAATTTAGAGACAAGGATGTTTTATGTCACAGAATCTTCAAAGAATCTTCCTGATGGAGATGGTGAAGAGCAGGACACCAAAGATTGCATATTATTTTAAGCCTAGAAGGGTATGGGCTTATTTGACAAGTTAATTAATAAGCATTTAATTAATCTGTTGAAACATTTCATTACAATTCAGTGTACTGGAATTATAGCTATGCTACATGAAAGTTAATAGAGGTGAACAAACTGACCTACCAGTTATTAGACAGTTTAGAATGAGAAATGCTATATTTATTTTATTTTTAAAAGCTACTCTGTGAAATTCAATATTTACTAGCTGTCAGACAACTTCAAAAACTTTATTTTTAGAATTATTGTTCCCACACAATGTCGTCTTTTTTCAGTGTTGACTGAAGCTTCTGTACACTTTTTAGCAGCTGAAGGGAGCTTCTGCTTTTCTGCCCAGCATGAGATTTGGACATACTTTCCCTTACAGTGCCTGCAATCTCCTTTGCCTCCTTTTGGTTATCATATTTTGGTTTAACATGAGCTGCCTCTTTCTTCAATTTCTGAGTCTTTTGCTTTAATTTCTGCACCTACAAAGAAAGATTACTAATTAGAACATTACTCACTTTGCTACTGCTTACTGCTTACCAAATTTCTACCAAATTCCAAACTGAAGACATCCAAAGGACTTTTAAAAATCATTAAAACCTACTAATCTTGCATATAGTTGTCTTAGTGAAACTAAAAGTATTACAGAAAACATTATAGAAAACTGACCTCATCCACACTCAAAAGACTGCTGAACCCTGTTACTCCGTGAAGTAAAAATGCTTGCTTAAAAGAGCCTGAACACCATCTGTAACCAATTTATATTTACAATGGTCTTCTTCCATTTCAGATTGTACCAATGTAACAACAGCAAAGAAGCTATAAAACCTGTACAGCTTATTATGAATCACCATATCTGACAGCTTACTTTGAAGCCTCACAACAAAGTCAAGAAACTAAATAAGTATGGTTGATTGCTATAGAATATTTTTTTAGATGTCAAATATAAAGCCTTGACTTGCATTTGGCATGAAAATATCTCTCCTTAAGATAAAATTAAGCTGGAAACATTCCATACACCAATTTGGGTTATTAATCCATTTCTGAAAAAATTAATTTTAATTGCATTCTAAAGTATATTATTAAGTGGGAAACAGAGAGATGACTACAGTATTTTTAACATGACAGGTTCTAAATGCAGAAATATGTACCAGAAATATTAAGATTGATCTGTGTGAAATTCAAATAAATAGGTCTGTCCATGAAAACAACAACAACAACAACAAAAAAAGGCCAAAAAAACAACAGATACCAGATGTTACAGGAGTGGCCTGTATTGATAACCAAGGTATGATGGACGGTAATCAAACAGACAAGCATGAAGAATATGCTATTTACATAATGACTGTAAGGCATGTGCTCTGATAAGGCTGTGCCACAGCACAGACAACTTGCCAGCAAAAGATCTACACTCTCAAACACTCAAGAAGGACAACAGGGTTGCACCACAACAAATGTGCCATTCTTCTTCCCATCATTCCCAAATGAAGGCAGGTTGTAGCCATAAAGATATGCAAAATGAAAAAGTAAAGGTGCTGTTGTCCATTTTCTGAGGATCATGTTACCAAGATTCTAAGGCAAAGAGTAACACCAACTGCTGGCTTCTCAAGAATGTTAGATATTAACCTATACATCAGTAGACATTGCCAAGAGAGTCAGCAATGACTCAGCAGTCCACTTTTCTCAAATGCAACCCCGACAAGACTTTGATATAAGTGTTTTTGTAAGTATATGGGATAATTAAAAGTTTAACTGAGTAAAATCTATCAAAGAATGAATATAAATGAAGTTGGTTGCACTTAAATTAAATATCACTTTCCCCTTCCACAAGGTCTCACACTGAGTTCTGTTTTGCTTCCTACATAAGTAAAGCTCTTATGGGAGCCTATTTATCCTACCAAATAAGATGAAAGAACAGAAAAATATCTGACAGAATTATAGGTTGCGTTTTTTATTTTGTTCCAAAGCAAATTGCTACAAGCAGGCTGAGCAGCTCATCTACAGAAGCGTGATTTTCTATGGACATGTAGTTGTTTTTTATGCCTACAGAAAATACTGACAGCATGTGTATAGATTAAGGGTTAAAAAAAAACCTAAAAGGCTTGTCTGGCTATGATTTTTGAGAGAAGTTGCAGTCAGTAAACTATTTGGTTAATAACAAACTTCAATCTTTCAGTAAAATACAAGACATTCAAGCCTGTCTGTACAGGAAATATAGCTTCTATTTTCTCATTCTCCAGATAGAAAGGGCACAAAGGAATGAAATCTCAACAGCCCATCTTTATACAGGGAGTGAAAGTGACAGACTGAGCAACTCTGCTCTATACTGAAGAACTGCCACAGGACAGGAAGTTTTCTCACTGGTCTACATATCTACCTGCCAATTCTAAGCACCATTTTATGATTTAAAGGAGGAATTGCAGGTACAAGAACACTGAGTTAGCAGCCTAATGTTAATCACCCATACTGAAACAACCTAGCTTAAGCATTCCAGTGGCATTCTAGTTACTGACAACAAAAGGTAGAGCCATTTAACAAGAGTGTTGCTAGCTGGACAGTTTACATTTTTTTCTTACGCTTTTCTCATGTTTTTTCAACTTGGATATTTGTTCTCCTTTACTGTTCATTTGTTTTACAAGGGAATTCAGCCTCTGTTCTAGATCTTCACGAATTTTGGAGTCCTGAGTCTCCTGGATCTCCTTCAGAAGTACTTGATGTTCACTGTTAAAAACAAAAATGGCACAGTTAAGTATTCATGATATAGCCTCTAGGATTTCCTCCAGTAATTTCACTGTATTGCATGAATTGCCAGCTGTTCTGTCTAGAGTACAGCAATTTAGCATTATTTACTCCCTTACACAATACATGTTCATCTGGAATATATTCACTCTAGAAAAGAGGGTGTTCTTTTTTTTTTCCCCCCAGGGGCTCTGATTCTCATTTCAGATTTGTAGCTGATGAGAGTTTGGAAAGTAAACAGAGGACAACAGCAGCTATGAAGTTCTTGCCCAACTTAGTGCAGACTTTGAAAGCTTACTGTAATACAGAAAAGTGTTTTTTAAATTAGTAATTCAAGTTAGTTCTCCTTCCAGACTATTCAAATTGAAATATTCTCCTCAAAAAGATCAGCAGCAAATTGTGTTGTTTAATTACATTAATCAGGTTAATTAAAATGAATGCTTTAGACTCGCTTGATACATGGACATTTGAACAAACTGAAAGCATAGGCTCTGTTAGGTAATCTTTTTCCACAGCTCAAAGCTTTTTTTCTAACTTCTGACTAACTGTTGGTTCTTGACACTTAACAGGGACAACTGGTTGTTGCTGCAAAGAAAAATATTCCTGTCCTTGAACTGCTATGATTAAATCAACCATTATTTTTTGAAGAAGAGATTGGTTGCCAGTTTAAATGTTGCCACATCAAATGTTTCAAACCAGTGTCAACATCCAAACTGGTTTAATCAACACGCCCTCCCCTGTTCAAACCTCAGCTCATCATGTTGACGTCTATACGACCAGCTGCATAGCTTTAGCTCACAATTCTACAAACTTGTGTTAAAATAAAAATGCCTAAAAACACAACTTTTCTTTCACATTTATTTGTATGGCAAGATACATACAGACCCATTTAGAGCATTGGCTTTTCCCACACTCCGCTCATTTTCTGGCAGGAAAGTATGTTTCAACCTTCTTAAAGTATTGTACACGAGAACATTCTTGGTATATTTTATAGATCTCATAGTATATTTCAAATTTCTAAAAATCCCAGGCCTGGAAGATTCTTTTATTTGCTGTGTTTCTTACTTCAGTAGCAGATAAGCGCAGGAAAACAAACTCAACTAAAGAGTATTTTGCTCACTTACAAGATCAGTCAAACATCAGGACAAAAAGAAGTTTTTGAATGAGAAAAATCCTACCAGCTAGGCTTGCTCACGAAATTCTCACATGTAGTCCTACATTTGGTAGGTTTGAGTATAGTACACCCACAGCTTCACGGGGCTATTGCTGAAGTCGTTTTTACTCGTAATACAGAGGATGACTACTCACAAGCTCATTTGGCTCAGCTCATCTTGTATTCCCAACAGAAAGTCAGAAAGTCTTCTGGTGACAGCAGATGATGAGGATACAGATTTTGAAAGAGTTGTTTGTCCTGAAATTCCAGATCTATTTCGGATTTGTCTTTGTGATGAGATACGTGGATTGCGATGCTTCATAATATGCAACACACTTTGCACATTTGCACTAAGAGAATGGCTGGAGCTGACAGACTTAAAGAAGAACAAGTAAGTTGTCTACAAACATGACTAACAATTACAGCAAAGAAACTGAAATGGTACATGCCAATTTAGCGAGAATTTTTGGTTTCACTCACCTTCCCAACCACAAAAGGTAGCACACCTGCCTGTACGTGAAATTGTGGGAGATGAATTTCCTTCATCATAGGATTTTTCTGCCATAAAACAGAAAAAGAAAGAAGAAATTTCAGTGTGCTGAACCAACAGTGCGATCTTTTTTTGTTTTGTAGAATAACAAAAATTCAAATAAAGAAGCTGTGAAACGCATCAGCTCAGCTTCCCTCATGTTTTTTTAAAAACATTTCCCTACTGTACATAGAAGGAATAGGATTTTCAAACAATAACAGCTGAGATAAATTATCTTCCAGATTCACTTAGTAGATACGTTGGCAATTAGACAGACATTTTAAAAAATTGAGCTTTGCTTACTTAAGCAAAACTAGAGTTGCAAAATTTTGGCTGACCTGTAACATTTGTTGCAAAATTCTCTTGATTTCAACAATCCCTCTAAAACGTGCCATCTTAGGATGGCCTACTTTAAAATTACTTTGGAAGCTAATTTCGCCAGATAAACTGAAAAGCAGATAAGGTAGGACATAGGGGAGGAAAACTGTAACAAAGGTTGTTGCCATGGTAGTACAGGAACATTTTCCAATGAGGTGCTGCCAGCTCTGTCCCAGTTTTAGTTACCAAAAGCAAAAAAATTAAAAAGAAAAAATGGAGGTATTGGGCACTGTTATTCACTTTGGAAACTGAACAAAGTGCAGCAGACAAATCAAGTGGCTCTTACATTACCATTTTTCACAAATTCCAATCTCTGTGTGAGTCAGATGCTATCAGTGAAACTGTGATAATGAAAAACTTCATGTTACCTTCTTAGGGCTTTTTTTTTTCTTGCTTCTCTTTTTAAGTTCACTTTCAGATGAATCCAAAGGCATCAAAATTCGGTTTATCTCAAATTCTGTCTGAAGCTGTGTGCATAAACAAAAAGAAAGCAATTATTTAATACAACATTAGAAGTCTGAAATCACACAGTCTAATTAATTCTTTCACACATGAATGAGAGCCATTTAAGGGCACTATTAACTATTCTGCTTGGAAAGCATAACCTATGCTTAAAAACCGAACAGGTTACTGGGATGGTATGGCATCAGACATAACTGTCTAACAAGTTTCCATTTTCACATCCAGCTGCAGTAGGTGTGCTTTTCCACTATAACACCCAGTAACTGAAATAAAACAATCCTGCTGCTTGCTAAGGATCTGATCATAAAATCCAAAGAATGTGAACACTGGGATCTTACAGCCTGGAGACAAAAAGAGCTGAATCCATCTGTGTATCATAGACGTCAAGCCTACTGGACAATCCACACATTACTCTGAAGTTCAAAGTTGATATAAAGGCCCATGATAAACAGGATAATAGCCATTCCCAAACCAAAAGGACAATAAATTTGTTTTGGCATGCGCAGCACTTCCGGCTAAACAATGCTGGAAGTTCATCACTGCACTGAGATTACTCTAATTTTTCTGTCATCAAAAGGAAGCTGAATCAGCTGTGCCACACCCTGTGTTTCCAAACTCAGATCCAACAGACCTAAACCGATCTACAGTGAATCAAGGTGGGACAAATAGTAAAGACCCAATTCATTGTGCTAACCTCCCTTCTTGAGCAAATGTTTATACTACTGCTAAGGTCAGATTATTTGTTCTGGGAGTTATTCTTAATGTTACTCAGAACATAAAGTCTTCATAGCTGGCTTTCTGCTCTTCAGCAGAAGCAGCAGTTTAAGAAAGAAATCCCCCAGTATTGCAGGTTTTCAACTGTGCCATTCTGCTGTATTGTGGAGGTAATCAAATATCTGGGCCACCTACTGCAAGGTTCCTGGACTGATGAAAGCAAACTGAACTTAAAAGAGATATAAAGTTACCTCCAATTATTTATTAATTTAAGCTTTCAGCTTCACTTACGGATGCACTGTTCCAAGATTCTTCATCAGCTCTGCACGCCCCACTCTGGGGAATGTCACCACAAACAACTCTTTCAAAATGGTTGCTACCTCTTGATGAAGGTTCAGAATACTTGAATCTAATTTGCTCCTTTGTTTCTTTGATTTTGCTCACTTTGAGAAATATTCCTCTCTGAAATGGGTGATGGCCCAACAAACTGACTGTGATTTCACAGAACAACTAATTATACAAACTCTCTATTAATAAGCAATGTATCACCATTAAAGAGTCTTCCAACATTACATTCATTACATTAAATTTCAGCAAATCTTAACAAAAAGGAATACAAAGAGAACGACCACCTTACTTGAGGTATGAGGGTACTTACATGACTATTTTTAGTTACCTTAAAATGAGATTATCTGATTCAGCTGCAGTTTCTCTAGAAATTAATACTCTATCTAGATCCCCGATTACAGCCTTAAGGCTGATGAATTCTCATTAACACAAAACCAAGCAGAATCTTTCCTGATCAAGAAACACAACACATTAAATTTTCCCTCATGTAATTATGACTAGTCTAGTTAGTACTCCAGGAGTTTTCCAGGAGCCAGTACTCTAGGATTTAAATATATAGAATTTAAATGTTATTAAAAAGGTATCTTGGACAGAGAGAATAGCTTCCTTCAGTAACAAAAAATGAGATCAAATAAAACTGTTTCAGTCTACCTGAGCAGCTTTGTCTTGTATTAGCTTGTACTGACACTCTTCTTTACAAAGCTTTTCTTCTAAATGTTTGATTTTGTCCTGAATTTGAAAGCAAGAAAGCTTAGTCACACTTCAGTTTGTCACATTGAATTCAGAAACCTATAGTCGTTTGTAATTGCAATCTGGGATAAAATAGGAATGGATGGAATTTTTAAGGCCCAGAATGGGAAAAAAAAAAAAAAACAACAACAAAAAAAAACAATTTATGTAAAAGAAGCCAAGGAAGCCAAGCATTCACGCAGGTGTATTTGATGATCTCAGCTTCAGCAGAGAAAACTTTTGCAAAAGTTTGCACTATTAACAGTATACCACATAACTCATATAAAATGAATGACTTTCAGACTAATTCCATGTTTACTTACCTCTACAACTCTCTGAGTAGCAGTAAGTTTAAGACACTCTTTTTCTAGCACTTCAAGTTTCTCAAGTTTTGCATGCAGTTCCATCTGGTTCTGATTTTTCTCTTTCTGAGGATGGGTCAGAAAACATAAGCCAGAGTAAAGCTGGCAACTGACTAAAATTATTTCAGACTGAAAAAAAAAAACCATACAAAAAAAAAACCAAACCCAAAAAAAACAAAACAAAGAAACCCCCATACACTACAGTAAAGTTGTTTAAATAATTTAAATTTCGTATTTTTAAAATTGCAAAGTGATGAAAAATACCAGGCAGACAAAGAAGACTTACATTTCCAGCAGTCTTTTTGTCTATCAAATGTGCAAGTATTAGCATGGTTTTACTCATTTAGAGTGACATCTAGGGAGTCTTTTCTTACAATGCATTGAATGGTTGTCAACAACCAGCCGGACAGAAAATTGCTTCCATTTGCTATCTGTCACACTACACAGAGCTGAGGAAAAATGAGGAATACATTTTTATATTTTTAACTACTTTACCACTTTGTTAGTATGTTAAAGAGCTTCACCTGTTGTTCTAAAATCACTTTATTTTCCAGTACTGCACTCTCAACCATTTTCCTCATGTAATCCAGCTGTTTCTCCAGCAGGGAGCAGCGGGATTGTGCTGCATTTAACTGCACACTTACATCTACAAAGAGAAGCAAAGATGCTCAGTACAGCAATGGGAGTTATATGTTTAACTAGTTTGTCATCTCTCTGAGGAATTCTCTATCTTCAAAAGAGACAAGAATAGTTTTGTTAGTCTGAACAAGTCATGCGGTTAAATGTATATTGTATATGACAAGAGAATCAAGATGCTTTTCCAGAGACAGACTCTAATATGAATTCCAAAGGTGTGAGCTCTGCTGTTACGTTGATTTATATCAGCAGAATCTAGTTTATTCCCTTCTACTTACTTTTCTCAAGTTAGCAGTGTTATACAAGTAAGCAGATGCTAACTTATTGTAGCAGTTAAACACACCACCTGAAATCTGTTTACCTTTAAAATAGTCTTATGAGTTATACAATATCTGGTTAAGATGTGTAAAAAAAAAAAAAAAAAAGATCTAAACTTTATCCACAATTATCAGACTTCTGCCTTCCACGCTTCTGAAGAAAAAAAAAAAAAAAAAAGGAGGTTGCATTAAATTAATTAGCTGTTTGTCAAAACAAACACTCCCTGGATTATGCAGTCTTTGAGTTGGTGTGGCTACACCTTATCACTCAGAGAAATACCTTTCCTCTGTTGCATCAGTTTGTGATGTGCTGTGTCATTTTTGAAGGACTCATGGTCTAAAGCCTTCTTATACTGAGCAGCTGCTACAGAAAGGCTGCACAGATTCTCCTCAGCATGTGACCTCTCCAGCTCTAGATAGTGGATCTTTTCTTGTAGAGTTCTCAGGGCTGCCACCACAGCTAGAAAATAAAGCATCAGTTACACTCAGCTCTCGTAACACAGTTCCTCCTACTATTTTTATAAAACGCTTCAAATGGAAAACTACTACCTAGCTTTTCCTTCTAGGATCAGATCTAAAAGCAGTGACATTCTCCAACCATACAATTACACACTCAGAATATACGTAGGAGAAAGTAAATGTGTTTACTGCATAGGTGGAGAATAAAGAACAGAATAGCAAAGCTATTAAGCTATTTTCAGTCAAAATGTTGGCAAGCATGAAGAAATCATGCCAAATCAAGTACAGCAAAACCTGGAACTCAGACCTGTTTGTATCTGTCTACAGAGGAGCAGGGAACACAGGTATTTAAGTTAGGTATCCAAGTTTTTGGAGCAATGCAACTGGTGTGGACAGACTAAAAAAAGAAAAAGAAAAAGATTCCAGGCAGGGGGGAAAAAATCAGATACAACAGGACATTTTAACAGAAGATGCATTTTAAAAACATTATTGTTTCAAAAGTGAATGATTTGTCTGTCTCATTTCCTGCATTTAACATTAAAAAGAAAATAATAATAATAATAATCAGAGATTTTGCTTTTAGCCTTAAATCAATTCCAGAGTTAAAATTCTGAAAATAACTTACAGCTGCTTGCTAGCTCTCCAAGAAGCTATAAGTTTAAGACACATTCCCAAACAAGTTCAGCTTCTTGTTGGACATTTCATAAGCCTTGATATTTTCATTATACCAACTCTCTTGATAGAGGAATACCTAGCAAATATTGGATAGCTCCATAAAATAGCTCCATAAAAACTCCAAGCAGCTTTACTTAGCCTAATTAAGATAAGTAAATAAATAACAGGTCCCAGAGAGCAGAAGGGGCCACTTTTTACATCTTTCTGTTAGGATACCAAACATTTCTTCATTTAAACATTTAGCTGCACAATATTGAGCTGAACGTCTTGATCCAAATAGTCCAAACTCTATATGACGTTATGTAAATTCTGTAATAAACTATTCTTCATTTGGAGAAGCCACAAAATAAAGAACAATGATGACATACACACTGATTATGTCTATACAGTATTGCAAAGTTTTATATTAAATAAAATCCAAGTATGGTAAACTTGTGATTTGCTTAGTAATCTGGACAACTTAAACCACCAAGCATTTGTCCCGTGAGCTCCAGAGAGTAATCACTGATTAAGACACCAGATAATCATAGTGGATTCATGTTTCACATAGACAAATATGCTGATAACTTACCTGAGTAAGTTATCTTACTGTTTTATTCGCAAGTTCTCCCAATACATCAGATGACACAAAAAAGCTTAGAAGTGATTTAAAGCTAGAAAGAGTTGAATAGCACAGCACAAAGCCAATTTCAAGTCAGTGTACCGTCATGTCTTTTTTTTTTTTTTTTTTTTCTGGATTTAAAGCATGAACAGCTTCTGTTGAGTTTGAAGTCTTCTCCTTTGCTTTTAGAGGAAGTCTGACGATCTTTAAGTTAAACAATTTTCAAAGCCAAAGTTTATAAGGATGTCAGAAGGCTTGCAGCAGTTTCCATTCCAGATGTACGACTTCAGGGAGACTACTCCCTCTGGACACATATACATCCTGTCTTACTGACTGATAATTGCAGCAAGTCATTGAACTGGGTAAAACAAAACGGAGACTTTGCTCACGAGATTTCACAAGAAACAATTTAAAAGACCACTTTTTGGCTTACCTTGGTTATAGCAGATAGAAGGCCCACTGTCACCAGCAACTGCCAACTTCTTTGGTTCTCCACAAACAAAGGATGCAGGAATCATTTTAGCTGGAGGCTGAAGAAAGCTTCCTATTAAGCTGTCCTTTGATTCAGAATCCATAGCCTGCAAAAAGAGAGCTTTATAGTGACTTTAGCTTTTTAATGAACTATGTAACAGTTTTCAAGGCACCTCACTGAGCAGTCCCTGGCTGTATTTATATTAAGCCAGATCACTTGCATAAAATAAGAATTTAAAAAGCCACATATACCCAGAGGTATTGTGTATGTTAATGCAATTCCAAAACAATGTTTTCAGTAACACTAAACACAACTATCCTCAAACAGCCAAAATTTTCTAAGATTTTTCCTCTGTGTTTTCTAAACTTAATAGTGACCTTCTAAAAGCCAAAGATTAAAACATTTTTGTAGCATCTATTTTACAGAAGTTAGCATATGCCTCTCAGTGGTCTCTGCAGAGCAAGCATTGCAAGTTTTACAGTCTGTTTGTACAGGCTCCTTATTGTTCCGGTACATTGTAATAGTGTCAGAGTTCGTTGTTTTTGTTTAACATACGGCTTTATTATGTAATAAAGACATGGCTTTTGACATAGCGTTGAAATAACAAAAGGATAGTTAACATGTAAAACATGTAACCTTCTCATGATTACTATGAACATTCTCACCATTATTAAACTTATGTATTAATTCCCTTTCCTCTCTACCCTTTCACATTCTTTGTTTTATCAGAAGCACATTTGAAGCCTCTTCATGCTTAGTCGAACAGTGGCTTTCCTTGATACTCAAGACATGACCAAGGAAACTTGCACAAAGTGCCTTGGTATAGTATAAGCTCTAGGAAAGCAGACCCTTTGAGATCAGTCCATCTACATTCTATGACAAGTCATTCAAGCCTCATTTTGTTGTTTACATTGGGAATGCTATGACAACCAAGCATGGTCTATAGGTCATACAAAGAAAGGCTATAGGTCATCTTAGGAGAAAAGGTGGAAAAGAAACTAGTTTTAAAGATATCTTTAATATGTTTGGACTTACTGGTACTTTAAAAATTAGCTTTACTTTTGTACTCTTTGCTCTTCTACTCATCTACTAATTCTACTTAGGAACAGCAGAGACCAATTCCAATGTTGCACAAATGCTTTCACTGAAGTACAAACTTCATTGCCCTTTATTAAAGGTCCTACCAATTCACATGTTTCAAGTAGAAGGAGTCATTCACTTCTGAAAGCTCTTACCAGGTCTTGCAAGTAGTTGGAAGTGTAAACACAATGCCAAGAGAAGGAAGTTACAGCACCTTTTAAGCACATCATGGCTACCTATCAAACTAGGCACCAAACCAAGCACCTCATTTGATAAATCTAAAATTTTTAAAAAATAAAAGTTGTGTACAGCTTCAGTTGCTGGAAAAGCAGCTTATGTGAAGGTTCAGTGATACAACTGTGGTACCGCTCAAGTTTAAAACATAGCAAATTCTTCTGACAGAGCAGCAGTGGTGCTATCGGCCCCCCCAGGACGTGCTTCTTTGTGAGAGCTCCAAAGAGAGAGCTTGCTCCTCGTGCACAGATATTCATAGGTGCTGATTTCCCAAAAGTGACAAAAAGAAGGTATCTAGTAACAGAAGAAATCCTAACAAAAACCATAGGACAGATATGACCATAAGATATGACAAAGCACACCCTAGGCAAATTCATTCCTACTGGATAGGGAAGAAAGTTTTCAGTGAAGGAACAGTTTTCCACTAACAGCTCTTTCAGTACTGCTTCAGAATACATACAAAATAGAAAAAAAAATCACATCCATCCACACCACCTCTTCAAGACGTGCAAGAGGTACATGGAAACACTTTCCTTCTCCCCCAGGCTGTCATCACAGATGCATTAATATCAGCATCTCTTTGCCAGGGCTTGCTTGTCTTCATGCCTCCCAGACTCTGCTTCTTTTGCATGTTAGCACCCCTGAGGCAGATCCTGCATTTCAGGGTGGTCCACCCAGCACCAGCACAACCCCCCTTATTCACCCTACCAGTGACCCATGTACCACTGGCCTTTTCCAGAAAGTTCCCTGGGTGGCTCACAACTGTCTTGTGCTGGCTGCCCGCAGCAAGACCATGCAGTTGGCTCTTGGGGCTTGGTGGCTGACTCATGGGGGCATGCTGCCCTCATAGGCAAGAGGTCCCACCTGGTGGCCACAGGTAAAACCAGCTTGGCATGGTGTGGGGTACCAGCATGATTTTTCACAAAGTACCTATAATGGCACAGAGTACAAAATAAGCAACACTTACCCTTCCATTGCTTCTCAATTCCTACACATTGGTGATGAAAAAGAGTAACAAAAATGGTCCATAAAAATGTGCACGTACACACACACACAACAAACTGCCTGCTGTTGCTGCTAACAGTGGAACGCAATCTGGAAACAGAGCACAAGAAGACCACTTTTGTCTTTACCATCTGACCCTTCAGCAATCAGCACAACTGAAAGCTTGCTTCTTCATGAGTCGCCATCCTTCCCTGCAAGGAACCATGCTTTCTTGCAAGTCCGCAGCTGCTACAAATCAATTAGTTTCCTTATTGCCTTCCCATAAACAACTTCTGCTGTTTCCAAGGAGATGGGTATGCAGGCAGTTGTAGGAAGGGCAGTGATCCAAAACAAAACAAATAAGAGAAGGAGGGAATAAAGCACCAGAAAATTTGAGAAATTCTATCGAGCCCAGTAACACAAAGGTGGGGGGACCTATTTGGGAAAAAGGGAAGAGAACAATACCTTTTCGTTTGGCAGGTGAAGAAGGAGGAAAGTGAAAGGGACGAGGCCAGCTCAGCAGCCAAGTGATAGTGACCTAGCCAATCCTGTATGGGCTTCAGCATGCACATCCACCATTTCACCAGCACAGCAGAGAGTAATGTGCACCTTAGGGCAGCACTGGCTGCGAGAGCTCCCCAGGCCACTTCTAAGAGTGGGGACTTGGCAATGGCTGTGAAGGAAGGTAACACTGCACAACTGAGACAGTGATGTTTGCAGAACCCCTGCTGTGGACATAGTTATGGATTACCACAGCTTCTCAGACGCAGAGGATACAATAGTTTGAGGGAATGGTTGCTATAGCGTCTGGAGGCTCTGCAACACAACTGCTTCAGAAGAGGTGCTCTAGTGTAGACAAGCCTTTCAATATCTTAGGAGGTAGATCTAGATTATAATACCCATTCTACTCAGGTGCAATATCTACAATGCTTCAGGCCCCAGATGAGGACATAGATCAAGAAAAGGACCAAGTCAGTTACACCAGTGAGACAGCAAACAGAATGAACGTTTTCAGCCCCACTAGAACAAGAAGCTTATGAGAAAATAATTAAGTACCCAAAATATGTTTGGATGTCAGCTGTCAGCTTGCAGGCAGCAGTGTGCTTGCATAAAGGTTGCTGGAGGGTGATCATGCCCTTATTCCCTTCAACTTTCATACGCCAGAAGAGGGCAAACAAGTTGGACTTTGTTACAAACAGATGACTATTTTCTCACGGTCATCCAAGCACTAATGTGATTTATCATTACACTATCTATATTTATTTTTGCTGAATATGGCCTGCATTGAATCCCAGAATACTGGATTAGGCTGCTGTATAAATAATTGGAATTTTAGTTACTGCTATCTTACCCAAGTATGTGAACAGAAGGGATTTACTGAGTAAATCCCAAATGTTACAGAAAGACCAGTTACGATTTCCTTACTCTTATTCTCCCCTCCTCTCCATTCCACCCTTCAACTTTTGGCATTAAATTATTTTCTAAAAAATTTCTACTGAAGTCCAAAAATGTTTTGCCACATATACAATTATGCCACATGCCACAGAGCAGCACATGAAAAAGCATGTTAGGATTGAATTGTAATAACAGGCCCAAAAAATAATGCTGGCCTAACATTTTCCCAAAAGATATACACTGCAGGAATAATGTGACAATGTAGGGGATGCCACTAAGTTCTCCAGCACTTGTTATCTCAGAGAGGTCCTGGGTTATTCAGATTGCCACAAGAGTAATTTTTTAGAACTAAGGAAAAGAGATGCTGTCAGAACAGATTCAAAGATGGCAAAAAAATGGAACAAATGTGGAAAGAAATACAAAGATAACTACGTTTTGACCTGAACTTCTGACGTGCGCAATTCATGATGTTTTTTCCTTAATGGAAAACAAAGGCTTAGATGAACTAAGGAATGATTCTCTGTTTACCTGACACATTCTAAGAGAAATGCTAAAAAACTGCCCTAAAACAGGCTATACCAAGAAAATCGCCAAATGCTGGCTGCTGCCTTGTCTATTTGAGCCAAGTATTGTTGGCAAAAGGTTATGTTAGAGGCCATTGTAATGACACAATTCAAATTAGTGTATTTTTTTCTCCTTTTGCTTTCCTTCAAGAACCAGGAAAAAAAACTCTATCAGCTGTACTGGCTGTGTCGCAATGCTCTTTCAGCCTCATTCCTGACAGACAAAGAACAGCTTTTCCACTGACCAAATTAAATAAATAAAGTTGCAGGCAAACTGCATTGTTGTTTTGGGAACACCCAGTGTCTAGCATCCTGACACAGCCACTTTAATCAGTTCGAAACACATGACCTTGTTCAGGCCGTATCTAAGGAACTGGTACTCCTGTGCCTGCTTTGATCTAAACAAGCTAGAAACGCTATGGTGACAGCTGCAAAACTAATAGGAAGGGAAAAGCTAACTGAATCGATAAAGCATTTCAACCTGTCTTTAACTTCACTCAAGCCTCACTTAAAATGAGTTCAGAATCAGCAACTAAAATTTGTTGGAAGAGTTAAGAAACATGTTGGCAGCGTGTGATTTTTTTTGAAAAGCTGACTCAGGTAAATCCATGGGAGCTGTTGTATTCCTGTTTGTGAGATAGAAAGGAAAGTCTAAGAACTTGATATATAAAGGCCTAGTGCCTACTTTCTTCTTTGAGACTTCTAGTCTCAACCTATCCATTCCTGAACTTCAAGTCTCGTGTAGAACTTTCATACAGTATCTTTTTTGGGTCTTACAAGAAAAGAAATTACACTGTGTTTTCTCATGACATGTACTGTAAAGTATGGTAAAACCTAGTACTTTAATGAACAAAATTCCATCGCGTCAGTCCTGTAAACATCCATACTGCTATTTCTCTAGTTCTTGTTTGCTCAAGATAAAAGAGAACAAAAAAGAGGAATAAAGAAAATGTACTTTGAGCCAATAAGTAAATAAATAACATGGTGAGGAAAAAAACAGAGCTTTTTTGAAACATTTTCTTATTTTAAGGCAAAGGTTCTAACGTGAGAGTATGTGAAACAATCGTGTCATAATGAGCTTTCCTGTTTTCTTCAGTCAGCACAGGAGACCCAAATCCTCATTAAAATGGACCTTTGGTCATAAGTACATGATGAAATCATACCTTTGTGGGGAAGTTGAGCTAGTGTGAACTGCTTTAATCTGTACGTGCAGATGATAACTGAACTTAACGTTCAGAGGAACAAGACTGCAAGTTCCTATCAAGTAACAGCTGATATGTTAGCATGAAAACATGTGGCCTGGAACAGAGTGTTATCAAAGCAATTACATTTCCATGCCTTTAATCACTCCAAAGTAATTAAATACAATCATTCTGTAGTAAACTTCAAACGCAAAAGTGAATATTATCAATGGTCACTAGTACACTTCCTCAATTCCCTAGTAATTCAGTTTCTCTTATCTTTTCCTTTCATCCACCCCCATGCTACAGTTGCTTTTTCTCTCTCATTGCCCCTCTTTCCTTGTATTTATACCATCTTATACCTTTGTTCCTTGCTATTCTCCCTTTGGACTTCTTATTCTCTCACCCCCTTTTCTAGCCTTAAACTCTGGCTTGTTTTAGAAAGTTAAAAAGACGTTTTCTTCCACATAGGAATAACTGTTTAGTTTCTTCCTTTCATACTTAGGATCCATTTCCAACAAATAGTATTTGCTTTTAGTATACTTGACTGATGAAGAAATTGATGGTGCTCTCCTCAAAAGTGTCCACGACAAATGCAAAAACCTATTTTTTCTATCCACTATTATTTTCTGCTGCTGATGCCACATACTGTTTTCCATATATAGTTTGCTAAGATTGGTCGCTTCACTTTACCCTGCCAAAATCCACTTTTTTACTCATTAGATTGAAAGCAGCTCTTCAGAGAACAAAAGAAGACAGGAGGAAATTACAGACACTGTGTATTTACCCTTGATTCAAAAGAGGAAGACTTGGCTGCTGTGCAAGAGGAAGGTTTTCAAGGGAAACTGTTTCCAGTATAGAAATCTATGTATCTGTGTAGAGGCAGAATTATTAGAGATTAGAAAGGCAAGTGCAAAAAAAAAAACAACAAACAAACAAAAAAAAGAGACAGGGTAGGGTGGGGTAAATGTATATGTGGGTGGAAATGACAATTATAATGAAGAAATATAATAAGGCAGGGGATAGCTGCTCTTGATACTGACTCATTCACAGAAAACACCTTTTACTGTGTGATAATTTTCATCTTTTACATCTCAAACATTTGATGGGACCATTGAAAGATGCTTCTGAATGTTGCAACTTGCCCTCTAGGTAGATAAAACAGACTGATTGTGTCCCCACCATTTTTTTACCAATATGTTTTTTTCAGGAAAATATCTTCATCCACCCATCCTTCAGCCTAGTATGGAGAAGAGGTAAGAAGTAGATTTTTGGCCAGAACATCATGGCAGGGATGAGCTGAGAAACACAAAGAGAGTAATTGTTCATAGGATTTGTCTCCTTTTACATACTGCCACCCCTGCTTTTTTCATACACTTCTGTGCTGCTGATAGCTGGGTACAAGATACTGATACAAGATACAAGGTACTGATGGCAGGGAACAAGAATTCTATTTTCCATTTGTACAGCAGGCAACCTAAGAATGAAAAGAAAAAAAAAAAAAAAAGAAAGATATTAACAAGGAAAGTATGTTTCCTTCCTGGCCAGAAATAATTCTCAAAGTTATCTTTTGTCACCAACAGTTATTTTAAAGATGCAGAAAAACAGCAAGCAGATTTGAGTATAAGAACAACTCCTCAACTTTCTTTCTGAGATCTATTACGCTTAAGATCAATTTCAAATGACATTATCTACTTATATGATTTAGGATATGCATAGAAACTCATACTATACATCCACGTTGTGCACCCTGAGTAGATATAATATCCTAAGTATCAATGTAAAGTAGAGTTTGCATATAGAATGGCATAGTAAGTACCCAGAAAAGCAAAAATTGTGTGTAACTACTTCTGTCCTGAGTTGCCTGGGAAAACTTACAACATTCAGAGAAATCCAGCAGGACACTTGTGTCACATAATCCATATTTTTCAATTTCCATCACTTCAGTGATGCAGGAAAAATCTGAGTACGATGCTCCGAAATCCTGCACAATGTTGCACATATAAACTGACTATAAATTAAGAGAAATTTCCTTTCTTTTCACCTGATGCAATTTCTGGCTGCAACACAACTTAGACTGCAATTGTGGATCTCTATGGACATGATAAATTCCTGGTGTTCTACATGATCTTAGTAAATCACAAAGGGATAGGACTGATACAGGATAGATGTCTCAGCCTTTCAGCCTCAGGGCTGAATCCTGTATTTGGTTATGACTGGCTTACACTCCCTTCATGTAAAGAAGGTGCAGTTTTAAGGCCAAAACAAGCAGTATACTCAGCAGGGGAGCTCATAAGAGCTATTGCAGGGAAATGCTATGAACATGGATGTGTGTGAAGTCACACCCTGGTGCTTGGCACCTTTTTCCTCTTGGGACTCCGAATTTGGAGCCCTCTTCTAGTGGTGAGTGCCAAAATCTGGTCTTTAAAACAATGAATAAAGAGTCCCTGTAGCTTCTCTGTGTCTTCATTTCAAATGGCTGCTAGCCAGAGCATTTTTCTTTGTGTTATTCCTGGAAAATACCAAAGTCTGTATAACTGCACAGCCCAAAGGTGTTTGAAAGTCCTATTTGGCTGTCAGCAAATAAAAAATTCCCAGTAAGCAGCATTCATTTTCTTTTAAAGCATAGCTGGAGGAAGCAGTGTCCAACTTCTCTATGCTGTCGCCCAGCAGTTAGAGCACTGGCCAGGAAGTGGGAGTTTAATGGCTTTCCTGGGAAGCATTCATATCACATCCCTGACCACCATGGTAGACTAGGAAGAGGAAGAGCAGGAAGGAAGCAGGGAGTCACCACCTTTTCGTTTGAAGTTATGACCCTGTTCAGACAAGCACAGAAGAGTATAGGGCAAGGAGAAGGCAGCTGACGCAAAAGACAAAGTAAAACAAGGATGCATCTCTCTCCTCTACTGGAAGAGAGTCCTGGGTTTATTTTTGCATCCTTATAGTAAACAGTCCCTGGATAAAACAGAACTGGCCTGGGAACAACCACCAGGGATCTCCTCTCCTAGGTCAGCACCTATGGCTACAACACCACACTCCCTCCCCTCTACCCCCTTCCTTCTCTTCTACACCAGTGCCACATGTTTGCCATCTTCTCTGACAGGGACACAATTTCAAGTGATGAGGGGATAAACACTTCCCTTCCACTTGCAATCCTTCTGAACACCTAGGACACTCTCCCAGGAGCTACCAGGTGTTGACATAAATCCCCCTGAACTGAAAGCTGCATCTCTCATCACTGTGTTGTCACACTGAAGGCGAGTATTCTGCCAAATGCAAACGGGCACCAAAACTAGCAGTGGCTATTGACAAAAGAACCTGACCTTACTGGAGTGAGTCTGCTGGGCTCAGAGAATTTTGCACTGGGACCTCGCTCAGAGCTGCTCTACCTACTACCCAAACCACAAGTGGGCACAAAGAGCAGATAGGTATCACGATACACAGCTTGGTGCAAATCTGGACATTTCTATCAAAAAACAGACTAAAGGAGTTAGTTGGAGCAGAATTTCTAGTTCTGAAGTCTAACCCTCAGTCTTTCAGGCTGCATTCATATGGTTACATGGCAAACAGTCAGCAAGTTGACAAAATACAAGATGACTTTGCATGGTCTGTAGTTCTGGTTAATGAGAGCCAAACTCTTAAAGCAAGACAGGCTTCAGCACAGTCTTTCTACCAAGAGGATTTGGACACCTAAGAAGTGATGGCTCACTTCCCCATCCCTGCTGTACTGCTGACCACTGTGCAGGCTGGCAGAGTTTGGTTCCAGCGCAACACACATCGGGCAGAACACACTGTAGATCTACAAGCACTGCTCAGAAGTAGAATGAGGCCACATTTTCTTCCACATCATACATTGTTTCATCAGCGAGGCCAGCTTGCCAGGAAGTAGCTTGGGCCTCACCTCAAAGATGGTGCCAGAGTACCCCCTGGTCTTGTGGTGCTTCTCTAGTAAACAGGACTTGTAGAACAGAGAGATCCCATACTAAGTATTTACTAGTCAGAGTTAAATAAGCCTCAGTGAACATGGATGTAAAGGAAAGCATTTGAAAGAATCTAATTTAAAAAGCAGTTCTCTCTGAATTGCACAGGTTTTACTGTGTTAATAGTACTATTTCTGCAGTACTTGAATAAACAGACATTGCAGCAAAGTGACATATTTTGTGATTTTTGTGACATGCAGAAACTGGTAAGAAAAAAAAGTAAATAAAATAAAATTCAGAACTTTTTCTAATTCTGCAGTTGGATATAATTTGCATATAGCTATAAAAGTCTGTGTAATTAAAATAGAGGGAAGTTGATAAACAATCAAGGAAGGAAATACCAAGATTTAAAACAGCTACAAATTTTACTTCAGCTTATCATTTTAAAAACTCAAATGCTCTAATTCTGGATGAGTTGCCAGATTGTTTCCTTCATAATTCTGCCTTTCTCTTATCCGTTCTTTAGGGATCAAAAACAAGCATATTAACTTCAGCCAGCGAACACACGAATCAAACAAACACATTCCCCTAACTTCAGGCTCTGATTAATTCTGCTTATAGCCTTTGACCTTGATTTCCACAGTGTCTTGCAGTGAATACAGAAGCTTGACCCAGTATCGGAAAACCACAGAGATTTGGTCTGGAAAAAATAAAGCCACCTTCATCTCCATTACCAAAGCGCTACATTAAAGTCTATCAAACAAAGAGCTGAAATTTGAAGTTTAGGCCTTGGAGCCAGTTTCACAATCTGTTTCCTGTAGCCAGAGTTCATTTGCAGTCAGTGGAAAAAACAACTTCTAAAAGATAAAAGGCAGTGCAGTGACTTTCAATCAATCTTAGCACTCAGTGTGGGAATATGAACTGTACTAACATCTGACAGCAATGCTTCAGCTTTGATTTTATTTTGCCTTATTGATCTCTGATGTATGTAGGCATTGTCTGAGACATCTAGCAAGTACAAGCTTACCATGGGAAAAACGACACATATCCAACCTCTGCAGATCAAAATCTACATGGAAATAAAGCAAGCATTCGTGACATGCCTGTGCACAGGAAAGCTAGGAGACCATAACGAGTGGCAACAGAACAGGACAGGAAGCTGAAGTGGGAGCTAATTAAAAAAAAAAAAAAGGAAGAAAAAAAGAAAACTTAAAAGGCACTAGCTGTGTTATTTTCATTGAAACCACCAGTTATGATGGGTGGAGGCCCCGAGTGCTCAGAGAAGCAAAGACTGATGTTTATAACAGGTAGCGATGACTTTGGTAGATATTTTGTTCACATAGGTGCCAAAGGCCTAGAGGAAGCAGCTGTGTGGAACAGCCCAGGCCTGCACACACTATGAGCAATGGCAGCAGCCTTGCTGCAGAAGGCTTTTGTAGGAGGAAAAGGAAAAAAGGAGATTGGTCTACCTTGAGAGCTGCAGGTAGTGACAGAATGATGCTCCTTTTGCAAGCTGTGGAGAAGTTGTGCCAGGGTGAAAGGAATGCCAGCTGAAGAAGTCAGACTGTCAGTGAAGGAGCTGCTGGTGGCTGGTAGCTGTGAGCAGCCCAAGCATGGCTCCTGGAGCCTCTGGATCCCTCAGTCCCTTTGTGGTGTGCAGGTGGCTGATTCTGTGCTCAACTGCAGCTTTGAGTTTGGGATTTGAATTGTGAGAAGTATGAAATAACTGTGTCAGGTCACACAGCTCACATCTTGCTGACTTCGCCTTGCCCTGGCCTGCACTCTTCCCCCTCTCTGTCAGCCCCAGCACCATGCCAGGGCTGGCTCAGAGCAGGGAGCTGACTTGGCTGAAATGGAACTCGAATCTCCCCCAAAATGCTTGTTTCCTGCAGAAAGGAAGGAAGGAGCCTGCATGCCAGGGATCAGCAGAACTAGCCCACTCGGCACCGGGCCTGGATAACAACCCTGCAAAGTGGCTGCTCGATGGGAATATCCCAGGGACTGTTTTCATTTTACTTAGAAGCTTAGAAGGTCACTGTACTTCTGTATAACCAAGATGTTATAATTGCAATATAATCAAAAGAGTAAGGCAAAACCAAACAAGGATCACAAAAGAGAATAAGTAGAAGAGCTTACCCTTGGGTTGAGCTCACTAGAAGATACCAAAAGAGGAGGATCTCCAGAAGAGATCCCTCCCCTCTGGTAGCCAGCTCTTAAATAGGTCCAGGAGGGGTGCAGCCTGGCTCCACCCCTTCCGGCAGCACAGGTGAATTGCCTTCACCTGTGCTCCTCTGGCTGACTCAAGGCTCACCTCAGGTGATTAATCAGAGGTTCAGGCCGTGACTCAGCAGTTCCCATACAACTTCATTTGCAAGGGCTGTTTTTCCTCCCTTCTGCTGATACACTCACTCAGGCTACACCAAAGGCTCTGCCCGAGGAGCCCATTTGATAAGCGTTTTGCCAATACACGTTCCTTTAGTAAATCCTACCGCCAGAACTCTTTTAATTATTTTACTGTTAGCAAGTCTCTTTTTTGAAAAACCTGAGGTGACAGGAAAAATAAACCAAAACAAAGGTAAGAAAAGACCCTTCTTCAGCACTGACTTCTCCCTTACCGGTTCTCACCAACACCCCGCTGCGGGCCGGGCTCCATCCAGCCCCAGCCGCTCCCGCCCCACCGGGCGTCGCGCTACCTCCTGGGACGCGTAGTTCCGCCTCGCTCACCGCCGCGGGGCCGCCCCGCAGCCGGACTACGCATCCCAGCCCTCCCTGGTGGCTCTGCCGCTCCTCGCCTCCATCGGTCCGCTGGCTGGGAGCGCTGGAAGGCGATTGGCTGGTAGGGACGTCCATCACGTCCTCCCCGAATTCGGGGGCGGGGCCGCCCGTGGGCGAGGGGTTCTCCGAGGGGGGGGGCTGGCTGGGCGGCCCGGCCCTGCTGGAGCACGGTGGGGCGGGCTGAGGGGGCCGCCCTGCGCTGGGGCCTGGGGGGAAAGGCAGGGCTGGGACCGTACCCTCCCCTCTTCTCCATGCCCGGGGCGGGGAGGAGGAGCCGCCGGCACCGCGGGGCGGTGGCCGCCCCGCTCCCCGCCGGCTGAGGCGAAGCCCCAGCGACTGGGCTCGCGGTCGGCGGGGCTGAGGGAGCGCCCGCCCTCCCCTCATGCGGCGCGGGCCACCGACTCTGGGCTCGTTTTCTCGGGGGGGCGGGCCGGCTGTCCGCGGCCGCGCGGCTCCGCCATGGGGCGGCCGCGCCGGGGCTGCTGAGGCGGCGGCGAGGAGGCGCCGCGCCCCGGCCCCATGGAGGAGCGGGAGGGCGAGCTGCGCTGGGACGGGCTCTGCAGCCGCGACGCCTCCACCCGCGCCGCCGCGCTGGACAACGTCGGGCAAGCCGTGCTCCGCCGCAGCCAGAGCGTCGCTCCCGGGCGCGCTGCCGGCGGGCTGCCCGCTGCCGCCGCCCGGGACGGGTTGAGCGAGGCGCTGGTCCGCCTCCTGATGCTGTCCAAGCGCTGTCCCTTCCGCGACGTGAGGGAGAGGAGCGAGGCCATTCTGAGCAGCGTACAGGTGGGCGACGGGGGGGGACGACCTCTGAGCTCTGAGGGGTGAGTGCTGGGCGGGGGCGGCCGGGAGAAGGGCTGAACTGACAGCTTTAGTGCTCTGCTTCGGGTCTGCGTTGCTCGGTAGTGCCGGGTTGTTTCGTGCAAACTCAGGAGGGACTGGGGGATAACCACGAACGTGGTTACCAATTGAAATTGTATATCAATGTGGGAGGTTTCTGAGCTTTTAATAGCTGTGTCGCCTTCAATGCTATTTAAACAGAGCCTGTCAAAATTCTTTTTTTTTTTTTTTTTTTTTCTTTTTTCATTTCTTTTTTTCTCTCCCTCCATTGGAATCAGTGAGATTCAAACTCCTGTCCAGCTCGGAGATAGTCCAGCCAATGCGAGATTTACCCAGTAACCGCCTGAGCTAACAAATAGAAGTGTTACTTTGTACTCTTCTCCTGTTACAGCTTAATTATAGTTACTGACGCTGCAATTCTCTTGCTCACCTCACCAGGTTTTTTTCCAAAAGTCCTGAAGCTGAGGCTTCCATCAAAGGAGCGCAGCAGTACTGCTAAAAATACTACAGAGTAGGAAGAGGAAATTAAGGTGTTTCTTTTGCTCAGAGTGCATGCATAGAGCCGTGCCTGGAGTTAGCTCCCCGATTCCCACTATTGTGCTTTTTCTCCCTGAACATTAACAGACTAAATATAGGGGAATTTAGGGAAGAGAAATGTTTATTTATTTCTCTTTATTTTTGAATGAACTTGTATGTAGTTCTGTGGTTTGCTCTGTCCTACTTTGAACTGGTTCAAAGCAATTCTGGCTTTGGATTACTCAGGGTGATAGGCTCTGTTTTAAGTTGCGGAGCTCCTCACTAATGTGCAATAAAGGAAACTTGAACTTACGCAGTTTAGGCTGTATGGGGGCATTTTCTCAAGGCAAATTGACCAGTAAGAGCTGCAAATACGTGTGTGCGATATGTATGGGAAAGACTTGGCATTTATAATGCTTCTCTTAAAAGCAAACAACAGTAACAGAAACCCATGATAAAACCTTATTTATTAAGTTGGAAGCTCTGTCTGGTGCCTTTTCATCAGTGTCTTCCCTGTTAAAGATTCAGATGGGAAGAACGGTAACCCGTTCCCAGTGAGGACAGTATGAGACACTGGAACAGACTGCAAAAGGAAGACCTGCTTTTATTAGGCACCATTTATCAGTCTAATCAAAGGCTGAAAACATGACTATCTCTATCCTAAATTTTGGAGGTCAGACTATGTGATTTGATGTCTCTATTTCAGTTGTATCAGTGTCAAGTTCTTGGCATGTTTAACTACAAGTCTTGATTAGAAACTTCTTTCTGGCTTGTTTAGATGGGCCAAACAGTTCCAGTAAACAATCAAGTCCACTGCTTCTCCATACAGCGAGCATAAGTCCAAGTCTTATGGCTGTCAAAATAAGTACATGAATACAAAACTAATTGCATATACACAAGTTGCAGTGAAGGTTTTCTAGAAGTTTAAGGAAATCAAGTACAGCATTGCTTTAAGTCTTCAGAAGCTGCTATTGTAATTCTTCTTCTTAGGAGATCTAAAAGAAGAATTAGATATGATTACAGTGTGGCAGACTCTAATTCTTGAGATTGAACTCTGAAATGTAAATGTTTATTTTACTCTTTGAATCTGCATTTGTGGAGGAAGTAATCCAGTGCACATATTCCATTTTGGATGCTGCAGACTACTGTGGGTCTGCAAAATGGCTTTCTGTTGGCTTCAGAGGAATTTTATTCAAATCCCTTCAATGAGGATATCAGATAAGAGAACTATTAAATTAAATGTAATTACCCCATAGAACTTTCAGTGCTGATTCTAAAGGTTGAATAGCTTAATAAAATTATGAATGTGCAATGTGTTCAGAAGTGACATTAGTTTGAGGAATCAGTTGAATTATGTAACCTCTCTGTGTGGGGATACTAAAAAAATAAGTCCACAATGGTACATATCATTTTGCTGCCTACAGCCAATTCTGTACCGAGTTACAAAGGACAAAGAGCCCAGGACAGGATGAGGCAACTTTGAACCCAAAGGTTCTCCTGTGAAGCAGTGCTGCCCTCCTCACGTGGGACGCTCTGTGTCAGACTTGTAGTCTGAGCCCAAACTGGATTTGTTGAAATGCAGACTTGGGAATTTTGCTTTCTTCATCCGTCTGCCCCGCATCTAGGATAGATCAGTGAGGAAGTTGGAGATCTGAATTTTCCATGTAGCCTTGTGCCATATTTCTTTCTGGGGCTAGGGCCTTCTTGCCTGTTGGGGTAACCACTAAATATTTATCTATGAGCAGCTATGCTGCTTGTCTTTGTGTGGATTTCTGTCTGGAGCAAGGCTGGTGGCATATAGCATGTGGCTAGTGTGAGCTGCAGGCTTGGCAGCAGACTGTGTCAGCATGATTCCTTTTTAGGATCCTGGTTTGGCATCCTCTGAGTCTGCCTTTGTTAAGGTTTTGTTTTTGTTTTTGTTTTTTTTTTTTCTGGAGAAAAATCACTCTGAAGTACGGTGGAATCTTAAGTGTGCAGCTTTCTTCCTTGTTTCTGATAGTAGCATTGTTTCTATTAGACGCTATAGGAGATTAATAATTGCTTAAAACTAAATCCTATTTCTCTGGCTTGTATGGAGCGTGGTGAGTTCTTTAGTATAGGTGCTGCCTAACTGCGTGCATATACAGCAACAGGTTTTTAGTGTAAGAGAATGCAACTAATTACTCATTCTGATGAGACAAGTTGTTTTTGCAAGAATTATTGCCAAGAAAATAGAATCAGAATGAATCATGGAATGGTTTTGACTGGATGAGACCTTTAAATCACCTCATTCCAACACTCCTGCTATAGGCAGGGACACCTCTCTTTAGACCAGGTTGCTCAAAGCCCCATCCAGCCTGGCCTTGAGTGTGTCCGGGGAGGGGAAAGCAGCAGCATGTTGGCCCCCATTTTTCTAATTCAGATGTTCTTGCATTTATTCATGATATAAAGCTGATAAAGTCACTTCTACCCAACTTCTAAAGTAATTTCAACTTATTTCAATTGCAGTGTTTTAACCAACTAAAAAGCTTGACTTTAAGTGCTTTTATATTTAAAAATACTTGGTTTTTGAAATAAACCCCCAGATATATCACAGGTTTTTTGATGACTTCCTGCATATACAGTATTTTGCATCTATTTATAGCATGTTGCTCCTGCAGAATAGTGGCTTGTTCCACCAGATGTCTGCATACCAGCATGGGGGTTGAAAAGCAATAGAAGGTATTGATGCATGATTGTTAAAATTCAGAATTTGGTGTATAAAACTGGTCTCAACCTCTTTGAGAAGTAACCTTATTGCACTAAGCACTTCCATTGAAGGGGCATATTAGTAATGAGAAAGGACATTGCTCTCCAGTGACCGCTTCATTGACATCAAACATAAGAAATACAGAAAATGGGAAACCACAAATTGCTGAGGATGTCCATGAAGTGTAATAGGAAGTATTTGGCTGTCCTCTTTTTGCTCACGCACTGTGAGGTGCAGCTAAAAGGGGTATTGGAATAAAGTAAGAATGAAAAGATCCACAGATTAGTGGATTAAAAGATGATGCTGAGGTGATTGAAATGTTCTCTGAAATGGTTAATCCAGCCAGTGTAGTTAATAGCCAGGACAAAATGGTAAACAGTGCTTGGCCTAGATTAGGGGAAAGACTGCAGATTGCTTAGATAAGCAGTGGATTTTGTTTCAGACTGTTAGGACATAATAGCATTCATTCCTATGTGTTTTAAGAAAAATGTAGCTGAAGGAATCTCAGACCTGACAGCAGAAAGGAGGAGTAGGCTGGAGAAGAGTAACAGCGTGTACCTCTCCAGGAGGAGCTCGGTGGGGTTAGATGAGGTAGGAATGGGTGGGTCCTAATTTAGCTGTGAAGAAAAAGTGTCAGAGTAGTGATGAAAAACGTTGAGCAACAAAAATACTTATTAACCAGGATAAATTATTTTAAATCTAGAGTTTTTACTACTTCTGTGATGGAATAACTGGCCTTGTGGTGCTGAGAGTTTATAGCGTTAATATGCTGATACACCGAAGTCCTCAATATTCATGCAGTATTATCATTCACAAGCTGGAGAATTATGATCTAGTAAGTACTGTACAGCAAGCAAAGCTAGCTGGAAAACCATCCTCAGAAGGAGAGCAAGGTCAGGTAGCAAGTGCTCGGTGTGGTTTGGGCAGGTTCTGCCCTGCACCACCTCACTGAACAAAGATGTGTGTGTGTTTGACCGAAGATTACAAGCTGACAGGGAGGGTGAGAATGCTGGAAAGCAGCCAAGGAATTTAAAGTGATGCTAATATTGGAGGGGGGAGCTGTAGTGTATCTTCTAGATCTTGTTTTTTTTTTTCTTTTATTTTTGTGAAGAAAGGTTGAAGGAATTGGTGATACAGTCAGCTGAACAGGAGGCTGAAGTAGTACATTCCCAGACAAACGGTGGGTGGAAGGGGCTGAAGAATCTGCAGCAAAGAAGATGGTGATCTGAAGTTCAGCAAGGCATGGGTTAGACATTCGGGGGGGGGGGCGGAATAGTAAGAATTAAGGAACTAAAGCAATAGCACAGCTTGTCAAGGCAGAAGAATCGCATTCATCTCTAGAACTTGTCCAGACTGTTCTTAAGCATCAGTTGGAAGTGATATGTTGATTTGTTATCTCCCTGGAAGGGGAGAATATTACTAACTGGGTGGTTTTTACTTCCAACTTCTCTGTGCTTGTGAATGCTGGGGGATCCTCTAAGGGCTTTCCCTTGGTTCTCCAAGATCATACTTACCAGATGTGTAGTGCTAGTACTTGTGGCCTGGATGCTCTGTTTCCTAGTGAAAAGCAGAGGGTGGCTTTAGAAGGACTTCAGGTACGTTGGCATTGGGTTTTTTTTTTGGTCTGCTGCTTTAGAGAATGAGTGTAGCAGTCACATTGTTTATACAGGGGGTTGTATGGAGATGAGACATAGCAGCAGCCAGTTAAGTACCCTCTCGTGCCATGACATAGGCTTGCATGGCAGAGCATATGAATGAGAGTGCTCTTCCCTTTCCAAATCTAGGCAAAATATTTGTATGAATTTGGATGAAGTAAGCTTTGAGAAAGATGGTGAGCTGTCTAGTCACAGCTAGGGCGGGTGTCCTGCCCCCGCTCCTCTATGTGTGTGGGACAAAGGAAGCCTCTGCCAGGAGGGAAGGTGATTTTTGCCTTTTGTATTCCATAAAGGACAAAGGGGGTGTTACATTTATGTTTCACTGCTAGACTTTTTTCATAAGAATTTGCTGTCTCTTTGCTTTGTGTGCCATCACTGAGTTCTCTGATGTATTCTTGGAAACTCAACTATGTTTCTTGTTTTCACATGGCTTATCCTGATGGCTGTTAGGATAAGCTAACTTTGATACCAAAAGCAGACAAAAGATCTGGGGTCTTTGGTAAATGGCTGTATAATTTTGTCTTCAGTCTTCCTGAAATAACTCCTTAGTCAACTTGAAAATCTGTAGCTGAGAAGTGTTAGGCAGGTCTACTCGGTGGTGGAGTTTGTCTGCTCTATTTGACTGTGCCCTACTGCATGACAGTGATGTTTTCCTGTGATGCTTGCTGTTGGTCATTTGCTGTAGAAAGGTGTCTCAGACAAAATTTATCAACTGTTCAAGGCTATAAATTTATAGCTTCCTAACTGTTGGTGATGGATATGATCCATCTGGAAGCTGACTGGTTTTCTTGCATAATGCAAATACCCATATGGGTTTCTGTTTCCCAGAGGACTCCTATGTAAAGTAAGTGAAAACATTTTTTGTTGTTGTTGTGAATTCACTTCAGTGTAAAAGTTCTGTTTCTTCCAGACATGAGGTGGAGTGGGTTTAATTATGTGTTGCAGGGTACTCCTTTCAAAAGCCACGTGTTGCTCTGCCACACTGCTAATTTATAAAATATTTGTCTCTTGGCTTTCTTTGTTTGTCATTCACATATTCTTGCTCTTCTCAATATTGGGAGAAATAACTTAAGTCATGATATGATGCACTTAAAAAAGTCTTATTTACAACTTCTGCTAGCCTTTAAGAACGGTAGCTCAGCAGTGCTCATAATAAACATGTTCTGATGGTGGGGCTGTATCGTGTGTGCCTGGCAAGGCTGCCTAGAGAAGTTAAGGGAGAAGCCCTAATCTTCAGTTGTCAAGGAATGTTCTGAGCTGGGGTGCGAACATATTTTTTAGAACTTGAATTGTTAATAATGCTTAGATTACTAGCCTTTTCTGATTTTCCTCCTACTGGCCTGCTTTTGAAGGCTTTAATTTGCTTGTTGAGAGATTTAAGGAAGTTTTCTGTTGTTCAGCTTGTCAACTGCAAAATTGCCTGACCCTGAGAATGTCTTTGGCTGGAATAAAGGGTTGTTTGAATACAGTAGAGCTTCCCAAAGTGATGTGAAGTGAGGTATCTGGGTCACTTCTAATGCTCTTCTGTTGTATTTGGAGCCCTTCCATAATTTTCCATGCTAGCTGTATACCTTTCTTCTTGCATGGGAATGTGCTTTGCTTACTCAGCTTTTTCTTATAGTTGTTTGGGATAACTCAATCTGCAAACTTACAGGTTTATGAGATTCTGATCTTCAGTACATCAAACTGGAAGTGTTGTTTTCAGAAGTGTGCAGTGAAGCAGTCATTTGATGCTGGCTTAATGGGTTTTAATTTTCTGAATGAACTGAAATGCTTTAAACTGAAAAACGTGAACACAAGCACTTCATCTTTATTTACTACTGAGGTAATCAGCCTCAGTGGTGAAGTAAGGGAGTGCATTTTTTGCTTACACAAAAAGGGGAGAATAAAGTTTTGTTTCCTACGTTTTTGTGTGTGAGGTAATATGTAGAGATCTGCAGAACCAGAAATAATTGAGCTTGAATGCATTCTCTAAGTAAGAGCATCTGCTTTTCTGATCTAGCAGGTGTTAAGTCACACTAACTCTGTTTTAGACTTATTTTTTGCTTCTGCTTTTCTCTCTAGATGTTACTGCAGAAGTTGACTGTGCCTTTAGACTCCTAACTGGAAACAATCTCTTCCAGCCTACACTGATGTATTCTAGTGTCAGTTCAGGCCTTTATCTTCAGTTACTTTTCATAACCTTATGCAAATGCATGGGTAGCTGTGATCCTTTGTACCTTTACTGTGATTTTGCAAAAGGTTCTGCTCTAAGTTGCAAAAAAGCCAACTTATTTCTCATCTCTCTTCAAGATTTTTGTAATTGAGTTTCCATGTCTAAAATGTAAACAACTTGTCTTCATTTTGGGATGTTGGTTTGCATTTGAATGCTTCTTTACTTGCATATGGAGAAATTTTATCTGTCTTGAAGGAAATGTTTGATCAAAGTGAAAAATGCTAAGAATTTGGGATTTTTTAGAAATTAACATAAGATGTGCAAAGTATTAAGAGAAAATAAAATGAGAGTATGGGCTCCTTTGCAAAGAGAAGCAACAAATTTTCACTGAATTCGACTGAAATGGATTGTTTAAAAGAAAGTTGTGTAGTCTCATTGTCACTGCCACAAAATGAGCATTGAAGAAATGGTTACAATTCTGGCTCCTGCTCTGTCTCTGTTTCAGGTCGGGGTTTCACCTTTTTAAAATAAACACATGGAAAAGTACTGAATATACCATTGTGGGTCAGAAAATAGTTATGAAGGCTTGAGTATATTTTCCTGTGGATACCAAGTGTTGAAACTTCCCAAAATATGATTTGCTGTCACACATGTTCCAGTAAGCTGTTTACAGTTTAAGGATGAAAAGGGAAAAAAAAAAAAGACATAGAGCTCCCTCCAGAAATCAACTCAAATGTTTTTCAGATCTTCTTGGACCTACATACGTGAATTAAATCCAGAAAGTTAAGTGGTGGTTTTTGTTGTTTACCACTTTCTTGATGTTTCCAACAACTTTGACTTTTTTTCTTTGTGTTCTTCTGGAAAGCTTGGATTATATCCCTGCCAGAAGTTGGGCTGGGAAGGTGAACCAGTTTACTTCTGCTGAAGCTGAGTAAGCAATTGACCATTTTCATTACCCTAGCTTTCTGTAGGAACTGAACTTTTTCTTTCAAGTTGCTTTGAGTGGAGAATATCCAGTGCTGTTTACTAGTGCCTGACTATTACCCCAAAATACATTGGGCTGGTATTATTTTAAAAATAGAGACAGTGCATACTGCTAATTATGTCATGTAATCTGATATAAGTCTTCTGTGCATCTACAAGAGCTTGTTTTCAGTGTAGGCACTGTGAGAAAGAGAGCACAGTGCTTCTGAAAGCATGTTGATGGATTTTTTTATTTTTTATTTTTTTAATTTTTACTGAAAATGTGTTAGGAATTAGAACTGTTCCTTACTTTTTAAAATTCTTTCTTGAGTCAGCAGTAAGATTTTTCTCATGGCACTGTGAGCCTAAGTTTTGAGACTCAAGTTTAACAAAGACATTATTATACCTTTCCTCCTTTTGGGCGCTGTTGCTTGCTGTTGGATTGTTTTTAAATGGTTTTCCTTCTCAAATGAGTGTTTTAGTTAAGGATTCTGTAACTCCTGGAGAGTAAACACAAAATAATATATTGTTTTGAAGCAGGAACAAACCTGAGAATGGAAACTTACTTAAAGCTCTAAAGCATCTTGTCTACCCTTTTATATTCTTTTTTTCTGTTGAAGGAGGAGGGGAACCTCTTTTCCAAAAGATTTTTCCATTGCAGCTTGTTGCTGAGTCTCCACTGTTTCTGGTGTTCTGGTGCAACAAATTGTCTAGCAGCAAAATGCAGCTCATTTGCCAACAGCACATTCCACTCAGATTAACTGCTTGTTTGGACCTTACGTTTGTTTAAATTTTAGTTCTAATTTAGATTTGCATTGATTTCCATGTAGAAGAAAGATGGAGGAGAGGAAAAAGCTTTTCCCAACCTTCTTCTTTTCTCAGCTGAGTGCAAAATTATGTCTGGTACTGTTAAACAGTAAACACTCAGCAGTTGCCATGCACTTAGTGTTTCCTGCAGCTCATCATGCTGTAAAGATAAGTCCTTATCAGGGCACGATTGAGATGCTTTCAAAGCTGCTCTGAAAATAATGCTTCCTGTTTTATTATGTATCAGAAGCAGATGTTGGTGGTCTGATGGCAGAAACTGAACCTTCCCACCAATATTTTGTTACGTGTTGTTGCTGTGTGACAGACGGCAACAGAGAGGCGGTCTGACAAAATGGTGTCTGACATGGAAGTGCAGATGGAGCAAAGGTGTGTCACTGAATTCCTCCATGCAGGAAAAAATGACATCCACTGACATTCACTGACTCTTGCTGAACAATGATGGAGACCAAACAGTGGATGTGAGCACAGTGAGGTGGTGGGTGGTGTGTTTCAGCTGTGGCGATGGCAACAGTGGGGCAGATTATTACAAGCGTGGCATGCCGGCTCTTGTTCATTGCTGGTGGAAGTCCATAGCTAATGGTGATGACTCCATTGAAAAACTATCTTTTGTAGTGAGAATTTGCTCTATCAAATAGTGTTAACGTGGTCTTTGAGCTGTTGTACTTTCCATGCAAATAAATAGGAGGCATTACTTTTGGAGCAACCTACGTATGTTCATTTTGCCCTTTCCACGTGATACAGAAGAGAACTGGAACCATTGCAGTTTAATTTCTTGTTGTGTTTGTTTTTTTTGTTTTTTTTTTTTTTAAACACAGAACTTATAACAGTAGCTTATATTTACCTAGAAATTTGTGCAGAGATCACATTCTGTAAGAAAAGTTTAATTCTGACATTTCTACTGCTACTGGTCTGTTTCAGTATACAGGAAAAGCAGCCAAACAAAAATGTTTTTTTGTCTGGCTTTCAGAAGCCGTACTGGTGTCTGGGCTTCTAGCGTTCTGCTTTTCTAACTGTTTAGAAAATGGCAGCTCTGCTCAAGGGATGTTTTCTGGAATCTGTTGGAAGAAAAGTATGTTTAAATTGGGTAGGTCAGATGTTGTTTTGCATTACTTGGTGTCAAGTCTTTTTGTTGAAGAATTCACGTTTTTGAGTACGGTTTCAGTAGGAATAGATACTGCCTCTTTTTATGTAGAAGTTATTTCTTTGTGTTGCACGATGTAAGATATTTTCAAATTTTAGGTGCTGAAAGTAGTGGTTAATTTCTTTCACTGAAGTGTTCAGTGAATACCCAATGTGGAAGCATACACTGTTCTGTGTATTTTCTGCTCTTTAGTGTTCTCTGTTCACACTCGTAAGCAGACGTGGGGAAAGTGCATCCCTCCTGCACTCAGAATTTGGAGAGTAGATAGGTATTCACTTTTATGAGCAGTGGGAAATGTGACCGCTTCATGGTGCTCCAATGCAAAAATTAATTTAGCATCTATAATCTGTGTGTACCTACATTCCACCTCTTTGAGTCAGAGGTCTGTGATGCAAAGAGTCAGAGGACCCTGTGATGCAAAGTTTGCGACGATTTTGTGTGTTTCTAGAGCACTGCAATTCCCAAATGCAAAATCTTTTTGAATAGGGTAGCCAAAATCAGTTCCCAGCAGTAAGAACTGCTACAGATATTCATGTATGTGCACAAAAGCATGCTAAGATGATCAAGTAGATTCTTCTGAAAATCTTACATGGAAGCTGGGATTTGAATGATGACTACTAAAGCAGTTCATGGTGGGGAGATGAACTGAGAATTTCTCTGGATGTATGCACACAAACTGTTTAAAGATGATTTCAAGAAGAAATGTATTGTGAGATATAATATTAGATATTTTGCAGGGGGTATAGGCCACATGGAGCTGTTCTGTATCTTCAGAAATAAGCTGTATATGAAACAAGGACAGAATTCTTTTCCAGTTAGTGTCTTTGGTCAAGAAGGAAAGATTGTTGGACTTTAACTTTTGGTATTGATTTACCTCCCAGTAGAGCAGCAGTGGCATATGTCCTTCAGTTAGTGTTGTTTAAATAAATAAGAATGCTATCAAGGTTGAATACTGGTGTGCTACCTGGGGATTGTTTGGAAACTTTTCTGTTCAGAGTTGGCTGGACTAAATACGTCAGTACTTTGATAGAACTAGAGGGAGTAGTCTCAAATTGTGCCAGAGCAGGTTCAGGTTTTTAGAACAAATTATAATAATAAAATATAATTAATTTATATTAATAATTAGATTAATTTATAATATACAATTATATTATATTAATTATATTAATTTATAATAAAAATATAATTATAAAAAATAATAATAATTAGAACAAATTATTCTCTGAAAGAATGGTGGGATATTGGAAGGACTGCCTGGGGAGGTGGTGGAGTCACCGTCCCTGGAGGTGTCCAAGAAATGTTCAGGTGTACTGAGGGACATGGTTTAGTGAGGAAATATTGGTGATAGGTGGGCAGTTGGATTGGATGCTTTTTTCCAACCTTGGTGATTCTGTGATTCTATTTACCTTTTCTTGATAAACCAGGGTAATGCTGCAAGCTTATTGAGGCATCGCTGACAGATGACTTTTCAGTGCCTGCTCCATTTAACCGCAGTTTAAACTGGCCTGTCTCAGTTGGCAGTCATAAGCTGCATTTGTGGTACATCTGCCTTTGATTGGAGATCCTGGCATGGGAGGATCAAAGCAATTTCTTTCTGTGGAAGTCTACCACCTTGTGCTAAAGATACAGCTTTGTGACAGACTTATCTCAGGTCATTCTTTGCTAACATAGCTCATCTGGCTCTGTCTTGTGTAATGAAGTCTGACCTGCTTGCGGACATTCTGCAGTAGTAATACTTTTCATCTCTTATTTCCTCTTTGCATGCAGAAGTCATCAGCAAGACTCCTTGGATGAAATGGGTCAGATGCCACTAGTCATTTGCCAGAGTGACCTTCACTGTGTTCTTTGCCTATCTCAGATCAGTGACTGCAGCGGGCGGTTGAATAGACAGAGGAGATCTCAAGCAGTAGGAGTTGCATGTTTTTCTCTTAAACAGTAATTATCTTTTTAGAGCATTTGCCTTGCATGAGTGAGTATCTCATTTTAAGCGTAAGTAGAATCTGGACTGAACAGGAATTTAAAACCTGGTCTTTCTCATTTCAGATAAGAGACCTAACTCAGTTTGGAAGGTCTCATTTGTTGACAGGATGTCAGATGGTGAAATAAGTATCTGAGGCCTTAGAACTTCCTTGGGTTTGAGGAGAATACCTGCTGTTCAGCTGTTTCAAAATAGATTTCCCTCAGTGCAGAAGTGCCTTATAGCAAAGCCTAAGTGGTGAAGAAGGTTCTAAGGCCTTCTGAAGTGGGACTGTGGATTTTACCCAACCAAGTAGTTGTAATAGTTTTAAGATTAATGAGGTGAGCTTAAAAAAGGTTTTGGTTAAGTCTGACATGTGATAAAATTATTTTGCCAATCGTAATGTTCAGTATGTGAACACCATGCAGTTTTTTTTGAACACTGAAGTATTTATAACTTCAGAAAACCAGGATAGGTTTATATAGCTTGTTTGTTTAAAGCTGAGCTACAGGGAATAATATATATACAGGGAAATATATATAAAATTTATAAATTAAAATAAATAAATTTAAATATAAAATATTTTTGTTGTTGTTGTGCTACAGGAATAGGTCAGTATTTTCTTGTACCAGAAGTGCAAAGCATTTTTTTCCTCTTTTATTCAGATGATGTCCCTTATGATATTAAAAAATAAAAATAAAAAATGTTTAATTAGAGGGCTGTTGTACACCACTCTCTATGCTTTGTTTTGTTTTCCTGAAGATTTTCATTTTGAATTGGAATATTGGTTGTCATAGCAATAGTACTTTGGCTGCTTTGGTCACATTTGCAATGGGAATTGTTTACAGAAGGCTACAATCTGGTCAAAGAATTGAGTTTTGGTAAAGGAAGGAGTTAGGGGATGTGCTGCATTGAGCCTGGAAGCATAGTATCCCTATCTCTGTGGTGTCAAACCTTTTAGCAGAGCCTAGGAGGTTAAATACAATGTCATGTGAATGCAGCTGCAGTGTTTGCAGGACCAAATTAGTTCACTGACCATGAGCTACCAGGTGCGTTAGTTGCCATAGCAGTAAATAGATAAACCCAAGCCAGTGCTTACATTTAAATTAGTTTAAGCAAACTCTTGCCGAATGGTGTGCTTTGCATCAGAATACCACACAAAAAGGATTTCATAGCAGTTAGGTGCCTTAAAATGACAGCCTGCTACTGTTCACTTTTGTCACTCTTCTTGGAGACTGGAGTAGTAGTTGCTCAGATTCCTATCTGTACTGGGACAAACTGTTTTCTTTGAATGGTATCTATATCCTTTTGTTTCTTACATGTATTGTGTTTTAACTTGTAGGTAATCTGCATGAATGTAACGTGATGCACTCGCTGCAAATAGATGTAATGAATTTGGAGGAACACTTGGGGGAGTCTTCATGTCTTGTTTTGTTTCCAGTTTTTGATTGCTTGAAGCAACATCATTGTGAATTGAGGCCTGTTATTGTGAAGCTCTCGAAAAATGAAACTTCTGTCCTTATTTTGTTGTACTATTTCTGGTTACAGAATAGTTGCTATTGAAAGGTCCTTGAGAAAGAGGCATCTGCTTTTCTATTTTTAAGGTGGTTTTTTCTTTCTTTTTTTTTTTTTTTTGTGGTCATTTCTTACCGAAGTTTGTAAGAATTATATGATAGTAACTGACTTTCATCTTTACCTAGCTACAAAAGCAATGATGAGTGATACCTTTTTGAGGAAAGGGAAGATTATGTACGAATAAAAATGTGTGATAGTGGGAGAACCAGGTAGTTGTAGCACTTCATATCTTACAGTTATGAGCACTTATATTAGTTGCATACTTCTGTTTTATTTCTAGATTTTTCAGCATCTCAGTATTATAGGGAATTTATCTTCAGCTGGAACTTTCTGGATTTTCTCCCTTGAGTCGATCCATACTTTGCACCAGTATATCTTTAAAAGAAAATAAAGAAGGTGTACACATACAGAGTATCAACCTCTTCTCAATGCAGGAGATATGTTTTCCTTCATATTTAAACAAACAAAAATTCCACACCTCCAGAAAAAAAATATCCCCCCCACCCAACTACAGCAATGTTTTCATCATTGAAACTGTTGTGATTGGGAAAATCAGTTTTCTCAGAAGATATGGCAGTGTCTTCTGTTGCTGGACATGGAGTAGACTTTTCCAAATGCAATCAGAAAATAATAATGTAGGTACCAGGGGGGAAAAAAAAAAAATAGCTATCAGTCTGTTTCCTTTTTCCAAAGAATCCAGCAAGAGAGGGAAAGAGAACTGGCAGACAATTTTTGTGACTATCTAGATTCCTAGCTTAAATTATGAACCTAACAAGGAAGAATTTTAATTAAAGATAAGCAGCTAAAATTTTCTTAGTTGGAAAATCACAGAACAGTAAGTAAACTTCAGTTAGTTGGTGATAAGGCAGACATTTAATGCTCTGGGACTGCTTAACTCATATTAAAACAAAACTGCTGAACTATGTTATCTGTAAAATCATGTGTCGCATGCTACTCTCTGCTGTTCTTTTTTATCTGTTGCAAGCTATGCAAAACTACTTCTGCACTGTCCAGTCTGAGTTTTAGAAAACTCTACTGAAATGCCTGATCTTCCACTATTACAAAGTAAGATAGTGGAAGATAGAATTTCTTTCTCATTGGCAGGGGAAAGAGCTAGATTTTGTTTTGTGACTGTGTTTCATTACGTAGGTCTTGCTCAGATGGGCTCAAAGTGACCCTGCAAGGTGACACTTCTTGGCTGTTGCGCGGTGTTTTGGCTTCCCTCCTGCCACATGACTTGATGGCAAATGTTCTTCCATCTGGAGTGGTGCTCTATGTAGCTGAGCCCCAGCTATGGCCATGATCCGACAGACTGTGTCCGCTGGACACTAGTGCATCAGAAACTAGGTGTTATTTCTAGATAAAGAAGAAAAAAAAGTGTAGGAGTTTGTAATGGCCACTTAAATACTCCTCCAATTGTTTCCATTCCTTTATTATACGTGTGCTAAAGAAAGTTACACAGCCATATTTTTCAGATGTTCCCATATGCAATGCGGTACAAATTTTTGCAGCTCTGGGTGTTGCCTAGCCTCCTGAAGATGATTTGAGCGGTAATTCAAACGCTTGATATATGTTTATATCATCACTGTGACTCTTCATTTTCACTGATTGCTTTGTCCTTGCTCTGTTTGCACTATCTAGCTCACAATAACAGTGAAAGAAGTGAGGATTTTCAACAGGTTTTAGGAAGAGATAATGCTGAAAGTAAGGTTTTCTGTGCCACAGAACATAAATTTAAAGGCTGAAAGTTGGAATAATTTAGGGAGACTTAGTTCTTATGCAAGGAAATACCAGAGTGCTTTGCTTTTTCCAAATTGGTGGGTTTATAGCATAGTTTCTTCTATAAAATGGAGTGAGAAGTCTTAATGTTTGTGGCGCCTGTGGTCAGCAACATGGGAAACTTTTGTGTTTGGTTGAATTATCATCATACAGGACAAAGGTCCTGGTCTTAGTATACTGAGTCACTGAAAGAGAACTCAGCAGCCCAAAGACAGGAGCTGAGTTCTTGAAGGTTTGTGTTCGTGCTTTAACTCAGTTCTTCAAAGCTCATCACCCTTCTTGCCCTTCAAGAAAAGTCAGCAAGCACTTATGCAGAACCTCAGCAGCCATTCACCCGTGTGTGTTTCAGTTTTGAAAAGGGGCAGTAGTTTCATGCTTATGCTCAAACTCGCCCTGGATCCATAGATTAAATGGTTCCCTCTCTATCTCGTCTCAGAGCTCAGGGAACACGGTGTTCTTGCAGCATGTTTATAGCAGGCCTATCAGATGGGCTTTGCACAAAACAAAGCAGCTACTTCTCCCACTGCCAAAAAACAGCTTAGTGGTGAGAGTGTTCTCAAAGAGGGTGGACTCGAGGTTCAGTACCTTTCCTGCCCGAGGTGATTCCAAGTCCTGCCTTGTACATGCCTGTGCTCCCGAGATGAGTGTTTTGTACTGGCTTTTGCTCTCATTTTTGGGCCATTGAACAGCTTAAGAACTGCATGTAAAACAGGCCTAGTGCAGAATAAAGTGCTGACAGTATTGCCATCATTAAGCAGCTGAACTTTGTGTTTTAGGGCGGAGAAGCTGAAATCACTTTGGGCTGATTAATTACCTGAACTTGGCTTGTCTTTCTTAAGCAACCTGATGACCGGACCACTGAGGTGAATGAACCAGTCTCTGGGCTTCTGGCTGCGTTCTTGAATAGATGCCTGTGGGCAGAAAGCCCCATCGCTATGAGAGATACACTCCTCTCTTCAGTGCTCCCTGCTGGCTTGATTTGCAGTATTTTGTGAATATTAGTGAGGGTAATGCACTTCAGACAACATTCACTTAAATGCAATATTATTTTTGTATTCCTTGGTGATAGACCAAAGTGCTGTAAGGTCCAGGCACTGAGAGTGTTGTCTAGAGGAGCACTGAACTTGTCCAACTTTATGTATTTACATACTTGCAGTATAAAATTTGATTCTCTACTAAGATGCTCCTCCTTTTAAATACTTTTTAAGGCTTCTGCATCAGGTAACTTCTTTGTTTTGTTGCTATGCTGAGAATGAACATGAAACTTCCAGTGCAAAAGCATTTGAAAAGACAGTTATAATGGAGGTTTGTAAATTGTTTTGGACAGTCTATAACTTATAAGGACAGGTGCAGTTGTTTTTGTTTTGTTTTTGGTACAAGAAAGTACCTTTTTCCATCAGCCAAGGTTATTTCCAAAGGCTCAAGAGCTTTTCTATTTCTAAAATATTTCTGTCCTTCTTCCACTTCACACTCCCTCACGCTTGAGGGCACTATAGATTCATTGCTCTCTTACCCTTGAATGGCTGTAGAAGGTCTTAGTGGAGGTTTGAACCAGAATTGAGTGTCTCTAGAATCCTTTCCTTTGAGTTTTCTCTCTTTATCTTTATAGATATGTTATAGAGGAACATGTTCTGATCTAGAAAAGAACAGTGCTTCAGCATTTCAGTGTTGTTTGTGTATGACTGTTGTACAGTTTAGCACTTGGAAAGGAAATAATTCCTCCTTAGTGGACTTTTAACTTGTTTTTGAAACCCAGGTGCAACAAGATGTCAATATGTAACCTGCACTAATGCAGCTGAGTGGCTGAAGTGAAGTTACAGAACAGGGAGGGAGGTTTGGAGGAAGAGCAAAACCATGTCAACAAGTACTGTACACTGCAGAGAGTTTAATACAGGGTGAAGTTCAAATTCTTTTTGAAGACAAAAGTATATTCTTGTTGCTGTTTAAGTTTATTCATGCCAAGCTTTTTTGTTTGACTGTACTATACATGAACTAGATCATTACCATTAAAAGAACCTGAAGTTCTTCCAAGTTTATATTCAGGCCAAATGAAGTAAGCCTCTAGCAAACATGCAACTAGATGACATAATAGCATATATTAAATGTGCAGAGGCCTTCTTGTTTCTTCACCCCCCCTAATTATACTGAACAATAGGAGTTGAAATACATGCCTCTTTAGTGACATGGTCCTTCAACTCTGTTTAATAGAATTTCGTTTGAACACAGATCTGAGTGCAGTTGAGTCTTGTTTACAGTGGATAGCTGCAAGCAATATGGAACCAGAGGTTCTGTTAAAAGTGCTGTGAAAATCTGGAACCTGAAGAACAACCAAGTCTTTCTCTGAGACTGATCTCACAGGGTATGCTGCAATACTTGCCTTCCTTCTCAGGCTCTCTGATTTACAGGTTCTTTGCTTGAGTGCATGTGAACTAAACTACAGTGTTTTAATGAAGTTCTGAGTAACTCATCTGTAAAGCTGACTTGTCTGATTTGCTGTGTAAAATGTGTTAAGGGGGAATATCCTGCCAGTTCCTGTGGCTGAACTGACAAGATTTAACTCACATGGCTGTGGTGAATTGATTGTTTGCAGTTGTGTGAACTTATTCTGATAAGAGCTTTTATTAATGCATATTTTGCCTTTCATGTTAAAGCACATCTGCATGCTAAGGCATATGTTCCATCATCTTATATTTTTCTCAAAAGATTTTGGAAAGGAAGAAGATCTAGAACAAGCTAAACATAAAGTGATGCTGCAGACGATTACTGGTTTAGTTTCTTGGCACAAGATTATAGATGGCAGACCATGGTCATTTCTTTCCCAATTTTCCCATGAGACCAGGCTAAGTTTCCCCCCTCTCCCGTCATCCCCCACACCCGCTAAGTGACATGAATTAGCTACACAATTCCTGGGGTGAATATCTAGTATGTGTTAGTAGTACTAGCTCTTATGAATGTCAGAAGCCTAGAGTTGAAAATCGTAGAATCACAGAATGGCCTGGGTTGAAAAGGACCACAATAATCATCTAAATCTTGGACTTCAAAATTGTGTGAATATTTCAGATTTTTTTTTTTAATAGCTAGTATTAAAATGAAGTTTGACCTGTGGTCAGGTTAGCAGGCTGCCTTTGGGGTAGTTCCTCTCCTCCTCTTTTGAAGTTTTAATCTTCAAAAAATCAAATGAAGAAATGAGCAACAAAACAAAAACAAAGAAGGTAGCTTTCCTTTTAAGGTGAAGTTATCAGCCTCTTTGAAAGGAGAGTCAGACTGTTCAATTCTTTACTGTGAATTGTACTGATTGTATGGAACCAGGGGAAGCAGTAGTTTGTGCAGAGTTGTGTGTAGCGAGATTTTGCTTGTGTAATGTGCCACACAGCTAGTGTTTGATTTCTCCATGCTGGGAATCTCTTTATCCTGGATTTTGTATGTTTTTAAATGAATCTATGCCACAATGACTTGAATGTCTTAGGCCCACAATGGTACATTTCCCAGGCCCTTTGGACTTATCAGACTCAGCTGAATGGGAAAGGAGTGACTAGTATAGAAGCTTTGAGATTGTTGGTTCTGTGCCCGGACCAAAGCGAGTCCAGGAATAGCAGGAATATTACAAAAGAGTGGCAAGCTCTCTGGGCTCCTATGTTTCCATTGTCCAAATGCTAGTTTATGAACTTTTTAAAAAATATAAAGTTACAAGCTGAAGGAGAGAACACACACATAAATGATATTAGACTTCCATGAAATAAGAATCTCAAAGTAAAAAAATATAAAGTAAGGTTTTGAGTTAATGGTAATCTAACAGTTGAACCTCTGGCAACAAGATCCAGCCTCTAGAAGGACTGAGGTATTGGAGCTTGCTGCTTCATGCGGGTTTGGAGTGGGCAGAGCTCTGTCCAGCTGTGCTCAGAACAGAGATGTAATGTATGCTCCTTGCTGTGTCCAGAGAAGATGGAGCTGAAGTAAGAGATGAAGTCTGGTTGCCATTTCTGGAGTGGGAAAGAACCGTATGTTGGCTAACGGGGATCAACACAGTAGCTTGGGAAGTTAGGCAGATATTTCTGAAACTTGTTGAGTCATCTCACATCAGTGTGCTTTTTTTCTTTGGAAAAGTATGGGGAAAAAGTATAGCTAATAGTAATATCATAAATGTTCCCTGAAATGCATCCATCTTTGTCCAGTTGTTGGGTGTTCTTTTCATGAAGAGTGTCCTGTGGAGTGTACAGGTTTTGGTAGACAAGATTTTCTTTACTTGTTTTGGATTCTTAATAGTCTGATTACCAAATGATGGGGAGTTCATTCTGTGCTGGGTTGTTGTGATAACCAAAAAATGAAACATGTCATTCACACCAGTTTCATGTCAGCTGTGAAAGTATACAGTTGGAACAAAGTAGGTTGTGTGTGCGTGCTGATATGTATATATCTTGCTAAAACAAAAGAATACTTGGCAGTTAGCAATCAGTCATTTCACAGCTCAATAGCCAGCTATCATGAGTGAAGAGTGGAACCTACAAATGTTAGGTTGGTAGAATCTGGAAACAAAAGGAATGTGAATGGTAACAACTATTCAATAAATGTCTCTGTGCTTGGCTAAAAACAGTTTTGAGTTGGGTTTTCTTTTAATGGCTGTGGCCTTGTGTAAATTCTGTCCATGTTAACTGAGCTTGTGATATGCTCTTATGGCCTTCTAAATACTTACTCTGTACCAATGTGTTCCCTGTAGGCTGAAGTAGATAATCTCCTGGTGTCTGATTTGCATATTGTTTGGTCTAAACTCTGCCTAGACCAATTTCATTATTACACTTCATGCCTAACAACCAGCAAGTCTTGAAATCTTGAGTCTTCCTCTTCCCAAGTTTTCATTATGTTTTTCAGTGTTCTCACTGGTTTTGCTTACAACTTTTTCCATTATCTTACTGTTTTTATACTGATAGTGCTGTTTGTTCTGTATATGCAGAACCTATGTTTAGTTCCACTGGTGCTTACAGCATGAAACTATTGATTTCTGTATTGACTGCACAGACAGGATGTGTGTCACTTGGTGTGTCTATGTGCTCTGTGCTGAGCCTGTATCAGTACCTGTCCTTTTTGATAGCACATACTTGCATCATGCAGCATGCAGGTCTGCAGCAATGTGCGCTTCTGACATGTGACAGCGTAACAGAGAGAAGTGAGGATATAAGGCAAATAGCATCTAGCTGTCTGAAATCACAAATGAAGAAAAAACTTTCAGGCTCTGGGCAGTAACAATTTGATGTTGCTAAGTTGTAGTACTCTGTCAAAAGAGTCTGCATCATCTGCATAAATCTAAGGTACAGCACTAAGAGCCAAAAGTAGGTAAGTAGTAATTTTTTGTGTGTTTGTTTTTCATAGAATCATAGAATGGCCTAGTTTGAAAAGGACCTCAAAGATTATCTAATTTCAATCCCCCTGCCATGTTGCAGGGTTGCCAACCACTAGGCCAGGCTGCCTACAGCCATATCCAGCCTGGACTTGAATGCATCCAGGGATGGGGCATCCACTGTTCTAGTGTGTTGTGACTTCTTGTAGGTTACTTTAATACGTCTCTTTCAAGGTGCTTGTACTTTTTAGCATTATTTACCCAGTGCTTTCTGGTGGTAGCATTGTATTATATTGTCATTAGAATTACTACTCAAGATTTCTAGTTTGGGTCCATCTGAACATAGAAGATGACAATCCCTGTCCCAGAATTCTTTGTAAAAGGTGCAAGTTTTTTCTAACAACCTCAAACTGATTTAAAGATGAAAAGTTACTCTAAAATGAGACTTTTGAAGTAATATAAGCTGTACAAACAGCCAGTTTTCTAATAAAGTAACTTTTGATTTGACTGTAGGAGATTAATCCTGAGATGTAGTTATTTATTCTGTTGTTGAATTGTCATAGTGGAGAAGTTTTTACAGTGGAACTATGAACTTGTCAGTTTCAAAGTCTGCCAGTAAAAGTTATGGTGGATGACTTCTAAGATCATGTCTTAACTTCTGAAGCTTTTACCAACTTCATGTGTTCTTCTGTTGAAAGATTCTTTCAATATTGGTTTGTCTCACAGAGTGGAGGGAAATATAATAAGGCTTTGATCTTTCAAGGAGCTGACAAGTGAGTGTTTTCTTTGAGTTCTTTGACTTTTTCATTAGAAGAGGAGTGGCCAGCAGGACAGGGAGGTGATTGTCCCTGTCTGCTCTGCTCTTGTCAGGCCCCATTTGGAGTGCTGTGTCCCAGTCTGGAGCCCCCAGTACAAGAAAGACAGAGAGCTGGAGTTGGAGACAGGGAGCTGTTGGAGGGGGTCCAGAGGAGAGCCACGAAGATGATCGGGGGACTGGAGCACCTCCCCTATGAAGACAGGCTGAAGGAGCTGGGCTTGTTCAGCCTGGAGAAAAGAAGGCTGTGGGGTGACCTCATTGCAGCCTTTCAGTACCTAAAGGGAGCCTACAAACAGGAGGGGAATCAACTCTTTGAAAGAGTAGATAACTGCAGGACAAGGGGAAATGGTTTGAAGTTGAGGGAGGGGAGATTTAGGTTGGATGTCAGGGGGAAGTTCTTTACTACGAGAGTGGTGAGGTGCTGGAACAGGCTGCCCAGAGAGGCTGTGGATGCCCCGTCCCTGGAGGTGTTCAAGGCCAGACTGGATGGGGCCCTGGGCAGCCTGGTCTGTTATAAAATGGGGAGGTTGGTGGTCCTGCATGTGGCAGGGGGTTGGAGATTCATCATCCTTGAGCTCCCTTCCAACCCTGTCCATTCTGTGATTCTGTGACTTTTCAAGACTCCTTACAAAGAAATCTAGCGCTTCTGTCTAAAATGCACCTTCTTTAGTGAAATTGAAGCAAAGAAGTTCTGGGATTGGGTAGGGGGCAGATGAGTTATTGCCTCATCTCAGTTTGCTTATATGTAAAATGGAAATTATTCTTACTATTCATAAGCACTATTTTAAGTTATGCAGAAGAACTGCTAGGATAAAGTTATGGGGATATTTTTATTTGAAGGAGCAGTATTTCCAGTTAACTTTTATACAATACTGCACTTCAGAAAGCTTCTACAGTGTAACATGCATGTGAAGAAAATTTAAATTTAGATAGAACACAGTGGAAATCATTATACCCAAGAGATGTAATCTCTCCTAAGACCATGAACAGGCAACCTGTAATGCTGCTATTTGCACTATTGCCATTTCATTTCATTCTTAACTTTTAATTTGCTGTAATTCAGAAGTAGCTCAAACATACTCAAGCTTTCAAAGGAAAAATAAGCTGGGGGAGAAGAAGAGAGCACAAGTAATAGGACTTGAAAGCAACTTTTTTAAATAGCCTTTGCATCCACATATGCCTGCATTTTCTTTCCTTAGAACCCTAAGACTGTTTTGTTTTTTGTTTTTTTAGAATGGTGAGGAGCTCATCTTTTAATGTGTTGAGCTTTTCTCTCTTGCTGTGGCAATGTAGCTAGATTTAAGAAGTAAGGAAGCTGTTTAATAGAAATCCACAGTATCTTATGATACAAAAAGTAACATACCGAAAGTGTACAGGAAGGCAGGATTTGGCCAAAGTGGAATCTGATCAGAAAACCTGGCTTAACTTAATCACCTTTTTTGAAAATAAAACAAACAAAAAAAAACTTTTGCTTGTCTCAATATGTTTGCAGCCTCCTCAACTTAGTGTTTGGTAGTAATCTGTGCCTGTACAGCAGTCCTTTGAAATGAGGACCTTTGAAGCAAAACTGAATGGACGTGCCTTGTGCTAGCACAACCATAGTGCAATTGCAAGACAAGTAAGATTGTAGATTGGCTTAGGTTGGAACGGACCTTAGGGGCCATGTAGCTCCACTGCCACCCATCAGATCAGGCTACCCATCCAACCTTGCCTTGAAACCCTTGAATTGGTAGGGCATTCTCTGGGCAACCTGTGCCAGAGCCTCACTGTCCTCTGTGTTAAAGAATTTTTTCCTGCCTTCTAACCTAATCTCCCTTGTTTTAGTTTAAAGCCATTCCCCCCCTTGTCCTATCACTGACTGTATACAGAAGTCAGTCTCCCTGCTGTTTTAAGCTCCATCTTAAATACTGGAGAACTGCAGTGGTGTCTCCTGGAACCTTCTCTTCCCTAGGCTGAACAAGCTCAGCTCCCTCAGCCTTTCTTTATAGCAGAGGTGCTCCAGCCCTCTCATCACAGTCCCCTGGACCCAATCCAACAGCTCTACGTGTTTCTTGTGCTGAGGTCCCCAGGCCTGGATGCAGTACAGCAGGTGGGGCCTCATGAGGGTAAGGGAGAGGGGAACAATCACATTCTTCACCCTGCTGGCCACCCGTCTTTTGATGCAACCAAGGACACAGCTGGCTTTCTGGGCTGCAAGCACGCACTGCTGCTTCATGTCACGCTTTCTATCCACCAGAATCTCCAAGTCCTTTGCTACAGGGCTAAGTAAGGTTTGTGTTGTGCCTTTGTATATTTGAAGGGTGTATCTTAATAAACATACTCTGTTTGCCTATTACTTCTGCCATTTTACAAGTCTCATTGCAAAGTGGGGCTAGCAGAAGCAGAAAGAAGGGTGGAGAATGCCATCATCTGGAAACCTGCTATGACTGCAGCAGTGACCTCCTCATAGCTGTGAAATCATGTTGGCCAGGTCATTTCTTTCCTAAAGATAGATGGGAAACAATGGTAAACTTCCTCAATTGCTTGCAGTAGTTCCCATGTTCAGTTTAAGAATAGAAGCCATGTTTTCACTTACATAAATGTTTTCTCTTATGCAATTCATGTGTAGTCAATGTAGAGTGCCTGTCTGACCACTGCAGCTGTTTAAAATAGAAAAGCAGATGGGACAAATAGAAAGATTTACCACACAGCTTGATCTCTTCCCCTGAAGCAGCCATCCATCAGCAGTGCTGTCGACACAAACAGCCCAACGAGTTTCCCTTCAAAGTTGCTGTGGGGCCAGGAGAAACAGCTCTCTGCCACAGCCTTGGGATTGGCCCACTAGGAACACACCTCTGCAATCTGCTCATTTCCTAAAAATAAGGTACAATATGTAACATTTGATTTAGAAATCTTTTATCTTGCATTCAATAGCCAAATAAGCTTGAGCAAACAGTTAACCTCTTTGGAACTGCTGCAAGGCTTAGCTAAATGAGTGCAATGAATTCAGGCTTTTCTCCTGAGCACAATGAGGCCTGTGTGAGTTGTCTAGATCTGTTGTTCACATTTTAATGGGTGGGTATACATGATATTAAATAACTTGTTTGCATCTTTACTACAGCTGAAACTATTTTTCAGGCTTCATAATAATGTACTGACTTCAGCTTGTTGTGAAAGGAGTTATTCTTTTAAGGCTATTTTATGTTCCTTTTGTAATGTTCTGTATGCAATTGCAATTGTGGTTTTTTCTTTGTTTTGCAAATGCCTAGTATCTATTCCTGGTCATATTTCAATGAATTATAGTTTTTTGTTTGTTTGTTTGTTTTTTAATTGAAATCAATTTAAATAGATCTGCATTTATTTTTGTTTGTTTTGTTGATTTTTTTATTTTTTTTTTTAATTTAAAGAAAAGTTGACTTAAAACCCTGCACTTCTATAGGTTGTTACTGAATGAGAGACTTGATCAGCTGTAACGACTGTTCTAACAAGTATCTGGCATAACTCAATACATCAGGACTCATTAACCAAAGGAGACCAACAATATGGAAAATAAGTACTACTTTTGTTGTGGTTCAAATGAGATGTACTCAGAACCAGGAGGTTGTGAAATGCTTGTTTGTGAAAGGGGAACTAACATATTTATCAAGTAATCAAAGTTTTTATGGACACTAAATACAGGAATATTGACTTGTAGAGGTAATTGCCTTCAAGAGAAGGCAGAGATGCATAGGAGGATGAGGAGAGAAACAGGGATCGGGGGAGAGATTATAAGCAAGGTAGGAAAACTTCCAGAAAGTTCTTTAAACCTAAGCTAGTTGGGTTTTTTTTCCCCTAAATAATTGTTTTTCCATTTAAACGTGAGTAAATTTTGTAGCTGTTGATGCTATAATTGCTAGTTTGCTTTTGAATAACAATCTATTATCCTTACGTGGATTGATGTAACATCAAGATTTTCGAACGGCCTGCCTTGTTATGTTAGTTCTGATTGGTATAGCTTAGCCCTAATTACATTCTTAAATCTGCATAATTAGTGATGGTTTTCATAAGTTTTCAAATGATCCCATTCAGATTCCTTGCTTTTTGGAGAGAAGTGGTGAGGAAATAATAACACCTGTATTTATGGAGGAACTACCAGGGAATATATTTAAAATTGTGAGACGCAAGTCAGTGTTCTTTGTTTAAATTCTTAACTCAGAATGACGTTTACATACAGCTAGCTGTATAGAAGGCACTGATGTGCTGATAATGGCAAAAGAGGATCCCACACAAAATCTGTGTAAGCAGGCTTTAAGTGTACTTTGTTGAGTCAGATCAATCTGAAAATAACCTTCTGTATGAGTTTTATAGTTCCATTTATATACACACCATTCAAACAATAACAAACAAACAAAAACCCAAGAAGTGCACTTTAGACCTTTAGCTATATCCATTAGATCCAGGGACCCGGGGAATTACTTAATTTGTTTAGCAGTGATCTATGAACGTTCTTTTAAGTTACACTTTTCCCTAGATCAATAAAATGATGAAATGGCTTGGTTTCAGAGCTGCTGAGTATGCTGTGGAGAAATTTCTGTTGTTCAGTCTGATCTGTTAGTCCCTGTGATGTGAGACATACAGAAATAGATTGTACATTTTGCACATTACCGTCTGATTCTTCAGCATGAGGGATTGTTGCTCTACAGATTTGTTTTGTTTTCTTTAATATTCTCACATTTACAGATTTTCTTACAACCTGGGCAATATTTGCATAGCGTATGGACTAAGTTGAGAACACTGAGTAGTGTAGCGTTTCATCACACTGACTATATTAAATAAAATGGCCAGTTGAGTAACACTGAACACAAGCAAAAACATGTAAATGTTTAACAGTGGTTACAGTATTTTATAGGAACATGTTCACATGGATTGTGAACAGCCTTTTACAGGCCTTCTCTCCAGCCTGTTTAGACAAAATGTAACCTGTATTTTAGATAGGATTCTAAATGTGTCTATTTATCTTACTCTTGTCTTCGTTTTGAATTTGTCTTATTTTTCTTCAGTCTCTTCATTTTAATCTTGGAGCAGCTAATGTGGATGGATTACTCAGAATGAAACAAAAGCAATTTTTCTTTTTCAAGCAGAAGGGACAAGCCTCTGCTTGTTATGATTTGTTTTATCACCTCTGTTTAGCAAAGGGGAGAAGATGGAATGATAGAAATGAAGGAAGGCATCCTCATTCAGGAAAGCACCAATCCATTGTCTGGTGAAACTGGAAAGGAAGCTGCGGCAATTAAGACGGTAATGTAACTGCTTCGAAAGGAACAGATGGAGGAGGACAGTTACAGATGTTTGGCTGGGAAAATGGAAAGTAGACTGGTTGAGCAGTGCAAATAACTCATTAATTCCTTATGCTGAGAGAACACTAATTTATAAATGATAAAAGTAAATTTAAGAGAAAAAAGTGAAAACTTCTTTTGTGTACAAGCATCTCTTGTTAAGTCTTTAAAGAAAAAGTGAAGTCTCTTTTTTTTAAGTAAGGTTGGATTTTTTTAGAAGCTAAAATAGGCCAAAAGTTTACCCTTGAATGAGGGAAATGTTTAGCTTAGGTTATGCTTGGCCAGGATCTTTTGTCATGCAGCCCAGGGAATAGGCAGAGCACATTTAGTGAATTCTGAGATTAAATTACATGTCTCCTGGAGGAAGCAGAAACATGGTCTGTTCTGTCAGCAATTAAAAGCTAAATAAAGAAATAGATTTTGACAAATCTGTAGTGACTTCAAGGAACTTAGTATAGGTTTCAGAGGTCCTGTGTATTAACTTCATCAGCTGCTTGCAATGATATATCTTAATCTAGAAGTGGAAGTGGAAGCTGTATGGGACCTTTTGGAATTGCATGTACCACACATATTAGATGGTGAGTCCTGGCAAAGGAAATTCAGAATTTTAGTAACATGGTGTAGGGTGTTAGGGTGTATACATCTGTGTGTCAGTGATCTCTGTAGGGTTTGATGTAACCTGTTGCTGGTATTGTGAACAGTCTAATGTGGGGGAGTGGGGAAGAGGCTGTAATTCCTGAAATCCATACTTTAGCCAGTGTCATGGCTAAACATACATTATAACAATGCTTGCCTTTGGTGGGAAAATGTTCATAGCTGGGAATTATCTGGGTGGTTTTTAGAACTGTATTCCCTGCACTCTGGGGCAGTATGCTTTCTGTGATATCCTTTTTATGTTGTGTTTCTTGTTAAAATAAATCATAAGCTGCTGTGATAAATGGTTGAACAGGAAACACCTTGGTACCCTCAGTGCCTTAAAATAAGAGGTAGAAGAAATCTTTGCCAAAAGGAAGCTGATAAATAATTGCACCAGCACGCAGGGATTTGGCTGTGTTAGAACATTCTGCTTCAAGGGGAAACTAAGGCAAAAATATGCAAACAGTTTGGAGATCTTACAGTGACTGAAAAGATACTTAAAACCCCTCCCTTCTGTCTTTACTTATGTGAGCAGGTGGCTGTAAGCTCACCTTGCTGAAAAGCTGATGAAGAAGAGAGAAATCCCCAAAGTAAATGTATTTAAGAGTAAAGAAGGACTTGAAACAAAAGGATGGGTTACAGGTGACAAATCTAACACCTGTATCACTGAATCAAAGCTGGAGAAGATAATGAGTACAGTTTAATTTGGGGGGAAGAGCTGCATAATTAAGTAAAATGGGTTGGTTGATTGGCCTGAATGTTAAATAGAACATAGAAAGCAGTGTGCATCAACATAAGTTTGGGGTTTTTGTTTGCTGTTTTTTTACCTTTCAGGGCTTTTTCCTTCATCCCCTTTCCCCCTCCCTCCATTTTATAATGCTGCCGCTCAGAAATATTCTTCTCCATCTTACCCATAGCCATAAATACAGCAATAGAAGTACTTTTGTACATTACTGTGTCTACATTTGGGGATTTTACAGCTATATTTCTTTCTAAATTTGTATTGCTTTGTATTACTGAGGCATTGTGTTAAAAACAAACAAAAAAAAAAAAAAAGAAAAGAAAAAAAAAAACAAAAAACCAAGCCCACACTGCACAGATATGACCTAATCTTTCCTTGGAAAGGATAGTTATGACCTTTCCTTTGAGAAAGCCTTGACTGTGTGTTTTTGCTGCAGATATTTTGTCAGAAGCAGCTGAAGTACAGAAGAGTCCTTTTCTTAGTCCCATGACTGCCACTCAGATTTGTCAGGATGTAAGTATTAAAAAGAAGGACTTCCCTTTGCAGAGTTAAACCTCTTTTTGCAGTAATTCCAGGTGTTGTGTGGAAGCAGGAGGGAGTTTTCAGATCACGTATGACAGGGGGAGGTACAGGAATGTCAGAGTGGGCTCTGCCCTCAAAGCTGCCAGCTGTTAACCCTGATAGATTATCTTTCCTCTAGAGCTGCAGTGGAGGAAGGACATAAGAGTTGCTGTTCGCTAGTATCTAACTGTTTGTGATGAGTGAAGAAGCTTCTGTCCATGACTAAAATTATCCCTGCACCCCAGGGTACCAGAAGCAGCACTGTGCCACGGTGACAAAGCTTCCAGGGTTGCTGCTTAGTGAGAATTTCTGCAGGGTGCTGTTTGTATTTGAAATTGTTTATGCACCTTGAATTCTGTCCCCTTAAGTGCTGACATGACACAGTAAATTATGTGCTGAATGTGATCTTCAGCACAGCCACTCTCTGATTAAATTCTGGGAATGCAGATTAAAATTTTAGTCAAAGGCAAGTTCTGCATTTCTTAGTGCCCAACTTACATCTTCTCAATTTTTTGATGTAGGATATTATGTGGATCAGGTAATATCTGGATTTGAAAGGGGGAAGTTCCTGTATTTGCCTACATTGTCTCAGATCTCTGGTGGAACTCTGTTGCATTGTTGTAGTCTATTTATGCCTTCCTGCAAGTTCTGGAAGTGCTGAAGCTGCAGAAAGCACAAGTGTGGTTTTGAGCAGCTTTACAGCATGTTCTGTTTTAATCACTTTCATCAGTTTTATCATGCAGTGAGAGCTGTGTGCTGTATCTCCTTATTGTGGGAGGAGAAGGGGAAATTTAAGTTGTAATTAAACCCAATTTTAATATATAGTTTGCATATGAAAATCATAAATGTAAATGTTACAACCTTTCCTAGGACTGTTTGAGCACTACGAAACGATAAATGGTGGGGTGAACAATTCCACAACAGCAATTAAAATACAAGTCTGTGAGTGGCACTTCCTTGTCCATAGTTTCAGAATTAGGAAAAAGAGGATTTTTCAGTTTGGTTCTCAGAGCAACAGCTTCATAACACTGATATAACACTAAGCAGAAAACACAAATTGCTCCAGATTCTGCACAACTGCATAGTTGATCTGTCCCAGGAATTTTGTATTGGCTGGTTAAAGCAATTTGACTAAGAAAGAGCTATACACTACTGGTATCGGGACAGATACTGGGGTAAAAAATGGGCGCATTGCCTGACTGTTCTGCCAAGTTTAAGGTGGTTCTTCCTAGGTAGGATGTGTGTGCTCTTAGCTTCCATCCAAAATTATAAGTATTGACCAAAGCAGATGACTTTTGATTTGTTTAGCTAACGAATAGCGTGATGTAAGAGTACAGAGGTATTGCTGCCAAAGCAGCCCTTGGATAAGAAATTAGCAGGAGCTTTGAATTTCACATTCAGCTTTAAAAATGGATATTTAAACAGTAAGGTAGGGGCTCAGGAAATATTAGCTAGTGTTAAGTATCTACATTGAAAGTTGTTTTCCAAAATGCTTTCGGAAGGTGGTGGTTCTGTTTAACTGTCATTGATTGGGTAGGCTGCTACTCAGGTTTCTGACTTAGTTGTGGCTTTTTGTTCTTCTCTGTAGCAAGCACTGTTTGTAAGGCATTCAAAGATCAATTCAAATGCTGTGGACGTTTAAAATCATGATTTTAGATATTTAAGTAACCTTAGCGGTTTTATAAGAACACAGTATTTAACTGCCAGTTGTTTGAGTGACTGTAAGGTAGACAAAAGATTAAAAAATGGAGCAGAACCTACCTAATGTGAAAAATCACCCCTGACTCACGACCAAACATTGTCTCAGTATGCTTAGTGCAGCATTTTTTTCTCAGAATGTTTCCCGTGTTTGTTAGATGGCTTAGCTCCAGCAGTGCTTTAACATAGTCAGCTTGTTCTTTTCTTGTAGGTCTCACTGATTATGTTTTCCTTCTCTTCACTACTGAAGTCTGTAATGTAAGCTGTATATTCCTTTTTCTTCCCTGATTTATGTATTTCCTCACAGATATAAACTCTTCCATTTTCTGTAGCTTCCATGCAATGTGTAAAACAGGATTTATTTTTCTGTCCCATGAGAACTGTACTTTTTAAACCTTTTCATATGACACTGTGATCTGAGGAAGCTTGGACAGGCAGCACTCCTGGTGTTATGGTATGGTACGTATACAAAAGTTTTCAAATCCTAATTATTTTATTACTGAGACTAATGTAAGAAAACTGTAGTTCTAACTAGTACAATGAAATCATGATTTCTGAAGAAACTCAATATCTTCTTATTTTTCTGCACACGACAGCTCCAGATCACAAAGTTTTTTTCTGTCTGTCGCTGTTTTCTTGTCTAACATGTACCTCACTTACTTAATTTGTCTGTTTCTCTTGCATTTCCCTTTGCCTCTTAGGGTTCTCAAGCTTTTGGAGGCTGCTGTAACGTCACATCCTTCCATTCAGCTGCTCAGGGACTTTCCAGTCCTCACAGCACCATCCCTTAGGACTTCTTTCCAAGTGTTCCTGTCCAATCGTGGTTAATCGTTTATTTTTTCAAATGTCACTAATGCACTTACTCTAAGCTAGAGAGCTTGACTGTATTCTCTCTCTCTTCTCACTTAATTTATTGCAAAATATTTTCTAAAACAGCAACAAAGTCCCAATTTCCCCCTTCTTCTTTCATGAGTAAATATCTTGCCTTGCCTGCTCTGCAGTCATTTATGTGTTTGCAACACAATAAATCTTTAAGTAAAGTTCACATTCTGTTTTCCAACCACTGACATGAGATTTCATTATTGTTAGGCTTTGTTGGTTGGTTTGGTTAGTTTATTGTTTTTGAGAACATGGTGGCAAAAATCTTGACACCTTAACCCTGGGAGCTGTAAGTTACAAGCCTGTCAAATGTGTTATTTTGCCATCACAGAAAAGAACCAGCTGTACTACTAATTATAAATTTTCTCTAGCAGACAGGTGCCATGAATTAGTTACATTGCTGAAGTTTTCTGCTGAACATCCAGTAGCAGCCCTTGACAGTGTTTTGGAGCACTGTTGGATGCATCGTTGGCCAAGGGGAGAATTTGTTCTAGCAGCAGTTGTTAGGATGGGCTGAAGGTTAAGTCCTTATGACAGTAACCACACTTGGAAACTTAATCTATTGTTGGAAAATTCCCTCCTGGTTGTTAATATAGGAAAGGGAAAGATTCCTTTGGAACTGCTAATACAGTAATTAAACATTGTCAACATTGACAGTGTGTGATTTACAGTGTAGCTTTAGACATGGATTAATCGGTGCAACAGTAACAATGAAATGCAGCCTTGCTTTTTGTGACTTCCCTAAAAGCAGAGTGACTTTGAACTGTTCTGCCAGGCCTCACAGCTTATAAGGGGCTGCTAGGAAGCCTCAGATACAATTAACACAAAGCATGGCAGGAAGCCATGAGAGACAGCAGACTGTCTTTTTTAATTCTCTGTGTCCTTGGGGGAAGATGAGTTTCACTTCTCTTTGCACGTATTTCATGCCCAGAGCCTTTTTAGAAGGAAAGTCACCACTTCTGCCTTCCGTGGTGGATAGCTACGTTCATATTTCTCCTTATTTCTTCCCTCCCCTTGTGACCATTTGAGTTTTCTACTTTGCCAAGGCTTACAGCTCCTTTCTTTCTCTGTGGAACTTAAGGAGTGGTCCATCTGCGGCTATTGACATTTGAGGGATCTGAAACAGTATCCTTTCTACCTGTTTCTGCATCAGGTTGCTTTTGCATTCAGTCCTTTTGACTCTTTTCTGCTGCAAAATGCAGAGAGTAGGAAGCATCATGTAGAATAGCTGAAGGAAATAGGTGTTCAGGCTGTGTTAGGCCAGGTTAGATAACTGTGATAATCTGATTTGATCTCTTGTATATGTAGGTCATGGAGTTTTGTTTTTCTCCCAGCAGCTGAATGCAGGCATAGCTTTCTGAAAGTTCTCTTGCTTTAATAAATTGAAGCAGTGGTCCTTTTTCCATAGTAAGAGATTGCGGTGTATGTTTGCTGCTAGGAAATGGTGGTACTTCAAGAAGAATTTGTAATATCAGTTTCCATTCAGAACTTTTAATATCAGTTTCATTCACTGTAGTTTTCTGTGGTTTTATGAATCTGAAAGATATAATTTTTTTCAATCTTTTTTCTTTTTCTGTAATCTTAATAAGACTAGGAGTTGTGTGTATGTACCAATGTGTAATATGTGTAAATACATACTCCAAAAATCAAGCTCTCTTTCGACGTTCTATATCATAATTTTGCTTTAAGCTGTGTACTAAGATGCCTCTTGTCTTTATCAAGTCCAACTGGAGCCTTAACTATCTGTCCAGTATTTCCAGATCATTTGAGACACCAGGAAAGTCGCCATCCTCTTAAATGATCTTATCAACCTAGTGTGTGGAGAACAGGTTGTTTCTGTTCTACCTGATATTCCTATTTTATACATTTGAGATCGAACTCACCTTCTGAGCAGCTGAACTGTGCTTAAATGCACAGTGGAGTCTGATTGGCAGTTCCCAATGTTCTTTTGGGAGTCTGATTTCCAAATTACTTTCCCATGTGTACATGTTATATTTTCCTTACGTGTGGGATAGCTTGTTATATTAAATAATGTTTCTGTAGAACCATAGAATAAGATAGGAAAGGATCCAAAGAGATTTGTTAGATATGTCAACATGCCCCAGGGAAGACTCAGTTACGGTATCTAGGCCATGCTTGGGAAGTTCCTCTGACTGGTTTTAAGACTACCAGCTGTCAAGACTACAGAATCTCCTTTCTCTTCTTTGTCTCCTCCTCCTTAGGTAAAATGTCTGTGGTGTTTTGGCTTTACTCCCCGCTCCTGATCTTTCTCCCTCATCTTTTCTAGGCCTCTGACTATTCTTGGTGAGAGTACAGGGGGCTGTATTCAGCTCACATCTTTGATATACACTGACCAAAATGACAGGGTATCCTGCTGAGCACAACAGAGGCTCGCTTCCTCTGTCTTGGAAGATAAGTTACTCTGTATGAATCACGGTATGGTTTTTGGGACTTTGGTTTTTTTTTTCATGTTGACCTCACCATGCCATAATCCTTGATGTTTCACCCTTCAAGCAGAGCATCTCTAGCATCTTGTTTCCCCTTCCTGTCTTTGTAAGTAGATAGTTTCTACTGAAGAGTAATGTATTTCTTTCATGATAATGGTATTCCCTTGTTATTCCTTTTTTTTTTTTTTTTTTTTTTTAGATGAGTACAGAACAATTCTCCAGTTTTCAAGAACCTCTAGAAGTTCATTTGTCCTCTCAGATTCCCACAACCCTTGTGAGCATATTGAGCTTACATCATTAATGCATTCTCTTGATTCCATAAATCATTCTGTGTAGAACCAGATTTAGGGGTGTTTCCTATGCAGTCCCACTTGCTACATCTTTCTGTATTGGTGGTGAGCTATTAATGACTTTATTCAGCATAAGACAGTTTTTTGTCCAATTGCAGCAGCCCCATCATGAAAAAGTTTCCTTAGCTGCCTTGAAATCATGATCCTAATGTGCTAGCTCTTCCTTGTTTTCAGACTTGCTATCCTGTTGAAGAAGACAACTGAGAAAGATTTGTTGAGGAGCTATCCTCATGTGTATGTCACTGATTTTTGGCTTTCACTCAGCTGTGTGTTATCTTTTAGGCAGTTACAAACTGCTTTGCAGAATTTTTGTCAGTTTTGTTTTGTTTCAGTTTTATTTTTTTTTTTTTTTAAGGAATTGAAATTCAACTGGTTCCTTTTTTGTTTTCTTCCTTAAATAAAGGCACTGCTTCTTGTTTCTCTGGTTTTTGATCCTTCTTCCATCTTCTGTAGATTCTTGAAACCATTACTGGCCAATGCTGATTTCACTAGCCAGTTGTCTTCAGTCAGTTCTCTATGCATTTAAAAGTGTAATTAATGAAGCTGAGTCAATTTAAGAAGATGTAACTTAAATTCTCTCTAGCCTGACTTTCCCTTTTCTAGTCTGACACTTCATGTTGATGTAGAGCTCTGGTGGTTAAAAAATGGAAATTCAGATGGTTTTTATGAGTAATGTTACCCTGTTATTTTCCACTCTACTTATTATCTCATTGCCAAATTTCAAAGCTTTTGCTTTTAATTCCAGGTTAGGAGGGCAAGAGAAGCTGAAATACTGAGCCTGATGAATTTGAGTGTTTGGCACCTTTCCAAATTTTATCACCTTTTGGGGCTATATGAATGTGTATTTCATGATATGGCCATACAAATGATGTTGCCTACATCACAACATCTTGGTAAGTCCCAATTGTGTATGTTAGTCAAAATAGCAGCTGCGGCAAACAACCCAAGTGATTTTTTTTTTTTTACCATCAACAATATAGACCAGAAGAAGATAAGCAAACAATAATAACGTCTCTAATTGGAGAATGGACAGAAGATGCAAATGAGGCTGACTGGGATAATAACAGGTTAGCTTGGCCTCAATACCTGAACTCTTTAGCTGAATTTTAGGTGGCTTGTACCAGTGTTTCCCTGGAGAAGCAGGAATCTGTACTTTATTTGCCTTCACTTATTTGAATCTAATGAAAGAGCAGGAAGTCAATGATGGCTTTTGTTGCCAAGACCAATTTCCTTGTCAGGAAAATGCTTTTATTTTATTTTAAAAATATATGCAGTGTGCACACATACACATTTTAATATAGTTAACACAAAAATATTTGACTGCTTAACAGGTTAAAAACCTGAATACAAAATATTTATATTTAAAGTATAAGCACTTCTGTAATATAAGCTATTTTTATGGAGAAAGGACTTCTCGATCTTTAAATGTAAACTAACCAGTGCAGTAATCTCTACAGTTACCAAACAGCTGTGACTTGCATAGTAAAGTCCCAGTATTCTACAGTTAGATGAACTACAGTAATATTTTAAGATAATTTAAAGATTTAGGGTGCTTTTGTGTGTGTGTGTGTGTGTGTGTGTGTGTGCAGGCACGTTTTGAAAAGGTGAATCTTTGTTTCAGAAAAACAGCTGAAATTCCTGGTAATAGACCACTTGACAGTTTGGGCCTAATTAAGAGGAAAAGGAAATTTCCTGTTCAAAATGAGCAAAAAAATTTCCTTTATGAAGGAGTGGTTGTATCAGGGCAACTTAAACTCTCAATAAAACTAGGAATGGATTTAATTTACACAGGAAAATGTAAGCTGTATATTTTGCTTCTGTTCTTTGTAACATATTTCCATTTATTGACTGAAGTACAGAAATGCTCTGGATGTTGCTCATCTCCAAAGTTCTGTGCTTTGACAGTTACTGTGCTCTGGCTCCGTCCCTCGTGAGGACGCCACAGTGCAGCTGCAGGCCCTTTCTTAACAGGAGCTGAGTGCGTTCTACAAAAACAATTATCTTCTACTTCATTCATTTAAATCCCATTTTTATCCAGAATGAAATCCTTTTTATCTACTCCATGGCAATTTTTCTACCTGTGCATATCCAAATGAGTCATATTCTTTAGCAGTCAAGTTGTGCGGCCCAAAACTGGATCAGAGGACCAACGAGTCTGGAGGCCTTGTCAGTGAGGTTGCTCCTTCAACCAGGGAAATTCTACTCCAAAACCATTAGGCAGATGTGCCCAAAGGATGGTATTCCTGGAGACAGGCTGATTAGCATGGCCTTGTCAGTATTAAGGCACAGTGGCAAAATGGGTGAGTCAGACCAAGCTTAGTTATGTACACAATAATTTATAGTCACTTTTATTTGTTTAAAATTGCAGCGTGATTGTATTATTTCTCTAGCAGCTCAGGTAGACAAGACCTGAATTTCCAAGCTTAGCAATTAAAACTTTTAACCTTTCCTATACTTATTAAATGGGGGAAGAAGAACACATCACATAAACTATCTCCACTGCTTTAAACTATTCTCACTGAGCAATGCAGCACATTCTTCTTGAATAATATAACAGATGTCTCTTTGCTAATTTTGAAAAGTTATATGCTTCAAAGTATTTCTATTTCACAAGTATTTATCATAGACAGATTTTTCCAATGATAGATTACAAAATATACCAAAATTTACCATATAATTTCAAGCTGTTATCACACAAGCTGTACAGCAAGCAAGTTGCTTCTGTTTTGACATTGTTATTTGTTGTGGCTGCCCCGTCCCTGGAGGTGTTCAAGGCCAGGTTGGATGTGGCCCTGGGCAGCCTGGTCTAGTATCAAGTGGAGAGGTTGGTTTCCTGTGTGTGGCAGGCGGGTTGGACATTCATGAGCCTTGAGATTCTTTTCAACCCAGGCCTTTCTGTGATTCTGCAATACCCAAAGAAACACAGTGGAGAGAGCCAATTCCCCATCGTATATCTCTTACCTATCCCCCTGAGACTGTTACTCCAATTCAGGTAATATGCTTTTTGTATTAGAGCACGTATTATTGTATCTGAGAAATAAGGGAGGTGGTCCTTCAGCAAATTTTATTGCTGCCTGAGTAATAACTGAGTGGTGGACTCTTGTATTTTTTTCCTGTCCTCTCCCATTTATGCTTAATGTATGAAAATTGCATTTCAACAATAAATTGACATCAGCAGAATTTTTTGAATGCCATTACAGAGAGCTGCTCAGTAAGCCTGGATCACAATCAAACAACATGCAGATATTTGGATTATGTGTATACTAATTTGCTAATTTGGAAGCTAAGGTTTTCATAAACTCATTGTCTGACACTGAAAGGGACCAAGGTTTGGAATGTTTGGCTTATTCAGTATTGGTAGGTAGAGTCAAGTTCATATACTTAAGCTTCAAGCTTGTCATTTTCTTGTTGAAAGCCCTGAGTTACTGGCACTTATGTCACACAGAGCTTTTGTTTTCGTGGCATATTCATTAGAATGATGATTTGAAACTGAATTATGCCTTTATTATAATATACTCCTACAGTGTCTCTTATCAGATCACAAAATGCTTACGCTTTCACAAGGAAACCGCAGCAGTAGCTGTTCTCAGGCTGACTTGACAGCAGTGCACGAACAACAGACAGCGTGTGTTCTGTAGGAGTCTGTTTTGCAAATGGTCTTCCGTACATACCCAACTTGTTGGTAAGATATAAGCTAGTTTAAGTCCCGACGTAAATACATGTACACTTGCTTGTAAAAGCTTCTTATTGATTTAGTTTTATCTCTTTCTTGTTTAAGCCGTTTGTAAATAGTGTTTAAAAAGACACACGCAGTTTGTGACAGTTTAACCAAACGACTTTTAAATAATTGGTGGCAGTTTAACTAGAAGGGCTGCATACAGCTAAGGCTGGGAAGAGGATGCTTTCTCAATAAATCTCATCTCCTCTCACCATGTAGTTATCTGCTGAGCACGGCAACTCACATGAATGCTCACTGCCTGTAGCTCCTCTTAGCTCTGTCAGCTGTATGAGTGAATTGGGTGGTGGTAGGACAGGAGTGAGAAGTACTGGCAAAAGCCAGCTGAGTTGCTTGTAGTCAGATACCATTTTTAGATTGCATGATTGCTAATGAACTGAACAGAGTGATATTGCAAGTATGGGTCTGGGCTGTGACTTGACCTTCATTATGGTTGGGTGTCTGCCAGGAGGTGCAGGCCTGTTTCTCACATTAAGAGACACGGTTTATTAGCTCTGAAATGGTGACAGCAGCACTGTGATTGTACAGTTTTAGGGTTTAATCTGGCTTGTGTTCAGGCACCTTGTTGCACTGGCACAGTACATGTCAGACTGCTCTGCAGACATGCCTCATGCCCGTCAGACTTTTGAACCAGGTGCATTGGTAAGCCTAGCAGTATAAGTCTAAAAACAATTTTAAGAACTTTTGTTTATGGGCTAGGTGTATGTCATATGGAATCACTGAGATGTAATGCAAGGGCTACCTAATAAATGCTGCTTGAACAAAATTACATTTTAAAGCAGTAAGAAGAAATCTTTCAAACACAAACTGACAACTAAAAAAAAGAATTGCCTCTCTTGATGATAAACTTTTAGTTTCAGTTAGATACAGCACTTTGATAAATAAAAGCAACATATTTAGAGGACAATAACTGTAACAAATCTTTATCAGATATTTGTACAGTGGGATTTCACACTGAGCTTGATGACATATGTAAGCTTTTTTCCGTGGTGGATTAGTATGCTAATTCATATTATCATTTTCAAACAACAGATTTCAGTCATTTTCCCTAGGCATTCATTTGTTGCTATATTACAGCAGCTTCCAGACGTTGCAGTCATTGATGGGGTTCCCACTGTGGTAGCTTCTCCAGCATGATGTTTACTTTTTGCTCTGATGCTTATTCTCTGATGAGACCAATAGCTTGTAAGTAGGGGAGAAAAAAAAAGTGTCGTTCTAAGACTTCATCTTCATGGGAAGTTATTCCTTGTAGATTGATGTGCCTGACCATCACCTCAAACAGCGGTTCTACAATTAACAGAAATTCTGAGCCATAATGATGAACAAATAGCCAGTTTAACAAAGCATTGGTTCACAGATAAAAGGGGAAGTAGGACTTCAGCACGTTACTGCAGCAGAATAAGCACTTTTTTTTTTTTAATTTAAGGAATTATTGAAAGGTAGCAGAAGTGCCAGGTTACTGATATGATGGGAGGAGGTGGAAGAATAGTAACACTGTGTTAAGGAGATCTCCAGATTTCTGAGCATGTTCTTTTCCCATCTTTGCCCTGCCACTGTACATGTATCCTCTCTCCAGAGCAAAAGTTCATAAATCAGTCCAGGGCTATGCTGGAACTCACCTCCATTACACAACTCTCTGACAGGATTTTTTTTTTTCCTGTAAGATTGATTTTGTCATTATGTAAAGGGTCAGGAAGCAGTAGCATCCCTGAGCTACAATATTCAGGCAAAGAGCATAGGAGATGCGTACTGAATTGTGTCCTTGATTTTCCTGAGACTGCAGTGGCATTTTGGAATATCCCTGTAGATGAGCACACACACCCTGGTATGTATCCATTTCTACTGATCTGCACTTGTTCTTTGGTAACAAACCAGGATGCAGCAGCTAACAAACTGAACCGATCACTGGCCATATGAGGATGGCTTAATGGCATAACAGAACACACCACAGAGCCACTTGGTGTAACAAACTGAAGGAAAAAGAGCTGATGGCTTCTCTGGGGATTTGCTGTGTGTCTCTTCTTTAGTATCAGGCTGCCCAACTTTTTTTTAAGGTAACAAAGGCTTTCTCAATTGACAAGAAGCACTGTGTAAGCTCAGCTAAGTCACCCTCAATTTCCTCCCCTCAGCAAGCTGTCCTGTCTCTTTCCCTTTATTCTTACCCTGGCTTTCATAAATCCAAGTGCTTGGAATCTTTCATAGATGTTTACCTCAAACCACGTGCTTAGCTCTAACTGGGGATTTTAGTTCTGAGGAGCAGTAAGGCTCAGCTGCTGCCTTTCCTCATAGCCTTCCTGCCTGCTCTGAAAGCTGCATTGCAGGCTGTTGTTAAGAAACTTGAAATCACCCTTTATCCCTGTCCCCCTGCTTCTTGGTCACAAATGCACCTTGACCATAAAAGAAGTGAGCGCAATGATGCTTAAGTTAAAATACCTGCTATCAACTGTTGTTCCATCATGCTTTATGGTTGATACTGCTTTTTTCCTGACTTGCATTTGTTTCGCTTTATCTGCATGAAAATAGCGTTGTAGTCAGTCAGTAATGGTGTGATGAAGTCTTGGCAGTATGCACTGTGGCAATGAAAAAGAACTGGCAGTGAGTGAACTTCAGCATTTAGAAAAACAATTTATTATTATTTTTTTTTTATCATTGAAGAGTCATCCTGTGCTCACAGATTAATTCAGGTTGTGGTGCCAATTAAATCTTAATGATAAGGATAATGAAGCTCTGATTACTTTGAGAGGCCAGGCACGTCTACTATTGGAGGCCCTCAAGTCAGGCAAACCTTTGGCAGGATGGCACAGCTGTGGTGGATCCTGCTGAGGGGGAGGCTGGCCTGCCATGAGCTGCCATTACGGGTCTTCTCTGACCTTTGGCCACAGCTGTAATAATTTGGTAGTTCATCTGTGACTCTTCCCTAAAGCTGTGCTTTACAAATTTTTAGATGTGCTTCTACTAGTGGCTACCCAGATTAAATCATTGACAAATGCCTAATACTCTTCTGTCAACTTGTGTTCCCATCAGACAAGACAGGTAGAGTTCAATAACTGTATGTTGAAACTAAACAGCCACTCACCTTCCTATGTTACCTCCAAAATAGCAACGCCCTTGGCTAAAGCTCTTTATCACTTGGCTGGCACAAAGTTTTTTCTCTGGAATCCTACTTAATCCATTGCATCTATCTACAAAATAGTATTTCTTCTGCTTCGGTATGTATAGCAGTGCAGCCTTCAAGGAAATAATTAATTGCTGTCTTGATAGGGAAAAAAAGCATCTGAAAGCTTTTAGCAAATGTTGTAAGCCTGGTTTTGGTGGTTGTTTTTTTTTTTTAAATTTAAATAGAAGTAGTGTTGTAGCTGTGATAAGAGCAGCCCAGACTTGCGGAGAGAGGTAGTGGCTTTTCTTAGATCAGCTCATACAATTGGGAAAAGCAGATAAGCTTTTAAGCCTGATCTGAAGCAGAGCTTGCCCCCCGTGGTTTTCCAGCTACGTTAGTTGGCCTAATGGAATTCTTCTGATAAACCTTATTTACTCCCAGGTGGTATTATTTTCTCTCTACCTGTCGCAGATGTTTTTCAAACCAGCAACTTCATAACCAGTGATGGAACTGATGTGTTTTAAGGATCATAAATCAGGATGGGATAAGAACATGAGAGGTGGCTTCTGTTTTCTAAGAAATGCTGCCCGTTAAAGATATTTTGAGCCATAGTTCACATTCTTCCAACTGTTTTCACAGGCGTTTGGTTGTAAATCTGTCACAGTGAAGTCTCAGTGTAGGATCTCAAGTCTTGATTACACTTAGCAAAACATGCCTTTGCTGTGGTGTTTCTAGACAGCTAACTTGCACTTTGTTTTGTGAGGTTGCTAAAGGAGAGGCTCGATTAATTCAATAGCCCTCTTAGAGATCTTTAGCCCAAACTTAAAAAGTTTGGGTTTGGGAGCTTTTGTTATAAATGTGAAGAATTTGGATATGGTTTATAAAATAAGTTTTTACCAATTATTTTATATTTAGAAGACTTTTTAAAAATTAATTTATTTTTAATTTTTAATTTATGTTTATTATTGTTATTATTTTTATTGAGATGAGATTTCTTTTTATTACCTTTCATCATGACAAGGTAACCACACGTGAATGTCCACACACCTCTTGGGCACTGTATGTCATTTTGTATTTTGGGAGATAAGCTATGCCGAATAGCCATAGCTTTTAAAGCCCAACTTTTTGAGTTCCTAACAAATGGGGCATTTCAAAGATGGCTTACAGCATTTTCTGAGCTTGATGCAAGCCTCATTTTTCACAGACTTTCAGTAGACTCTGCCCGATGGAACAAATGCAGTTTATCCTTCCTAGAGTCAACTCTGATTCTTCTCCCATCAGCTGTCTTCCTGGGGCAGTGGTCTTTGTATTTACTCCTTTGAGATTTGCATTCTGTAACACAGCTCCATGTGAAGTAGAGTCCCGCTCTAAGCACTGTTGATGGGATACATGATATAGTGAAGACTAAATGCAGATAATCTGAGCTAAATGAGGGTTTGGCCATTTCTCTGTGGGAGCACCAGAGAGTTAAATCTACTCATTCCTTGACTTTAGTGACTCCCTGGTAGACCTTGTGAATAAGCAAAGATTTAATTCTCCTGTTAATTTTGCATCCATTGATTTAAGAAAGGATGTCCAGAAATTCTAATAATTCTTCTAAAGGGTTTGAATATTTAGAGGAATTGAATATTTTTTGTTGAATTCAGTTTCTCTCTTGTGTCCAGGGAGGTATAAGTAGTTCCTTTCTAAATAGCATTTGTGGAGAGGACGTCTTTTGTTCCAGCAGCGTCCATGTGTTCAAGCGGGACACTCTGGAGTGCTGGCAGGTCTTGTTTCTGACAGTGGAGTATTTCCAAGTGGAAACAGGTACTTGAAAAGGAAAGTTGGTGTTTTGGGAAACGCTGTTTAGAAAAGTTATTCTTCAGAGTATGGGATAGTAATCTACCACAATGGCAAAACCTTTCTTTGATGGAATTCTTGTTCTTTCCATAAATTTTGATTATGGAAAATTCTGTAGTGGGCTGAGAAAAAAAGAAAGAGAGCTTCCACAAGCCCTGTTTGTGTGTTTCTGGGCAACACAGTAAATATTCTTCATAGAATAACCTTAAGTACTGTCAAAAGCTTGTCATATTTATGTCCGTGCTGTGTTTACTCAAGCTGCCTAGGTGAGATCACTTCTGTGCTGTGTGATGAGTACGTGCCCTGCTATTAGCAGCTCTCCTGCATGAAGATCGGACTGTTCAGAAAAGCCCAAACAACATCATGAGGTCACAGTGACAAAGCCAAACTGCACTTTTTTAGCTCATAGCCCTCTTAACTACGTGCACTGAGGCAGAGGGCCTGTGACTAATACTTATAAGGAGTTTCAATGAGGCAGCTGCCTGAGTGCATTCAAATGCAAGTCAGTGTTTAAGGTTTAGATCACCTTTCATATCCCTTATAGAATGGCAATCCCATTCTTTTTGCTGCCATATAAACAGGTGCAGGCACTAAGAAACAGAGATGTGACTACCTGACCTATGCTGATTCTGCAGCCAAACAGAACTAAGTATCAGTAAATCCTTCTTTTTTCAGCAGCAGGAACTCTTAAAAAAGAGTGATGGATATCACTATGGAGGGATTGATTTTGCTACGTTTATTTTCATCTCCTTAAGGTAGATTGCCTGAGTCTGTCCTCCAGAGTAAGAGCTGGACTTTGAACATGTTGCTGCAAAATGAATAGTCACAAACATGTTTTGAATGACCACACCAATGTTACTCTGCAGGATATGAACCTGTACTTGTAAAACGCAACGATTAACACTCATGAATGCCAAGGGTACACAGTAACTAGATAACAGTTGTGTGATGAAATCTGCTGAAGGAGGCATCCAACAATATTAGACAAGAGCTTTTTCTTTCTCACCTACATGAAGATATGGGAGGTGAGAGAAACTCCTGCTAACACAACAGTTTCACGCTTCAGCAGACCAGTGGAAGCAGGGGTGTGCTGACTTACAGTAAAACTGCATTTAAAGGATTAGCTCTGCAGTCATCAAAGTTAGGGAAGTACATCTCCATCAGAATCTGAATGTTTTCTGTGGTTTCCAAAATGCAGTAGGTAAGCTGATTAGCCATTTGAATCTCCCTAGGGCTGTTGTACACTGATGTTCTTCATTTCCGCCTGGATTTGCATGGATGCAATGTACTCACAAATATCCACAGCTTGTTTGTTTCTTAAATATGACTCCACTTCCCAGTGGAATACTGTATTCTTCCATAAGCAATATTCTGGTTATATTTATGTAATTATTTGTGTGATCCCTTGGGGGGAAAAAAAAAAGCATCAGATGATAATCATCACAGATAAGCAATCAGAATATGTTTACAGCGTGTTTTGTGGTACTGTGTTGGGCGCACCTGCACTAGCTCTGGCAGGCAGGTCGGTGCAGGGAAGGGCTGCACAGGGATAACCCCGGGTCCCAGAAGCTTGGCTTTGCTGACTTGCACCACTCCCCTGAAATGGGATGCTGCTTGCAGGGTCCACTTACTGAGCGGTGCTTCTCAGTGCTCTGTGTCGTGGCTAAACAGTCTGTGTTCAAATCAATGGCCCAGATTTTTTCAAGGCTCTTTCATAAAGGTCTTATTGTACCCTGGATGAGACCAAAGGAAGCAAATGAAATGCTAGGCTGTGTTACGGGCTATGGAAAGCAAGACAAGAGGTGGTATTGTACCTTTTCACCTTGAATGCTCCTTAGTTTTGGCTGTCTTACAAAAGGCACATCAGCAATAGGCAACTTCAGTTACCAGAACAGGCTTGAGTTTGGAGCAAAGATGAGAAAGAATAGTGGAGGGATTAAAGAACGAAAAGAACTAGTTGTATGTTCCCATCTTCTTAATTCTAAGTAGTGATGCAGAAATTGAAAGCTGTAGCAACTTTTGTCTAAAGCTGAACGATAAGGGGCACTTCTGAGACAAGAGAAAAAAAACATTGAAGCCTGCTTCTGTCCTACCCACTGCTCCTCCTCCCAGAAATCCCCACTTGCCTCCCCCAGTGTCAATATTTAAACTAGTTCTGTTGAGGGTGCGCAGTTAGAGAAATCTGGCAGAGAACAGCAAGATCATCTGTTACATAAAGGAGGGAAAACACCTCCTTTCATGAGTTTCATGGCATGCCTGGACAGACTCTTGCAATTTATGCCTCTTTTCGCTATCTGATCCTGATGAGAATGCTAAATGATAATTTTTGAGTAGCTTTAAAGGGGGAAAGGGAGGGGACAGTACAGCTCAAACCATCACGCAGGCGTTAAACAGGCCTAACTTGGAGCCCACCTCAGCAGCTATGCATAGGGCAGCCTGTTTTATCCTTGCTTTGTGCCAGGAGAATGAATCACAGATAAGGTGAATACACATGCAGAGTTTGAGGGCACTGTTTCTTTTGTCTTTATCCGTGCAGGCTCTGGTTGGTTTTAGTCCTTCTTATAAAAGCTTTTTAAATTCCATCAATGCTGTTTATAAATGGACAATTTTTAATAACTAAGCCATACCCAAGCAGACAGTTTTCAAATTGCTCGAGACTGTTGTTGTATTCATTAGATCTGCTGGTGTTGCCAGCTGCCCACTGCTTCTTGCCTATCAAAAATCTTTGTTTGGGGACTTAACTGTCAATGTTAAATGGTGTTAGCAGGTACAGCTACATCATTTATCACTGGCCTGTAGTGTTAGATGGTGGCCTTTTTTTTGTTCTGTATTTTTGTGTTGCCGGTGCTGCGTGAACCCATGATTAACCAGCAGGAATTGTTCCAACCTTGGGTGAGTGTTTGCCCAAAGAGAAAAAAACAAATACAGTAGCCACAGTGCAAGGAATAGATAGGCTGCCACTTTTTTTCATGTTGAATTTGTGCTTTTCTGTTTGCTAGCAGCTCTGCTTTATAACAAAACTTGAGAGCTCAGTTCTAAGAATTGCATCTATTAGCAAAGTTTACACAGCAAAGCTCTTAGGCTACTGGGAAGGATTGAGTTGCAGTTTGGTCACACAAATAACAGCTTGCTTTTTGTGCGGTCCCTGTCCCCTATCTTAAAACTTTCACTATCTGAAACTTGAGTGAAGTTGCTCTGTTGAACAATCACATAACAAACCTCATCTTCCCCCCCTGCCCCCCCAAATGCTTCCAGTCTGAGATGCTTAGTTTCCATCAACTGCTGATACAGGGCATAACAACTCATGCAGCTTCTGTTCTGGTGAGAGCTTACAGTCCCTGTACTAAGGGAGTGGGCTATCCCTAAGTCAGACAGGTAAAGGAATGTTTTTCCTGAGGATTCCTTAGCAAAGATGCTCTTTCTCACTCTTCCCCATCCTTCAGTTTCATAATCTGCCTTTTACCCTCATTGACCAGCGGATCCAGATGCCAGGCGCTGACAAGAAGTCCAGCCTGATTTCTTCTTTGAAATGTACAGAATGCACAGGGAAAGTTTCTAAGCTTACCCTTCAGAGGCAAAAGGAAGTTGTGGTGTGATGCTGGCTGAAACTCAGTCTGCACTTAGTGACCTCATGCCAGTTTCAGATTCACAATAACGTGCTCAAAGCCAGGGAAATTCTGCCAGACTTTGTGTTTCTGGGGCACCTCAGACATTCTCACTTTCTGAGGGCTTCTGATGATGAGACACCAAAAAAATAATAACCTGTTTTTGTAGTGCACGAAACCTCACAGCAATAGCAGCAACTTGTGGCGCAGCAGACACCAGCCTCTCATACCTTGAAACAAGGTGAACTTTAGAGGGGTACTGGGGGTCTGCTTTGCTTGTTGACACTGAAGCTCTAGTATATCACTTCATCCCCTTTCACAGCTCTACTTCTTGTGTCATGGAAGAGCTGAGCTGCCCTCGTTCAGGAGACAGGAAGGGCAAGAGAGACTGAGACCATAAAACATCAGATAAATGTTATTCTGATTTCTGCTGGTTTTGCCTGGTTTTGATTGACCAAGCATTGCTTTACATTTCCATGCTCACTGAAACTCAGATGTGCTTTGCAGAGAGGAGAGCCTCTGTTCTTAGCGTGGCACTACCACGTAACCCCTGGTGCTCACAGCAATAGAGAAGCAGTGGAAGGAAAGGTGAAAGCAAAGGAGGGGATAAGGTAGGGAGGAGAGAGCTGAGAGGGAAGTCAGCTCATGACTGAATTGTGGTGAAGCATGCACTGATCTGAACCTAAAGCCCAGCTATCCTCTGGAGGTTTTCATCCCTCTTAAGTGTCTACTTCATGAACCGTCTTTTCTGTTCTGAATTTTGTGACCACATTTGCTGAACAAGGAAGAACTTTGTGCAAGCCCTTCCAGCACATATGCGTTAAGGGATACGTGCATAGGTCAGTATCATCTAAACATAGTGTTCCATTATCTGCATTTGATATATATTTAAGCAGGTGTAACTTTTGATTGCATAAAATAGGTCACAAACCCAGAGTCTTGCTGAAATGTCTTTCACTCTGTACTCTTCTCAGCTCACTCTCCGTGTTTGGCTGTACTAGGCACTTTTCAGCAATACTGAGCAAAGGCAAAAGCTGGAAAATAATTTCAAAGCACAGAACAGATGTGCTAATTCCTAGAAGAAGCGTCACAGAGAAATTAACCAAAAACCTTGGAAACACTCCTTCTGGGCCTTCCCACACCCACTGTAGCACAGTTCAGTAAGCGTTCAGGCTGGGGTAAGGGCAGCTAAGATGGCTTCCTCTGCTTGGTGTGAACTGCTCCTGATAAGCACCAAGCCACAGAGGTGAAGTGTTTTTCCACCGCACAACCTGAATGCTTTCCAGGGTAATGTACGCATGCACTCGTGTAACATTGGACATTGTTACCAGACTGAAAATATGCTCTGTTTCTCCTGGCAGCTCACTTAAATCTTCTGTTTTGTTGACTCCATGATCCTTTCACAACACACTGTTGGCTACAAACTCCGTGAGCAGCTGCCCACTCCCTTTGCCCATGAGACAACTGGGAACAACAACACAGGGTAAAGGTTGGTGTGATCAGCAAGTTCACAGTAGAATCTTGGAATAGCAGACCCTCATGTTTTTGTGAGGAAAGGAGAAAAACGGTGTTTTTAGTGAAAGAGGCTTGTATAATACATATGGGAAAAGTACATGGCAGCTGTATTTCTGCAAATTTGATGACAATCAAAATAGAACAGTAAATGCAAATAAACATCTAATGATACTGCACTATTTGACAAAGAAAATATAAAAAAGGAGTACAGGAGGCATTTGCTTGCCAACTTCAGACTTCTGTTTCTCCTGCACTCCTGGTAATATCCCTGACTTTTCAATGGGCTGTGGTCCTGCCCATGCCCTAGGTGCTGAGGCTTTTCTGCAGCTGTTCTTAGCTGAGAACTGTGGGTCGGTAACTCACAGCATGAAGGTGATTGCTTGAAGATTGGCTTGAATGCCTTTGCATGTGCTGTTCCTTACTGGCATACTTTTTTGTAAAAGTTTTGCATAGTGACTTGTTTGTGGCTGTTCTTTTTTAAGAGCAGCATAAATGTCAAAAAGCTGGCATGCAGAGCAGTGGAATAGCAGGGCTGTAGGATGACTGGAGCCTGCACCTTTCTGTCATTCCTATACGCAGATGCCTTCTCAACTTGCCCTCTCTTAGAGAGGAATCTTGTGATTCTTCTGTAGTCAGACCTGGACTCCTGCCATCTATCCCATACATGCTGGTTGCTTATTGCCAGGCAGGCTTGTCTGTGCTTGAGGATTGTAGCGTTCCTCTCTTGGGAAACTTGTGGCCAGTAAGGCTTTCTTAAAACAAAGGATCATTTGTTGATATATACAGCAACAATTCAGAGGCAAGAACATTGAGCCAAAAATCTAAATGTATGTTTTGTTTTATGAGAGCATCTGTCTTGTTATAAGGCAGAGCAGACGGTCGTGTTGTTTTTTTTCACTAGCAAGTGCCCTCACAGAAAGTTGGTCTGGTCTTAGGACCCCATAAATAGGACTGACATAACCCACATACATTCCTGTCCCTTCTGCCCCTGCTTTCTCCTCCCCTCCTAGAGGATTGTATAGACCAGAGAAAAAGGAATGTGATCACTTGTGGCTTCTGGTAGTTCATTAGCAAGGCTCTGAAATGACTGCTGTGTGCATACACCCAGGCCTATGGCTTCCTCACAAAGGAACAGCACTGATCATCTCTCTCTGGTGACTGACAGAACCCAAGGGAACAACATGGAGCTGTGACAGGGGAGAGTCAGGTTGAGTGTTGGGAAAAGTTTCTTCACCAGGGTGTGGTTGGAACAGGCTGCCCAGGGCAGTGGTCTGAACAAAAGTCTCACACATACGGTCTGAGTTTTGGGAGGTCGTGCGTGGAGCCAGGAGCTGAACTCATGAATGCCTTCCAACTTGAGTTGTTCTGTGATTGTGTGTCACACACAGACCTACTGTACATGTGATACCAGGATGTATAGGCTGTGCCCAGTGAGCCGGGTGTGTTCTGCGTGCAGTGGAGTTACTTCTTGTGGCTTCTGTGTTCCCAAAGATTGTTGATCTACATCATGTATTCTTGGCTGCCTGGGCTGTGCCTCCATCCCCATCCAGAAACACAATGCCTCTATCCAGTGACTTTATGTTGAGTCTCTTCTTAGGAAGCAGCTTGCCCCTGGCTTGTTTTCTTCCCTCTGTCACTTAGAGCAGCTACTTTTAAGAAAGGTTCACAGATGTGGAGACTGTCCAATTGATATATGTGAAATAGGGCAAAGTCCATCACTCCTAATATATTTGCTGTACAAGTTTATGTAGGGGATATCTTTCTTTCCTGTTCAGGTCAGCTCAGGTGTGGTCAGACAATGAATTTTCATGGCTTGTATGAGACCTTTCTTTGAACCAGGACAGTGTACTGCCAGAAACAACCTGAAGTCTCAAGTGGCCCTGGTATATAACATTTCCTCCCAGTACTGTCTTGATTATATTTCAAGAAAAGAACTAATGCAAGACAACCATTAAGAAAATGCCTGTGTAGGTGTGTAATGCTGCATTAGGCTTCCATAGCCCTGAGAAGGAATTTACTGTAGAAAACATGGCCCTTACATGTGAAAGAAAAGCAAGAATATAGATCATATTGCAATATGAATTCAGGAGATGTGGGTCTTTGTACATTTATTCTTACAGAGCAGAGAATCAGCCTCTGGGAAACAACATTCAGCAACATCACACACAATAGTTTTATTTTTTAAACATGTCAAATCACCAGTTCAACTCAGACCTAGTTCGCTGCTGGTCAGAAGTCATGGTATGACAATCAGATGGGTGCATGGCTGCTAACAAGAAGTTGTTGCTCTTTAAAGTTAACTGTCCTGGCCAGAACTGTGCCTTAGGGACTCTCTCATTTGTCACAGATGAACCGCAGAGGTAGGAACCTTCCTACCTTTGTGGTTCCTGGTGGGACAAGCTCTGAACCTCACCTGCTGGCTGCAGGCATTCAAACACTTTGCCTTAGCAAAATGACTTCATACAAGCTCAAGCTGAAATCTAGCCAGGTTTCTAACTATCCTCGGGAGTTCTCACTTTATCCCAAGCCTGATGCTTGACCTGTCAGTCATTGCCAGTTTGAATTTCAGTGCAGGCCCCTGACTCTGGTTTCTCTGAGAGCCCCACGTCTAAGTCCACCCAAGTGATTTCTCCTGGACTCAGCTCAGTCTTGCTTTAACCACCATGCAGTGATCCCTCACAATTCTAATTCTAACTAAGTTGGCCAAGCAATTCCCTATTAGCCACAGCTCTAGGAGTCAGTCTCTAGCCTTTGGTGGCTGCTGTCCTAATCTGGGTTAGGCTCAGCCATTCCCACTTCAGAAGAGTGTGATAGTATGTCTACGTTTTTAAAGTCAAATTTGCAACTCTTATAGAGTTTATCTTCTAAAAGAGAAAATACATTTACATGAGTAATTGCAAATACTTAGGGCCAGCTCGTTTTCTGGAATAAAGAAGTTAATGATTTTTGTGGTAGTTTATCCCATGAGGAGAAATTCTCAGCAAGATGATAAATACACCCCAATCATGAGAAATCTTCTCTGCTGTTGTTAGTAATACAGGCATGTCAGCAAACAAACCAGATTTGTTGCTAGTAGTTTAGGGTATAGACTTCAGTGAACATGGCTGCATCTTCACTGGCAGTGCAAGCTTGGTCCAGGCCTGTCCAAGTTTTCATTTGCCGCGCAGTCTTGCTGCTTTGGAAGCCCTGCTGAGTAGTTACACACTGGCAGATGTCACTCTGGGGAGAAATAGGGCAGGCATAGATTTGTAGCTTTACTGACAACATGAGGAGGTGTTTGAATGCTATTGCTTCGTATTCTGTATAACAGATTCATAAGCTCAAATGTCAGCTATAAACACCAGAGCCCATCTTGAAGGACACCATCCCCATTTAATACTCGTAGTAAAATTTGTACGTGCTTACTATTGTGTGTGGGCATTTGTATTTATTTAGTTGTAATTGTGCCGTAATTCCTCTGACAGTTGAAAATGCTATAATGCTTTAACGATAGTTAGCAAAAATGTTGATTTTACTATCAAAACCTAAGGGTGTTGTGTCTTTTGTGGTATGTCTGCTGTATGCACTTTGTGTGGTTGCAGCATACTTGAGTCCGAGGGGCTACACGTACAGTGCTGGCCTTTAAGACTTGTGAAGTATATCATTTAAAATGCTGTACAGTAACTAGCCAGGGTGGTCCAACAGTGGTAGGTGGCCTTTCCTCTTACAATATAGCATGTGGTTATTTTAAAATGATGACTGTTAACAAACAGTGGTTTTATAGCTAAGTTCCAATATGTGGTTAATTTATTAAAAAAAAAAAAAAACAAACCCTAAACTAAAAAACAACCACAAATAAAGACACTTCACTGTGTTTGAGCAGAAAGTGCGTGAGAATTGGTTTCAAGACTGTTTTAACTTAGTTCCAATAGTAAATACGTATTGGAGAAGGTAAGTGGGTGAAGGAACTAGCAGCTCCAATGTTTAAATGCCATCATTGCGGGGAGCACTGCAAAGCTCAGCAAAGTCTGTGGCTTTGCTGAGATCCCAAGCAGCTCAGCTACAAGTATCAGCTTGCCGTGATTTTAGGTCTGTCCTGCAGGGACCTGAAGGCACTGTTTGTGAGGGTTCTGGCTGAGGACAAGTAGAACATGAGGCAGCAGTGTGCTTTGGCAGCCCAAAGGGCTGACCATACCCTAGGGGCACCAGCCCAGCACTGCCACTGGGGGAGGAGAGGGCTTGTCCTGCTCTGCTCTGCTCTGTGTGGCCTCATCTCCAGTGCTGGGTGTGGGTTGGGTGCCACGGTGTAAGAGGGACATAAAGCACCACAGGGCGGTGGGCATGGAATGGGATGCACGGGGCAGTGGGCCCAGCCCTGAGTGCCGGAGTTCAAGGAGGATCTGGAGAATGGTTTGGAAATGTGGGTTCATTTTTGAGCGGTCCTGTGTGAAAGCTGGCAGTTAGACTTAAGGAGCCATGTGAGTCCCTTTCAACTCGGGATACTTTGTGATTCTGTAGTTCTCTGTGGCCAGTAGAAGAGGACTGAGGTGGCAGTCTATATAGGAGAGCAAAGAAGTGGTTCTGCATGCAGCTCAGTGACAGGCTGGGTTGTCTTGGGCACCCTGGGCAAGCTCCAAGCTCCACAGAACTCCAGGATCTACAGAGATATTGAAGCACTGCTGTGCTAAACTGAGGCACGCTATAACAAAGCGCTCCTCAGTAGTGTTTGGAAGCCTTCTGTGCCCACCCTGGGGTTCCTCAGTTGCCACTTCTGATGAGAGCAGGGCAGGGATGGTCCTCAGGGGGCAGCTCCCTGCTGGGCCCAAAGGGACCTGGAGAAATGATGGGTGGAGGATGATCTGTTTTTTTTTAACTGCGGTAATTAGATAAATGATGTGGGATAGTCTTCTAGGATTGTTATTTCATTTTGCGCTTTTTTGCCAAGATAATGTTCTAAAGGAGTTGATAAATGCTATGGTATTACTGTTCTTGGCTATGTATATTAAATAGAGAGATAGAATCAATCGGTCTCGAGGAACTTAGAACCTTACAACATCAAGATAGGTCAGAGGATGCTAGGAGAATACAGCTTTACAGGCATAGGGATTTTTTTCCTAATAAAGGTCTGATGGTTTTCCCAAGCTCACAGACTTAGATAAATACCACATATTATTTGGCTCACACCTAGATGGGGAAACTGAAAACAAAATAACTGATTGAGGTGTATTAATAACTGATCTCAGGTGTATTAAGACACGTGCCTGAAAGTGCAAAGTGTCTGAAAGCCACAGAACAATTCCCCAAACTGCTCTTACTGATTTAAGGGTCCCTGAACCTCTAGGAGTACTTCCCGTATTTGTTTTGTAGTGTTTCATTTGACTTTATCTTACTTTAACAACCAAACTCTAGAAAAATAGCTGAGGATCCAGAAGTGTGTTAGGTGATGTGACATTCTTTCACTGCATTCTGTTCTTGTCATTTTTATTTTCTTAGGAAAAACACCGAATTTATTTAAAAAAGGAAAATCACTTAGGTTTTGGCTGTACTGTGGATATATGTGAGTTTAAGGGTTAATTCAATTCTAACTGTAACAAAGCATTTTCCAACTGCTGTTCTGCCTGTTCTTTTGCGAAGGCTCTGCAGAAGTAAGCTTTTTGTTTGTTGTACTTTAACATCAAAACAGTCAGGTATGAGCCTCGTTTCAGAGTTCCAAGCAATTTTCCAGATCCACACCTGTGCCCCAACAAGGGCAAAGATGATATCCAGTGAGGAGAACAACAACTGGGTTGTATACCTGTACGTGCTGCAGGTTTTTGCAGCAACTTCTTCATAGGACACTGACACAGCATCTCCTGCATGCTCACTGTAACTTCACAACCTTGCAGCTCTGGGTCGCTTTGGTTGCACTCAATTCCAATAAGCCAGGTTAATGCTCCAGTACTCCTGAAGTTTGTTGTTTATTTCCCCAGTGCTTGCCACTGTGTCTGATTCCTGTGAGAAGCTATTAGTAAGCTGTGTTTCCCTGTTTTCTTTTCCATTTTCTTACGAGGCTTTGTTGGGGGTCAGATGCAGTTCTAAAGAAATAGGAAACAAATTCATATAGAGATGATTCAGCTGGCCTCCTCTTGCTTTGAAGGGGCACATTTGCACTGTGTGAAAGGTTTTGTTTGCAGTAGATTGCCCAGAGTGATAAGGCAACTTCTATCCATGTAGGACAGGCATTCCAGCAGCATCTTCACACAAACAGTGGTGAAGAACAGTCTGACAGCATTCCAAATAGTGTAGCAAATAAGGTATTGCATTATCTCCTTGCTCTTAATTGAAACAATTATAAGGACTTGGAGATACAGACAGTTCCCAAGGGTGAATTTTCATTCAACCGAGAAAGGGTTTTGTCTCCTTACATTCTTCATCTCAGGGAGAAAGTGCCTGAGAAAGAGCAAAATGAATCCCAGCTCCAAGTGTGTGAAGAGCCATGGGTGTTTCTGTGGCCTGGCCTGATAGTCTGGGGAGACCAGAGACATCTGTAGGCTAAACCAGTGCTGGACAGCTATGCATTTCATTTAAGAAAAGGAAAATTGTATAAACTCCAAATACACTCTTAAACTTAGGTAAAATGTGTATGTGGGGCTGTTTAAATCTCAATGTTTATTTACTCCTGAGAGAGAGTGCAGGGTGGTTGGCAGCCTGCAGATATTCCATTTCCCAGAGAATGGCAATCTGCTGGACAACTGATCCCTTCTCCTTGCAGTCTCCATCCACTGGAAGATCAGAAGTTATCAGTGAGTTAGCAAGGTCAGTTCTGAAACCAGTTAACACAGACTTTCCATTTGGGAGAGACGTGTCTGAGGGGTGGGTTGTTAACCAGAGTATTCCTTTGTAATGCACAAGCCCTTCTCAGTAGAAGTACCCACATTTCTGACATGGAATATTCACAGCAAGCCAGACAAACAACTCCTGTAGCTCAGTTGCTATTTATCAGCATCAGAGGAGCTGTATACATTCACAAAAAAAGGGAAAGAATAATCTAGTCAGGCATTCTTTCAATCTATTAAGCTTTAATCTGCCTATTTGGAGTAGTCTTAGAAATCATAAATCTGTTTTTGTCTTTGCCAAAGTGTGAATAATCTCAAGATCTCTACTTCTTGTAGCTCCATAAATTAAACCTCATACTTCTGCTACCTAATAATTGCAGAAGGGGAGGTTAAATTTGAGCAGAGTTTGAGGGGGAAGAAAAAAACAAAACAACGTGGTTTAGAGATGAGAGCTGTAGCAATATTAAACAAATGCAGAACAAGCTAAGTGACCAACCAGATAGTTCAGAGAACAGATAAAGCCACTGGAGTTGCTGGAGCCTGGCGAGTTGAAGTCAGACAGATGTGAGAGCAGCTCAGACATGACAACTGAGCCTTACAGCCTCTTCCAGCTCTGAGAGAAAAGAGGCTGCATCTTTGGGGGGCTGAAGTGGGCTAGGAATTGCCTCATTTGTAATTACTCAAAACTCCTTGATTATTAGCATGTAATTTGCCCTCCAGAACTGAAGATGTTGCCTTGTAAGTAGTGAGCAGCATGTGAGTAAGAGCTATACACAGAAAAAAATTGCATTTCAAAGAGGCATATGGTTACAAGAAGAGACAATATCATCTCTTAATATTGTAGCAGTTTTAGTCATAGCCAGCCTTGCAGTCCTAAAGACTGTGAGATGGAACACCTCTATGTGCGGCTCTGTACTTACCTCACAACGTGGCCCATTTTCAGCCCTTTTTCCTCCTAAACAACTTGTTTTTGTCCCTGCTGTACGAGTGTCAGGTGCGGTTCCATTCCTCAGAGCTGGTTCCTTTTGACACACAGAACAAGAATTTAGACTTAGGTATATCTATCACATATGGTTTACCCTCCTCCCTGGAGTTATGTACTGATCCTAATAATAGAGTACACTTTTTGAAGACTGACAGATCAGATTGTTAAGATTATATAAAAAGGAATGCTTTGAAATTCTGGTAATTTTTTCTTGACCCGTTGATGGAATGAGATATTCTTCTATTTAATTTAAATTCTTTCATCACTGTAATTAATGGTTTAATTGCTGCACCACCCCTGTTGTTATCATGAGAAACATTTTTGCTATTTTAGAAATAAGTGAATAACAAAGGGACAGAGGAGGTGAGAAGTTTGTTATGAAAAGGGCAGTGGCTGTGGACAGGCAGGAATGAGAAGAATCCACCAGGAAAGGTTCACAGCTGCTGGTGTGGGACTGCTTAGTCACAGCTGAAGCACCTGGTGAGCTCATCGGGGCGCCAGCTTAGGTGGGGCTGCTCCGGCTCTTATGGCTGAAGAGATCGTTGCCCCCATGCTTTTATTCCTGCTGCTCTGCTAACAGTCACTGTCCCCCAGGATGGTTTTTTGTGGTTAGGAGTGCCTAACCTCCACTAGTCAGACTGAGCTGAAACAATTGTAGAAATAAGAGTAATAAAACAGAAACAAACGGAACCAAATCTCCGCTAACAAATACCGGATGGCTTGCATGGACCAAATGCAGCACTGCGTCCTGCTCCCAGCAGGAGCTCTTAGGGGAAGAGTCCCCATAGGAAGCAGTGACCCTTCAGCAGGTGCAGCTGTGTGTGGGTCACAGCACCATCCGCAGCCTCCAGACAGCACGGGGCTCAAGGGCACTCGGCCTCAAATGCTGGCATTTAGATCCATGCTGCTGAACTCACAGCATCTTGCCAAAGCGAGCACTGCCGTGTGAAAAAATACTATAGAGAGAAATGCATTTCTAAGAACACCCTGGAGGTGTTCAAGGCCAGATTGGATGGGGCCCTGGGCAGCCTGGTCTAGTATTAAATGGGGAGGTCGGTGGCCCTGCATGTGGCAGGGGGGTTGGAGATTCATCATCCTTGAGGTCCCTTCCATCCCTGGCCATTCTGTGATTCTGTGAACTAAATCAAGTACTTCAGAGTACAAGGGAATCACCTGTTTTTATTTCTAAGTCTTTGAGGGGAAGAATCATCTGATCATCTTCAGAGATACTGATGTGATATCTGGGGCATTGCAGCAACAGGCATTTAAGTGCTCCTGCTTGGATAGCTTTTGTATGGAAAGAATGTAAGATGCTGGCTTGCCAGTTCTTCAGAGTCATCTGTTTGTGCTGAACTTTACTCCAAAAGACACTGTTAGGCTGAAATGGCACCACTCACAAGTGACAGAGGGTAAGTGGAAGACGTGTGCAGCATGAGACTTCTCACATTTTACTGACTCCTTTTAGCTTCATTTCTGCGTTTCTTTTGCTGTGACGATAAGGAAAGGCTGCATTTCTGATGTCTTAACCTAGCGAACACAGATGCTGAACACCATCCTTTTACACAAGCAACTTTTATGAAAGCTTTATGTAAGTTTCCCTGCTTTAGGTGTTGTTTGCTTGAGGTGACTTCATAAGCATATCTATCATATGGGCTTTGTTTCAAAGGAAACTCGGTATCACTGGAACAGGTTGCCCAAGGAGGTTGGATGCCCCATCCCTGGAGGCATTCTAGGCCGGGCTGAATATGGCTCTCAGGAGCCTGGTCTGGTGGTTGGTGACCCTGCACATAACAGTGGGTTGAAACTCGATGATCATTGTGGTCCTTTTCAATCCAGGCCTTTCTATGATCTGTATTTTCATGTTAAAAAAAAAATGTTGGTTTTTTTCCTTCATGAGCATTCCACTGGATCTCTGTATACTTGCATATATACGTGGTCAAACATACTGAAGAATGGCTCATGAGCTCAAGTTATGCAAACTGTCCATAGGTCTGTCCCATGTCCCCAGCTGCACGGGGTGCCACACTTGTCAATCCCCAAGCAAGCCTTGTGCCAGTGCCCAGCTATATGCCTCCTGACACTGCCCAGGTCACACAGGGTAGCCTTGAAAGGGAAGCCCTCTCAGTGTGCAGCTGCATAGCGATTTACAGATCAGCACGTGGCTTGGTTCTGTCCATTTCTTGATCTAGGAGACTTGCAATTTGGAAACAGATGTGCAAGCACTGTGAGGACGAAGCAGAGAAGGGTGCTGAGAAGTTGCCGCAGGGACAAACCTGGGCCTGAGCAGAGCTTGTGGACCCAGGGTCTATGGGTGAGCTTTTAAGAACACCCTTATTTGTTTGTGGCAGCTGCACGACTTCCTCTTCCCTTTGTGCATGCTTGTTCTGACATGTCCCTGCCCTCATCTATCCTGATGCAGAAAGCAAAGAACGTGGTAGAACTCTGCTGTAGAGTTGGCTGTTTGGTGGGAGAAAATGTCCCTGGGATGACAGTAGAGAAAAATCTGCATCTGTTGAGTCTCTGTGTGTGTGAACAGGCTTCCTCATGAATGTCCAGGCAGGGCAGTCAGCCACTGTGGGGAAACAGAAAAGCACTTCAGACTGCTCAGTGCTGCCCTTTATTTTGTTCTTCCAAGGATGTTAACAAACTCACTGAAGGGCATAACACTTCATCTAACATCCAGGAAGGTTTCTTAGGGCCAGGCATCTTCTTGCATTTCAACTTTTCAGGTAATGACTTTGTTTTTCAACAGCTTTCCTGAGCCCAAGCCAGCCCTCTGTCTGTGTAGCAGGGAGAGCCCATTCTGTGTCTCTCTGTTATGTTTTGGCCAGGAATGAGAAAGTAGCCAGTGGGAATTAAAACCATGCTCTTCATCCGTTTGTTTTATTAGCTCACCAAATGGAACCTTCCTTGCCAGTATCACATTCTTTTTTCCCATGCTTCTGCTGAGCACTTTATGAAGTGCAAGTAGCTATAAAGCACACTTCACTTCTAGAGAAACTGAGCAGTGTACTGCTGAGTCTGTGTGCATGGAGCTGTGACACTTGTACATCTCCAGGTAATTTAGCATAGCAGCAAAGCCTTCAGAGGCAGAACAGCCCTTTTCTCCACAGAGTAAATCTGCAGCTCAGACAGGTGGTGGTATTTGGGAAAGAAAAAATCAAGAAAAAATGGCTTTGCTTGGAAGGGACCTCAAAGATCATCCAGCTGCCACCCCTCAGCTCAGCAGCCCAGGACCCCATCCAATCTGGCCTTGAGCACCTCCAGGGATGGGGCACTCACAGCTTCTCTGGGCAGCTGTGCCAGTGCCTCACCACCTTCTGAGTGAGGAATTTCTTCCTAACATATAACCCAAGTCTCCCCTCTTTCAGTTTAAATCCATTCCCCTTTGTCATATCACTGTGTACCTGGGTAAAACGTCAGTCCCCTTCCTGTTTGTAAACTCCTTTCAAGTACTGGAAGGCTGCAATGAGGCCTCCCTAGAGCAGATTTAACACTAAAACTGTGCAGAATCAGTGCTTTGAGCCACATTGGTGCTTTCAGTACCATCCTCAGTGTTTTCTGTATTTGGTTGCAAGATCTGTCCACCTGTAGCCACCTGTGAAGCTTTTCAGCCTTCAATTTTATACTTTACAGAAGTGTAAAGTTCAGAATTGTGGAATTTCCCCACTTTGCTGCTACACCACAGCTTGTGAAGGCTTGGGATTGGCTCTGTGGCAATGCCAATCACAGGAAGAAGCCTTTCTCCCCTAGATGTGTACTTTCAGGGGTACCCACCAAACCACTCCATCATTTTACTTTAATTCCAAATATGTGATAGAAAACGGTTTGGCAGAATTTGCCTCTACATCAAAGACTGCTTTGAGAGATTAAAAAATGCTGGGGTCTGCTTCAGAGACTCATCATAGAATCATAGAACGGCCTGGGTTGAAAAGGACCACAATGATCATCCAGTTTCAACCCCCTGCTATGTGCAGGGTCGGCAACCACCAGACCAGGCTGCCCAGAGCCACATCCAGCCTGGCCTTGAATGCCTCCAGGGATGGGGCATCCACAGCCTCCTTGGGCAACCTGTTCCAGTGCATCACCGCCCTGTGTGTGAAAGGGTGTCACGGAGCCCCAGGCCTGCAAGGTAGGAGCCGGCAGCGCCGGGGGTCGACCAGAGGCACGGAGCGCTGCAAACAAAGGCCGAATGTTTTGCTGACGGCATTGCAAAACGTCTGTTTGCCCAGAGCTGCCGCGATCTCGGGATCGGGCGCCGGGCCAGATCTGTGCAGCAGCGTGCTTAGTCACACAGTTACCTGCAAAGCTGGGCCTCCTGCACCTTCGCCCTTTAAAAGCCGTCGCGATGTCGGTGCGCGACAGGAGGCGGGGACCCTCTGCTAAACGAGGGAAGGAGCTGCGGTGGTCTAAGAAAGGACGAGCAGCCCAGCCGCTGCCCGCACAGCGCCGGGGACTTTGAGGAGGCACGCGGGGCGGGTGCGGGGTCGTGTCGGCGGGGCGGGCCGGGGCGGGCCGGGGTTGCCCCGCCCGGCGAGACGGGCGGCCCGGCTGCGGCGGGCGGTGCGGCAGAGCCGAGCGGGGCTGTGCGGAGCGCGGTGAGGCCCGGCCCGAGGAGTCGGCATGAGGGTGGGCAGGCCGGGCCCCCAGCGGCAGGTAGGGAGTGGGGAGGGGACGTGGCCTCGGGTTTCTCGAGATGAGCTCGTTGCAGGCGTAACTAGGCTGGGCGACAGCGTCGTTTCTGGGAAGGAATAAACGCTCCTTCGAGCCCGGTTTGGGAAATCCTTCGTTTCGGCAGGTCGGGGCTTTTATTCTACCATACTCCGAATGCTCCAACTGCTGCCGGCGCTGCCCCGTGCAGACGGCGCCTCGGAGCACCGGCTGCTCGGCTTCGGCATCGCGCGGCCGTGACCGCCTCGGTTAAACTTGCTTCCTTCTGCGCCTCGCACGTAGCGCCGGCTTCATCGCTGCTCGCGGCGGGGAGGTGGCGGACCTTCCTTCTGAGTCTGCCCTTTCGGCACCGGCGCCGGGCCGGAGGGTCGGTGCCGCGGTCTCTGGGGCCGTGTCCGTGCATGTGCGGGCATGTCTGCTGCCGGGGCGGGCGCGGGGCGGGCGGCTGCACCGCTTTCTGCCGTCGTAGCGACCGCGCTGCGCTCCGGGGATGTGGCCGCCGCGGATGCTTTGAGTGTAGGTAAATGAACAGAATAGGACAAACCAGCGGCTCTGTCTAGCCCCGTCTTTAGAAACGATGTAGGTGTTAAGGAATATTTTCTTCTCTCTTAGAGAAGAAGTTACGGTCTTTAATCCATACTCTTTGTTTCCGGATCTGTTTATTTCCCAAAGCCACCCGTCTGTGAGGGGGGGAGCCGCCGGGACTGCCGTATTCGCGCGACCGAAAGTGCGGCTTTCAAGCCGAGCGCCTGTCAGCCCGGAGGTGGTAAACGTAGAGGGAGATCGAAACAGCAACTTATCCTTAGAAGTGAGGGAAACTCCAGGTCCGCGCCACTGCGGCGGCTCGCGGAGGGGGCAGCGAGGGCTGAAGAGTGCCGCCTTCTGCCTGAAGGGCAGTGCCGGCTTGCTGAGCCTTGGAGATGATTCCCTGCTCCTTGGGGATGTCAGGGAGGTGCAGCGTCAGGATACTGGTTGCTGACTGTAGGTGAGGAGAGCAGGGTGACTCACAGTGTTAGTCCAGGGCAGCCTGAACGTCGTGTGTCCTGATCAGCACTGAAAATTTGCACTTCGGTGGCCATCGTCACACCCCTCCAACCAAGTAGTTGGGTTTTGGGAGAGGTTTTGTGACAGAAGGAAGGGCCTCGGTTGCTGGGAGCCATAGATGGGGAAGGGCTGGGAGCTGAGATAGTGTTTTAGGCTTAGCTGTGGAGCAGCAGCTGTGCCCGTTCCAAGAGCCCAGCATCCCTGCTTCCATGTTTCAGGGTGAAATCTCTGACGTCAGGTGTCTGTTCGAAAGTGGCACTTCTTTTGGAGACGTTCAGAACCAAAGCTGATGATGTTCTGTTACCAACAGTGCTGAAGCACGTTGTTCTTCGATTATTAAATACACCCTTTAAGCCTTTGCCATTCAGTTTTCCATCTCAGGACTTTGACTTGCCTTAAATTTGTTAGCAATGCTGTTCCTGACAAGATACTTCAAAAGTTTCCGTGGAAATGGGCTCAATTCACAGTCTTAAAGATACAGAAAAGCTGTAAGTAAAGGGGATGCCCCTGGATAAGTTGCCTTCTGAGCACAAGCGTGCACACTGTGCAGAGTTCTGGCATTGCGGAGTTGGATGTAAGAAGTGAGCCAGATAGGTGAGAGAGAAGGGAAGCATGGTGAGTAAGAGGGAAGCATGGTGCAGTTTGCAGACTTGTCTCGTTACTTCTGCATCTCCCCTCAGAAGTGCTGTGTCTTGGTGTGAATTTGCATAGAACACACATCTCCTGGCTAAGAAGTCTCTGTGCAGGCACAGTCTGCTGGTTAGGAAGTCAGCCTGCAGCTCAAGAGAGCTCAGCTCGAGCCATCGGGCTCCCTGTAGCAGCCTCACTCAAACACCTTGCCTTTCTGTTTCTCTTTTTTTTGTTTTCTAAATAGGAGATCATTCACATGCCTTATCTCACAGAAATGCTGCATGAATAAAATAGGTGAGATGCACAGATATGGCAGTGATGATTGATGTGGAGATTCAGAAATGTCAAGCATCCAGCATACGTGGTTCCTGTGGAAATACAAACAGTAGCAATACAGAGATGTGAACTGCATCACATAAGCTACCGGGGGTGGCTTTTCTCTGATTTCTGAGGTGATCTCTTCTGGCCTCACAGCATTTTTACAGCCAAAGTTTCACTTCCCTCCAGAGGTGCCACTTTGGTGTGCAACCAGATGGCCCGGAACAACATCAGAGTCGCTTACGCTTTTGTAATAAGCAGAATAGTGGTTGTTTGCTCAGCCTTACTTGGTTGGGTGCTTTTGGGGTTGCATCTTCATGGGAAGATTTGGGTGCTGCACCCTGCCTTGGCCACAGTGTGCCTGGGAAGGGGGGGGGCTGGGAATGCTGCTCCTTGGGATGAACACGTTTAGAAGAGCAGCTGTGAAGTGTGGGAATGCAGTATAACTAAGGGGAGAGCCTCTAGGAGCGCTCAGAGTTACTGCTGTGCTGCTGCTATTGTATGGAGATGCTGGGATGCTCGGAGCACTTGGAGGTGCCTGGTGTTTCGCAAGTGTGGGAAGAGCATGGCTAAATGCTGATTCTGCATGTGAAAGTAGTGGAAAATGGGTTCTGAAAGGTCTGCTGTAGGAAGAGGTTGCCCAAGGAGGCTGTGGATGCCCCATTCCTGGAGGCATTCAGGGCCAGGCTGGATGTGACTCTGGGCAGCCTGGTCTGGTGGTTGGCGACCCCGCACATAGCAGGGGGTTGAAACTTGATGATCACTGTGGGAGGAGTGGTCCTTGAGAGCAGCTCAGCAGAGAAGGACCTGGGGGTCCTGATGGACGAGAGACTTAACATGAGCCAGCAGTGCGCTCTGGCAGCTCGAAAGGCAAATGGGATCCTGGGCTCCATCAGGAGAGGGGTGGTCAGCAGGGACAGGGAGGTGATTGTCCCTCTCTACTCGGCTCTTGTGAGGCCCCATCTGGAGTACTGTGTCCAGGTGTGGAGTCCTCAGTACAAGAAAGACATAGAGATTTTGGAAAGGGTCCAGAGGAGGGCGACTAAGATGATCAGGGGGCTGGAGCACCTCCCCTATGGGGACAGGCTGAGGGAGTTGGGCTTGTTCAGCCTGGAGAAGAGAAGGCTGCGGGGTGACCTCATTGCAGCCTATCAATACCTGAAGGGAACCTACACCCAGGAGGGGAGTAAACTCTTCAAAAGGGCTGGCAACAGCAGGACTAGAGGAAATGGATCCAAGTTGAAGGAGGGAAGATTTAGGTTGGATGTTAGGGGGAAGTTCTTTACTAGGAGAGTGGTTAGGCCCTGGAACGGGCTGCCCAGGGAGGTTGTGGATGCCCCGTCCTTGGACGTGTTTAAGGCCAGGTTGGACGGGGTCCTGGGCAACCTGATCTGAATGTGTATGTTTGGTGGCCCTGCCAGGCAGGGGGGTTGGAACTACATGATCCTTGAGGTCCCTTCCAACCCGGGTGATTCTGTGTGATTCTGTGTGATTCTGTGTGATTCTGTGTGATTCTATGTGATTCTGTGTGATTCTGTGTGATTCTGTGATTCTGTGATTCTGTCCTTTTCAACCCAGGCCATTCTATGATTCTATGACTGACTGTTTTCAGAAGACTTCTAATGGGCAAGATCTTGTACGCCCTATGGCTGTGGCAGCAAAATGCCCTGTATCAAGAGGTATAGTTCTGCTCTCAGCACTCAAGGAAGAAAGATTTTTCACCCCTGTTTTGCTGGTTGGAAATCGAGGCAGTGAGCTGTGCAGCATTCACATATCCTTTGCCACATCCCTTCCAGAATGGAAGTGTGGATCAGCGCTTCCTGAGAGCTGAGCTGGTGCCAGGATCTGTGGACCAGAGAGAAAGCAAGACGGCTTCCTCAGCCCCCCCAGAAAGCACAGTGTCATCCTGTGGAAGTTGGGGGGAGGGGGCAGGGGGGGGGGTGCTTTCACTTCAACCTTCCTGATGGAGCTGTCACATGCAGCGTAATCGTTGTAGTTTGGCCTCTTCTCTGGGACAGAAGAGGAGCAAAATGCAGTTGTCAGGAATCAAATTTCAAGGTATTCCTTTTGGAGTGCTGAAGCTGGCAGATGCTGCAGCCCACCTGCTCAATGGCAGCGTGTGCACAGATGTCTCCTTCAAGTCTGCATGTGAGATATCCCTGATTTGCTGGTACCATAGCAGCTGGGAGAAGGAGCTGTACCAGAGCTCTGCAGAGAGGACGTTCTAAATGCCATTCCACAGGGACAAGTGGCCTTGCCAGCAGCTTAGTAAAAGCAGTTTGTGAATGTCAGGACCCTGAGGAGGAAAACTTCCTCACAGGCCTCGCAGTCCCATGGAAAGGTGAAGAGGTCGCAGTAGGAGCTGCTTGCGGTCTCCATTTATCCCAGTGGGATTGGAGAAGTGAGGGCACCTGGCTGGGGGACACTGCAGTCCAATAGGCTTTGGCAGCTCTGACGTGGATATGCACTGGTGTTTGTGAGCTTTTGGAAGATTAAAAACTTAGGGGAAAGTTCAGGGGACAGTAACTGATTAATAACGTCTCTGCTCATGCAAATAGAAACCTCAGCTAAAGAGAAAAAAATGCAACAGTGAGTGAGACTGGGATTGCTTGTTTCTAACAGCCTTTATCTACGTGGGGAAAATGCAGCAAAGCTTGAAGCTGGATGTGGCAGGCAGCTTTTGGGGGTTCTGTTTGCACAAAGCCTGGATAAGCTGTGGGTGCTCTGCTGTGCCCAGAGTGCCCCAGTGCCACACGTGGGTCCAGCCCCAGCTGGGAGCAGGATGGAGCCACAGCAGCATGCAGGGAACAACCCCTTCCTCTGCTAGCAGCCACTTATCACAAAAAGAAAGCTGATGGAAACACAGATCAGGTACTTTTGGCAGTTTAGGACCTGTTTGAGGTTGGGGAAAAAGCGATCTGACGAGGGTTACAGCTGTTTGGTTTCCTGACAGATGCACAGCACCGCACTCGTTCTGTATCAGTGGCACAACCGCACAGCGGCCGGCTGTGTACTGAACAGCTTGTCCTGGACACCCTGCCAAAAATGCTCTGCAACTTTGCTGTGAACCAGGTTGGAGCATGTGTGCATATGTATATTTGTGTATGTTTTCTGCAGCTGACAGGGCCTTTGTTGTTGCACTTCTCTGTTGCTGGAGTGGGACTGTGCACTGTAAACAAGTGCGCTACTTATAAAGCACTTGGAGGAAAATAATCAGCATTTGTACAAGCGGTACCAGTAAAAGTTCCCATGGCAGAGGACCCAAAGTACCCAAATAAGCTCTGCTCTGAATGACATATTCCTTTCTTGCAACCGCAGCTAAAAGCTGTTTATAACTGAATGCTGAGATGGTGTGTTTTTCTTTTCTAGGAACTCGGCATAAGAATTCCTAGACCACTGGGACACGGACCAAGCAGATTCATCCCAGAGAAGGAGGTGCGGTGGTGTTTTCAAGTACACAGTGAACTTTATGCTTTTAAGGAACACTCTTTTAGTAGTAACCCACACTTGGTTTCAGGACAGCTGCTGAACTGCAGAACATTTTCACTTGTGTTCACATTCAGTCCTGGTGAGATTTTGGCCACGGCTCTGATATGCAAAAGCAGTGAGCCCTGGAATGGTTACAAAACATCCTGTTCTGCTGTCTAGCAGTAGAGAAACCCAATACTGTTCTGGGGAGGAGTGTCTGTTTCCTTGTGAATGTCTGGATGCAGTTTCCTACTGGTCCACGAGGTACCTGCCCCTCTGCTCTGGGGTTAGTTTTTCTGGAGCTGCCACTGCCATTCTGTCTGTCAGACTTCGGAGTGCTGTGGCTGAGCATTTCTGGTGCTTCTCATCAGCTGGTAGGAGGATTTGGAGCAGAGGAAAAGTTGGTGATATGCCTGTGGTTTTCTGGGAATTCTTGAGCCTTAAACTTCAGTCTCCTTTATTTCTCCCTTGTTGTCCTAGCTAGCTTCTTGTTTCCTTCTTTTCTCCTCTCAGTGAAATTTTTTCTTCTCAGCTAGCTTGCTATTTTTGTAGAAAGCTCAGATGAATTTGGGGCATTCGGGAAAGTGACGGTGAGGGTTAGAAATGAGAAGTTAGTTTTGCACTAGAGAAAGCAAAAAAGGCAAAAGTCTCCCTTTGCTGATGGTATGAATGTTTGGGATTTTGTGTGCCTGGCTGTATGCGTGCTGATTTAATGCTATTAACAGCTGTCTCATGTCATTCCTTTCACCGGGGCTCTGGGTGCTGTGGCAGTACATTTGTTTACTGTTTTCCTGGCGCTCCTGAGACAACATTGCTAATTGCTCTTTCTGTTAAATCAGACCGTTCAAGTGGGAAGCGAAGACGCCATGATGCACACGCTGTTCGCGGACTCTTTCGCTACGCTGGGCCGATTGGACAACGTTACCTTGGTGATGGTTTTCCACCCACAGTATCTGGAAAGCTTTCTGAAAACTCAGCACTATCTGCTGCAGATGGACGGCCCGCTCCCTCTTCATTACCGGCACTACATCGGGATAATGGTATGCTGGAGCACACGGCAGCAAGCAGAAGAGGCCGCTGGGGCAGTTATCTCTCATCTCTTTTACTAGCAGTTCTTACTGTGTTTTGCACTTTCTTGTTGGTGAGGCATTTCGGTAGAAGCTGAGGGGAAGAACAGAGTAGGTTTGTTCCTGTTTGCTGTATAAATTGTTTTGTAAGACCGGTACTTGATGTTCTTGATGTTCAGAGCTTCAGTGCGAATGCGAGGAAGCAAAAAAATGTTATAAAAATATAAACAGTTGCTTATTTTTGGTTTCCTTAGTATCTCAGAAACTGGTTTTCAAGACAGCTTTTTTGTGTGCATGGTCCATCAAATGTACCTCCCTCTGACATCGTGGTCCCATCCTCTGTTTATGAATCTGTTCTCAGAAAGTTATCTGTCCAAAGTGATTGAATTTTTCATTTCCAGTCTGACAGCACAGTGGCCTTCAGCTGCTGAAGTTACATTAAAGATTTGGGCTGCAGCTTAATTTGAGGGGAAGAGCATTACTGTTTGAAAAGATGACACTTTGCTGCATAGTTACCCTTTAGTTGTTCTTGCTGTATGTGCTTTTAAACCTGCTTTTATTCTAGCTGGCAAAGATTCATCTAGAAGCACTGTTGTTTCCTCCACTCTGGAGCCCACTGTGCAGTATGGCAGTGCAGAGAGTCTGTGTTTGTACTTCTCCCTGGGTGTAGACATGTTGCACCTGTGGCCAGCATCATTAGAGTGTATACAAATGAGGAATATTTATATTGGGAGAACAATCCTCAAAACGGGCAGATGTCCCTCCTTTTTTTTTTTTTTTTTTTAACTCAATCTTTGAACACTGCAAGTCTTATTCTTGAGTATTTGGAGGAAATGATGACTTACAGTAATTGTCTTAAGTGCAAACTTACTATGTTTTCTGTATCAGAATCATGTTTTCCCTTCCAGGCTGCAGCCAGACATCAGTGCTCTTACCTTGTTAACCTCCATGTGAATGACTTCCTGCATGTTGGTGGAGACCCCAAATGGTTGAACGGTCTGGAAAATGCACCGCAAAAACTGCAGAATTTGGGAGAACTGAACAAAATGTTGGCTCACCGACCCTGGCTCATCACCAAGGAGCACATCGAGGTAAATTTTTCAGCGAGTAATGCAAACGTGTGCTTGTTTTTCAGCCAGACAGGGTGAGGGGTATTCTGTCCTGACAGTGGCTGCTCGAGCAGCTTTCCTTCTCTGCCCTTCCCTTTCCCCCTAACACAGAGGAGGCAGGTGCTGGTGCTTGCTGAGTGCTGCCTGCCAGGTGCAGAGCAGGGGCATGACAGCAGGCTGGGGGTAGGATGCACGCTCTGCCAGGAGGCCCCAAACCTCCCACACTTTCCTGCCTGAAGGGGAAGTAGGGGTTTGAAGCTTCTTACCAAATGTAGAGCATTCCACCTACAAGGACGAGACGGAGGGAGGCCAGCCCTGGTGCTAGGCTTTAACACTGCTGGTTTGCCAGGAGTTGCCAGGATTTTCCAAGTCTCCAAGGACCAGCAGAAGAAATATGCAATTCTTGTGGTTGCCTTTTCATTAGAGGTGTGAGATTTCAACACAATTTGGCCTGGCTTTGGTGCAAACCATATGGTGCTAAATAGAAACTGCAGCGGTTTCAGTAGCTGTTTGGGGGCTGGAGAGGGGAGAGAAGTCATCTGAGTGTGGCTTAACACCAGGTCACTTGCAGCTGGGACAAGAGCATGCTAGCAGCAGCAGAGAGTTAGGAAGCAACTGTGGATATAGGAAAAATAATTTTAGCGGGCAAAGAAATGTGTTGATAAATTGCATGAAGGTGGAGTCACCTGAACCCTTTTTTAAAGTTCGTGCTTTTGTCTTGCGTTATTTTTAAAGCAACTTTTGAAGACAGAAGAAAACAGCTGGTCCCTGGCAGAGTTGATCCACGCTGTCGTTCTGCTGACACACTACCACTCCCTTGCTTCCTTCACGTTTGGCTGCGGAATCAGCCCAGAGATCGACTGCGAAGGCGGTCACACCTTCAGGCCACCTTCTGTCAGCAGCTACTGCTTGTGTGATATCACAAATGGCTACCACGGGGTGGATGACATTCATGCCAGCCCAGCTGCAAGTATTCCAGTAAGTGTCTGTCTGAACAAACAATCTCTTTCAGTAGCAGTAGTTTCTTTGTGAACCAAACACACCGAGGATGCCTTTCTGTTCAGTGGGAGTGGGATGGCTTAGCCTAATCTAGATGAAGAGCAACCAGTTGAAAAGAGACATTTAGGAGGTGCTGAAGTGACGCTATGGGAAGCCACCGAAGGAAGAGACAGAGATACAATCTCTGTTGTCTGCTCTTTGTGTCTCATCTGTTCGCCTAACTGAATGACTGCTGCTGACCTCAGCTAGACTGCGATGCACGGCCTGAGCAGCCATGACCAGAAGTGCTTTTTTTTTTCCACGTGCACAGTGGAAAGTTGGCTCTTCCTTCGAGTGCAGCGTTTGATGCCTTGAGGTGTTTGTGATGCGTCGCACACCAGATCTTTCACCATTTTCTGACCCTGTATCTAAAACAGGGCTTCCTGCCTGCGGCATTGTGCTCACTGATGTGTGCTTGCTTCCAGTTGGTGAGAAGCATGATGTGAGTGCACTGATAACATATTTTCAGCATGGGTTCCTTGCGGGGTGAGACTTGACTGTAATCGTGCAGATGGCATTCAGATTTTGTCTGATGACCTTGCTGGTTTTCTGAAGGAGCAAGTTGACTGCAAAAGGCAAAGAGGAAATGGGGAAAACAGTATGAATTGAAGATAGCTTCATCTTGCTCTTTACAGGTGGATTTTTACAGAATCAGATATTGAATTAATGGTATAATGTGGCGGTGACAAAACAACTCTTGTGAAATAAGATTATGTCCTGCCTTTGAGACTTCATTGCATATGCATTTACACTCACTCTAACTGTTCTCTTCAATGTTTTCTTCAATATGTGAGCAGGGTAGGAGAAAAAGTAACAGTTGGGCAGTAAATTGTGGTTACTTCCTCCATCGGGATTTCTGTTACAGCCCCTCGTTTTTCAGTTGTTAGACATTTAGATTAAGTAAGAGAAATTATTTCAATTTTAGTACAACCGCCTGTTTCAAAAAGCTGTGACTCTTAAAATCTACCAAAAATACCAGGGATCTGACAGAAAAGGTGATGACTAAATGTGAACTCTTAAGTCAATACAGATTTCTCTCAAGAGCTGGTTTCCTAGAGAAATCAGTATTTAGAGATGTAAATGAAGGACACAACTGCTTAAATTTTCTGGCTTGATGATTTCTGCCATACTTGTCAGTTTTTGTTACACAAAGAAATGAAATGTTTGTGTCTCTTTTTCAAGACTACAGAGTCTGTCTGTGAAGTTGAAGCTCTTATGGAGAAAATGAAGCAACTGCAGGAGTGCAGAGATGAAGAGGAAGCCAGCCAGGAGGAGATGGCTACACGTTTTGAAAGAGAGAAGAGAGAAAGCATGTTTGTGTGTTCTTCAGGTAGTGCAGATGTAGTGTGTATACATGTTTTTAGTGTTCCAAATTGCTTGAAGACATACATACCATTGCAGAGGGAAAAAAGCTGTTACATGTCACAAACACTGTACCATTACATTGAAGGGATTGAGATTGGGAGCACCTGGTTTTGTTTTGCAAATGCTTTAGAAAAACAAAAAACAAAGTAGTGCCAGGTTTGATGATATGTACACAAAAGAAGGGAGAAAAAGATGCTTGTCTGTAAGAAAGAATCTGGATGTTTTTCAAGGAGCTTCCTCTAAGGAAGCATGGGTGCAGTCATACTAAGCCGTACCAAAGATTTTTAATCTGGGTAGTCTGGTGAAACTGTATTTATGTTAAAAACCACAAAAACTGCCATTTTTCTGTAATAGTTCCAATCGTGGTTTGCTGTTAGTGAAATTGTGTGGAATTCTGTTTGAAATTAACAGAAGATGAAGAATCGGCACCAACAAGAGATGTGTCTCGTCACTTTGAGGACACCAGCTATGGTTACAAGGACTTCTCCAGACACGGGATGCACGTGCCCACCTTCCGAGCTCAGGTAAGCAGGATGGAGCTGCTCGCAGGACGCTTCAAGTGCTCTCTGCTTGGTGTGCCACACACCAGACCCAGAAATCGCTGTGCTGCACTTTACTGCCCCATGGCTGAGAAGGCGAGCAAGTGAACAAAACCCCTACAGTTACCTGCCCTAAGATAAATGTCTTTAAAGCACCAGACCTTCACAAGTTCACGTCTGCATTTGTTCTTATTCTAAGGATTACTCTTGGGAAGACCACGGCTATTCCTTGGTTAATCGTCTTTACCCAGATGTGGGACAGCTACTTGATGAGAAGTTTCACATTGCTTATAATCTGACTTACAACACAATGGCCATGCACAAAGATGTGGATACCTCAATGCTAAGACGAGCTATTTGGAACTATATTCATTGTATGTTTGGAATAAGGTCAGTTTTATTCCTTTCTTTTACATATGTCAGATGTCCTTCCACTGGCTTTGTTTTGTTTTGTTTTATTTTTCACTGAAGCAGAACTCTTATTAAGCAAACACGTTCATGTTTGGTTGCTTTTTTGGTTTTTGTTTTCTTTTTAAACTTTGAATAGTGGTACAAATTATACAACAGTTGATTTTTCTCATAGGAAGCTACAAAAAAGTGTAAGTGAAATAACTGCTTCTTGAAAATGAAAGTGTTTCTTTCAATTCCGAACAGATACGATGATTATGACTATGGTGAAATTAATCAGTTGTTGGACCGCAGCTTTAAAGTTTATATCAAGACTGTGGTTTGCACTCCTGAAAAGACCACAAAAAGAATGTATGATAGCTTCTGGAGGCAGTTTGAACACTCTGAGAAGGTACAGTTTGTGTGCGTTCTGAAGGGCAGGGGTGGGAGATCTGTTAGCCTTGCTAGCAGCACACATACCCAGCCAGCATGTGGCTAACGCTGGTACTGGGCTTCTGCTTACACTCAGGAAATAGCACTCCCCAGACTGAAATAATTTTCATGCTGAATGTTTGCTAGATAATAGTTTAACTCCTTGTGAAAATAATTGAGATACCCAGTTGTAATAGGGGTACTATAAATGATGATGTAAGGGTGGAAGGAAAATAGTTCATATGTTGGTTTTTGGTTTTTTTTTTGTTAGACTTACAAGCTTTCAAGCACATAAACCCTTCTTTAAAGCCCATACTTTGCATCTCCGTGCCCAAACCCAAAGCCTGTAAATGTACGTGTGCCTGCGGGCACTCAGCAGCTGTTCCCACCATCCTTGTGGAAGTAATGCCAGGGAAGCCAGGCACAGGCATTACAGCCGGAACAGTCAGCCAAACATTTCTCATCCCCCACCACCACATGGTTCTTCATCTCCCCTCCACAGAAGCACAGTGCTTACGCTGAGAGATGGGCTGGGCAACCCAACTTCTTGCCTCTGGTAGCAGCCGGGAGCCGCTCCCTCAGCAGAGGCAATAGCTCTACGGCATGTTAAGATTTCCCACCCGTGCTTCACTGCTGCTTCCCCACTCCCTCATTGTCCAGGCGATAATTACCTGTGTGTAATTAGCTGTGTGTTTCTCTCTCTGACCCACAGGGGCAAACGACCTTACCACCTCTTCCTTTGCTAACAACCCCCTCCGCTCCACAGGTACCAACCACCCTTTTGCCTTCAACTAATTAACTAAATCAAGCTAAACTTCCACAGTCGTTTCCAAGCTGCACGTAGTCAGCTACTGCTGAAGGGCTTCTGTGCTTGAAAGCTTGTCTGGTTTTTTCCCAGCTAAAGCAGTTGGCCTGCTATAGGTTACCCAGCTCTTCTTACCACCCTGGCCCTACTTGAACGCCCCCGTGCTCTGCTGCTGCGTTGTGCTGCAGCAGTGGAGCACCTCTTAAATCTTTCCTCCTGCGGCAAGCTTTACTGATAGAACTAATTTAGTTTTCTGGGTAGCTGAAGCACGCAAAGCTCTCCCCCACTGCTAAGGCAAAAGCTAATCTGAAAACCACAGCCCCACAGGCTTCCTCTTACTGAAGTACGTTTCTGTGAGCACTTTGCTGAAGAGTGACTCCTTTTCCTTTTGAAAGGTCCATGTAAATTTGCTTCTGGTAGAAGCTCGGATGCAAGCCGAACTACTTTATGCTCTGAGAGCTATTACTCGCTATATGACCTGATGTGTCCGGCTGCCTGTCGACGCTGGAATGTTGCGCAGCTGCAGTATGGCAGAGGAAGATACGAAGCCTCAGGACCAATGGTAGCTATAAATTAAGATGCCCGTTGTGCCATAACTCCCTTAGTTTCAGCTCTTTCCACGTTTGGAACGTCACCGCTGCCAAGGGGCAGTGAACGCTTGGCGGTTGAAAAGACGGGGCTGTGCCGAAGTGCTGCCCCATGGGGGCGGTTTGGCTTCAGCCAGCACGGGGCGCTCTATGGACTTGTGGCAATATCGCAAACCACAGCTATGTAGATCTTGTCAGGCAAACGCAACAGGAGTTGGAGCGTGAAAAGAAGTGGGACTTGGTAACATTTACTTTCCCTACGAGAATAATTTTAGAAAATCTTGATGCTGCTATTTGTGCTGGTGGAGCAAACAGAGAGGCTGTTCCAGCTGAGCTCAAAGTGAAAGTGAGCACTGCTACTGTCTGAGCCTTTATTGTGCGTGGTTTCCAAAAAGCCTTGTTATTTAGATTTATTTTTAATCAGAACTAAACCTCCTCTGTCCACACTGATGATTTGAAAGATAGCAGTCAATTTTCTCAAATAGTATAGCCTTAAAATGCTGTAGGACATTCGTTCAGCGTTATTTGGTGAGCTCCAAAGTGCAATGGAAAGAAGAGGACGTGGTCCGTAGAGCTCTGTACAGATCTGACCACGGCTGGTGTCACTCAGCCCCTCGTCTGGCTTCTTCAGGGTGAGCTGCTCCCTGCTCAGGGGCTGTGATAAGGGATGGGAATGTTGTTCGAGGCTGCCAAACAGTCCTACTGCGTTACATGCCCAACGCTGGTCTTACTGATTTTTTTGCAGTTGCTTAAATAACTAGGCTAAAAACCATCTATTTTTAGTAAATCAAAACATGATTAAAATGCTGACATTTAATATACAGTGGTTTTGGAGAACACATGAATACTTTTGTATGAGTGTGAATTGCTTTTTAAATATGTCAGTATTATTGGTATTTTTTAAATAAAGATAACAACTTTTTCCTCCTGGTGTTTTTCTGTGGTTTAAGTTTGCATTTCTGCTCTTACTGGTTTACACGCTCGCTCTGTTAAAGCCTGGTTTTAAATGCTTGAAACAGTAACTGAGCAGAGGTACTGAAAGTACCGTGACTTTTCCAACAGGAGGGGGGGAGGAAGTTTTTCACTATACTGGGAAGACCTGTCATCAATCTGCCCACTATCCTCCCTCATTCTTTCCCTTAGTTCTCTACCTGCTATTCAGGCTTGCTCTGCTGTATGGGGTTTTCTTTTTCCTCACAGGTTTATCTTATAGCTGGACAGTGTGTCCAGAAGGACACTAGGAGAGAGGGTTTCAAAGGCCTCACTGAAAGACGCAGAGTTGTGACAAACCGCTTTGGACGCACTCCTGCAGCTGGCTGTGATGGGGTTCTAGTAACCTCACGTGTCAAAACTTACAATAGTAGGGCAGGAAATAAATGGATGTACCCAGTCCCACCAGTAGAACTGAGCTAGCTCAAACTGGTTTTTGCTGCTGCAGGACACTGACAACAGTTTTAGGCTTGTAGTCCAAGAAGCTAAAACATTTTAAATGATCTAGGGGAGAAAGATTAATAAACTGTCAAAAATCGTGACTAACAGGAAGCATCTGTTATTTCCTCTTAACTAAAAATACAGGATTTCTGATGTTCCAAAAACAGTGCAAAACTTTCCTGTCTAAAAAATCACAAAACCAAGCTAAGCCTAAAGATGTACAAAAACAAAACAAAAAGTGTCTTCCCACTTTGGAAATTGATTTTCTGCAGCATCTGTTGCTCCTGGTGCTCATTTGTCAGCTCAGAGGTAGACATATAGTCTTCCACAAAGCCTCACCTGTCCATTTCCAGCATGAAATCTCCAGCCACAAGCTGGCATATGCAAGCACCCTCTTCCTTTTCAAAGAGCAAACTGTGTGTGCAAAGGGCTTCTTCCTGCCACATTTTCAAACAGTGCTCACAGCCAATGCTAACTACACACAGAGCTGCTTACCCGAGAGTAAGGGTCTGAAAACATTTGGGCTTTCCCATGAATGGTGTTGAGGAATCTGAGGTCCTAAGAACAAGAGGAGCAAGGCTGTTAAGAGCAGCAGCATCTTTATACACATGAAAATGGTGAAGGTGCCGGTGACAGTCACACTCCAGGAAAGTGGCAGTTGGCTCCTGCTGCACGGAGCAGAAGCTGTGTGTGATGCTGGGGGTGAGGAAGAAGCTGCGACACCTCTGCGAACACTAATGTGAGTGGCTGCTGCAGGCTGTCAGCCCTGAGCAGCTCCTGCAGAGCCTCAGCCCGTGGCCACACAGTGCAGCAGCTTCTGTGCATGCAGAAACAACACCTCAGTGCTCCCCATTCATCGTGGGCAAGTAGTGGCAGCAACTCAACTCAATCCACAAGATGTAGGCGGGGGAACCTATCCAAAAGGCCACATGGCTGTGGCCTTCCTCCCAGGACAGCGTGAACACACCCAGCCTGTGATAGCAGGAGGGGTGGGAGCTAATGGCTGGCTGCTGCATGGGCCCACGTGAGGCACTAGTAAAATAACAAACCCAGCATTTTCTATCTCCACACATAGGAGTGTGACAGACCCATCTGCCCATGGGCAATTCACAGTCCTCCCCAGCAGCCCCTGGCTTTACATCTTCACAGTTTCAGATCAAAACTTTGCACGTGTGCATGAGAACATACTCTCCCAAGGCAGAAAAAATAACAACAGTGCAAGAGGCTATGTGCTTGGTCTCTAAATAGAAGCTCCTCACATCACAAAAGAACTCCTGCATTGAGGTTTGTCATAAACGCAACCACATGGTAAAAGATGCCATAGGAATACAGCAGAAATTCAGCATTTTGGAGCTCACTATTATTATTAAGAGTTTTGCTCAGAAAAAGAGACAAGACTTGTGAGGCTCCACAGGTTCTCTGAGGCCTCAGCTGTCCTCTGCCCTCCTTAGCATTCCTATGCGTGTCTCTTCCTAAGAGGCTGTTTGTCCTGTCACAGGACAAACCCTTAACACAGGGACAGAGGTAACACCCATGGGCTGTCCCAGCTTCTCCCTCCAGTTTGGGACATCCTGTTCTGCTATGCTACAGGACACCCTACGCTGCTGTTTACAGTTCAGTTGCTTGAACTACTGCAATAACTTGCATTTACTGAAATAACTAACATTTTCTTTGAACTCGTTTTAATTGCCTACATTTCTACCATCACAAGGACTTGAGCAAGAAGTCTTTTTCCGTCTGCCTTCTGACAGACACACTGAGGATTTCTGAGTTCTGATTAGAGCTTCTGACAGGACTTAGCCACGAGGTCTGCTTGCTGCATCCCCACCCTGCACCACGCAGCATGGTGTTCTCCTGCAATCTGCCTTGGTGCAAATGCCAAGAACAAACGCCTCCAGTGCTCTCTTACCCATCGTGCCTTCATTCATATGCCTGAAAATCACATCCACTCTTGGCCAAGGAGCAAACGGGGCATTGAAGCTGTTTATCTCTCAACTTTAGCTAAAATTAAAATGGCAAAAGAAAGAACAACAAGGAACAGATCAAAGATAAGAACAGATCTTTCTGAATTCAGCAGAACTGCTGTCAGAGCCAAACCGTACTAAGCTCTATTCTGTAGACTGCTGCAATGGAGGCGACCACACAGCCAGTGAACAGGGCAAGAGCCTAATAAGCCTCATAAGGAATGCGAACTATGTAAAGGGCTGCCCTGGTTTTGCCCCGTGGATGGAGATGTGAGCCCATGGCATAAGGTAAAGAAAGATGTGAGACATGGCATCAGGTAAAGAAAGGGGGATCGCAGAAGAGCAACTTTCCTACTGACTGTGAGAGCCTTCAGTGTGAAGAGCAAATCCCATGATGTAACACTCCAGTATGCCCACCCTGGCACTTGGGTTATTCTGTTGCAGAATTTCATATAGAGTAAAAGTGCGTCCAAGTCTTTGGGTAACAGATTGCTTCTAACGAGCAATATTCCTTTATGGGACACAGGATCCAGGTATCCACTGATAACTCCCCTTTTAAAATGAGAGATTCAGCAAATAGTTTTCTTTCTTTTCGCCAGCCAAGAAAAATCTTACTGAATGGGTGCTTGAGAAACTCAAATATATTCTAAAATGTAATTACAATGCAAAAATTTCAGGCAAGCCCCATAAAAAGATAGTATCCCTTATATAAATACTAAGCTTTACCAGCTTTCTAAACATTAACTTCCTGTGCTGTCCAATACACTTACCAATGGCAACATACATTGCAAAAGTATATCTGTACAATCCACAAATAACAAAAGCCCCAAACAGATTAAAATGCAGTAATGATCGCAGTGGAAACAGAGGAGCGATGGCTCTGAATTCTGTCCAGAAGTTTTTCTGCCACAGGTTTGAACTCTGTTTCCCAGTATAGTTTGTGGTGGTCCCCTCTGTCAAGGCTGTAGCCCAACGCAAGCTCTTCATCTGTAACCAAGGAAAACATCATCATCAGTTTTGAACTCACCCAACGATGTATTTTATGACCACAGCACATACAGCTTAGCAGTTGTCTATGTTCACAGCTTCAAACCAATTCTACACTTAAGAAAAAATGAAGCGTCACTTTCTGAAGGACGTAGCTTTACTTGGAAATAAAGGATGTAGAAGTCAGAAAAATGGCAAAAAGCACATAGCAGGTTATAATCTTCTCTCAACACCACAGCTCAGCTGTGGCTCTGAGCCCAAGCATTTGTTGTGACTATCAGCCTGGAAACTACATCAGTTTTAGCATTACCCAAAGCAATTTTGCTAATGCCAGTAATCCTATTCATTTAACTATGGTTGTTTTTTTTTCCCTGCAGCACAAATTTCTTTGCCAATCTGGTTTCTGAAGACTTTATCAAGCCATACCCATTACTGTACTTAAAGCATTTGAACCACACCAGTCAATATATTACTGATGGCCTCCCTTACTCACAAACTGCATAAATAAAATAATTGGGCAGTCTTAACGGAGACAAGTGATGTTAGGAATGAAAGGAAAACATCATCCAGTGTTCTTCCCCCTCCGTTTTGCCTGCATGTAACAAAGTAACAAATCCTTACAGGAAAAAAGAAGCGAGTCTGCAGCCAGTAGAATACACCTACAACAGGAATCTACAAACACAACTGATAACACTGAACAAACGTTTCCATCCAGGAGTTCAGCATAACTTAACAGAGAGGATATCTGACAGCACTTAGGCCACAAACGGGCCAAAAATGAAGACGTAATCCTCCAACTAATGGGCAGCATGATTCATCTTGGTCCGAGATGGTGAAAGCAGCAGATTCACAATCTCTTAAACCTAAGCAGAGCTTACTGCACTCTCACAGCAGTAAAAGACAGCTTGGAGCTGGAGAGAAACTTTGGTTACTCACACTGAGATAACACTTTAATAGCAACTATTCATGTGTAAAAGAAAGGCTGCTGGTACAGAGCAGATACCCTGAGTTGGAACAGCTGTAAGAACTGTGTTACTCGTGCATGGGGATGGCTCCATTTCACAGAAGTTACCAGTAACAGCAAACAATATTACATTTCCAAGCCACTACGGTGTTTCTCAATGATCAAAATTAAGACGTGCTGACTGTGAAGGAGATGTTAGTCTAACATGGCATTCTACACAGAAGGAAGATGCCACTTAAGACAACGTAAAAAAAGAAAGAGGAAAAAAAACCCTCATTATTTCAAGAAGGAAAACATCACATCTCTGCAAGAAGAAACCCTGTAATCAGAGATAAAATCCAGCCTAAGGCATCCGATCTGTATTTGGTGGAACCATGAGATGATTTAAGTTGGACAGGCTCTCTGGAGGACACCTGGGCCAAGCCATGCCCCAACCAGAGCACCTTAGATCCCATTGTTCTGGTCTAGCTACTGCTGAGTTTGGAGAATCTCCAAGAATGGAATCTCCACAGTCTTTATGAGCAACCTGTTCCTCTGCTTGGCTCCTGACAGAGTAGTTTTTTTTATTTTTTAACTAATATTTAATTGGAATTGTTCTTATTGCAGCTTGTGCCCACTGGCTCCTGCCTTACTAATGGCCCGTTAGCCCAGCATATGCAAAATGAATCTCTGCAGACGAGCAGTGAGAGATCCTGAGGAGAAAAATAGGGGATTATAGGGTTCTTCTCTTCAGGCAGAATTGCCTTGCCTACTCCTGAAATGACTTCCTACCCAGAAGCTGACTGTGTCTTTATAGGTCTAAAACGTGGAATCAGTGATACCAGCCCAGAGCAAAAAGGGGCAGAATCATTCCAAAGCTGAAGTGTTAAAACAAAACAGTAAATTTCTCACAATAGAACACGAGTAATGCTGGGGGATCAGTGAGGGCCGATGTCCCACATGCAAGCTGTGCATCTTCAGATAATAGAAGTTTCCCACGACCCTCCTCAAAACAAGCAAATTTGGATACTGGTCAAAACAGCATATGAGCTGGCTGCACGCCCAGGAACAGGACATGCACACTGGGTCCACATGCCACAGGGAAAGCTGAAAAATAGTGTACAGTCTCTGGTCTGCAAGGGTTCCCCATCCCTGCGGCTCCATCAGGTCAGGGGCTGGGAGCACTGGCCTTGTAAAAATTCACAGGTACTACGACTCCAAAATAACCTCCTGGAATTGAAAGGGGAGGTACAAGTGAGCAGAAGAAATGTCTGTAACAAGAGAGAGAGAAAGGAGGCTTCACTGAATGATCAGACAGAAGGATGTTCCCAGGATGGAGACTCATTTCCATTGCTAATCCTGAGGGAGTGGGGCAAGGTGAAGCCACTGCACAGGGCCAGGAAAAGCCAATTGCAAGGAGCTCTGAGCCAAAAGAGTGACACAAGATTTGAGAGCAGCTGAGAAAAGCAAATGACAGCGTTATTGGAAAGCAGTGCCATGGCAGCTCAGGCTGCTGGGAATAGGCAGGGAGAAAGGAGAAGTGATGTCTTTGCTCCACTTTCTTGGTCCTCACATCTTTTCATGCTATTTCCACTCCCCTTTGGCTCACTCCAATCTCCTGTCATCTTGTTCCAGGTATGGAAAAGAGAAATACAGAGGCACAGCAGGTGAACAGAGGTATCTGCTTTGCCATGCAGTACTTGTTCAGCTTCCTGAGGGTGTGCCAATGCTGAAGTACAGTCCACTGCCTGTCAGAAGCTGCCTCCTGCTTCCTGAATGATAGAATCAGAGTGATGACAGTTCAAGGCTGTTACTGGACACAATGGGAGGAGGAAGATGTAGGACAATAGTAACCAGAAGCTATTGCAAAAAATTTGTTAAGATATTAACACGCAGAGGAACCAGATCCAGTGAGCTGCTTTTTTTTTTCCTAAAGCTACTCTTCTGACTACAGCTTGCAGGAAGACCAGCCTTCTGATTTACTTCTCACCTATTTGTAATTAATTGCTGCTACATTCTGTAATTGGAATGGTGATTGTACATGAGCGTCCAGACCCTGAAAGCTGTACTATTTAATGAGAGTTCCAACTGCTACACAGCCTGACTCTGCAGTCAAATTTATTGCTGGAATAAGCAATGTTAAATGTAGAGGAAGAAATATTTCAGAATTATCCAAAACAAAGATACTTTCATTGCTGCATGTCGGAAAATTTAAGTATGATCATGGCTTTAAATTTTCCAGTTCCATTGCAGTACGTTAAATAGAGCACTCATGACCTTGAGGTACTCAGTATTTTCAGGTAAATAGATGGAATTCTTGCCCATATTAAGATATGCTATAATATCATAGCAAGGGATCCAATGAAAGCAATGGCTTGTAAAGGTGAATTACAGTAATTTTGCTGTAACTGGAAAAGAAGATCCTCAAAGAACCACCCACTGTCCAAAACAAAATAGATCATAGGGATCTCACTTTGTATCTGGGTCCACATGCAGCCTTCTCCACAGCAAGCGTGGCCCTTTACTTCATTTCCCTCTAAAACCAAATCAAAACTAGTTAAGGCCTGCTTCACTTTCCTTTTCTTTTTTCTTTTTCTTTTTTTTCTTTACATTCTAAAGATTTTTTAAAAGGTAATTTCAAATGACCTACTTCTAATAAAAACACAGTCAAAATAGTGCTCATAAAGTAAAGAAGAAAAAATAACAGTATTAAACTGTAAAATCTGAAGCAAAAAAAAAAAAAAAACAAAACATGCAGATGCAAAGATCCAACTGGGTAAATGAGTTCAGGCCTTAACATTCACTTGCAGGCACCTTCCAGTATATGTATTTGTGGAGAAGGAGCACACCCTCCCCAGCTTTGTGGAGCAGAAAAGAAATCGTCAGGATGTTGTCCTTGCACTTCAGGAGATCCTGGTGAGAAAAGCAAGGCAGTAAGGGACCCCTGTCATACAGTTCTGCCTCTGAAGGGACAGCCACATTCCCCAGAAAGCCTAGCATGTGCCATGCTGGTTGATAAAGGCTGGATGTTGTGCTGAGGGACATGGTTTAGTGGGAGCTATTGGGAATAGGTGAACGGTTGGACTGGGTGATCTCTTAGGTCTTTTCCAACCTTGGTGATTCTATGATTCTATAATTCTATGCAGCAGCACCAAACTGCTTCTGTAAAGAGCTGCAATTACTCTTTCACTCTTTGGGCTCCATCAAAAGAGGGATGGCCAGCAGGGAGGTGATTGTCCCCCTTTACTCGGCTCTTGTGAGGCCCCATCTGGAATACTGTGTCCAAGCATGGAGCCCCCAGTACAAAAAAGACAGGGAGCTGCTGGAGAGGGTCCAGAGGAGGGCCACGAAGATGATCTTCATAGGTAAAGACAGGCTGAGGGAGCTGGGCTTGTTCAGCCTGGAGAAAAGATTGCAGGGTGACCTCATTGCAGGCTTTCAGTACCTAAAGGGAGCCTACAAACAGGAGGGGAATCAACTCTTTGAAAGGGTTGATAACTGCAGGACAAGGGGAAATGGTTTGAAGTTGAGGGAGGGGAGATTTAGGTTGGATGTCAGGGGGAAATTATTCTTATACAGAGGGAGTGGTGAGGTACTGGCACAGGCTGCCCAGAGAGGTTGTGGATGTCCCATCCCTGGAGGTGTTCAAGGCCAGACTGGATGGGGCCCTGGGCAGCCTGGTCTAGCATTAAATGGGGAGGTTGGTGGCCCTGCATGTGGCAAGGGGGTTGGAGATTCATCATCCTTGAGGTCCCTTCAACCCTGGCCATTCTGTGATTCTGTGATACCTTTGAGGCCAGAAGGGCTCATATCCAGAGAAAAGCATGTTTTGTGCTGACAGTTGGCTCAAGCAGGCCAAAGAGCAGCTGGTGAAAAGCACGAGTGGCATGCTGATTAGACAGGCTAAAGAGGGGACTAGCAGTGGCCAACTTCATCTTGGCAATCTGCAAAATCTCAGGAAATGTGCTGTATGTCAATAAACCACTGTGTTCCTGGACAGTCTATACTGGCCAACCCACTTATAGATCCATGACAGACTTCCCATCCAAACAATACCATTTTGATTTTGCTCCTTCTAATTCACTTATTACGGAAAATACATCAACAATGTGACTCTCACCTAAGAGTGATGTGAGCAGCATCAGCAACGTGTCAGTATCTTCTCCAAAACACAAGGCCGCACTTGTGATGTTTTCACTGTAGTTCCAGAGGGTTTTGCATATCAAACAAGCCAGCTGCAAGTCTGCTGGCCCAAAGTCTCGTAAGCAGTCAACTAACCTGTCAGTAACAAACACAAACAGTGTTTTTGCTCCATATAGTTTTCTCTGGAGTCCTTTAAGATCTAGGTAGTCTAGAAATGTGTGCAGATTCTATGAGGGATTGCAGGAAAATTCTACATTAATAAACTCCTGATGCTACTCTCTTCTTTTTCACTTAGTCTATACCCCAAGGATGCAAACGAGCCTTTTGCTTGTATGTAAGTGCATATGCCTACCTGAATCTGACCACATCAAATAAGTTGTTAATCCAATTGAAATATTTCAATCTTACATGTCACAAATACAATCAAATGAAAGATGCTCAATTCCAACAGATTTCATAGCAATATGTGACCATTCCAGATGTGTAGCTACCACTACAGCCAAGGCTGCAATGCAAACCAGCCTTACCAGTCACCAAGAATCCACCTGGGAAGATGATGTGAAAGCAGAAAAATCTTCTGTTAATGCTTACAGTTTATTATACATCAGAGGATCTAACCTGAAGACATCTGAAGTAATTGTTTCCACAGCTCACAGATTTACCTCTTAGATTCAGTGAAGTCTGACTGTTTTGCAGATCTCATCCCTTCTTGTATTTTCTTAGCCTGCCCAATAGACTCCTCTCAGAAATGCCAGTTTTATTAAGGACCGTTAGGTTCTTGGCCTTTCTTCTAGTCTCACCTCCTCACAGATAAGAAATGCAGGCTAGATCATACAGGACACTGAAATTAAGCTATAACTTTTCTGCTTCCACCAGTTTACACACAGTACATGTCCAGAGTTCCCATTTCCAAACAGCATTGTTCACAAGTCCTAGGGCAGCAGAAGTAAATGCTTTTTTTCACCTGCTGTCCCTAGTGAGCTCTCTAACATTAATCCTTCATTGATGTTCTCTTCCTCAACCTTATGACACTCTCTTTCTCTCACTTCCCTGTTTCACTGTGAGCTTTATAATCCAGTGATGAGGAAAGGAACTACAGGGTATCTAGCACTTTCAAATGTGGCTGAAAACACCAGGAACTGAAAAGCAACTAAAATGAGGTTTGCAGAAAACTGGCAGCATCTGATAAAAACCCAAAAGATCATGCTCTAACTTTTTATTTTTTTTTTTTTGTTTGTTTGTTTTTTTAAGTTTATCCCTCTGATGAAACCAATTTCCTGTTTTATTAGGAACACTATATATAGGTACAATAACCTAATTTTCAAAAATCCATAGGGCTGATTTTCTTAAGGAGGTCATCCTGACTGTGTAACCACTTGTGTATTCTCTAGATTCATTCCATATTGTTAGCTTTTCCTTCCTGCTTCTCAAACTGACAGGCAATTCTGTATTTTATACAATTCTACATAACAGAAACTCTACTAATTCCATTTTATATAAAATTCCATATATGGAACATATACAGACACTTCTCACATTCATTCTTCAATCAACCTGTCATTCATTTTTATTCCCGCTTTTCAGCTTTCAAATTTTGAAAGTTAACCAGAACACGGGAAGGAAAGATAAGCAGACAAAAAGTTTTGTTTACACAGTATAAAATAAATAATTATGTGATGTATGAACAGGAAAGCATTTCAAAGTTTGGCATATTGTTTCATAGATGTGGGTTGTATCAGCTGCTTTACAAGTGTAAGAACAAGATCTTTCATGTTGCTCCAATTAAGCTGGATCCGCTATTATCTGAACATCAAAGCCACAAGTGTTGCATCCACAGTGGTTTTTCAAGATCTTTTCACTTACAGTAGAAGTGCTTTAACAATGAACTCTCAGAGAGAGTTCTCTCAGAGACACAGCAGCTTTGTTATACCAAGCACAGATACCTCAGATTGTTCTCTCTGCAGTATTAAGCAGTTACCAAAATGACAAAACACCATGGGGGGCACCCCATTTCTTTCACAGGTACCTATCAAAGGTGTCTATTAATTGTACATTTAACTCACATAGGATTCAGTTAGATCAAGCATAAGTGGCTACTGTACAACCACGCCTTAGTTATTGTGTTGTATGCTCCTGTGTAGATCAGGAGGATCTCTGGAAGATTATTCTACTAGTGTTGGCGCAGCATTTGGCTAAGGCACTCTGACGCTCTTGCAAAAAAACATACTGAAGGATATGAAAGATTTTCTCTTGAAGCCCATTACATCCCTAATAGTCTGCAACCTTACAACAAGTTCTTGGTCCCAATGAAAAAGAATCTCATTAAAGATCTTTGGCCAAACTACTGGAATGTGACTTTAGGTAAAATATAGTCAGGAACTTACTTCCCAATTCCTCCTTCTTCCATCAGAAGAGCTCGTCTGTCCTTATCTACTGTGAGATTGAGCAAGACTCCACAGGCAGAAAAACAGACATCTTGATTCCTGGCATCAAGTAAAGCAATCACGAACTTGTGTACTGGGTTGTAAAGAAAAAAAGCAGCATTACTGAGAAGATAATCATGCAAATGGCAGTATACACAGTCAGAAAACGCTCAGACACGGGATATCCAACCCAGAATTGTAACCTTGTAGCACAGTAGTGTGAAGTTACTGCATTTGGCTTATAGAACAGGATCAAAGTCATTAGCGCAAGCTCAACATGAGATACTTCAACACAACACCTACAAAATTCTACACCAAAGTATTGTGAAAATCAAGTCAGAAGGTTGACCAAGCCGAATTGCAGGTTACTTCTTAAAAGTATCACTCTCACGTCAATCACACAGTCAGCATAAACCGCTAGGATTTAGCATTGGCACTCACAGAAGGAAGTTCCATGCAAGGCAGCGTTGCCTCACACTGCATCAGATCCAGCTGGGACTGCTGCAGCCTGGGGCTCCTTCAGGAAGCAGATGCTGGGCATGCAGCATCTCGCAGCGCTTGTTGAATCTAAACTCAATAAGCAGTGGAAGGCAACTTCAACCAGAGAGTCAGTCCTGCCTAGAGTAAAGGCAGACTCCCAGCTCCTCCTGAACCTGGCATGCTGACACCATGCTCTCGCCAAGACGTAAAATTCTGAGACAGCTCGTTAGCAAGCAGCTACTAAGTGTCAGCTCTTCCTTTGCAGATACCTTCACCACCACAAACCTTTATATATTCATCCTTGAAAGAAGGGATTGTATATTGCTGCAAATCACCTTGACACTTTGACCAAGACACTTTGAGCACTGATAGGTAGATAGGAAAATATTTTCAGTGAATTGTTTTTTAATTAAACTGATTTTGCACCTTCTCTGGATAGCAAGGAGCTGCCATTTTTTTCCCCAAAGCTCTTCAGGCACCAAAGCAAAAGGACTTGAGAAGACTTGTATTCTACTTCACCCAGGGGCAAAGAGGAAGCCTCTTTGTTGAGGCAAACATCTTAACTGCATATTACAAAGCACTAACAAGCTGTTGAACATGGGAATCATAAGACTATGAAGCTAAATGAGAGTTAAGTTGGATATTCATTTTATATCAAATCATTACAAACCTGTATGACTTCAGGAAATGAAGGAGTGAAGGGAAATTCAAAATCATAATCTTTAGGGAAAACAGAGGGTTTTTTTGTAGTATCTGCCTTTGTGAAGGTAGACCATGGCACATTTTTCCTACTCCAATACTTCTGTCTTAATGAAACTGAAATAAAATGGTCTTTATAATGACTACTGCTGGATTCTAAGATTGGCACGATATGCAAACCTTCAGATAAGACTGCTTCTGCCCTTTAAGTGAGACAGCTCATTAATAAGCTTTTTCTTTTTAGAACTATGGACATTTAAAAACAGGACTCCTACAAATGCGAAACTCACTCTTTTTCTGTACGATGAAGTCACAGATCTCATGATACTGGGAAAGATTGCCAAAGACTCTGACAGCTTCCACAACTCCATCCATATTGTTGCTCATTAACAGCTTCAAAAGCACTACAGATTTGCAGAGAAATAAAAACAATTAGTTGTATATCAGAAATGCGCTTGGCTTTTTATCGATAAATATCAGAATGCAAGAAGTAACAGCAATACACGTAATAAATGGGAACATCTATCTAACAGCCTGGTTGCAGTGAAGGAGATGAGCAGATGGTAGAAGAAGAGCTAAATTGTGTAAGGCTTTGAAGATGAGACAAAGAGCTCCAATATGGGACTAAATGCAAAGGAACAGATGAGGAGTTATGAAGATAGCCTAAAAACAGTTGTAATAATGGGAACCGATCTTGCTGTACAGTTTTGAGTGGGCTCATGTGACAATCCAGAAAGACAGAACAAAAAATGCTGTAATATTTAAGAAAACTGATTTAGATCCTGAACAGATGGTCTTATGGTGGGATGCCTCTTTAAACAAAAATTATTTTCTGACATTAGCTGTATTTTCAGTCAGCGCTGCACCAACAAGCAAATACATTTTCTCTGAATAGCTACTTAATATCACCCCGGTTTGAAACATTTATTTGCTTGCTGCTTTCCTGCTTAGCAGATTCACTTGTAATTAGCATCAATCTTCAGCAGATAGAATGAGACCCTCAGCATTTCCTAGGAAGAGTTACCATCGTTTAGATTTTTGGGATGTGGCAAAGGAATGGCGCTACAGAAAGTGCATTTATCAGTCTTCTGTGAGGAAGAAGTGAATCACCGAAATCAGCGCACCACATAAAAGGACTCAGATCGGTGAACCAGTAACCCTTCCACCACAGAAAACTGAGAAATACAAAATGAGAAAAGAGGTTGGCTTTATTCCCATTATTTCCTTCTTGGAGCGTTACAACACTGAACATGCCTTGAACGTGCCTTAAAGAGACAACAGAAATGATTTTATTTTTTGCGCGTGCATCTCTGGGATCCACACACTTGTATCAAACAGCAAATATTCTCAAAATGTCTCCTGAAGGAAGCGTGCTGGTCTTGTGTTAAAAGGTTTCATCTCTCCTCATTTCTCACAGAGGAAAGGCAATGGGACTGCTTCCCCATTCTAACAATAAAAACAGGAGAGGGAGAGCAGATAGGACTGAAAGAGAAGTCATTTGTTTCCACATTTCTCTGACTAGCATTAAGAGAGAGCTAGCTTATGGGAAATAAAATCACTCATGACAGAATAGCAGAACTGTTAACCTAGAGAGGAAACTACGTCTAGTAGTCAGGGCACTATGTGGACAGACATAATACTTTCTCCTACTCCTCATTCTGCCCTTTGCATAAATTTCAGACTCTGCCTTTCCTCCATATCTTGTCTATTTAGAGTGTAACATTTGCAAGATTTGTTGTATAACAACAGCCTTTTCTACATGATTAATACAATAAATCCCAGAACTCACATGCAGCTCCTTCACATCACTAAAATATGACTGTTGTCCATACTAACAGAGGGGAGTGAACCACATAAGCCCTATACTGGCAACAGATTTATAATCCAGAAACAAAACAATTTCAGATAACAAATCTTGCAGGTCTAGAAGGTAGCAATTATTATTTTGGCATGAATGAGCCTAGCAAAAGCTGCTAAAGAGAAAACATCACAGCAAATTCATTTGGGGAGTAAAAGAAGGGGTTTTGTCACAACCTAAATATTTTCACACAAGTTATATGATTATGTCCAAAAGAATTAGAAATCCCTATGGGAATAATTTAGCCCTATCATCTGCATATTCCTGCAATATAATGCCACAATATCCTATCAGCGTCTTCATTGTCTGTAGCGAAAAAGCATAGCATGTATAACTTTCACTTTCAAAAGGCACTGTTTAGAAGCCCTTACTTTCAGCAATGCGTAGCTTCTTGTCTTGAACTGCAGAACTCTTCACTTTGTAGAAGGATAAATTGTTGATTGTTGTTGCAGCATTGATCACCAACTCCTCGCAGACTTCAATTGACTTATATTCTAATGTACGTAAAGAAAGCATACATACATATACTGACACATAACTTAGAAGCACAGCTCAGAGTGAACTGAATTGCAGTTAACGTGGTCACTACTAAAGACCATTTTTATTTTTCACTAAAAGGGTAGAGGCTAACAGGAATAGCTGATGCAGAAGTGGCAATACAAAGTCACGCTTTCTGACTTCATCTATAGAAATGATTGTGACTAACATGACATTATGTAAAATCTAGTTAAAACATATTACAGATCCTATTTACTGCATTGAGATGGGGCTGAGGAGGATTTGCATGCAGAAACAGGCCTGTATTACAGTTATCAGACTGCTGACAAAGAGAACAAAGACTACTACTAAGCTACTATGACACATTAAAATTAAAAAAGTAGTCTTTAACAGTATCTGAGACATTCTCTCTCTTTAAGAGCTCCTGACAATATCACTGATGTGCAATTTCCTCTTATGCTAGCAAGTCTGAATTTTTCTGAGGTTTCTGCCCTCAGAAACCAAGGGTGAAGGAAATAAAATTTTGTGGTAAACTGATAGAGCACTCATGAAAAGAAGAGAGGGTCAGAGAGAAGCTTTAAAGCTCAAAGGTGCTTACACAGTTATTAGGACAGTTCCAACCCTGGTAGCTCCTACAGGATTTAAGACAGAGCAGATGAATTTGTGAGTCTTCTTGTCTCTAAATGCCAGTTGTGGTAGATAAGACTGGTAAATTAGTATATAAACAGGCTGATTGTGTTTATGTAGTCTTACTGTTCTCATCACACGCTAAAATATATTGAGTTATTTGAAATATATTTCCTCACTGCTGAACTATGTTAGTGGGAGAACAGTCTGCCCAGTTCTAGCCTGCATTTAGATTCACAAAGGGATCAGTAAGTGGTAAAACCAACCCCAGAACAGCGACAAAAATGGTGAATGTTAAAAATAAGTAGAACAATGGATCTTCTTATAAGTGAAGTCTCACAGGCAGACATGCTTAAAATTCTAATTTGCTTCTCTTTAGTGATCAAGTCTGCGAAACTTACCACCGAATGAAGCACTTCTACAACTTCTTTGCACAAACACTGAAAAGCCAATGCTTTCACTGTCTCAAACAGCATTTTATATAATACAGTTTATGAATACCAGAAAATTGACTTATTTTAGCAACAGAATCCACTTAGGTATGGCTCAATCTAGATAAAAAGCTTAAGCAGAAAAATCCTAAACTCTTCCTGCAGATCGAATGAAGATTAACACATGCAACATAGATTTTATTACCTAGTACTGTAACAAGTAATTCTACAACACGATGGGCAGCTGCCAGAGCTGCTCCTACACTAGGATGAATGGACAGATTGGCCAGCACTCGTATCAGTTTTATCAGAACATCTTCTGCTTTGGAAGGATGCTTTGGATTTTTTTTTTTCTTCCCTTCCTCTTTCATGGTACCATTTCTCTTCATTCAAATCAAGTTCATGGTAGGTTTGGAACAATGACATCAAGGTGTTAACACTTCCTTCTTCTTTAAAAAATTGCTCACGGGCCTGGTTATTCTTTGCTGTTAAATTACCAAGAATAAAGATGATACGGATAACCAAGTCCTGCAATAAAGTAAACAAACCGTATTTAAATAAAAAAAAATCAGAAGCTATCAGCTGCTTAAATAGAAGGCAATAATTTGTTTCAGAATTTATCTAATAGCAGGTCCCAAAACATAGAAACAATGCCAAATACAACAAATAGAAGACAACTGTTATGCTACCATCTTTCATAAATCAGTTTACAGAAGAAAATTTTATAAAGCATCTCACAGATCTACCACAGCATTGAGGTCACTAATCAATAATGGAATATGCTTTGTAACCTGTTTTTAACAAGTCCATAGTAATTTTAAAACATCATTTTATAGCCCAGAATAATCCTATGAGCTAGATCTTACTAATCTTACAAGCAAGCAAATGTCTGCTATATGGCCAAAGACTGCTAACTTCCCTTCTTCTCTAGGCCTGCTACCCGTTGCAGAGGTTAAACTACTGGACCTTACTCTGCTACTGTTAAATCCGTATCATTCCCTTGTTAATTTCAATTGTCTAGAGATTGCTGAATTACTTGTTCCAGAATTTTACCAAAAATATGACCAGTCTGTTGTTCTCCAATTCCCCCTCTCTTCTTTTCCAGAGAGGTGTCCTATGGCCTTGTCATCCCTCATAACTTCTCAGGAACTCGAGACATTACCCCTTTCTGCCCTCTTGTAAGAACCAGAAAGTAAATTTCTTGAGGTCCACCTGGTCTGAAGACACTTAAATACACTCTAGCTCATTATTCAGTGATAAAAGAACTCAGGCTGGAATAGAGATTAATCATTTGATCATACTTAGATCTTTTAGAAAAAGAAAAGAAAAAAAGAGCATTCCATGCTTCACTACTTAATGTCATCCGCCAGTAATTCTCATCTTATCTTCTGAACACAGAAGCAATTACTTCCTTATTGTCTTCTTGCAGTTAATATTCTATAGTAAGTTCTTGTGCTTCTTGTTATGTCCCCTTCTAGATGCTTCTCATCTTGTGCTGGTTTATTCTGATTTTGATTTTAAATGTTCTTGCCACCCTCTTATTTTTATCATCGCTAAATGAGACCTACTTTCTGTTTTTAGATATATCTCGAGATCTCATGATTTAACCAAATTGGTCTCTTAAAGCACTTCCTATCCTTGCCCTTGAGTGGGATACTGAATTGCATCTCTTTCTGCTTCATTTTGGACAGACAGAGCTACAGCTATTTTTCTGCAAAATGAGTGGATCTTAATTCAGTGCTATTCAACACTCCCCCATCTCTTTCTGACCCACCTGTATGGGAGAAGAAAAAAAGATTCTGAAAATCTGAACTAAGCCAGGTACAAACTAACTAAAACATCTAGAACATATTATTCAAAACCTGCTTATTTTTAAAGAGCTGTATCAACACAGGTAAAAGAACAGCATTTCTTCAGATATAGTGCAGACAGCATTTTATACCTGTTAGACTGCTGTGCTTGCATTAACCCAGTATTTTGATCATTTTCCTCAGATGCAATAGCTATAATCACATTCTAACCCTCGATGGTATTAATAATACAAGTTAACCAGACACACTCCAACTGAAGTAGACTTAAGGAAAAACAGATGTGTAAGCAGCAATCCTTTTTTCACATATGCCCTCATGAGCAAATTTCAGGTCCCAAGCCTCTGCCACAGAAGCTTACAAGAACATCAACCTAAGGTAAAGACAAATGCTATCTCTGAATTCAAGAGGCAGGCAGTCTCCTAATGGAGACGTGAGCTCTCTTCCCCTCTCTGTATAATATGACCACTCTGCAGGACCCACTTCCACTTTTTTTCTTTTTTTTCCTCTAAACCAGGCATCATATTTTTGCTAGCTTCTAAATGTCATTGAGACAAAATTTTTCTGCACGTTCTTCCTGACTAACCACTAAGAGCTTTCACCTTTGCTGGCACAGCCCCCATTTCACAAAGGCTGTAAGAATTTGAAACAAACAACAGATGAATCAGAAGAGAGAACTGAAAAAAAAGCAGGCAGTCTCGTTTGACTCGTTTATATTGACTTTCTAATTTTGGTCAAAACAGTATCAGCCCAGCAACAGCCCTACCCAATCAGCAAACAGACAAACAGGTATAGTACAGCAATCCACCGATATTTTGAGAAGTGTGATCTCAACTGTTCTTTCCACCTACAGGCTAGCAAAACAAACTTCTAGAATATAACTTCTTTCTAGCCACGCACATCTGGTTTTAATAGCATATTACTGAACTTTCCTTATCTTCCAGTGACAATTTAACTAGAACAAAGAGAAAAGTACATACAACTTATCTCAAGTAACATAAGGCTTTAAAGTTCATACTACTTTTTGCCCTTTGTGTTTAAAATGCTCTTAGGGTAAGAGTTGCTAACACCAGCTTAGGTTTGCTCTGTAAAAAAATGCACGTAAAAATGAATGGCATTTTGAAACTGCTTGCAAGACTAAGCCTGTAGAAGGCCCAGGGGACTTTCTGTACACAGTGAAAAAAAAAAAAAATCAGTATAATAAATAAAGTTATTACGCATCTCTAAATGTTTGGAGTATTAGCTGCATGTGGAACTTCAGACTCTTGGACATTTGCAGAAAAATTACATAGCAGTCATTTCATAGAATCATAGAATCACCAAGAGTTGGAAAAGACCTCCAAGATCATCTAGTCCAACTGTCCACCTACCACCAATGTTTCTGCACTAAACCATGTCCCTCAGTACAACATCTAAACATTTACTGAACACCTCCAGTGACTATAAATCCACCACTTCCCTGTGCAGCCCATTTCAGCACCTTGGCACTCTTTCAGAGAATAAATTTTTCTAAATATCCAGCCTGAACTTCCCCTGGAACAACTTGAGGCCATTCCCTCTAACCCCATGGCTGGTTATGCAGGAGAAGAGAATGAGCTTACCTCACCACAACCTCCTGTCAGGGAGTTGTAGAGATTGATAAGGTCTCCCCTGAGCCTCTCCAGACTGAACAATCCCAATTCCTTCAGCTGCTCCTCGTAAGACTTGTGCTCCAGACCCCTCACCAGCTTCACTGCCCTTCCCTGGACATGCTTCAGGGCCTCAATGTCTTTCCTTTAGTGAGAGGCCCAAAACTGAACACAGAATTTGAGGTGTGGCCTCAACAGTGCTGAGTAAAGGGGGACAATCACTTCCCTGCTCCTTCTGGCAACACTATTTCTGATACAAGACAGGAATGCCATTGGCCTTCTTGGTCATCAGGGCACACTGCTGGCTCACATTCAACTGAGTGTCAATCAACACTCCCAGGTCCATTTTCTCTACAGTCTTCCAGCGCTCTGCCCCAAGCCAGTAGCATTGCCTGAGGTTGTTTTGGACAAAGTGCAGGACCCAGCATTTGGTCTTGTTGAACCTCATCCCGTTGGCCTCAGCGCAGCTATCCAGCCTGTCCACATCCCTTTGAAGAGCATTTCTACCCTCAGATATATCAACACTTTTTCTCAACTTGGTGTCAACTGCAAACTTACAGAGGGTGCACTCAGTCCCCTCATCCAGATCATCAACGAAGATATTAAACAGGACAGGCCCCAGCATAGATCCCTGGGGAACTCTACTTGTGACCAGTCACCAGCTGAATTTAACACCATCCACCAACCTCTCCCTCATCCATCACGTGGGCCATTAGATCATAGAAAAAGATTAGGTTGTTCGAGCAGGACCTGCCTTTCATGAACTCATGCTGGCTAGGCCTGATCCCCCAGCTGCCCTGCACGTGCCATGTGATCGCACTCAAGATGATCTGCTCCGTAACCTTTCCTAGCACCAAGGTCAGGCTGACAGGCCTGTAGTTCCCCAGATCCTCCTTATGACCCTACTTGTAGGTGGGAGCCACACTGGCAGGCCTTCAACCCTTTGAGAACTCTCCAGTTGAACAGAAACACTGATAGATGGTGGAAAGCAGTTTGGTAATCACCTCTGCTAGCTCCCTCAGCTCCTTCATGTGCATCCCATCTGACTCCAAGGACTTGTGACAGTCCAGGTGTAGTAGTAGCTCTCTGTTTCCACATGAATTGTGGGAGGTTTATTCTGCTCCCCATCCCAGACTTCCAGGTATAGGGGGGTAGAGTACCCTAAGAATAATTGGTCTGGCTTTTAAAGACAGACATAAAGAAGACGCTGAGAACCTTAGCCTTTTCCTTATTCTCAGAGATCACATTCCTCACTGCATGCAGTAAAGAATGGAGATTCTCCTTAGCCCATCTCTTACTGTTAAAATATTTATAAAGTTTTTTGTTCTCTTTTATCCCAATGACCAAATTGAGTTAAAGTTGGGCTTTTGCCTTTCTGATTTTTTCCCTGCATATCCTAACAAAATCTCTGTATTCTCCCTAAGTTGCCCATCCCTTCTTCCATAGGAAGGAGACTCTCTATTTCTCCCAGAGCCTCAGAAAAAAATTCCCTGTTGATCCACGCTGATTTTCATTCCCACTGGCTCATCTTACAGCGTTTGTTTACTTATTACATTCATTTATATAATATATAGGTATTAGTATGTATGGCACGAAAGGCAAATTACAGGTGAGAATTATACTCAGTTACTTCATCTTTTTATTTAGAGGCATTCATGTGAGATGCACTGCTCATAGAGGGACCCAAACTTGATGGGAAAGATATACATAAAACCACACAGCTTCACTTGGAAAAAACAACTCTGAAGAAACATGTCAAGAAGAGCTCCAGAAGAAGAAGTGATGATTTTCTTTTCTTCTCATCTATCAAGAATCTGTAATATTTTCATACTTAAAGGGGGAAAGGCACCGCTTACTCCATCAACATCAAACTCTTAGTTTTCTGACATCTGGAGTCATACAATTTTATTACTAGTATTACAATTTCTTTATTTCTCTAACTCTAAAAATCTATTCCTTGTACTGTGCTAATACCAAAGGTACTCAGTGTACCTGTTGAGTCACAGAACTTGACAGCAGTTTATCTGAGCAATTAAAATGTATCTGCTTTTCCTCGTATATCATGATGAACAGACCTACAAATAGCACAGGTTTGCTAATGAGTAAGAAAGGACAACCATTAGATCAGTAATTTCTAATTAAAACAAGATAGATAAACAAGGGAAGGAACTCCATTCCAGAATCTGTACATGTTGGCCAAATACCTGCTAGTCCATCTGGATCCATCAGAAGGGGAGGGGTGATATGAAACAAGAAATCAAGATGCCAGAAGCTCCTATTAGGGTTCCTACTGAATCTCTAGCTGTATATGAATTATGCTTTTTCATGTTACACAAAATCAGTAGCAATAGTAAAAAAAAAAAAAAAAACAACCACTAATTTGCCCAGAAGTATCATAGAATCATAAAATGGTGAAGGGTTGGAAGGGACGTTAGAGATCATCTGTGTCCAGTTCTTCCCTGTTAAAAAAAAGACAGGAATCTCCTAGAAGTCCAGCAGAATGCCACAAGAATGATAAATGGTCTGGAGCATCACCCTTATGAGGAAGGACTAAGTAACCTGGATCTGTTCAGCCTGGGAAAAAAGATGACCGAGGAGGGATCTGATTAATGTTTTTAAATATCTAAAGGAGGATGAGAGGCAAATGGATGAAGACAGACTCTTCTCAGTGGTATGTAGTGATAGGACAAGGAGTAATGGCCTAAAACTTGAACACAGGAAGTTCCATATAAGCAAGCAGTACAACTTCTTCATGGTAAGGGTGACAGAGCATTGGCACAGGTTGCCCAGAAAGGTTGTGGAATCTCCTTCCATAGAGACATTCATGACCCATCTGGATGCCTACCTGTGTGACCTATTGCAGGGAACCTGCTTTAGCATGGGCACTGGATTTGATGATCTCTTGAGGTCCCATTCAACTCATGCAACCCTGTGATTCTGTGACCTTGTTCCAACCTCCCTTTCATGCACAAGGACACCAGGCTGCTCAAAGCCCCACCCAGACTGGCCTTGAGTATCTCCAAGGAGGGAGCACCCACAACTTTTCTGGGCAACCTGTTGCAGTGTCTCACCACCCTCACAGTGAAGAATTTCTTTCTTGTAACTAGTCTAAATCTACCCTCTTCCAGTTCATAACCATTACCCCTTGTCCTTTTGCTATATGCTCCTAGTAAAAAGTCCCACCAACTTTCCTGTAGATCCCCTTCAGGTACTGTATAAACTGCATCTACTGCTCATTCAAATTGAATTAACAAGTTTATCTTTCTGTTTTTTTACATATCCTTAGAAAGAAAGATGGAGACTTTCTTTGCAGAGCCTGATAGTCTAAAAACAAAGTAGCAGCACTTACGCTTTCCTGAAGCTAACACAGTAAGGATTCATCTTGCAGTGACATTTTGACTGTGAAAACACCTGGTTAAACCACCCAATGTGAAACTTGATTTAAAAAAGAAAAAAAGAAAAGAAAAAAGAAAAGGAGTGGGAGAGAATATATCAGAAGTATCAAAAGCAAATTAAGAAGATTCTGAGAAACCTGACGCAAGGAACAGAGAGGAAAGGCTTTACTACAGTGACAGGCATTCAAACCCTTGCTCAAGCAGAAGCATCTAGAGCAGGCTGCCCAGAAATGCATGTTTCTCTATACCACATACCACAGGAAAATATCCAACAGTTTTTTATACCCTACAACCTGTTAAGGTAACTTTTCTGATAAGGGTTCATTTGCACTTAATGCCTTTTAGCAATGAAGAGCTCATGTCCTTAGGTTTGTCAACACCTGGAGATCTAGGAAAGGTAACAAAGCAATCACTCTCTCAACAGAACAACTTTTGGTGAAAAGCAGGGTAAATGCTTTATTGAAAATATTTCAGAAATCGCTAACTGAAAAAAGTTGAAAACTATGTCCCCCATAGTATTGCTCTAATGATTACTGGTATCCTTGGTTAAAATCTTGCTTCTTATTACTACTTTGAATTTCCACTGCTTCAACAACTATTTCGTGGTATCACATTTCTAAGTTAAAGGACGGTTTATAAACAAAAATGTCTTCCTTTACAATTCAATGAAATAGACAACTTGCTAATAATTGCTGATCTTAGGCATTTATTAGATTTCCAAAGAAAACACCCCACAATTAAGCAAATAAATTCATCATTTTTATAGCTCTTTTCAGAGTTGCTTGCAAGCTTTCAGCACATTTTAAGAGTATCTGTCATCCAAGCAGTAATATCTCCTTATCATCTGTTAGTCTAACACTCACATATCCGGCAACTACATTTACACTGCTGCATCCTCTGGTACACCAAAGCATTTGGTTTCCATTCAGTACGTACCAAAAAGGCTGCTTGACTACAGAGTTCTAGATTCCTCACCATATCACATTTTCTGCATTCTACTTCCCTCTTTTTGCTTTCAGATCTAAATAAATGAACTATAAATCACAGAGTACTAGGAAGGTACAAATAAACTATCAACTCAGCACACCATCACAAAAATTATACTGTAGAGAAAGACCTTATGTGGTCATTCAGATTTATCAGCAGGTTGCCATAATATTTATTCTAAAATGGACATTTCTTTCTTGGAAAAATATTCAGGAAAGAATGAATGATTGGTTACAAATATGCAGGAAATCTGTGAAAAATAACTCTTATGTTTTCTTCTTCCAGTGGTTAATTTCTGTGTCCCTCTCATGTCTGTTTTTTTTTGTTTTGTTTTGTTTTTTAAATTATCCAGGACACTACATATACATATGAAATATGTATATGAAATACATATTTGTAAACACAGCAGAAAAGTGCCACATTATCTCAAAATGCATTTCATAGGATTACCTTGCCAAGCAAGCATTTCAGCACCCACTCTACTTGCCGTGTGCAGTTTGGTTCCCGCCCCATGTTGTTTCCTCACTATTTGTGATTGAGATACTATTTGTGTGGCTGTTCATCAAACTAGACTGGGAAATGAGATATAGATCATAACCCAGCAAAGGACTGGGGTCCTTTTAGCGTTGCTTTTTTCCCCTCCATTTTTAAGATTATTGGAAGCTGTGTTGGTTCTATGAGCTGATGTATCATGCAGCCATACAAACAGCTGTCCTCATCCCAAACGAGGGATAGCACAGAAGAGAAAAGCAACAGAAAGCGAGTCATGGAAGCTCAATAAACACAGCAGTGATGGCCAATTCTTTAGGGACAAAGCTATTCAAACAAAAGTACAAACATCTCCCGCCCCTAAAATATAGAAATAATTAAGAAAAAAAATGGAAAATCTCCAGTATCTCTGACGATGCCACTGAGCAGAGTGCCAGTAATACTTTCAGAGCATTTAAGAAAAAAAACTTGAAAATCTGAAATAAAAATGGCTGTATCACTGGATTCTTGTTAAGAGTCTCTGGCTGTATTATTAGGTTATATGACTGACTGAAACAGATATGGAGTTCTTGGAAGCTCATCACAAAGTTGTCCAAAAGCCAGGCAAAAAACCATTCAGAAAGGTCAATCAGGGCATACAGATAAGTCTTTCCCTAATAAATAATGCTAGAAACAAAGCAGAGAATTTCTCTGCATTTATAGGCGCCATCTTTAGCAATCTTCCCACTGCAGCAAGCCTAAGAGCAAAAAAAATATTCAACAGCCCTAAAAGCATAACTTTTTTTCAGAGGGAGACAAAAAAAATTCTTACAAGCTGAAGTCTGCTTGCTCACGAAACTCATTTGATACTTGCTACTTGGTAGATGCTCTTGGGAATAAAACTGTGCAGATCCAGGCAGAATGAACCCCATAACTGTGGACATCTTGTTAAAGAGGATGACAAAGCAGTTTCAATCTACTCTTCATTTAATAGAGTAAATTGTGACAAATTGATTGTTAAATCAAACCAGTAAAACAACATGCAAATTATAATTGTTAGTTAGTGCAGTTCTACTGGCTGACACAAGAGATACAAAAATAATAAGAAATCATTTCATGCATATCAGGACCAGGATGTTTGCCAGAACTGGCAGAACTAACTGATGATCAGGAGCATGCAGTGAAGAAAATGCAATTCCAGAGAAGCTAGATGAGTTCCTTGCATTGATTCCTGCCCACTATGAAAGAAACTGAGATCTCAACGCTATAGTCTTCTGCAGGGAAGAGTCATCGGAGGATCTGCTGAAAACCAAAGTGATCACAAACTTCTAAAGAAAAAACTGATGAAACAGTGACAAATCACCAGGAAGAGATAATAACTCAAGAGTTCTAACTCATTAACTAAATAGCTTAATGACTAACAGTGATGAGCAACCTCTCACTCAAAACTGCCTTGATGTCTCAGAACAGGAAAGGTAACAAACGTGAAATCAACTATTAGAAGGGGATCCAAGAGATTCAAGTCTGATGAATTTGAAGAAACCATTGAAAAGAACAGCCAATTTGTGAACAGTCGGATACGTGCAATCAGTTTTAAGACTCCTGAGTTCTGACACCCAATTCTTGAGCTCTTTGAAGGGATCAACAGATATAAAGGAGACCCACTTGACAGAATCTACTTCGCTTTCCAGAAAACTTCTGACAAGGTCCCTCACCAAAATCTTAGTGAAACTAAGCAGTCATACCGTAAGGGGAATGTTCTGTACCACTAAATGTTCAGAGGATGGGAAACAATAAATTAATGGTTCCTGCAATTGCAGAGCACCATCAGAATTCCACCTGGTTTTGTGACGGGACCTGTTTTGTTCAACAGATTCATAAGAAAACACTGAAAAGTGGGTGGCAGCAGTGACACAGTAGATTTTGTTGATGACAGCAAGATATTCAAAATAGAAAAGACAAAGGCTGACTGAAGAGCATAAATTGATAATAAAATAACAGACAAAATTCAAATGTGGATAAAAACGAAACAGAACAAGACAAAATTACAGCCTTTGAACCAACCATAACCACCTGGAGGGAGATTTTTTGGATTCTCCTCAGAGTTGTAGTACTCATAGAAGGTCAAAGAAGCAAATCAAATTTTTAGCTTCACTGAGAAACAAATTTATGCAAGCATGGAAAAATATGATCTGGCCATATCTCAACAGCTACTTCTAGTCCCCTCATCTCAAAAAAGATACAGGACTAAAAATTGTAAAAAGCTCAGAGAAACACTATATGGATGCACAACAGTATGGAATCTATATCAGAAATCACTAAGCAAGTAAGGACTCTTAAGCAAGCAAGGAATTTTTAGCATGGAAAAGAGGGAACTCAAAGACTGTATGATAAAAGTCAAAAAAGTAAGAAGTAGTGCAAAATGAATGACTAGGGACTAAATTTTCATCAGCTTTTCAAAACAAGAAGCAGAGGGTATCAAATAAAGATACTAAAAATGAAATTCAAAAGAAATTAAAAAAAATTATTTGTGCAACAGTTAGTACAGCAACTCCTTGCCAATGGATGCTGAGGAATTTAGAAGTTTATGTGTGATATACAGTTCCATAACAAGTTCTGCAGGGGTGACTAGAACTTCGTGGAAAAGAACACCACTGAATTTTATTTTGAACAAGAGAACCACACCTGGCTAAGGAACTCTCAAATCTGGAAAGAGCTTAAAGTTTGGAAAGTTTGCATGAGAAGTATCGTATAGGCTTGTTCTGGTTTTGCTGTTCTCTAGGCATCTGATTTTCTCCACTATTTAGCATAGATACTAGGCTGGATGAACCTTCCATGAGACTCGGTGTGATTATTCTTTTACTTAGCAGGCAATTGCTGCATCTAGTAATGGCAGATGCTTCACAAATGTTTTCTAATTAGAAAGAGTAGGCTAAACTGAAGTATAAAGAGACTCTTCTTCACAAGATCCTTCCATGCAAATTTTAGCATGACACCCTGCATTTGTGCACTTAAGAATGAAAACAGACTCTTAACTGTATACTGATAGGAGATAACAAGTGCTGGCAGGCCTCCACAAGGCCACCTAAGCTCAGGCAGCGTTTGACCTACTGACAGAAGCTACTGCCCTAGTTAGGTAATCTCCCTGTTCCAAAAGCACAGTCTCTTCACGACTTGTAACATCAACCACAAACTGAGAACACTAAACTTTATTTAGCTTATCTGAGAAGCTTATGGATGATAGTGATCTGGGTAAGGGGAACAACACCTTGTTCAAAGATTCCTGGAGATGGGTAAAGCACCAGATTACAAAGCAGAGTAGAAATTGAAGCATGCAAAACTCACCCCACAACATAGATGCTCTACGAGAACATTTCTGATAGGCTTTCATGGAATCTGGCAACCACCAAGGATTTTTTTGTTACTTCACACAAGTAAGCTCCAAAACTGACCACAAGTCGGTCCAACAGAAAATACATTACAGACGCCCAGAAAAGCACTGCTGAACTTCTGAGTGCTACCTTGCAGATCCAGTTTATTCAATCCTCAGTACTCCTCTCCTTACCTAAGATTATGACACATGGAATTAAGCAAGTCCTGCCAACTCAATTTCAAAGTCTTTCTCAACAGAGATAAATTCCTTCTCTCCCGTTCCTTCTGCTTCCTTTACTCAAGAGAGAGCATGAGCTGAACAAAAAATTAAAAAGACTTGGAACTGCAGTGTGGTGAGAAGAACAGAGACTATTTGGGTGGCAGCTACGGAATTCAGTGTATGGTGTGGGAGCAAGTCATTAGTCCCATTTCCAGTGCTCACATTTTTGTTTGCATGATATTTAATGTTTATTTTTAAAGTCACAGCACTTGAGAAAGTTTTTTGGTGTTTTTTTTTTTTCCCCAGTATGTTCCTAGCTGTCATGATTGCCAGTAAATAAAAAACATGAACTTTGCAACCTTAAAATTCAAAACACACACACACTTCCTCTTTCTTAACATATCAGTTTTCAGTCCCAAGGATTTTGAATGGTTTGAGTTAATAATGCTGATTTATTCTCCTCTTCTTCCCACAGCAAACAATTTTACCCACACTGCTGTTAGCTGTTTACTTTTCAACAGGCACCACCTCATTCTATAACTCACTAGCTGTCAGCATTTTACAGTATTAGCAGTGCCAACTGTACCCCAGGAAAAGCACTCCTGCTTCTCACAGCTCAAGTGTTTATTACGCCGTACAGAAAAAAAATGGTGCCTTACCCACGGCCCTCTTCTTGATTCTGCAGGGCTTCACTAAGCTGACAAATGGCAATTGCATGCTCGATTAAAAACTGCAGTTAAGAAATAACTATTCTGAAGACATTGCAAACATAATCACCGTAATACTATAACTACTTTGTTCTAACATACAAGTTCTTTTTTCTCTAACTTATATTTTGATAGTTTAATATAAAAACTAAAGCTAATCTAGTGATTAGTTTAGAAAGCAGACAAATGAGAAGCTAAATTCTGACAATTACCTGAAGAAATTTGAAATTATATATGAGCCTAGAATTCATTATGACACAAAACTATCAAGTCAACATTTCCTTTTACAATTACAGATGAAGGCTGAAAGGAAGATGTTACTCGCTTTAAGCTCCTTACTCCCATAGGACCAACATTTGTTGAGATTTTAATACAGTGCTCACAAGGAAGTATAGCTACAAATCCAGTAAAACATAACATCTTCAAGGTTTCTCATATTATTTATGTAGTCCTTCACTGAATATCCTTATAGACTACACAATGCAAAAGCACTCTGAACCCAGAAATACTCAGGAATGCTGCTGAAATGTTAACCAACAGATGAAAGTAATTAATCTTTCTCCTTTCTCCTTCTTCCAATCATCTCCTTCTTTCCACTATCACAGAAAACAGAGGCAGGTAAACAGGAAAGGGAGAAAATATTTTTGTATTTGGCAACAGAAGGAATAAATTGCATAGCACAGCTGATATCATTACCTTCATTAACTAGCTTTAACAACAGCAGTAAAAAGGACCTTCCAACAATTGACCACGCGTTACTAAACTTGTGTCAAATTGTGTAGGCAAGATAAATGTGCTCAAGTCAGTTTAGACACTGGAGCAGCTAAGAAAGTTCTTTACTTCTAAAAATAATCTTTATGCTCAATGTTCTGAAATCTCATTCCACTTTTGAAATATTTATGCTCTACAAAGAAGTTTTCTTCTTAAATCTCACCTGGCAATACAGCTGTGTAATTTGCCATAAATGGGGCACAATGCTGTTACCAGCATGGCAATCTTTCAAACTATGATCCTACACCAAATCCCCAGAGCCTAGTGCTCCAGTAAACATAAGAAAGATCCCTACAATAGAGCAAGAAAATTGAGCAACAGAGACTTCGAGTTCTAATGAATCTGGTAACAAATAAACTCGTATAATTTTAGCTAGTAGGATGAGGCATTTTAACAAACTCTAAACATGTTTTTCTAGGTGCAAGATTCCAATGCAGCCTTACAGGCATATGGTTTTCTCTAACAGAAGAGAGATAGTCTGATACCTTATGCAGTTACCAAGGAACAAGCTTTCCTCTGCTTTGAAATTGTTTAGCTCTGGAAAATTCACCCTCCTTTTGTAGGAGAGGAGAGCAGAAGAAATTCCTACAGTTTCCTACTATCAAATACACAAATAAACTATTTTCTTTTAAAAGTTTTTGGTTTTTTTAACTACAAAAAACAATTAAGTATCTAAAAGACATATGCGGCCGACAGATAAATGAATCAACTGTCTATCCTCTGTATTGCTTTGAATATTTAATCTAAGTGATTTCATTTCAATTATTTACTACTTAAAATGCCATCAACCACTTAAAATTTTTTATTTGGAAAATGCCTAAAAGTAGGTCACTGAAAACAGGCTTACACACAATAATGCACAGACGCATCAGAGGATTAATATATAAAAATGGAGAGATAAAAAAAAAAAAAACTGACCTGCTGTTTCTGGTGTTTGTTCAGTAGGGCTAAAAATAAGACGTAACATCTGGAGCAGTCTGCTAAAGCTGCACAGAAGTCATTGTACGAAGAAAGTTTGCTACAAAGGTACAAAAACAACATACAAATGAATGAAAGCACTTTTTTTTTCCCCACAAAAGATTAAAAAAAAAATCACTCCGCTTTTGACTCTTAGAGCCCTGTTTTCCAACATGTTAAATAAATGCCAATACTTTGACTTCTAATAGAGGCACATGCAGTTATGTAAGAGTGTGAATAATGGAAAGAAAGAACTGTAAGGAGCTTCCCAACCTGCCTGCCACTATGACACAACAAGCTCATAGTAGAATCATAAGCTTAAGGTGAAATGCGAAGTCAGACTCCCTTCCTAACATATGGTAATAGATGCTAGCAACAGCACCAACAGAACACGTCTGTCACTACCAAACACAGAAATCAGATATTTCTGCAGTCACAATATTACCTCTGCATTTTCCCTAACTGCTCCAGTCCTACGTTGCTCATTTTTATCATTACAAAAAAAAGAATCAGACATGCTTTGGTCATACTAGAAATACTACAGTAACTATGGTAATGTCTTACTTCCCATGTAGTCAAAACCAGCAAACGTCTGTGCTGATGTTAACTACCAGCAAGACTTATAAACTTGGAGAAATGAAGAATTTGAATAGATTGGAATATATTCTCTTTGGAGAAGCTGTGTAAAAGCGACTGAAAGAAAAAAAGAATAATTATTCTGTATTGCTATGATACAGAAGAAAATTTAAATCTGTGTTCCATACTGCATAGAACTTTTTTTTTTTTTTCCTGAGACTGCAATTTCCAGGAAGCTAATTAAATTGATTTTTATCAAATCAAGTTTTTACCTTGAGAACCTGCAGTTCACTGAACATAAGAAGAAAAAAAAAAAAAAACAAAACAAAAAACAACTGAAGCAGCAGGAAACTTTAAATAAAACAAATTACTTTTGCTCCACATTGAATTCTAGATCAAGTAAATGTCCTTGTCAGAATTACAGTCCAATTACAAAACCATCGCCTAACCAGCCTCAATTTCCATGGCATTTTCTCAAGTAAAAGAAATGCTCTCTCCCTAGAAGGAAATATGCTGAAAGTGCTGGGATCCCTGCTAGAAGTCAACTAATTTTTAGGAGCAAATTTAGAAGCATAAGTGGACAAGATGGCAGGGGGCTGGGGAGACAATTCATAGTATCACAGAATGATCTAGGCTGAAAGGGACCTTAAAGCTCATCCAAAGCCAACCCACTGCCAAGGGCAGCCCAAGGCTCCACTCAGCCTGGCCTTGAATGTAAATGCTACCAGGCATGGGGCATCCACAGATTCCCTGGGCAACCTGTTCCAGTGCCTCACCACTCCAAGTAAAAAGTTTCCTCCTAATGCCTAACCTTAACTTCCCCTTAGATTGAAATCATTTCTCCTTGTCCTATCATGTCTCCCTCCTGTTTGTAAACTCCCCTTAAGAAGGGGAAGCTCATCTGGATGCTTTACAGGGAGCATACATGACAAAGGATCAGACTTAACTTGCTTTTATCTGTGAATAGGAAGGAATGAGAAACCCTTACACAGCTGCTATTCAAAGTGCAGCTCAGTCTCATCTGACTCAAGTAGGTAGTAAAGCAGCAAAGGCAAATATTTCAACCAGAATGGCACTCATAAACTGTGTTTATAATCCAACTTCTCCTTAAATAGCCAACAACTAATTCCACTACTTGCACAAAATCCTCAGACTGCTGTCAAGTCCATTTAGCACTGGGTATTGCAAGTTTGTGCTTGGTAACTGGGAGTTATTCAACTTCAGATTACAAAAACTTTTGGGGTGATTCACTCATCCCAATCTTCCACTAAAAAGCACATGCTGGGAAGAAGCCACTGAGCTCCTCATAAAACAGAGATTCTTTCAGCATTTCTACCTGCACACTCAAGTCTTGATCCTACAGATTAATCTCAAACATTCTGTAAAAAGTTCAAAATAATGAACATGGATCATATTTTCTCCCTTGTGAATTTTATACTACACAGTCCTCCTAAAAAACATGGCCTAAAGTAGGATTTGTATCTAATCACTTATGCAGTTCTAAAATTTAAGAAATGGTACTTTAAAGATCTGAATCTGTGTGAATGAAGAGTGACACAATGCAACAAAACATTTTTACCAGGGACAATGACTCCAAGTTGTATGCCTGCAATAAAACAATTCTATTGCTATTAATAAAGATATCATTATCATATGAAATCAATCAAACTTAATCCAATGAATGCAAATAAATTTTCCAATTTTAGCATTTGATCCTGCTTTTGTTAAGGTCACTTGAGGCAGAAACATTGACTTGATTGCAAGCTGCAGTCAACAGAACTGTATTCACTACACACCTGAAAATCCTGACAATGTAGGTGCACACATCCTTATCAATCATGTGCTGCTCCAGTGCCACACAGAGCTCACAGACAGCACCACTGCAAATGAGCTGGCATCTCGTCTGAGGTAAGTCAGCCAAGTTTCGCAAAGTAGCTGTCAGCTGCATATAGAATATTTAAAGATTCATTAACCGTGGCTATTTACTACAGAATCCATACTGTTTTGAAAATGTAATAAAGCTCAGGTCTCATTTATAATGTCAAAGGCAGTCTGAATATCCTGTTAACATCCTGCAGGTACGTATTTATCAATAACTCTTAACAGAAACATGTAAGTAAAAAAATAGTGCATATTAAAATGAATGTTTGAAAATGAAAGATTGACACTGGTCTTTGCCTGCATGCAGACTCTTCCTGTGAGGAAAACATCATCTTCCACTTATTTTAAAATCTTCTATTCATGAATATGATCATAAAGCAATCGAAAATTAAGTGAAATGCTATGGACAGTTTAAGTGATATTTTGTATAAGATGATCAGAGGGCTGGAGCACCTCTCCTATGAGGAAAGGTTGAGGGAACTGGACTTGTTTAGCTTGGAGAAGAGAAGGCTCCAGGGAGACCTCATTGTGGCCTTCCAGCTTTTGAAGGGAACATATAAACAGGAGGGGGAATGGCTGTTTATGAGGGCGGACAGTGATAGGACAAGGGGAAATGGTTTTAAACTGAGACAGAAGAGGTTTAGGTAAGATATTAGGAGGAAGTTTTTGACACAGAGGGTGGTGATACACTGGAACAGGTTGCCCAAGGAGGCTGTGGATGCCCCATCCCTGGAGGCATTCAAGACCAGGCTGGATGTGGCTCTGGGCAGCCTGGTCTGGTGGTTGGTGACCCTGCACATAGCAGGGGGGTTGAAACTACATGATCATTGTGGTCCTTGTCAACCCAGGCCATTCTATGATTCTGATCTTGTAAATTTACATGTAAGTCCTGTAAATTATACTGACATTTGACACATATTTTGTTAACTGTGAGTTATAATGATGATGAACTGATTTTAAAAGGCAATATGATTTACTCACTTTGACTAACACAGTCCAAAGTTAATCTAGACCAGGAGAAATCTAGTGTACAATCAGCATAGAAAATGAAAAGCTGAAGTCCAAGATTATTTTGGAGAAATCAAAATATTTTCAGAAGATACTGTTCTATTTCAAGGAGTTTCAAACAGGAAATATTCTATCACCTATACATATACACAATGAATCAGCTTTGCATATTTTGAGATGCTGTGGTTCTCTTCCATAACAAGGGTATTCAAATACCAATGTTAGAAAAGCAATGACAGGTAAGTGAACAGTTAATCAAAACCAGAAACTACAAAATTAAAGTGGGGCCAAGATTAAGTGCTCCAATTGCTCATAATCACACAAAACTTGAAATGAAATATATCACTGAGGTGCAGTGATTGTCTGGTGATAAGTAATACATCATTTCATAGAAAAATCTGTCAAAGAGCAGGTTACATTGTTGCTTTTGAGCAGCTTTTCCTCAGATGGTACTAAGCACAACACTACCATTTTCCAACTGCTTTTAAATTTTCTGTCCAATTTCAATACACTTGATGAAAAATGCATGTCTGCAATCACTACAAGTTTTAGGAAACAACAACCAACTGTACAGACTGCACAGAAAATGAGAAAGAGCTCAAGGGCTGCTAGAAGTAGCTGAAGTTGAGCAAGCAAGTTGGAAGTACTGCTTGCTCAGACATGCAAGAAGTTAATCTGTTCAAAAACAGACTTCACTGATCGATACATATAAAGTACTTCACTCCCTTCAAATCCTATGGGCCATTTATTTTTATTAGCACAGGACAAAAATCAAGGTAATAAAATATCAAACTCCACAAAGATACACAGTAATTACTTCTGTTAAGGGACCATTTCTGAATCTCTAGATTTGCAAAGCTGAAGTGAAACACCACCTCAAGTAATTAATGCAAATCTACAACAATTCAGACCAAGGCTGAAAGCCTTCTGGAAAAGAAAAACGTAAGAATTGAAAAGACTTAGAAACAGACCCACACGGTCTGCAGTGAGAATGACTCTCTAAACCTAACATGGAAGGTTTCTACAAAAATCAGCATATTATAACCATCCATCCACTATGTTCCAGTCCTGCTGTTTAACTACCAGGGCCCTCATCTACACTAGATCCACAATGGCAGCACAAATTCTGTAAGTTTTACAGTCTCAGCTCAAGTATCAAGAACAACTTTGCATTTCTTCCTTTACTCACCATTTATTTTGTTATTATTTTATTAGAGCAGTTCCTTTAGTTTCTAGTGGAGTAATTCTTGGTTTTTGTTATTTAAACGAAAAAACGTCATTTTAACAGCAATATCCAAATACAGCATTCCTAAAATTCTACAAATATCCAGAAATATTCTGTTGGAAATGGTCAGAGATCACTATGCAAGTTATGAACTTCCATAGGTTCCCAAACCATTTGGAATCAGACAACCTCAGATTTACTGCTTATGGAAAACCCTGTTTTCAAAGAGCATTAGTAATATTTTCCAAGCATTCTGCCTCACTCATTTCTTGATATTACAACAAAAAAAAATTAAAAAAAATTAAAAAAAATCATGTTGCCTTTTTGCATTTACAAAGCCTAATACCTTGATGAACTTAAACTATCAAGAATTTTACTATTAGTGACCAGTATCATGCAGTCTCTGCATGGCCCAGGAGTAATTCTACTAAATATATGAAAAATGCAAAAGTAAGTATATGTGTAAAGTTACTGAAAACGTACTCCCATTTCCCCTAACACTTCAGCAGGAAAGCTCAGACAGAACTATAAAACAATCTTAGAAAGGATGATAAAGGCCAGTCTGAAACAACAGCTGCATAGAAAGATGGTGCAGGTAATACAAAAACAACAACTAGCACATAAGTGAAATATGAAGGTAACAAAGCACAAAATAACAGAAGCCAGCCAAACAAATTCAAGAGCTATTCTAATTTCTTCAAACAGACAACACGATTCAGGGAGAAATGCAAAACAATTGACTCTAGCAAATCTTACCAGCTCTAATTCTCATGTTGCCACATGAAAGATCAAATTCATGAAAACTGGAAATCTAACAGCAGATAAATGCTATTTTTAAAGGGAAAGACATTTTAAGTGCTTTTCAATTAAGGAACACAGAGTACTTGTTAAGTCTTGTCAGTGAAACTTCAAAAGCTTTGGCTTTTGAATAAGCATTACCATAATTCATAGGAATATGATCAGCTGCAGCAACATGAGTCAGAGATTGTCTTGGTTTCTTGTCTTCTATTATGGAAAAATACATATTATTACAAACATTTTTTATTTTTGTATTCTGGAACTTCTGCATAACAAATACTTTGTTAAGAATGAAGACATCTGAGGGAAAGTTTATTCCCATAAAAACAAGCTGGCAAGATTATGTATAACACTGCCATCTGGTGATTGTGCAATTATACAGTTAAAGAACGAAGGGTCAGTCCCATTTAACTGAAATACTTGAGTTTTTAGGATTTAGAGCCAGCAGAGACTCCCTCAGAGATCACTGTGAATATTTACCATGTTTTTCTTCCCCACTGTAATTGTCTTCCATTCCTGAAAACCTATGTTTGTTCATTATTTCTGTACAACACTGCATATTTGACCTTTTGCTAGAAGTTAAGTATGGCACAAAATCTTCTTTATTCTCAAAATATGATCGTTGAAGACGAGGTCTTCAATACAACATCCCTGAAAATGGAGTAGTTCCTATATTTATGACAGTGACTGAACGTTTAATTGACACAGAATAAATTGTGCACTTTTATGTAGATTTGTTAAAGAAAATGGCATGAGAAAGTCACAGAGGAATTCCATAGCAGCAGGAATCACTGTGCTACTACAGGAGACATACAGAATACAAATTACAAAGAAAGGAAGAAAAGGCAATCCTCCAAAGTTGCAGGGAAGTTCAGACAGCAGGTCAACCAGCTGAAAACAGTGATTCATTTGTTTTATTAATTTGCAGTTTGCAAACTCACCCGGTCTGTTTATGTTTATATAAAGATTATACACACTTATGGAGAGACATTGCTCCACTAAAACAAAAAAAATAAGTAAGAATAAGGTGATGGTATAAGCTATTCTTTTTCTCATATAATTTCAAGTACCAAATCCCATGTTTGTAAGTGATTATACTAAACGACAGATTTCTCTAAACATTGCTTCAGAAAATCACCTAATCCATTTCCCTGTGAAGGGCCAGTAGCTTACAGTTATCCCACTGGCTAATCTTTACCTCATACTTCACAAATGCAGCTGGCAAATTTTCAATAAATACATAAAAAACCCACAAGCTATGCATAACTTAAGATGTACTTACCAATTTTTTATTTTATTTTATTTTATTTTATTTTTGTAAAACACCTCAGTTTAAACTCAGTTTCAGGGCAAAGGACTATTTTTTTTTTTTTTTTTATAGTCACCGCTTACTAAGATTACCTTACCAGAAATCTGCTGCCTTTAAAAAGTTGCTCTACTGTTGGCTTTTATATTATTGGCCTTTTCCTTAAATTCTATTTCTGGCAAAAAACACTTTGTCAAACCAATGGAGATGTGTTTTCCTACCCTTTTTTTTTTTTTTAATGCTTTTTTTTTTAAATGCATAAAGGTTTTTGTTTTTTTTTTTTTTTTCTTAATCTTCTAGGGCATAGCAGAATACATTTGTATTTATTACTGCAATTTAAAGAATTTACAAGGGAACACATTTATTTACTATAAGTCCAAATCCATTAAAATTAACTACTGAAAATATGTGCAATAATTCAGTTTTGGTGCTGAACAACTTAATGTAAAATTGTTAAAAGTAATTCTATTCAAATGCAGGTACAACTCTTGTCACTGGCGCACAAGGTTAGCTTATCTCCTCTGATTAAGTTTTTTATTTCCCTGTGAAATGTTTGCTTTTAGAAATGAAAGTAAATGCTAACCTGGACTAATAGGTGGCCCAAGCTGGAGAAATGTGAGTCATTTTCTTTTATATTATTAATCTGCTTCATTAACTGCAGCAACATTTCAACAGCTCCTTTGCTGACCATTTCATTAAGGAGCACTGCATTTCCAGACATAAATTTTATAGCTCCCAAGCAATACAAGATAGCTTCATTGTTTTTTTGCAGATCTTCAGTTCTCAGGACCTCCAACAAACAATCTAAAACAAAAATCATTAATTTTAGGCTTTCTGAATAATAATTTAACGTTTGATATAGTTCAGTCAACAAAGATTAACAACTGAAAAGAAAAAAAAAAAACCTCTTGTTGAAATCCTATACTTTTCTAATAAATAGGATAGAAAAATTAGGTATTTGGATCAAAACCAAGGAACAATTATTGATGAATAACAGAACTGACTTCTTTCTCTCCAGACTTGAAGAACCAATATCAGTTGTAAACACACTGTGGTAATCATTAAACTCTTCAGTCAAGATTTGAAAAAGTATGTATGCCTGGAATTTTGTGTATTAGACTTGAGACATTCAAAGGGGTTTATTCTTTTTACTTGCTGAAAAATCAAATGTGTTAGAGACTCTCACGTGGAGCATTAAAAAGCACAGATGAGCAATTCAAATCTCACACTTGAAGTCTGTCCGTACAATTCTTAGCTTTACTCTCTATACTGATAAAGTTACTGTATACTTTTGCATTATGACACCACTGTCAGACACCTGAAATGCTAAATGAATGCTTGTTAGTACAAACCTAGTGTATCTTTTCAAACGGAGATATTCTGAATTTGGCAGGTGTATTTTAAATAAGCAAATCTAGCCAATATCATGCTTTTGAATTTCTTGTAACTGACTGAAAGCTACATATACTTCTTCCTATGTTCCATCCACTTGAATAGAAGTATTTTCCCACCTTATTTGATATTAGAGATTTCTAAGGTTTTTCTGTCTGCATTGGGTTTACACAGCAAGTTTTCGGTAGCAGAGATGCTGCAGGAATGGCCTGTGTGTGCAAAACCCATCACTGACCCATTCCAGATCTCAGTGAGCTCCAGTTTCTCCAAAAAGAAACCACTGCTGCCAGATCTGAGCCACGAGTGATGCTGGGTGCATCTCAGGGAGAACAGATTGAAGAAAAATTGCTGTGTGACAGCAGGTGGGAGAGAGGAGAATGTGAGAGAAACAGTCCTGCAGACACCAAGGTCAGAGCAGCAGGGCAGGAAGTGCTCCAGGCATGAAAATTAAGTTTCCAGGAGAGGCCCATGGAGGACCAGCCTGTCCCTGTGCAACTAGGCACTGTGCAGAGCAGGTGTCCACATGCAGACACATGGAGGAGCTCGAGGAACAGGAGAAAAAGGTGACTACGAAGGAGTGAAAGAAAGCCGGTTATGAATTGCTCCATTCCCCTGTGCTACTCAGGGGCAGGAGACAGAAGACAGTGGATGTTTCAACATCTAAGATATAAATAATAAGAAAATACGTACCTAGTAATGTATCATTTTGAATGAGGTAGTCATTTTTTCCATTCCTGCAAACTTTAAATGCAAGCTTGCAGGCTCCGAGAAGATTTTTTCCATCCACTTTCATCTGCAAGATAAAAGTCATAAGAATCATAAGAATCTCATCTAATACCTGCATACTAGTTTTACTGTGAGAATGCAGTGTCTGAACTCTTAAAATCCAGCTAAAACCATGATAGGATACACAGCCACACTGAAAAGTTTGCAAAAATAAAAGGCACTAGCTAGTTTATGCTCTCTTCAGCAAATTGTGGAGACTGACTTTGAAATAACAGATTATATATAAGCTTTTCATGTAGTATATGATTGTACTTTTTTTTTTTTTTTTTTTTTTTTTTTTTTTTCTTTCTTTCCCTAATTCACTCATCTAAAGAAATTCCACACAGGATTCACTGGTTCTGCATCTATGGCCATACAACAAGGAAATCCAATGCAACAATATATTTCATAACGAAAGTAATTCTCAGATATCAGAAAAGATCTTACAACATGCTAAAGGTTACTGAAAGAAAGGAAAGCAAGAGTTAGATCTCTAATGGCAATCTCTTCCTTGTCTCTGCTTTTGAAGGTTTGAAGGGCAAGTTCCTGCTGCTCAGGATTTTTAACAGATGGAAAAAGGAAAGAAAAGACAGGAAAAAATGAAGGAAAAAATGTTTGTAACAGAACATTTCTTTTAAGCACCATGAAACACCTATGCGGTATCTGAATATATATTTTCTGATTAAAATAATATATATCAACTTAAAGAAGAAAATTACTAATATGTCTACAATGCAATGCCACTTGGTATCACTTCAGTAGTAATAATCTATATATACTTTATAGAAGCTGAACTAGAAGGTTTAAGAGCACCAACTTAAGTGAGAGTTCTATTAGGAAACATTGCCAGCATGTTATGTTAAATCTTAAAACACATCAACATTTTAACTAAATTCAGTTCTTAAAAATTCTCAGTCAGCACAGATGAACTAATTCCTAGGGTAAATCATCTGCCTAAAATTATAGATTATTAAAGATTCTACATATAATCTTTCATAAAAATCAGACAAATAATCAAATGCAGATTGCTATTGAGGGAGAAAAAGCAGTCTGTAAGGGATGTAAGGACAGCTCCTAAGGAAATGCATTCAAGCAAGATCACACTATACAGGTATACACGTAACACAAGCTAAAGCTAAGCACTGATTTCAGTATTTTTTCATAATTTTAAACTCCTAACCTATTGATTATACAAAAAAACATAGCAACACTGGGATTTCAATGTATAGTATTGATGCTACGACTAAGTAACCTGCTCCTTGTAGAAATATTGTGAATCTGTAAATCACAAATTTATAAAAAGAAAAGGAATCTTAAACAGAATGGAATATTGCAGAAAAATATATTACCATCCAGTTTCTTAAGTACAACTACATTAATGGAACTACTGGGACATGGCACCATGGTGACTCACCTTACCGTGAATGAAAAATAGATAAAGCTTTTAGAAGCACACATCTGTTGTGTCACACTTAAATCAGAGATGACTTGTCACCACACTGACACTGCTAGCAACAAAAATGATGAATTCAAAACAATCTCTTACCAAACCACTGACTCACGAGTGCACGTCTATAAAACTGAGCACTTGTCTACTTCAAATTCTACTAATAATTCAGTCTTACCTTCATATTACTTCTGATCTTACGCCTTAGTTTTAGCATAAATTAAAATTACTTATTTCAATCCCAATACATCTGTCTTAAAAAATAAAAATAAAAAAAAAAATCACTTGACTGTGCCTTTGGATATATCCTGTTCTTTCTGTAGTTTTTTTGGTTGGTTGGTTGGCTGGCTGGCTTTTTTTGTTGATTTTTTTTTAAATGAAAATCGCTAGCTCTATCTTAAAAACCTTATTTTAAGGCATCCACAGTCTCACAATCAAACACTGTGACTCCAGTGAGAATCTAAGTATATCTACCCTAGATATCTTACGCTAGTGTACAGCTCCTTCCACAGTCATGCTGGAAAAACAGTTTATTTCCCTTCTTTTCCAAAATAATTGAAGAGATTTAGCATGTACCTTTCTTCAGTCTACTCTATGTCAGACAAACTTGATGGTCTCTATCAAATGTGCTTTTCAGATCTCTGACATACTTGCAGGCTTCTATTCATTATGTATTTTAAATGACTTCTCTTTGGATATAATTTTTCAGCTTATGTTCATCTCCCTTAATTATCAGCTACATTTAGACCATGTTTCCCTAGCTCGCTTATACAAATATCATACAAAATGATAACAAAGTCCTTAGGAGTGTAATTTAACAAGAGGGCTGCCACTAACATTATCTGACCTTGGAAAATGTCCTTGGCTATTCCAGCTTTCACAAAGAAAGGGACAATTATAATTACTTAATTAAAAAAAAAAAAAAAAAGTTTTAATATTTTCAGATAAATGTGTTTAAAGTCAATATATTATTCAAAATTAAACTTTAATTCCAGATCTAACTTTTTAAATTGTTTCTAAAATCCCAGTATATGTATCTCAGCTTAGGACACCATCTCTTTTCCATGCACAAGGAATATGCCAACCACGCTACACCAACTACCATACTTTGAGTCCCTATTTCCTTTCCCAGATGCAATTTCCCTGCAAAATATAGGCTCCAACAGGTGCCCATCTGAATGAATGGCTGTATTTGTAAGGCAAGAAACTGTAACTAGCATATTGTTAGTTTTAAACACCTTTTATAAGGATGAAATGAAAAGCTAAATATAAGTTGTAATTCACAGTGTTAAGCTTCACATTCTATCAAATAGCATTTTGAAAAACTTACAGACAGAATAATCTTTGCCAGCTTCAGGCAAAGTGGATCTGAATCAATTTCTACAAGTTTATACAATGTCTTCAGAAGCATACTTCTTCTTTTACATCTTTTTCCAAGCATATTTCCTTCATTCAAGACTTGATAGAGTTTGGTGCAAGCCAAACAAAGACTTTCTATGTTGTCTTCTAATTGAAGGGAGTAGGGAAAGAGAGAAAAACACAAAATAATAGTCACTGTCATCTTTTCCAGAGCATCTTAATAGACATAAACACAGGAGAACAAGATAAAGAATGTGTTGCATAAGAACAAAAATAATGCAACCAATAAATCTTCAAAGATGATAACGCAATTCTCAGAAACAATTGTAAGTTGGCCTTTCAAAAAGAAAAGGGGTCAAAAATATGATTTTCTTTAGTTCCAGCCATTTCACAGGAAGGACATGATTCGATTTTACCTCTGAATAACATTTTGCTTACCTATAAAGAACGTGTCACTATGAAAAAGTTTAAAAGTTTAAGAAAGTTCAGCAACTCACATTTCACAGTATCAGCACTAAACAAGGAAAGGTTGAATTGCACAGCTGTTTTCATGTTCTCTGACAGCTGCCTTTTCTACACATCAGTTACAGGTGTCGGAATCCTGCCTTTCTAAGATAACAATATAGATTGGGAATCACTCAGAACTGTACAAGTGTTCCAGACTTATCTACATCTGCAAAATTATGCAAAAAAAAAAATCTAGTCTGTAGCATACTACAATGAATGCTGCTCAAAATACTGTAAAGAATCAAACTTTTATTTGACATTTACTTTTCACTACTTGTAAAAACAACATTACTTCTATATTCTATATAATGTTCATACTGGGAAACTGAAAAAAAAAAAAAAAAAACAACTTTTAAATAAAACTTAAAGATGGATTTCAGGGTTAAGTCTTCCAAGCCTTCTTTAATTAACTCAATTTTGCTTCAGTATTCTGGGTCACTGTACACTTTTCTGAGTCATCTAACACTTTAAGCACAAGGGGAAATTTTCATTGAGAATTCCTCACTTTTCTAAACTTAGTTCAGACTTTCAAATACAGCCCACACTTAAAATAGTGAATCTATGAAGTACTTTATTTTTATAACTATTACCTCATCACTGACTGTTAAATTGGTAGAGCTATGGCCTCTAAAACAAGCTAATTTCATTACACAAGATGTTCTCTTAGCCAGTGTTTTTTATTTTACGCTACTAAGTCACTGAACATATTAAAGCATAAACGACTACATAGTTCAACTACAGTTATTCTTCTGTAAATGAGTAAATGAGTCTTGTGTTTCCTCCAGGAAGTAAAACAGAAAATACATACTTTCAAGAACAGTATTACCCACCACTTTCCAGTTCTTGCAGAATTGGTAGAACCTTCATATGCCAAAAGCTTTTTTCCTCTTCCGATTCATCTATTCTCGTACCATCCTCTAATCCTTCAAAACACATTCAAAACAGAAGTGCATATTCAGTGAAGATTTCAACTTCTACACAAGTAAATAATTACAAACACTTCATTTATCGCTCAGGGGAAAAAAAAAAAAGCAAGCTAAAATTGTCTGATTTTGCTATACTCTGGGTTATTCTACCAATTCAAGCTTTTGTTGTTGCTGTTGTTTACAATTCCTCAAAAACAAGAGTTTTGCACAAAATTAGATGGAGAAATGTTTTGATATATAAAGCTGCCCTATAATCCAGATTTGTTTCTGTTTGCTGACAATGTTTCATTTGACTGATGAACTGGAAGGTAACAACTACATTTACATCACTGTGTTTTTCAGCTTTGTATCTATGTGACAGCTTATTCTGTGTTAAAAACATCCATACTACAGACAGTCCCCTAAGTGTAACAATTTTATCTAGTCCACATGTACAATATTACACTAAAATTGATTAGCTGATACTTTGTTCTCATAGAATCATAGAATGGCCTGGGTTGAAAAGGACCATAATGATCATCTAGTTTCAACCCTCCTGCTATGTCCAGGATTGCCAACCACTACAAGATCGGGTTCAACCGAGAAGTAAGGGAAAAATTCTTACTACTTATTACATTCTGTTAATAACTCTAACCGCCTCACACAACCAGTTTTTAAAATCTTCTTAAGTTCAAGTAAAATACATACTTCTTATTCTTTTGTTACATGTTAGACAGTTTCTAGCACAGCTTGTATTTTGGGAGATAAATAGCAAACTCCTGACATCTGAAATATGCCCTGCCTCCAATAAGCATGACAAAGTTTGAAGTCAAACCATTTCCATTTTTCTTGTCTAACCTCTACCTATGAAATAGTACAAATAAATTATAAGGCTTGTAAATGGAGAAAATAAAGCCTCAAACAGCAACTCCCACTCTAAGTAAATGGAAGAAGAGCACATCACAGCCTTTGTCAGAATGATCCAGAATCACACAACTGCTCAGTTCTAGTAAAACAGTAATAAAGTAACAGTAAAGTAGAAAACTTCAAGTTGTCATATCAGACTCTCAAATATACACTTGAGATGCATGAAACATGTCAGTTCTCAGAAAATATTTAAAATCTGTTCTATAAAAATTAGCAAAATGCATCCCTACAAGGGAATCCAGAATCTTCAGCTAATATAGCAGGACAAAGCTTTGTTAATTTCCAAGTAGCTATGTCAGCTTACACAAAGTGATAGGCTGATGAAGTGTTAATGGAAAACTTTTTGAACGTTGTTCCTGCACACCAACAACACTAAAAATGCAATATATTTAGAAAACCAAATATATTGTTCAGTGAAAAAAAAATATATCTCCAAATCATAATATTTAGATGATGTATGTTTGAATGAAGTTCACATCTGGGAAAAAAAAAAAAAAAAAAAAAAAAAAAAGGATGTAACAAAGAAAAAAAAAGTTTTTGGCCAGAGGCGACTGAAATGCTTTATATGAAATACCTGTTAATCTTGTCTTCCAGTCTATACTCCTTGGCTTTGATGCAACTATGCCATGCTTTTTCATCTGGTTACTAAAAGAAACAACATACATGTACACAGAAAGTACATCAGAATACAATGCCTACTTCACATGCAATACAAGATCTGTGTATTGCTAACTGGAAAATATACATTATCTTTACTAATGTGTTAATTACCTGCTCATTAAAAATGACACATAAAAACAACACTCTCCTGCATGTATTACAGAAAGCTCTTTTAGAATTACTGACTGCTTTACACCACAAGAGGTCACCCTTAAGGAATACAAACTAACACATTTCCACTTGTTACAGTAACACCGAAAGCTAACCAAACTAAACTCTAGAGATTCGATTTTTCATCATCAGTATCATTAACTGAATATGAGCTCAACTAATTTTAAACTGCAGGTTTGTTCATTCACAAGGACAATTGCTTCTTCTGATAGAATTAACACTTCTAAGAAATTCAATTAGAAGAATTTTCAAAGAAACAAACTCCTTGATAGACCTTAATGTAAATTCAGCCTGTGAGCTGTTTCTAACAGTAGAACGGTCACTGGTTTTGTTAGTAAAAGAAACATGCTTTGTTGTATCTCTTTTTTGGTTTGTTTGTTAGTAACACCATGATTCTAGTTGATTATATCATTTGCCTTTGGCCAAAAGAAACTACTACATACATCTTTGATAAATGTATTGTCTGTTTGCCTAAGCACCCAAGTAATACTGATCTACATATATTAGTAAATTTATTATTAATTTACTATTAAAATAGAAATCTTTCCTCCCTTAAGTTATACAGACGAAGACTTTTGTCTTCAGCACATGTTTAATTTAACACTCCTTATTCCATTTATAGTCCATGTACCAACACAACCTGATCCCCTAAATTTCCTTCTAAGGCTAATAGAAGCATGTTAGTAACGTTATTATTTTTATTTTTATTTTTAACCCTTTAACTTAGTTGCTATAAAGCTTAAAGCTAAACTGTTTTTTAAGTGGTTTGCTGGATTGCGGCCTAAATCCTGTCTGCCAGTCCAGACAGAGCTGTAAGTCATCCTATCAACAGATGGAGACAGAATAAAACACAAAGCTCGTGTAAGATCACTTCCCCATCAAAGAGACTGGAAAGCTGACTGCTATCAGTCAAAATTTCCCAAGCAATCATTACAGAGGAACGTTCACTTCATTATGGCCAACGGTGAGTCATGCTTTCCTTTAGAGCATGAATATTAAAGTTCTCTAAAATTCAAATGCTTATACAAACTATCCTGAAATTCCTTCACCTCATGTATGGCAGTCCATAGTCAGCTGAGGAAGCAACACTTGAAAGATGGGGAAAAAAAAAAAAAAGACAAGCACTTGCACACCTAAAACAGACTAATATGTGTAGATACATAGTTTAAGAAACAGTTCTATAGGACATGTTAAATACAATTTAGTGTATTAATACAAATCAACACTTGGTTCCATTTACGTGAGTTGTCCTACAAACCATTCTGAGGTTTTGCTTTCCCTGAAATGAAGACTATAACCTTGGCAAAGGACACCAAGTAAGTATGATAATAATAACTACTTCACTCATCTCATACAGATATACTCAGAAATCAGAATAACAACAATGATATGCAGGCACGGTGACATTACCTGCCTATATGAATACAGATGTCTGAGTTTGCTTTCCTCAGGAAAAAAATAATTATTAAACTTTATCCCATCCGTGTCTCTTCCCCTAAAACATTAATCCATAGAAAGAATCCAAGAAACTTTAACAGAAACAATCCTACAAGTTTTGTAGGATATAAAAAGAGCCGAATAGAAGAGACACTGAAGGAAAGGATGTGATAACCTGAACAATTACCAGATACAGAGTATACATATGGGCAATGCCAGGAAAGACTATATCAATCAAAGTTTGAACTTTGGAGGGCGAAAAAAAATGAGGAAAAAAAGTTTGGTTGGAACCTGTGCTTCCTTACACAGTAGTATCAATAGGTTTACAGACATAGCATGCATAAAAAGGAGATTGCTGCACTGCTGGTATTCACAGAATCACCAAGATTGGAAAAGACCTCAAAGATCAAGTCCAACCATCCACCTACCACCTTTATTTCCACACAAAACCATGTCCCTTAGAACTATGTCTGAATGTTTCTTGAACATCTCCAGGGACAGTGACTTCACCACCTCCCAGGGCAGCCTGTCTATACTCTTGAGAAATGTCCTCATAAATTAATTACCAGGAACTCTCATTATTTGCAGAAAGAGAATACCCTGAATATATACATAAATGCTATACATTAAAACTAGTGGGCCTGTTTATCTTCAGGGAGTATGTACAATTCATGAGTTTCGTGAGAGTACAAAATCTCTTATATGTATCTTTACCATGCTGTCAACTCCATTTTAGTCAGAGACTTTTGCTTCTTTGTTATCTTTCTACTTTCATGTAAGATTGAAACTTAAGTAGCAAGATCTTGTTAAGAACTTTGCAGTTAAAATGTAATCAACCTACTCTAAGAAATAAGTTACCTAATATTGAAGGGAACTGGCTTGTCAAGAGAGTGGTTGCCTTGGAAACAAAGTCAATTGGCAGAAATCTGATCAGCTGAGAAGGAACTCATCAAGGAAATCAACTGACAGACTCTGATGATTTACAGAAGAGAAATAACTTGACAACTGGTTCATCTCTATCCCTCTCATACAAGGGAGATGATAGCATTCCCTACAAGGGACATTGCTTTCTTGAATGTACTCAGACTATGATGACTTCCAAAAAGAACATGAGTGAGAACTGCAGCAGTATTTTTCCTCTGTAGAACAATATATATTGAATTGAAAGCAGCATTCATTCAGAAACCACCTTTATACATTTGCTTGCTCTAACTATGATGATTGTTTTCCATTTTTAATCAAGGAAATTAAGATGAATTATCAACTTACGTGATCTGGAAGATAACTAGATTCCACAGAGCACCCTTTAACTTTGCATTTATAAGCATCTTTTGTTATGAATTCTATGTGACTGCATAAGAATAACTCTTAAGAGGCAGGAGGTGTGTGAAGATTTCAAAAGAACCGAACTGCTTTCCACTGACAAAAACTGAAGAAATTAACATGCAAGGAGTTTCTGGAGACTAACAAACAAAACAACATTTTCCCTCCCTCAGCTCCATACAGAACATTCAAAATATTAGTAAATCTCAAACATCAGCAACATTTAGTCCAGAAAAGGCAACTTAGAAGACAGCTTGGAAAGACAAACACTACACTGTCTGCTGAAGGTGCCATCTGCAGAATATACAGTAACACTAAAATTTACATGCATTTTACACACACGTTATAAAAATATGAAACAAAACATTGTCTAGTTTGTCCAAAAGCTCATCTTCAACTACTTTTTATAGTATACAAAAAGACATCATAAAACTTGTAAGTATGGACACTCACAGGTAGACCTCTTTAGAAGTTCTTTCCTGATAATAAGCCCTAGTCTATGTTGCTGCCACATGAAAGATCTCTTATCACCCACATACTTTCATTGGCCTCCATGCTAACTTACAGTAACCAAAACCTTGTCTTCAAATATCTAGAAGAAAATCAAACTTTTCTTAAGCTCTGAAAGTAGAATAGGCAATGAAATAAGATGCAGACTGTTTATACATAAGTAAAAGCACTAAACAAACATACGTTGAATGCACTGGGAAGTCAGACTTGATACAGCTACATCCAAAATCAAGGATTCTTGGTTCTCAGTAATAAGAACAGATTCAGAACAATGCTAAGCAGATCCTGGCAGACTATTCAGGCAAGCCAGAGGTATCAAAAGGGTTACAAAGCACAAAGGGAATCCTGCCAGAGTAGATCACAGCTGTCTCCCCCAATAATGGGAAATCCTGAAACAATTATGCCATTTAAGAAAGACTGTTTGACATGTTACTGACCTATCTGTTCAGGGAGAGATTACATGTACACTATAATTTAGGTTTATTTTTAATGCTAGCAGTATACAGGACAACATATCTTCTACTGACAAAGATCATTTAAGTACTTAAGCAAGTCTACATTTCCCTTTCAACTAAAGATTCCAAATTTCTGTATGGGCTATAAATGGAAAAACTGTAAGAATATGCTGTGAAAGTAATACAAAACCAGTAAGTTATTAATAAGAACATCCATGGGTAAGTAAACTAGTTTTCTTCTTTTGAGCGCCTGTCATTCTGTGTGTGATTTCATAAAAGGAGTCATATTGTGATGATTTTCACAGGCATAAAAAATACAATCTGGAATAGCATCTCAGTCTTTGAGTCTTCATTCAGCTGGACAACATTACACTGTGAAGCTTCAGAAAGATCACACTGCCTATTAAAATATGAACAGAACAACAGAACTTCTTGACAGCCATGCAGAACTCATCCACAGGCATGCAGTTACTTGCACTGTGATTGAAAAGACTTAGCTAAAATCAGGAGGGTGGAGGGGAGATGGAAGAGCTCTTATCATACAAATCAACAATAAATTTCCCTGGTCGAAAAGCATTTTTCCTAGTACAAATCAACAGCAGCCATAAAGTCTTTTTGAAAATGTTTGTGTCGACTACATAGGAAGAAATAATGCTACATCTAACGTCTAACACTTGCTAAGTAGATCTAATTGTGGAAAATATGGCCTACGGAAACACCTCACAGACAAATAGCTTTGGTAAACTCAACTCTCTGAAAAATAAACTCTTTGATACTCTCCTATAGAAAAATACAAAGCCAGTAAAAAAAAGTAGTCTTGTCCTTAAAGAAAACGAAAGGACCTGCTGTAAGAACCTGAAACTCTTCTGCTCCCCTATCCAATGATAAAGGCATACGTTCTTGCACAGGCTAAGAATAAAGGCTCTCCTATGTTCACAGCAGACCGAAGTACTTCTGCACAATCAGAAATGAGAGACAGGGAGCTTGGTGCATACAAGTGCTTTGAAAAGACATCTTGAATCAAGGGAAGGGTTCTGTGTCTCCAAACTTAAAGATACACGAGGTCCTAAAAACCAACAGGATAGATTATGTTAGCACCAAATGTAAACCACATCTTGCCACATCTTACCTTTAATAATTTACTGAGTAAGAGGAACTGGAATTATTCAGGAGACACACACAGGTTTCCCTTACTAGACAATAGGAAACTCCCTCCAAGAACTTCTTTGTTGATGTGTATAACAAGCAGAATATCAGGATACTCAGGTTCTAAAAAAAATACTTCAATGTCACTGTAGACCTACCATAGACGATCCACCAATTTTAAACACCTGATATTCCCCACCCCCACAAACTGTACAAACCTCCAAGAAAAACACTGCTGAAAAATGAATTCTTTATGTTATCCATGCACAGCACTTGCAGATATGAAACACAGCACTGGTATTTTTTATCAGTATTAGAAATAAACAATGCATATATCTGACATAATTTCCTGCTTAGCCACGGTACACTGACAGAAAAACTGAATGCTTCTATCAGATAAGGAGCTTAAGCCTTCAAAACACAAAAATGTTCCCCCTTTATCCTAGAGGAAGGGTAACTTTTTTAAGGCTTCTGGATGTCAGGAAAAATTAAAGGGCTACAGCTGTACAAAACACTAAATCAACAGTCGCAAATTTGACTCAGAAGAGATGCTACAAATTTTACTGAGTAAACATTAAGAAAACAAGCAACTCAGAAGCGTTTGTGTGTGCTATATGTTTATTTCACACACGGCTCAGTCACACTAGCTATGAACAATACAGCCCATCTGTGCTAGAATATTCATTAAATCAAAAAGTTATCTCAAGGCAGAAATGGGTTAGACACTGAACAGTCCAACACTGCTCTTAGAGCTGTTGATGTTTATAGGGAAACTAAGTACTGAGTCCTGCGTGTTTTCCCCAAGATTCAATAAAGATGCACCACTTAAAGTTATACTGAACATCTAACTTCCACTGGGGTAATTATAGTTTGCAAGCCAACTATTCAAGATCGTTATCCTTGCTTCTTTTAGATATACAATTAGAAAAGCTATCCACTATAAAAACAACAACAAAAAAACATCAAAAAATACCAACCAGACACTTCTAATGTGAGTGCTTCATGAAGACAATGGTAACTTAGAGGTTAAGATGCAGTTTTCCCATTGCAACGGAAATTATGGCTGCTAAAATTTCACATTTTGAGTTTGAAGCAAAACTACTCAAATCACTCGGATAGAAAAGCAGTAGTCAGGAGGACTAGACCAGAAAATTATACAAGGGGACCAATGTGGGCACTCAATATTCCAGCAATAGAGCACCGATTAACATCCATAGTTCAACTCAAATTTCACACCAGCTGAAAAACAATCAGAATTTGACACCCTGGGGAAAAAATAAATAAATTAATTAAAACAAAAACAAAAACACACTAAAGGAAAACAAACAACAACAAAACAAGACAACACAGCACCACACACCAAGGCTCTCAATTTTGCTTGATCAAGACTCAAACACACACTCTACTTGAAGCCTTCTAATAAAAACAGGTGTACTCCACAGTGAGATCAATCATCTAAACATTGTGAATATTACAGATAAAAAATGGACCAGAAATTCAGCCTGTCTCTCCAGCCATCTAGCCTGCTGTAATTCTTGTCTTAACACAAAGATGGCCTTACAATGTTTTAAAAAAGCATTCAAGAAAAAAAAATAATAATAAAACAACCTGAAAGGTAAGACCAGTTACATAGGTACTTAAGAAACTATTCAGATGATACATGTAAAAAAACCTGCATGTTATTATGCAAATGTTGTTCACTAAAAAATCCAATTGATATTTTGAAACTAAGCAACTAATAGGAATTGTTTTTATCTTTTGGCAGAATCAGAAAAAAAAATATTTTGCTTTACTGTTCATTCTGATAGCAAAAATTCCCACGTGCCAACTAATATTTGCATTTCCTATCAATCTATTTATTATCACTTAATTATACTATCCAGATATTTTATGTTGCTAAAAGTTTTCCGTCTTGTCACTCATTGATTGGAGAGGGAATATGGTTTTCAACTTGTTTTATTTTAAACAAGGTGATTTCCTCCTGACCCATAACATAGTACCTAAAAGACTTTATACAAAGTGCTACTTCACTGAGCTACTTATAAGAACGTATTTCTATTTAGCTCAACTACTAAACTTTCTGTGATGTCACCTCAGGAGACAAACACTGTAGATAGAAACACAATATGCCTCGAAGAAAAAAAGAATAACAGCCCAATTTTTAAAGACTACTTTTCTTTTAGTAAACATAAAGGAGACAATGTACTACTTGCAGACAGCTAAAATAAGCATAATTCAGAGTATTAAACCAATTAGATAAATCTCCAATCAGTCCTGTTTCTTGGTTACGATTTTCAAGTGCATATAAATAATTGAAAAAGTGTACTTGATGATACAAATGTCCTGAAATTATTTTACCACCAGAAAAGACAAAAGAAGAAAAGGAGTGAAAACTGTAACTGAGATTCTGATACCATTGATAAAAGATAATAGTACAAAGGTAACATAATTTGCAAGAGTGTGTCAACAAATAGGCCAACTATATTCTGAGTCATCCTGAAGATGAACAAATAACAATTCTTCTATAAAAACAATCATGAGCACAGTCCATTACTTACGACAGCTCCAGCAATAAAAAGAATACAGCATTCTGTTTATACAGACTATTAAAGAACCTCGTGTACGTGTTAAATAGTATGGTTTACAAGAATAAGAGAAGATGATTAAAACACTTTCTCCTTGACTTCCTTATTCTTCACAGTCTTTGCATTTTATACCTAATATAAAAAATACCCTTAACAGTACCTATTTGTGGAAGAGTATCTTTAGGCAAGCAGATAACTGATAGATGAATTACAATCTTAAAAAAAAAAAAAAAACAACACCTAAAATAAAAGCCTAAATATATTTCAGTTCGAAAAGCATGGCATCTTCATCTATCTTACTTGAATCTTGCATAAGCATTCTTATTCTAAAGAAAATGTCAATCTAAATTCATTACTATTAAAACCTTACCTAGACTATGAATTGCCCTTCCTTCTTGACTCCTTCCATGGCACACCCTTCCACTCTGGCAACTCAATTTCAATTAGTAATAAGGGCTCTCAAGACCTAGGTTTCCCAAAAGTGGAGACTAATAACCTTACTCCGAATTTAAGGGCTAGAGTGGAAAGACTAGGCAGTAAAAACAAGCCTCAGCTCCACTTGTTCATGAGTCAATATCACAGGTAACTGCTGCTTCATGCTCTTTTCTTCAGCAGTCTATACAATTTCTACTCTGAAAAAAAGAGCTTTTCATTTTCAATTTTCTCTCAACATCTTCTAAAGCTATATAAAAACAGACACCTTCTTGAAGGAGGAAGCATTACACTTTCTTTGTCAAACACTTGAGAAATTCCTGTGAAAATTTTTGCACCACTTTATTATTTCCTTCTTAAATGGTCTTAACAGCCAATGGAACTGAAGCACAACTAGAAAAAGACTGTCTAGGAGTAGAGTGGTTTCCTGTTTCCATGTCTTCATAAGAACACAAAAAGTTGAGGACAGACATAATGAGAAAAGACAAATCCTAAAGGAAGTCTAGATAATCTGCAGCAATATCAGCTAAACTATACCACAATCTGATATTCATACAATGCCGTTAATTCAAAAAATTCAAACAGAGCAAAACAGATTTCTTTCCTGAAAGAAGCATCCATTCTATCTCCTTAGAATTCCTCTTCCTTGAGGACAAAAGAAAAGAATATTTTAAAGCCAGTTCAAGTTATCAGATAGAAATTACTTCCAAAATTCATTTGTCTACAAGTTTGTTTGTTTGTTTTTCTACTAAAGCTTACAAGAACTCTAAAAAGCACAAAAAAGAGAAACTAATCATGTAGAAGAAGTTGTTGAACACTTTAGGACTGTGTCAAACACATACTCACTAAGGACAGTGATGCTGATAGAAAATAAAGCATACTACATCGTCCTTACAGCACCATCTAATCCTTTTGTAGATGTTTATAGAAATCTTTAATTAATAGAAGCACAGATCAGGCCACTTGGAAGTAAACTGTTTGTCACCAAGCTCTTCCTCGCTGAAGGCGTCTGTGTTTCTAAGGAGCCCTGAAATGTCATCTAAGCTTTCAGAATATTGAGAAATTGGAGGAGGAGGAAAAAAATATTCGTCTTTTCTCAGGATGGAAACAGTTGGTCAGCAAATCTGCCATTCCCAGTGACACTTGCATTGAAATATTTGAATGCAGAAAGCATTTTATAAGTTTCATCCCCGTAGCAATCACAATAGATGGCAAGACACAATGCCTGGATAAAGATATAAACAAAACTCAGCTTCCTTATGATTGTCAGAAGTTCCTCCTTACTTTCCAGAGGCAACACATCAAAACATTCAGATCTGCTTAAATTAATATACCTTTTCTATTATAACTAGATGTTTATTTAAAAAAACATTACTGTAAACTAAATGGCAAATAACTGTTCCCTAAGAAGTCTTGAGGTTACTCATTTGTCATTGTTGTTTGTTTAAAGCCCCTTTATAAAGTGACTTCATCAGTGCTGCTGCTTCTTTCCACCAGCCCTTGGGACAAAAGAATTTGAGATGGAAAGTGAACAATCCTCTTGCTTGAACAAAGCACTTCCTGCTTGTTCCCTTTGAAATAAATGTAATAGCACTAATAAAAGGGATCTGCCATACTATTTGTGCATGCTTTACAGTTTCATTATTAACACAAAAACAACTATTAGAAAAAATATTTTGGTACATATATAGGAGAAGCAGGCAAAGCCTAATGAGGAGTCTCAGACACCTTTTCCTGTATTTCCTCATGCTTAATTCCTGCAAGGGTTTGTAAATCACCAGGATATAGAATTGTGGCTTACACAACTGCTTAAAAGGAAGGATGACATTAAAGTCATCCATATTAAAGTTTTCACATTTCTGTAAGTTCAGTCTGCTCCTGAATATAACGTGCAATATATCATTTAACTTCGTACAAGATGATTTAAGTATGTATGACACAGAAATAGCTGTAATTTAATCACAGCTATCATCTCGTAGATATAATGTTCTATTGAGAAAGAACACCAAAACTCCATTGCAATGATCCCTCTATGGTAATGGAACCTTGTCGATACAATTTGTATCCAGAAGAAACTCCAGGAAACATACTGAAGGACAGATTTGCAATAGCTTTCAACTGCTCTGTCAGATGAAGAATGATATCTCTGAACTGAGAAAAGGATATAGATCAAAGTCTGCCTGGCTCATGTAGTATCCTGTGAGTACTGAACTAATGCGTTTATTGGTGTAAGTCTTAGTAATGACTTCAAATGTATGAGAGCAGCTAAGATTACCTAGAGCCAATCCATCATACAACAGCGTGAACTGCTTGGGCTGATATAGTTGGGAAAACAGCCTGAGGGATATCTGTACTTTACTAAAGGAAAAGCACCTGGTATTATTTTCACACACACTGTAGTATTGCAGGTATTCTGGTATTCAAAACCATATGGGTTCCTAAATATTCTTAGTGACCTCCAGCACAGGGGTATAAGCTGCACAGGCAGATCTCTTAGGCTGCATTGGCAAAAATTATCTTCTCAAGTACAGATAGCATGCACACCCAAAACACAGACCCTGTGTTCAACACAGAAAAGATAGAAGAATGTTACGATATTCTTCTGTTTTGAAGAAAACAGATTTGGAAAAATCTTAGAACAGGATTCGAAAACATTTTTCTGTATTTGATATCTGTGTAGTTGAAGTAATGTTTTAGATTCAACTACCTTTAGTATTATTCTCCCTAGTTTGAACAAATACATGACAAGCTAGAAGCATTAGAAGTCCACTTGTTATGGTTAGAATCATTAGCGTCCTAACTATAATTATGTGAGAAAATTACATAATAAGTCATAAGGAAATTAAGCAAGTGGAGCTTATGAAAAATGAACACTGATAACCTATCCTTCAAATGCGCATAAGGATATTTGAAGAACTGAAAACAGCATTTTCCTCTTTCTATTTTTTTCTGTGTTCTTAAAATTCTCTTACACTGAGAATCTGAACTGAAAGTGGCCATAAGACTGGATGTTGCAATAAGCAAACTTGTCAGCAACAGGCCTTTTTTGCCAACTCACAAAAATACTTCAAAACAGAAGTCAATAATTCTCTTAAACTATTTTCAAAGTAAAAATCACAACGTTTTGTGCTTCGAGTTACTGGAAAACAGTGATTATGACACACAATGCCCTACAAAATGGGTAACTGTGAAAAGCACAAATAGCAAAAAATCCAAACCAAAAACATGTGGAGCTCTCAAGCTTATAGAGACAAGCGCATACCTTATGAACAGATAGAAGGAACGCACAATGAGCTCTAAGTTACCTATTTAAGCAGACATTCAATATTTAAAATTAAGACTCAGAAGAAAGGTCATTCTCTCCAGTTTGTAAAAGTAGCAAATGACCTTTTCTTATTAGAGATGCTTGGACACCATTAAGTAACTATCTGTTTCAACTGCTGTACCAAATTACTTCATGCCACGGTTTTACTAAGTAAAAGTCAAATTACAGTAACTTATGTAGTGTGATAATTCATACAGTCTTTAGCTAGAAAGTCCTTCGGGTCACTGATCTTAATGAGAGAAAATGATTTCACACCAAAGCTTTCTTTGAGTTTTACATTTATTCACTCATGGTTTTTCCATCTCTGAGCTTTGATCCTTCTCCCTCCCCTTACAATCATGAAACTTCTTGTTTGCTCCTTCTTTTAGAATCTTTTTTTTCTAATTTTGCTTTCAATTTAATATAAAAGAAGAGCATTATGATAGCTCTGTTACATATCAGTTCCTAAAACACCTTCAGCAGACAACACGTTCTAAAGTATTTGATATCATCATCAAGTAAATTAATGAAAGGCTTTTTCTTTTAGAACTTTAAGAAAATTCTCCTTAATATAGAAGATGCATTAGAATATCCAGAAAAATAATTTCTTCATAAGCCTAATAATGAGCTAGAAAGAAGATATTTACTGGTAAACATTTATTTGAAACAGTGAACAATTGTTTATGGGATGTGTTATGGGACGTGTTACAAAGTTTAAGTGTTATTTATTCTTTACTTTAGAGATTGTTAGATCTGTCAATATTATTCACAGCTGTCTGCCCAGCTACTATTGCAGCAATCGATACATCTACTGATCACAAAGTGCAACGTTCCACCCTGTGCAAGAGCTCAGATCTGAGTTAAAGAAAGAAAAAAAAAGACTTCTGAATTGCAGAATGGATATAATCTAGGTTCAATAAAATCAGACTAAATGCACATAAATCTCATTAATCTGTTACAGCTGCTTGATCACAGAAAAAAAAAAGATTTTAAAAAAATTCAAAGCTCACAAAATATAAAAATCTGCCTGCATTTCCAATGAGTCTAAGCTTATTTTTTATGTATGAACAAATATCCTCAAAGCCAGAACTGAAATCTTACCTCTACTCATCAACAGAGATGAGGCAAGAACATGTAGTATCTTAAAACAACAGGCTTGAACTAGGAAAAAAATAATTGAATTTAAACTCGAGTATTTTAAATGCAATTACTAGAAGAGTTAGTTTTGAGATGATGATGATGATGAAAAAAATAAAAAGTTTTTGTAAATAAAGCAACTGCCTATCTACAATTTTTGGACAAATCAGTCTTTTGACTATAAAAACTTAAGAATATTTTGTCTAGTGATGTGAACAAAGTTTTGTCTTAATGTTTTAGTGCTACCTTAAAATTCCATCAATTCTAAACATTTTGATACTCACACAATAGAGTGACTAGAAAGAAAGGTTGTGTGGAAATAGCACGTTACCATACTCAAACAATACTGACCTTTCACCTTTTAGCTGAAATAAAAGTTTTCCTGCTGTGCCTTTTAGAACATCTTCCCTTTCCGGTTTACCACTATGCTCATTACAAATTAATTGCCTGCTTTTGTAATTAAATGGTGTGTATGCCCTTTGCTCTGCTAAGCAGTTATCATTAGTTCCATGAAGACTACTCATCATAGCTGGTTCTTCACAATCAAGCTTCTCTTCATCTGAAACAGACAAAGAAAATATATTTTGTAGGAGTGTTCTTACACAATAAATACACAGGAGGGAGCTCAAAATGAACTACTTGTTTCTCATGTTATAGTATCAAAATTTTCTCGCATCACTTTGAAAAGTGAGAGCACTTGAGACTATTTTCAGCAAAGCATTCAAAGTATTTTTATGAACATCACTCCTTTAAGGTTTAACTTTATTTTTACTTTATGTTTTCAATCTTTCAACTTTTTTTATTTCCCCTTTACAGACTGGAGGATTGTACCTCATAAAAGAAGTGATTATTTTTCAGGATCTAAATACTATGAAGGCAAGTAAAAGGTAACTGGCAATCCTGTACCTCAGTATCTACCCGTAATGAAAAGAAACGGAAGAAATCAAATGCTACATAAACATTTACAGGACACCAGAATGACCAAAGGAGGCAATAAGAGGTATAGCTACATTAGGTTCTCAACTTCTTCATCAATATATCAGGGCTAATGGACCTTCTAAAAGAGGTACACAGTAGCACAGTAAAATTTAATACTTTTTGCATAAGACTTATTTTGCAGTAAGATTTTAAAAGTGATATTCAATTTATCATATAAAGTAACAATCCCAGGCAATGGAAGAATTATCATTTTTGTAAACGAGTCTTCATTAAAGACAGAGCTCTAGCACATTCCATAATGAGTTTGCATGCAGGAAATCAAGATCACAAAAGTAATTTTCTTGCAGACAGAAAATGACTTAAGCAACATGTTTAGTGACCTTTATTAAGTCTCCGCTAATGAAACTTAACACTAAATATGATGTAGCTGGAGACCTGTCAAGACTTATTACCCTTATTTACTCTTCCTTTTACGCTCAAGAATCCATCAAAGAATCTCCTTTAAAGACGCCATCTCGTTATCTCTTTAAATATTTCAGCATTTACTCATCATTTAACCCACTGAAGAAAACTTTCAGGAAAAAGCCTCAATTACTTAAAAACCTATAGGAAAAAAGAGGCGTCTGAGAGTCTTCCAACTTATTTTCAGAAATGAAATCCAGTACCATTTTTGGAAATCATTTTCAGGACTGGCTTGAAGCCATTCAGTATTTTTAAAAATTTACTCTGAAAGGAGTGGACGGTTCTTTAATATGATAATTAATACGATATCAAAACACATCACATAGTTGTATTTGTAGGAAGTAAGATTCTTACGGTGATCCAGTGGAGCCATTTTAGCAGGAAAGGCATCTCCCTGAGAAGTTCTTCTGAATAACTGTGCCCTAGCGTTGCTGATTTTCCTAATCTCTGCAGCATCCACAGCAGGCTTTGGAAGGGAAACAGAAGAATCTTCATCCTTAGATGAAATTACTAGCATTGGCTTCTGTCATAAAGATAAAAGAAATTTTTGATAAAAACACTATTTCATTTTTTTTTGTTTAAGCAAAACATAAAATATATATATATATATACATGAAAAGAGGTATATTCAGAATAGAATAGTAAGAGTTACACAGGTTTACTCGAGAAGAAAACTCATCTAAAATCTGAAGATAACATTGCACTGAAAAAGCTGGAGCACTTCTACTAATATCACCCCAGAAAGCCATTTAAAAGCAAACACCTGGGGATGCAAAAAAACCCAGAAACTAACCAGCTAACCTAAGCTGTTCAGTAGAGTAACTAAAACTTGAAATTCTTTCCCTCAGAAATACTCATTTAACATTATCTGCAGTGTGCAATTCTAGAGACAAATCCCTTCTTTATGATTTCTTTTTGAGAGCTAAAGTAGCATTTCCAAAACACTTCAAACATGTTCCTATCCCATATACCACTTCCTATCACACTGTGACAAGTCATATAGATCCAGAAACGTGCAAGTTCTCATTTTATTCAGGTCAGTATCTTGCATCTTAGAGTATATGAACACCACTCTAAACATCTAGAATTTTCTTCATGCTTTACATAAATATATTACCATTCAATACTTGGGTTTTCTTTTTTTTTCCCTTCAATAAAGAATCCATTTGAAAGTTTTCAGTTTAACCCTCAGGAGCTTAAGTGAAGAGAGCCCAAGAGGTGAGACCCCACAGCCACCGCAACTACAACAAGCTCTGTATTTACAGTGTATGAAAAAGACAGCTTAACTACTGATAAGATCAATGCAAAAAGCCTTCCTTTTTTCCACCCACTCGCACACAAACTAAACAAAAATTTAATACCAGTGTTTAAATCTGAATTTAAATACACTTCTTCTACAAGTAGGTATGGTATTTTTAATCTTATTGATGTAAACACTCTATTTATCAAAATTACTAAGATGACATTTCTTGGAAATTGTTGAGGATTTTTTTCCTACTTTCCCATGAAACATCACATTTAGAATACCACCTAAGAAATGATATATACAGCAAGCATACTTCATTGTTTTAGCACGCTTTCTTCTTCTGGACATGGAACAAACAATTGTGACAATACTATATTTCTTTTGAATCTTACCAAGCAGGAGACTCCACTACCTCTCTGGGCAATCTCTGCCAGCGCTCTGTCACCTGCCCAGCACAGAAATGCTTTCTGATGTTCAGAGGAATCCTTCTGTGTTTCAGTTTGTGCCCGCTGCCTCTTGTTCTGGCACCAGTGCTACTGAACATGGCTGAGAAAAGCCTGGCTCTGTCCACTTTGCACCCTACCCTTCAGCTATTTATACACATTGATGGAAGCCGGCTGAGCCTTCTCTACAGTGAACTGTTTCATCACTCTCAACCTTTTCTTACAGGAGAGGTGCTTCAGTCCCTTCATTGTATCTGTGGGTTTAACTGGACCAACTCTTCAGAGGCTCTGTACCACTGTTTTACTGAGGAGCCTAGAACTGGACCAAACACTCCAGGTGCAGTCTTGCTAGCGCTGAACAGAGGGGAAGGACCAGCTCCCTCAATCTGCCAGCAACATCCTTCTTAAAGCAGACCAGAATGCTACTCAGCAAGGGCACATTGTTGACTCATATTGATGCTTGTGACCTTCTGTATTTCAGTAATCTTAAGTGAGAAAGCTGACTACAGTTTCCATCTTCTAATTCTTGTTAATGTCACTTATAATTTTGATGCAATACAGTAATATTGGTATAGTTGACATTATTTCCAGCTTCATTTTTAAAAAAAATGACAAAGCTGACTTTCTAAGTTTCAGACTAATATTCTAACAGACTTTTCTTCTCTCCAATCTATTTCAACAATATCAAACTCCAGAATTACATTGCACTGCATAAATTCTTACATATTTTATGTCAGCATTGCATAGAGTTACATCCAGAGTACTCACATAATCCAATGGGCTGAGACGAACACCAGAAGCAGGTCTTGATTCAGCCAAATCAAAACTGGAAGTATGAAGACTAGGATAAAGAAATTAATCATAAATTAATAAAGCAGATGCATGCTTGCCACAGTACAGTTTATTTCATACATATCTGTAACAGTTCTCCAATATATGCCTAACTTCATGTAAAAACACGACTGTGGTTAGCACCCAAGCTATCTGACATAAGCTGCAGAAGCTGCAGGGCAGAAAACTCAGGTTTGTACAGGCATGAGCACACGCCTTGCTGTAGCACATGCAGAACAAGCATGGATGCCAGCCTGAGCTATCTTATTACTTGACCATCAATGAACAGCCAAGTCACTCTCAGGTTCTTATGTAAGGGTACACTATGTAACAAGAAACATAAGATGTAGAGTGCCTGAACACGGTATGGCCACTGACTGACTTGTATCACAATTCAGACATGGTTTAGCATCATTTCTGGCATGCCTCACACATAACATTACAAATAGAGCTGATATATCCTCCATACAGCTATTAAATAATTGCCATACAAGGAAAGTTAAAAAATGAGTGGGGAGACAGATTTAAAGAAAAAAAAGAGAGAGAAAGAAGGGGAGAAAATATTAAAGATCATATCCAAAGCCCAACATACAAGAGTTTTTTCTTCTGTAAAAAAGACAGAGACCTATTGCATTCTGTGAATCATGTTAGGTGCTAAAGTCATACATAGATTTGAAAGAAATACTTCAGTACAAAAAATTCTGTTTAAAGGTAAGCACTTTTTAATTTCAAGAACTATAATTTTGTATTTAAGAGATCTGAGAAAGTGCTGAAACACAAACAGTTTATGATGAAATAAACACGCTTTCTCAGTTTCTAGAGAAAAATATAAAGGTTATTCAATTTTTAAAATATTGTCTTAAAAAGAAAGGTGTGTTACAGACCATATTTTTTACACTATTCTCTGCATACAAAACTATTCTAACAACTGCTTCTGGTAGCTCTAATCCACAGGAACTTCTGGGACATGCAGATTAACACCAACAGTAAGCATCATTAGAAAAAGGCAAAGGATGCGATTAGAAATACAGATTAACACAGGAGAAAAATCACCAGAAACATAATTACAGGTTCAAATCATGCTGCTAAAGGATGTTTGAAAAATCTTAAAGTCACAGTACCTAAAAACTGAAGGAGGTCTATTTTGAGGAGCCCGTGAAGATCCAGATCCAAAAAGTTTCCTTTGATCCTCTGCAGGCGTAAATGGCCTCTGAGTTCTTAGCGTTCGTAGAACACTTCTGGCTTCATTTATAATCTCAGAACTGGTCTTCTGCTTTGACACTGGAAGTCTGTAGAACGGCTCTGGCTTTTCCATGTTTCATTCTTTGAAGCTCGCCTTAGTCTGTAAAGTAATGTACAGGAAGAAGACAAAACAACATGTGAAGGCAGAGAATCCAATGGAACTTTTAAGTTACAAAATATTAATATATATTAATATTTCTTCTACCTTAAGGTATTACAAAAAAAAAAAAAAAAACATCAGAGAATAAAAAGTGGTGAAAAATAAGGGAAAATAAGCAGTTATTGGCTCTATGTTTTCCTCCTTTATTCTCAGTTTTGCAGGAAAATGCAGAAGCAGAGCAGAAAGCATCTGACAGAATCACAGAATCACAGAATCACCTGGGTTGGAAGGGACCTCAAGGATCATGTAGTTCCAACCCCCCTGCCTAGCAGGGCCACCAAACATACACATTTAGATCAGGTTGCCCAGGACCCCGTCCAACCTGGCCTTAAACACGTCCAAGGACGGGGCATCCACAACCTCCCTGGGCAGCCCGTTCCAGGGCCTAACCACTCTCCTAGTAAAGAACTTCCCCCTAACATCCAACCTAAATCTTCCCTCCTTCAACTTGGATCCATTTCCCCTAGTCCTGCTAATATCAGCCCTTTTGAAGAGTTTACTCCCCTCCTGGGTGTAGGTTCCCTTCAGGTATTGATAGGCTGCAATGAGGTCACCCCGCAGCCTTCTCTTCTCCAGGCTGAACAAGCCCAACTCCCTCAGCCTGTCCCCATAGGGGAGGTGCTCCAGCCCCCTGATCATCTTAGTCGCCCTCCTCTGGACCCCTTCCAAAATCTCTATGTCAACATGACATGGAGAACATGTATTTTTCCAATGGGAACTAAAAAGTTCCATGTTAGTACCATAGTGTTTTCTCAGCAAAACGCTGAATTCCCAAAAACAACAGAAAATCTGTTTCTGAACACCTGAATATTTATAAAATATAGTAGTCCAAACAGGAATTCAATAATAAGCCTTTTAGAGAAACTTTATTTCCAACGAACTTAGGAAAAAAAACAATGCAAGTTACTGATTTTACCAAGGAAAGCTTTATAATAAGTCTGAGGTGTTATTATCAGTAACTGATTAGCAAAGACCCCAAGCATATCCAAACAAAGACAACACTAACATAAATTATCAACCCAAACTTTCAACCAGTTTTTTGTTCTGCTGCATCTTCCATCAAATGCTGTGAGCAATGGAAGACCTGCTTCAACAGTCTCTCAAAACTCCCCAAAAAATCACTGGCTATCCTGGTGCAGGTTTCTGTAGATATCATTCCTGTAATTTTGCAGCAAACCTATCATGAACTTTAAGCTATCAAAAATTCACAGAATCACAGAACGGCCAGGGTTGGAAGGGACCTCAAAGATCATGAATCTCCAATCCCCCTGTCACATGCAGGGCCACCAACCTCCACATTTAATACTCGATCAAATTCATTCAAATTCATTTTGTGTTTCAAACTTACCTAAACATAAACTTGTTTCTGCACCATCTTCTATCCACGCGCTTTGTTAAAGAGCCAACAGTAGATCAGAAACTGCTTTCTTGTTTATTTCTGAACTATCATAAAATGGCTGCAGTGGAAAGGGTCCTTAAAACCTACCCAGTTCCAACTCCCTGCCATGGTCAGGGCTGCCACCCCCGAGCTCAGCTGCCTAGGTCCCATCCAATCTGGCCCTGAGCACCTCTAAGGATGGGGCATCCACAGCTTCTATGGGCAGCCTGTGCCTGTGGCTCACTGCCTTCTCAGTAAAAACAGTTCTTCCTAACATCTAACCTAAATCTCCCCTCTCTTAGTTTAAAACCACCCCCCCTGGTCCCACCACTATTGAGCCACTTAAAACATCATTCCCCTCCAGCTTATAAGCTTTCCTCAAGTACCGGAAGGAACCATGGAGAAAAAGCCCTATTTCTCTAGTTTCTTAGTTCATTTCTTCCTATCCACAATTTTAAGTTTCCAGCTGCCTCTTCTGTTCTTTCTTTCAGGATGTGCACATGCTGGCAGTCTCTTTAATTAATACATAATACAACCCCCTCAGGTTAACCACACAAGGTCAAATTAAGCAGCACCAACATCTTTCACTTCAGCATGCAGAACAGCAAAACACAGGAACAGATCAGGAGCCTGAGCCTGTCAGTATTTTTAATCTTTCCTATTACAATTAATACATTAGTTTTCCTCACTGTAACTGTAATTTAGCTACGATTCATACTCTTCCTCCTATCATGATTCAAGAGCATTAAGTAAGGAATTCCTGTGGAATTGTGTTTGGAACAATTATACAGCTATTTCTCACTGAACAGGGAAGGTAGACCACCATTCCCTATTCTCCCAGCTACTAACAAGTCAAGGTTTTGACCTACAAATTGCAGGCCTTATGTGTAAGGACATAAGGGCAACGAGAACCACGTGAAAAAAAGGAACAGAAACAATAGTAAACTGTATTCAGCGTGATTCTACACATCAGAAATGTGAAGAAATTCACATTTTTTCTTTTTCTGGTCCATGCATTTCTAGATGTCCTGCTGAATTTTTAAGATTAAATATCTTACATTCAATCTCTAAAGAGTGCTATGTTCTGTAGCTCTTGAAGTCTCGGAGCTTTGACATTGGAACACCATCAAATCACAATGGTTGGAAAAGATCTAAGATCATCCAGCTCAACTGTCAATCATCCCCATATGTCCACTAAAATGTGTATTATATTGCATTTACACCCATGTTCTCCATAGTTGTATTAAGAAGCCACCTGAGAGATACAGTTGGAAGATAGCCAACGTCACCCCAGTCTTCAAAAAAGGCAAGAAGGAAGACCCAGGCAATTATAGGCCAGTCAGCCTCACCTCTGTCCCTGGAAAGGTGATGGAACAGCTTGTACTGGATGTCATCTCCAGACAACTGGAAGAAGAGGAGGTTATCAGGAGTAGTCAGCACGGGTTCACAAGGGGGGAGGTCGTGCTTGACCAACCTGGTAGCCTTCTATGATGTTGTCTCTGGCTGGGTGGATAGGGGGAGAGCAGTGGATGTAGTCTACCTTGATTTCAGCAAGGCATTTGATACTGTCCCCCATGACGTCCTTATAACAAAGCTGAGGAAGTGTGGGATAGATGAGTGGACAGTGAGGTGGGTTGAGAACTGGCTGACTGGCAGAGCACAGAGGGTCGTTGTTGGTGGTGCAGAGTCCGGTTGGAGGCCTGTAACTAGCGGTGTTCCTCAGGGGTCTGTGCTGGGTCCGGTCTTGTTCAACATCTTCATCAATGACCTTGATGAGGGGATAATGGCCACCCTCAGCAAGTTTGCTGATGATACGAAGTTGGGAGGATTGGCTGACACGCCTGAAGGCTGTGCTGCCATTCAGCAAGACCTGGATAGGCTGGAGAGCTGGGCAGAAAAAAACCGGATGAGGTTTAACAAAAGCAAGTGTAGAGTCTTGCATCTGGGGAGGAATAATTCCATGCACCAGTACAGGTTGGGGGATGACCTGCTGGAGGGGAGCTCTGCAGAGACAGACCTGGGTGTCCTGGTGGACGACAGGTTGGCCATGAGCCAGCAGTGTGCCCTTGTGGCCAAAAAGGCCAATGGCTTACTGGGGTGCATTAAAAAGAGCGTGGCCAGCAGGTCAAAGGAGGTGATCCTCCCCCTCTACTCTGCCCTGGTAAGACCTCATCTGGAGTACTGCGTCCAGTTCTGGGCTTCCCAGTACAAAAAAGACAGGGATCTCTTGGAAAGAGTCCAGCGGAGGGCCACGAAGATGGTGAAGGGCCTGGAGCATCTCTCCTATGAAGAAAGGCTGAGTGAACTGGGTCTGTTCAGCCTTGAGGAAAGGAGACTGAGAGGGGACCTGATCCAGGTCTATAAATATCTAAGGTGTGGGGGGAAGAATGGCGAGGCCGGACTGTTTTCAGTGGTGAGTGGAGACAGGACAAGGGGAAACGGCTGGAAACTGCAGCATAGGAAGTTCCGCACAAACATGCGCAAGAACTTCTTTACAGTGAGGTGACAGAGCACTGGAACAGGCTGCCCAGGGAGGTGGTGGAGTCTCCTTCTCTGCAGATGTTCAAGACCTGCCTGGATGCCTACCTGTGCAACCTGCTGTAGGGAACCTGCTTTGGCAGGGGGGTTGGACTCGATGATCTCTGGAGGTCCCTTCCAACCCCTACAATTCTGTGATTCTGTAATTCTGTGATACGATGCATTTCTGTGAATCAGTACCATCTCTGATACAACTACCTTCAGCTGTAAATGCTATTACCAACTGCAAATCATCTATCCTAAAAGTACGTTCATTTGTAAGTTGCAATTAAGATTTCCAGTATAATAATTTTTATTTGTCTTCACTTCTTATCTATTTAACTGGTAATAGAACTTTTCAACTATAAGCTTAACTACTAAGTTCTACCATTTGGCCACTGTTTGGATCATGCTTCCAACTCATTAAGAGTTAAGTTTTAATAATTAACATTTCATAGGGTACCTATGATTTATCTTGAATGCCTGACTGAGCTCACTCTGCTGCTCTGGTGTATCACATTTCCCTTCTGCTGCTGTAGGAGTGGCAGCTGGCAGGTCTCTGCTTTCAGGCAACCAGCAAGAAGGACAGCAGTGGGCTTGGGAGCTTTCATGAGGAGGGGAAGCCCTGAGCACAACTTAAGTTTAGCACCAATCCCATGACAGCTTAATTCTTCCTAATTTTGGCATATAGTACTATTATGCACATTCAGAATTGTAGTACTGATAGGATACAAGTGTATTATTAATTGGTATCCCATAATTATTAGCCAGAAAATGTAATAAAGCACAGGGAAACAAGTAAGCAATGTCATAAACTAGATGTATATATACATGATAAGATAAGAAAGGTTATTATTTCTTGCAAGCAATTAAGAACCATGGAAATTCTTTATCTGAATTTGGCTGCTGTGCCAACATGGTGTGCCATCACAGACAATACAACCACTGTCTCTTTCTCAAAAGGCCAACAGAAAGATTATTATTCCCTATTTTATCATGCCTAAGGCTGAAACATTCAAGTATCAAGCAGCTGCTCTGCTGCAGCAGCGCTCCAGGATGAAGTTTCACCTGCTCTCTCCCATCCCAAACCCCAGAAGCTCTGAGCAAGTAGTCTAAGCTAGCTATATCATGCCAGTTTCCTTCCAAGTAGTGTGGGAAGCAATGAGTAGAGAGCAGTAACACAGGATGAAGGAAGGATGACAGCATCAGCTGCCTAGATTGCCATCTAGTTTTACTCTTGTTTGTTTTGTTGTTGGTTTTGTTTTGTTTTTAATGAGACTATTTCTATTTGGTTTTTTATTTATTGGTAAGATTTTCTATATATACACTTCTCAAAAACTCTACTTATGCCTTTCTTTAAAATACAATACCTTAGGTAAAAATCAGAAATAATTCTAATTATCTGTGCCTCTTTTTGAAAATCCAGCAACATTCCCATTTTGCTCGCTAGTCCAGCAGGTACACATAAACGCAATGTTGCAGACTCAAGATCAACATAACTGGCATGTGCAGATCTTGTCCCTGCTGCTGTCACCATTTTCCAGGTAGCCTTTAACTTGCACAGGTGATGCTCCTCTCTGTCTCTCATCAGCCTCTGAAAAGCTGTACTCAGTCTCTTGCCTTTTCCTCTCACTTGCTTCCTCCAGAGGTCTTGTCTTTACTGTACAGAAAGATTTGAAAGCAGCAGATAACAGTACAGGATCAGAGAGCCCCAGCTCAGAGTATGGTTCAGAAAACCCCAGATCAGACCCAGCTATCACTAGCAGTGAGACAGCTGCACCCTCACAGCACTCACTGTGTCAATCAGCAAAACCTGGCTGAGTGCATCAGGACAGCAGTCAGCGCCGTGCTACGTGTAGCTCAGATCTCAGAAACGGGATCATTTAACCACTAAAATACACACAGAGCTCTGGGCGCTCACTACGCTCAGCACTGTGCCTCAGAGCAGTACCAGCTTCAGGCTTAAAAAAGCACCAAATCATCACAGCAAAGAAATAACCTTCAGCAGACACCAACCTGATCTGGAAGACCAAAAATGTTTCCAAAGCCTACTAAACAACCACGCTGGATGAAAACGAGGTATGGCGGCGAGCTTTGCCCCACCGGTTACAGGCAGCACACACTGCCTCACCGCACCAGCGAGGAGAAAGTCCGTGCTGTAGCCACCAGTGTCCTCACGGGTGATGAGTGAACCCGCAGCCCGCCTGCCAAACCAGCACTCTGGGGTAGTTAGCGGGGGGCGGCTGCCGCCGGCAACAGGCGCTGCCCTGCGGGCTCCCCTCCCGCTCGCCGGCTGTTCCCATGGCAACCGCACACATCATGGCCGCCGAACCGCGGGCAGCGCGCCGCTGACGGACGGGCCCCTCACTCACCGCTGGCAGGGGACGGCGGCCCCGCCACAGCCGTAACGTCTCACTCGCTCCCTCAGAGCACCTGCGGGAGTGGAGGGGAGACGCCGCAAATGCCGAGACATCGGGACGCTTGCGCGGGCGCATGCGCAGCACGCCGCGGTGGATTGAGGCGTGCGGGGCCATCGCTCTGGCGGCGCGGTGTTGGTTGTGGCGGACGCGCACGGGAGAGGGGCGGGGATAGGGGTCCTGCTTCAGGAAGGACTCCGCGGGGGGGTTCAGATGGGAAGCGCTTCTTTAGCCCTGGCTTCTTTATTCCCTAGCTTCTTTATTCCCTAGGCTTCTTTAGTGCTGGCCTCCACTGAGGACCTAGTAACAGGTGGCAATGAAATTACTTAGTGGTGACAGAAGTTACTCATTCAGGTAAAGTTGTTGGAGGTGTGCCTTTATATTGCATTCTAAGTTCAGATTTGTACTGATTGAAACGAGTGTTGTTAAACCTTTTTGACACAGTAAGCTATAGGAGCTACAAGCATTGGTCATGCCAAGGTGACCAAATCGTGGCATAGCTGCATCTGCGAAAACCCAGCTCATGCACCAGTTTCAGAATGACTTGGTTTGGGTGGGGACTTAAGCCCAACCAGCCCCAGCCTCTGCTGTGGGCAGGGCTGCCACCCCCCAGCTCAGCTGCTCAGGGCCCCATCCAGCCTGGCCTTGAGTGCCTCCAGGGAAGGGGGACCACAGCTTCTCTAGGCATGTCACTCAACTCCAACAGCTTCTAGTTAGCACTATTACGTCTCCTCACATCTTTTTCTCTGAGAAACTGAGAAATGACTGGTTTCCTATTCTTCCATATTGGGTCTGTGCTACACATATGCACATGCACATATGGCAGTGATACCCTGTTCTTCAGGATCCCACAGGCTGGATAGCTTTGCCATACACACATGCGCACGTGTGGTTGGGTGGCATGAGGGGGTCGCTGGCAGTGTGCCCCCCAAGCTGTCTCCCAAGCCAGACCCCATTGATGAGACCCCATTTTCCTGCTGCACCAGGCATCTTCCTCATGGGCCCCTCGTACTGGCGTAGGTAGGTAATGTGATCATGGCCCATATCAGAAGATCTCCACACATGTAACAGCAACAAAGACAGCCCTGTTACAGTAAGCATGTTGTTTGTGACTGACAAGAACAGCCTTTGTTTTTGGTGGTGCCCAGCAACTGGACAACAGGCACAAACAGGAACACAAGAACTTCCATGCAAATGTCAGTTAAAAAATCCACTGTGAGGGAGACAGCACCAGAGCAGGCTGCCCAGAGAGGCTGTGGAGTTTCATTTTCATTCAAGACCCACCTGGACACCTTCCTGTGTAACCTACTATAGGGAACCTATTTTAGCGGGGAGGTTGGGCTAGGTGATCTCCAGAGGTCCCTTCCAACCTCTACAATTCTGTGACTCTTCTTTACCTTGCTCTGAATGTATTTTGAATTTATATAAAATCTGCTATGTGACAATGCTTATTATCTGTGAATAACAGAAAAATCTAAAAATAATAGTTTCATCTGATCAAGGTTCTTCCTTGGTTCCCTTAGAATAAACTTAAGATATATCAGAAAGCATGTATCTCCAAATAAGCTCATTTTATGCATAAAGTTTAAGTTAGCAAGCTGTATATTTAAAATTAGTATATACCGATATGTCTTATTGACTTAAACTTTCTTTTGCTAATTGCTTCTGCATGATATCATTTACTTTCTCATGTTTGTTAGAAAAAAACCCTGCTGTCATTTTAAATTTAATTCATGTTCCTCAGTATTGCCAAAAACTTGTTTCACCCCTTTCTTCTAGAACAAAAATGCTCTTCTTACAGTCCTGACAGGAACATGATAGTAAAAAGATCTCCACATGTAATCCTATCAGGTTTCCATAACATATGCCTTCATGTCTGCTGGCTTCCACTTTATCTCCAATTATGAGATATCTAGTCATCCTTCTTCTCCAGCGAAGTTCAGTACCTCAGAACTAACTAAAGCCTTGTTAGTGCTGTACTTGCTTTTCTTTTTATATCTCTCCTTAAACACCCAAAGAATGAGGATGTACATTTGTGTGTGCATATGCTATTTCCAGATTATACACAGTTAGCTCATTCTATGTTATTTTGTTCTCAACCTTTCTTTTATTGAGATAATAGATATGAAGTTTCACAGGAACATCTGTAGATCTGCTTCCTAGTAAAGTCAGTTTGAATCTCTTTTTACCATTATCATTGCATCATTCTTTAAACAATTTTTAAATCCACCCAGTTAAACCAACTAAGCCATCCTTCTTGACTTCTTTAATGCTTTGCATAGGCATATTATTTCTCCTCACTATTTTCTAGGTCAACAATTGAAGAGTTAATTTTATGGTTAGTTGTTTGGTTGTTGTTTTTTTGTTGTTGTTTTTGGCAATTATAGCAAATTTTTCTCTCCTGATGTTTCTCTGCTATGTCTCAGTAGCAACTTTCTCACTTAAATCCCTTTCTTTATGTGCTTTTTATTGAATGAACTCTCAGCACCTCTTTTAAATGCAGATACTTAATTAAATCTTCATGTTTGCAGTAACCTCCTTTTAGGATGGAAGTGTCAACAGAACATATATACTGAGTAGGTCTAAGAAAGTCAGTTTTTGCTGAAGAGACTGTCGATGTATAAACAATGTGTTCTGAGCAGTTCTGCCTAACTGAGTCATGTTCACTGAAATTACTTTCAATGTTTGAAAATCATGAAAGGGATTTTGTGTTGGTATCCAGTCTCATTTTCAATCCAGCTAACTTAGATTTATCTAGAAATTTATCTGAGTATCTAAATATACACGGCCTATATTTCAATGCAATTCGAAGTTATTTAACAGTGTTAAAAACTTTGCATATCAAATGTTCACTGACCACACTTGCTACTTCTTGTTGCTGACCAGTAATAGCAGCCCTCAGTGCAATTTCACCAACACAAGCAGCAATACAATCCCCATTTCCCCCTAATTTCTTTCTTCTTTTTTTTCAAAACAAAACAACCCTACCTCATATCTGGATAAAAATCTTCCTTTTGTATGCAGTTTTGCATAGACCAGCTGGTATATCCTGTTAAATAAAATATGTGTTTCGTATCACTTCTACCTCATTTCAAAGGCAGGTGAAGCAGTTCATTTTACAGCACTTAGAAACAAACCCAATGTTAGGTAACCAAATAAGTTTTAATCAAACAGGTTTATGAAGGTCTCCTATACATGCAGCAGGGGAGATCTGTCAAGAGTAGAATCACAAACTTATAGAAACACCATGGTTAGAAAAGACCTCCAGCGTCATTCAGTCCAACTGTCCCCCTACCACCAATATTTTCCCACTGAACCATTTCCATTAGTACAACATCTGAATTCTTCTTGAATGCCTTCCAGGGATGTGACTTAACCCTGGGCAGCTTGTTCTAGCACCTGACCACTCCTGTAAATAAATTTTTCCTAATATCCAACCTGAACCTCCCTTGGTGCAAATTGAGACCATTCCCTAGTCCTATCACTAGTTATGTGGGAAAAGAGGCCAACTCCCATCTCATCACAACCTCTTTTTAGGTAGCTGCAGAGAGCTATAAGGTCTCCCCTGAGTCTCCTCCAGATTAAACAATCCCAGAAAGACCACTGGTTATATGATGAGATAACTGGCTTGTTCAGAGGGACCCAGACAAACTAGAGTCATGGGCTTGAAATAGTTCTCAACAAGTTCAACAAAGGGAAATGTAAAGTCCCACACAGGTGGACCACAGCATGCTGGGGGCCTACTGGCTGGATAGCAGCTTGGCAGAAAAAAACGTGGGGGTTCTGACAGCACCAATTTGAACACGAGCCAGCATTATACCCTTGCCACAGAGAAGGCCAACAGCCTCTTGGGCTGCATTAGGAAGAGTGTTGCCAGTAAGTTGAGGGAGATGTTTCTTCCCCTCTGCTTGGTACTGGTGAGGCCTCACTTGAAGTACTAGGTCCACTCATGGGCTCCCCAGTATAGGAAAGGAATGGACATACTGGATACAGACATACATATATAATAGTACAGCAAAGGACTACTAATGTGATTAAAGGACTGGAGCATCTTTTCTATGAGGAAAGGTTGAGAGCTGAGAGTGTTCAGCCTAGAGGAGAGAAGGCTCAGCAGGATTTCATCAGTACAGAAAGAAGGGGAATGGTAAGGTAGTGGAAGCCACAACCAATGGAAAACCTAAAAGTAGAGATAAGATCTAATGTCAGGTGAAGAAGAAGAAAAGGCAGTTTCTCTTCCTGCAGTAAGTTCCCTGAGTTTAGTCCTCCAAGGTGTTCCTTTTATGACCAGCTTGTCATGCACTCCTCATTATGATTATGCATTCATTAGACAGTATAATAGCTGGAATACTGCTCTCATCAACATAAGCCCATGGTGAAAGATACTAAGAAAAGGATAAAGAGTTTCTGGGAAGAAGACATGGCTAGAGTAAAAACCAATGAGCAACAGAGCCCCTTAGGAAGCTCTCCAAACACAGGTAGCTGATTCAGGAAGGGTATTCACTGTAATATGGCCAGTCTGCTAACATAGTGATGGGGTTTACTTCATCAAAAGTTTCTAAATAAGCATTCCTTGTCTTTCCTCCTAACTCATTCTCCTATTACACTGTATCTAGCAGCTGCTGGTGGGGGAAATGCATATAAAGAATATTGAAATATCAGTACTGGGTGAAAGTCCAAGAAGGCAAAAACAGAACTTCATAGATCACAAAAAGCAATGCAAAGCAATGAGTGAGTAGTTTCATCATTTGCAAAACACACTTGCTTTAAACCAATAAAATGCTGTATCTTTGGAACAAACTCAAGTTGCTTCAGATGATTTTTAGGAACAGCAGTTCCAAATGAGTGAGTGCATGTTTCCAATAAATAGTTCAGCTAGGACTTTCTGAATTATAGACATGAAATCTAAGACAGAACAGTCCATGTGCTGCCTAGCACATACATAGACATGCCAGATCTTCTGTGCATGTGTTAAGCAGAGTATCCATGAACGTGTCATAAAATGGATGTGTCCAGAAGACATTGCACTTACTGGATGTATGCTGCCTGCCTGCACACCACAGATGCTGTATGTCCATACCACGTCAAGGTCACTGTGCAGGTACTCTGGTTACGTGTGGCTTTCTATGCAGATCTGCAGGTTCCACACATGCCTATGGTCTTTAAGCTCTACGTATTTTCCAGCCATTTATATATTCTACGTATATGAGGGCTATTTATGAAATGCACTTGTCTGTAATACCCGAAAATGTCATGGGAAAAACCAAAACCCTATAACTGACTTTGCACTAAATTTGGGAAAAGGACAAAATTACACTCAGCAAATGAAGGAACCCTGTGAAACCCTATGTGTTTGTTTGTTTGTTTGTTTCAGGAGACTACGAAATTACAGAGTTTTGTGGTGGATATTTCCGTTATTTTTTCCTGTTACATTGTTTTGTTTTTTACCTACAGCTTGCCAAACCTGCCTTGTCTCTGTTGCCAGAGTTGGCTATGTAACATCATTAATGAGAACAGGATAGATGGGGAGGCAAGCATGGGCTTTCTCCCAAGCAACACTGATGTAAAATACTGTCTAGAGAGATCACCATGGAGAGGCACCACTTTCATTTTCTGTACTCAAAACAAGATAGGACAGAATTGGATATAAACCTTATTTACTGTTCCCCCACAGCTAGCAAAGTCCATCATATCAGGTTCACCTCTTATTTCCAGTATATTACCCAGCATGAAGAGACCTTGCAGCAGGAAATACTTAACTTTTTGTACATCACTGGAGACAGCTCCCCAAGTAATGCCAAAATGCCCACATCAGCACAGCTTTCCAAAAAGTTGGCACCACCTCGTGCTTCTTTCTCCTCATTAAGCAGCTCCTAAATCAGAGTGGATATGTTGGCATGAGTTTAATATCCAACCCTGAATGTTCCTCTCTTCCAGTCCTCACAGTATGGCTCAAAACTTCAAGTTGTTCTTGAAAAGCAGTTTAGCAAACACTTACTGCAAATAGTTAGCTACCATTCATTGTCTCTATGTTCCATTTGTCCCCAGTACCCAATACTTTAGGCTGCTCTTTAGATAAGAAAAAATGCTTACATCTGCCCTAAATGAACAAGAGAGCGATGCTGTTTGATACAATCTGGGCTTCTGGCAATGAGAAATCAGCAATATGGGAAAACAGCACATGTAAAAATAGGTTATTGAACAAGATCAAAAAATTTTTGAAAATCTGACCCAATATTTACACAGAGTTTATGATGCAACTGATGGTATCTCACAGTATACAACAGCAGCTCCACAATATGCTGCAAGAAATTACCAGAAGGCAATCTACCAAACATTGCACAAGGTAGTCTGGGTTAGCCTCTGATAATGCTGCCATCTTCTGCTGATAAAAGCCTGATGCTCTGAGGACATCTTGCATCTTTAGAAACAGCCAAATGTGAGCGCATCCTGCCAACACAGCAATGTCTATAGCACATGCCAGCAGAACTTCTGCCAGTAAAACTTTCTGGTTCAAACAAGGCCAGCAGTGGCCAGGCACAGGCATGAGGACCCTGGTGGGCAGGCATCCTTGGGGCTGTTTGTACAGGAACAGCAGTATAAGAAGCAAGGAGAGAGACCTGTTGCCCTTCTCACCAGCACCCTACAGATATCCCCATAAATCTCTATCTCTCTGTATGCTCTTGTTGCTGGCCTTATTTGAGAGGAAGGCAGTTCTGCTGGCAGAAGTTCTGCTAGCATGAACTGCTGACACTCAACAGTTGGTCTGCAGAGGTCTTCATCTTTCCAGTTACACTGGCATTACACAGCACTTCTCTCTGGGCTGCAGTGCAAATGTCCAGTTTTGCTGTATTTCCTCTTTGCTACCAGCAGTTCCCTCTCAGCAACATTGTGCAGATGCAGCAAACAGAGCTTGCAGGAGGTCATTCTCTGCTAAATGATTACAAGAGGCCATTTACAGTGTTTTGGAAAAAATGAGATTGCCTTCACTCTTCTCAAATTAATTAGCAACACAAATGTAGCGTTAAATGCAGCTGAGATAGGTATAAGCTTCAGTCAGTGTGTAATAAATGAAACTTTTAACTGCAGGGATTTTTTTTTTTTTTTTTACAAAAGATTACGTACTACAGTGACAGTCATTTTGCAAATAGCATACTGATGGAAAAAATATATATATCAATGACAATTATTGAGAGATTTTCTTTGATTTTGCTGACACCAAACTCTCTTAAGTGGAAAAAGTTAAGACATGGGGAAGCATGAACAAGGCCATGAATTTCAGTCCAATGTTTCCTGCAGGAAGAATGATGTGGCTGCCCAAAGTAGGGAAATTAGAACTTTGAAATTCACACAGGATAAGAATTCACAAGCAATGTTGTCTCAGGCATAGATATCATCTCCTCCAGGGAGGCTGTGCTCTTCTGAAATAGAAATTAAAGACTGGCTAAATAGTAAAACTGATTGCCAGGCTAAAAATAACTCAAATAATTTTCTTAACAAAGAGAGTGAAATGCTAAAAAGCAATCAAATTCATCACTATATTCATCAGCTACTATTGTAAGTGGCTGTTATTAAAGTTTAGGTGACTGTAGCTATTAAATAGTTCAGAGTTTAGAAGACAACAGCTTCAAAAGTTTATAACTTCTAAGATCCGAATATAAGTTCTTCTAGGGCTGAACTGTATTTCCTGCAAATATAAAATTGAAGAAAGCAGTTCCTACAATGGTGAAATTGAGTCTTGGGGATTATTTTACTAAGAATTCCACAAGGGTACATCTTCAGTTGTATTTTTATTCACTACCTTAGAATAGGGAGTTTGTTAATAACATTTGCTAACGACACAAAAGTGAGAGACATCATTGATATGGAAGGGGATGGCAATATGATACAGGAAGACGTGAATAATCTTGGGAGCTAGGGTAATAGAAACAGAATGGAATTTCATATTGTAAAGTACAAATTCATGCCCTTGCGAAGTAATACAAATTTCTGTCATAAGTTGCAAGGTCATCAGTTCAGAAACAAGGACACGCCAATTGTTTGTAGATTTCCAAGTTAACCAATGGCTTCAGATGCTACGGGGATACGAAAAAGGCAGATTTGATCCTTGAATGTACTGGGCAAGATGTTTCCAGTAGACAGGGTAAGAGTGTCACTGGAGAGAGAAGGATGCCGAGACCCTCTGAATGTCGGTGCCCCACAAAACGTGTGCATTCAGACAAGAGGGATCCTGATGGGTGCAGAGGAGGGTCACAAGACTGATAAAAGGAAAACCCGCCCATTGCATGGTGCATGGCTTATTTGTTCTACCAAAATGAAGGGTAAGAGGCACTCTCCATAACTTCATTTCAAAGACATGAAGAGCAGTTTGTTCTAAATGACACTGTTGATACAAGAACAAAAAGGCATGCTGACCTGCAACATTCCAAATAGAATTTTTTGTAAGGGTTTAAAAGAGCTTAAAGTGGCTGGAGAAGTAAGACTCTGAAATGGCCTCCCACGAAGACTGGAGGAGGAGGTAAAAACGTGACTGTATTAAAAGCTGTATATACAGAATGGTGTGAAGTAGTTGCCTGAAGTAGCTCCATGCAATATTCCTATGATCAACTTCACAGTCATTTAGTAGCCATTTAAAAAAAATGCTCTACATTAGCACAAATTAGATTTTTTTTTTCAATTGGTAAGCCAATTCGTTTTTTTTTTGTAACACAAATAGCAGTACCATTTCCAAAGACACACTGAATACATGTGGAATTTTACACTTCTAGTTACAGAAAAACGAAAACAAACCAAACAAGAAAACCCATTAGTATTATTTCCCACTCAGGTGACACTGAGGTTCTTATAGCATTACTTTTTTCCAGCAGATCATATCCTGTAGGGCCAGTGGCCTTTCTTAGGCAATGGCACTGCCATGTGCAAGCTCAGGAAAAAAGCAGCATAACAGAGAGGGCCTTGAAAAGAGAGCAACTCTTTTTGCTGTGTGTGTGTGTGTGTGTCTGCGTGCTTTCTCTGTTATGGTTTGTTGTGCAACAGCAGTAATCTCTATTGCTTCGTAGCATATTCACAATAAATGGCTTTTTAGATTGATTACATGCCTCAACTTTGCTTTGGCTATTAATCAATCTCAGCAGCTGTTTATTGCTTTGTATGTTACAAAGCAATAAAGATTATCCCTTAAAGAGCTGTTAATGCCACATGGAAAAGTTTGAAAACCATTATTTTTAGAAATAGTACTGCTGATATATAATTTTCTGGCTTTTCTTTCTTTCTTCCTTCCGCGTTATTTTAAGAAAGCTCATTGCTTGTGAAACACACAGCCATGTGTCTAACCATCTTTGTTGCTTTATTTGGATTCTTTTATATTGCTTGCCTATCCTTCCTAAATTGCTGAACGTAGTTCTTCATTGCTGACAATGGTTTGTGTAATAGTCCAGATTTGCTTTGAGTCAGCAGTGGATTCTGCATATAGAGGTGGCATCCCCAGAACATCCTAGCATCCCACTCTTCCTCAATGATACTTTTAGGACTTGTCTGCACTAGAAAAATGAACTAGGGGAAAATCAGGCAAAAAGTAGACTTCCCAGGTAGGCGCTTTTTCACCACGATTAGTAAAGTAAGGAAAAAGGTATTAGAACAAGGACAACCATCTGGAGAGTGGCATATACAGAAATAACACCACCTGTAGAATGACATTGGCAAAAATAAATCATTTTGCTGCATGTGCAGATTAAATACTCAGAGATATTCAAGTTATATTTGTGTGACCTTGCAACTGTCTTAGATGCATTGTTAAAGTTAGACCACAAGCTCAGGTTCTGCAAACATTTTTATGGTTCTGTCAGTGCAGTCTTCAGTCATGATGTAATCAAAACCATTTCTGGTGGTGAGAAGCTGGGTCACATTTAGTCACTTTTTTCTCATGCAAGTATCAACAAAAACACAGCGTGCATACAAAGTTTTGTAATAATAATTGCAAAAGAATTGACTGTTGCCTTCCTTTTTCTATCACTTACGCTACGACCACTAATAAGCCACTTATCGATGCTGAACTTGGTTCCAATTATAGGAATGATGAATAAGTTTAAATATTCATTTAAATAAGATTGCAACACGATCGTCGATGATATTATATACAGAAAACGCCTGGAAATAAGTAGAAAGGTTTTCTCACATGTGAAGTAAAAAAGAGTGTCACAGAGTTGACTAGATCAATCTATGTCCAAAAAAACCATAGAACCATGACAAAGAGGAAAAACCAATACATAGAAAAGGGTGAAAGAAATTTGGCAACAGAAAGCTGATTTGATAAATGAAACGGAAACAGTGGAGAAGAGGAAATAAGTATGAAAGAGTGGATGGAGTCCCTCCTCTCGTAATTTTAATTGACATCTAGCCTAAGAATTTTTTAAATAACCAGAATGTTTTCAGAGGATACACATTTTGTTAGTAGGGGAACACAGCGCATTCATTCAGCTTGTGAGTCTTCAATTTTGTCAAAGTAGTTACAGAAATAGATCCTGAAGACTGACACATGAGAAAGGAAAAGACTCAACTAAGAAGGACTATTTTTAATAGCTATGTCAAGTGGAATGGATAAATAAAGTAGGTAACATGCCATGATGTGGTGAAACTCATGTGCATTTAGAGAACTTATTGTAGACAGAGGGTGTATAGTGGAATGTTACTTATCTTTGAGGCATCATCTGTCATCATCTCTTTGTTTGAAGAGAAGATACAGAATACAGACAGTGCAAAAAAAAATTGCTCTTAAATGATGCAAACATTCCTGTTCAGCAAGGTTGAATATAATCAGAAAAGCCAGAGTTGTCAAGTGCTGTGAAACATTAATAGTTTCAGTGTTTCATAAACAGAACTCTATTCTAGACCTAGTCTTTAAATGCAGCTGAAAAACCTCACTAAGTATGATGGAAGTAAAGTAGGTGCAAGTTGCTAAAAGCAACACAGCAACATGATCTGATTCAATTTCAACAACATAAATACTTAAAAAGTCCCTCATTTTGAAAGCTAAGGTTACGCTTCTTATGGCAAGTACTAGGCACAGATAGTGAGCTTTCATTCACAGCTGCAAAGTAACCTGGTAGAAGGGACGTTCCTAGCAATCTGATGAGACTGTTGACAAAGATCAGCACAGATACTTTTTTTTGCTGTAACCAAGGTGGTTATAAGTTTGTTCCTTTACTGCAGAAATCAAGCAGGCTCCTGTCATCAGACCGAAGTTTATTTGCTCAACACCACTGGTTTAAAAGTGATTGAGTCTTTCATGTGTTAAAAGGATTTGGCACAGATTCAAGCAATGAAAACTTGTCCAAGATGTTTAATTTCTCCAGGTACAAGAGGTCAGTCAGTAACAAGAGTCTTATTAAGTGTACTCCAGAGTCACGGTAGAAAAATGACCTCTCCAGTTTGGCACATGTTTAAATGCAGTAGACAGACAGGAAATAAGATAATGAAACTCTCAAGAGTCTTGCAACTGCTGACACTTTCATTCCAAAGCTGGAGTAATTTTGAAAGGTAGGCATATTTGGAAAGACAGACTGTGAGAAGCAGATGTACTAAAGGTACAAGAAACAGCATTGCTAGGTGGGAGTGGTTTTAAGAAATCCTTCATTTTTTCAGTCTTCTTTTTCACATCACATTTTTTAGACAGCTCTTTTCTAGACTTCAGCTATTGACTTACTACTTCTGAAGCAAGCCAGCATAAGAAAAAAAAAATTATTCAGTAAGCCCCAAAATACTTTCTAACATCCTCCTGTTGTGATACAAGCAGAACAACATAATATTAATTAATGTGAGAGCAAGTAAGGATCTCTTTTTGTACAGCTGCAACCCTAACACTACAAAGATGTGACAAAAGATAAGTTACTGCCAAGCTAAAGCCAGCCTGGTGCATTTTATACTATTGTGGTATTGACCAATAATCCTCCAACTTCCTCATATATCTATTTACCTTCAGGATCATATTTAACCACAGATCTAGGTTAACTCTAAGAATTTAGCAGCTTTTTGCCAGTGTGTCTATACAACATTTCATATTATGAAAACCTGCTCATGGCTGGACTCCAGGGTTTTATCTGTTTGCAAGTACAGCATAAGCCCAGCAGATGAAGTCCAACCAGGAAAAAAAAGGTCCAAAATGAAAAATAATTCTATTTTTTTACTTAAAGCAAGCTTTCTAACTTTGTGACTCTTAGAAGGTGATTGTAGGAAACTTCTCGAATAATGAGATTCTGCCTTATTGTCCAGAGGTACAAAAATAAGGACATTAATCAAGAACCAGTTCACTTCACTTCTGAAACAGTTGTGGGTTTCCCTTGAAAACTGACTACTGGTTAGTTTATCAATCAGGAATTCTGAAATCATCAAGTCCAACAAAGAAGTTCTCTCTTCATATGCTTGCAGCAACGTCAAATGCTAATAAGAAAATATTTGTTCTAGTCCCACAAAGTTCTGTGGGGACCCTGATCCCTGAAAAAGTATAAATTTCCTTTGTTAGGGGCATGTGTTTCCACACATTAAATATGAAACCTAACTAGACAATTGTTTTTCCCCATAAACAAAATAAGAACTTCAAAAGTAGCAATCATGCTCTAACGTTAGTACTCTGAGAAAAGAGTCATTGGGTATATAAGTCAGTTACAAGAATGTACAGGAATTATTTTCAAAAAAGCCCTTATTTTTACACAGCATTATTTGCTTAAAAAAAAAAAAAAAAAAAGCTGTTTTATACAGTTTAGTTTTTTTAATCATTCCAATGGTGAAACTTGAGAAAATAAGTTAACCATTTACAGATCATCATCACATAGTATTTGTTAGGACTGATAGTAGAAGACAGAGAAATTCTGTTGACCGTCTCTTGAAGGCCAGGACCATAATTCAAAGCCAGCAGAATGATTCACAAAGTGTTGTCATTTTGTTGTTTTTATTACATTTGAATGTGAAGAGTGAAATCTTCCCCCAGCAAAGATGACATAGTCAGAGGGAGATTCTCTAGCTTATGGCCAACTGTATAGGCAGTAGAGCCATTCCTTCCCTCCTCCGTATGCAAGATGCTTTGATAATTACCTCATGCTCCCAACACCAAGCTTTTGCAAAGCCCTTTACAGGATACACAGCTGGAGGAAATAATATTCAAGAAAAGACTTATCTCTGCTAGCAAGCACCTTAGACAACACTTGCACAAACCCGGAGTCAGGGAGTTCCCCAAAGAGTTCTGATGCTCAGAATAATGCTTCAACCTTCCCTTCTCACTATTAGCTCTTGCTACTGCCAGATGTACACTGTTGTAGCAGTTGCAAGCTTCCAAAACTACCTTTCTTTTTTTTCCAGCATACATACAAACATAACAAAAACAGAATTTCAGGCCTGGTGATTTTCGATCATTCCACAACAAATTGTACTCAGCAGAACCGTAACATATTTCATATAAAATCTGGTTTCATTTTTTAAACAAAATTAAGCATATATGTGATGGGACAGGAGAGAAATTCCATGCTATGAAACAGAAAATAAAATGTGCCTTTTGTGGAGGTAGCTGGCAACAAGAGAGGTCAGGTTAGTTAGTAAAACTGCATCACTTAAGTGACATTACAAGCAGAAAGACCACAGCCCACAGCTCCACATGGATTCTTGTCCTGTGTTGACTAGCTGCAAATTATTTGTGTAAGCAACAATCAAATAGCATCTCATGTTTTAAACATGCGGTGACAACTCCTTATATAATCTATACTTTGGAAGATTCCTGCACCCCTCTCTTTATTGTCTGTCCTAATCTTTCCCATTGCTGACATCCAACAAGCATGAATTTCTCTTTCACATCTGCATGGAGCCTAAGCAGCACGAAATTTCTGCAACATTTGATAATGGGTATCTGCCCTGTAGCACTAAGATTTGACTAAAGATGGCCAGATTTCAGAAACAACAAAAAAGGTTCCCTTCATTTCTCTTATTTTTTTGCATTTCAAAGGAATTTCTAATATCTTTCATTTCCTGTCCCCAGAGGAATACGGCCTACTGAGCTACAATTCCATTTTAGTAGCTCATCCCAGCTATTTCCAACAGCAGCATTTCTTCTGCAGTAATATTTATACTGAAGTAAAAAATTACCTAAATGTACCATATTTTAAATAATTTAAATTATGATACTGTCATTTTCTATAACGGATGGTACTTCAGAAAAACGATAGTCCATCACTGAAGCAATGTAAAGAAATTAGTTGTGATTGAGTGAAAAATTGAGTACTTTCCCTATGATTTAATAAGTTGAAGACAAGGTTTTTCATATAAAAAGTAAAATTTCACTAATAAATCTCTAAAAACAGCTTTTAGACACGTGCTCTATACTTTCAATAATACACTTTTTTAGATTAGTTGAGTCTCTTTCTGTTTTGTAATTAACTTATCAAGGAGTAATAGTCTAATTTGGAAAAGCTGACTGGGTGACAGAAATACTATTTGTTTTAAATTGGAAATATTTTAGCATTGGCCAAGATTAGACTTCCTTAAATTATCCTTTAAAAACATTGATTTCTAATACAGCATTTCCTTTTCTCAATAAAATAGAAATATGTGTTCACAGGAAGCTGTTTCTAAGGAGACACTGCTGAAAAATAAAGCCATTCCAGTAACAGTAATCCCTCTCCAACGAGTAGCCAAAAAGACAGCATCCATTTAATGCTACAAGTTTGGTGCGTAGTCTTTTTTTTTTTTAATTATTATTATTATCTATCAGACAGAGACTCTTAAATGTTCAGTAATATTTGTATAAATGAAGAACACTCCAGTTCTATATTTTGATATAACCAGGAAGTTAGGTTACGTTTTTATTAGGCCCCCCAAATTAGGGCCTGATAAAAACATACAGCATACTGTTTATCAAGAGAAAGAGTCATATAATGCACAGCATATGACCAATGCCATATGAATAATGCCACTTGTATATTTCAGTGCTATTATTGAGGTAATACGGAGCTAAATGTAATGTTTGAAATAGCTTTTACCTGTGCTAACCTCATACTATATGGTTAATATTAGATGTCTCATTAAAGCTATTTATTCTCTTTGGAAATTAGAAGTTAAAACATTCCTGAGCAGACCAAAGGTCCTCAAAGCTTAGTTCCCACTTCTCCACAATGGCCTACTTGGGCGTGCTCACGAAAAGCTCGTTAGACATAACAATTGATGTCTTCCAAGGCATATCCTTCAGCTCTCAGTATTCCCAAGCCAGAAAACTCTTCCTAGACCATTGTATAATAGTCTTCAATGTACTTGTCTTCCAGATCTCTTTGATTTTATTTTCTTTTAAACTCATATTTATTATCCTAAGAGAATGTGTATTCTACATTCAGTTCTACATTATGGGAAAACTAAACTTCCTTTTGTTTCAAGCTTGCCACATGAGAATTTTACAGACTCCCACTCAGTTCTTTTACAGTGCAAAGCTGTGCATAACTGCTCGCTGTCTGCCTTTCCCTATACCAGTCATCATCTTCAAAGATCTCTTTCATACTACCCCCTCAGTTGTCCTTTCTTCAAACAAAAAGAAGTGTTTGTCTGGTCTGGTAGTAACACTAATTTAGAAACCATTATTCTGTATTGAAAAGTTAAGATTTTCTAAAATTAACCCAACTCTGTTGATTATTTTTTTTTTCCCCTCATGCAATTTACTCATGGAATCCTTCTGCATAATTTTACAGCTGGTTTTTTTATTTTAGTACCCTAAAAAAATTCAGTATTATTACTGAAGCTCATGGCTTTGTTCTTCACCTTTTTGACACCACTTAGTAATAAAATAAAATCATGAATCCCAAGTGAAACTGTAGCAAATCTCTGTTGTGAAGGAAAAACAAACAAACAAACAAAAAACCCTCATTGCTTTACAATTACTGGTCTATGGAAGATTTTTTCCTCTACCTCATCATGATTTACCACCATCAACACAATTTTCTATAAGGCTTTACTGTTGGACTCAAAACTCTTTTGAAAAGCAGAGTGGATCACTTTCAACTCCTTGTTCACCTTTATACATTCATTATAAAGAACTCAAGTAGGTTTAAGTAGTATAATTTCTCTCTGAAAAACCCATATTGACTTTTCTTATTATATCCACTTATTGCAGACACTTTTTTCGGTTTTGGTAGCAGTTTTACTTCATATTCTTAGTACAGAAATCAGATATACTGGTTTATGCTTACCAAACACATGGAAAAACCTTAAAAAAAAAAAAAAAAATCCCAGATCCTCCACTTTCTATCATTGCCTTACTTATGCAAATTCAAGTGGTACACCACAAAAAGCAAGACAGCACTTTGGTATTTTAGCAGGAATTCAAAAATAGATACTGTCAAATCCAGGAAATTTGCACATCTCAAATCAAATTTTTATCAGTTTGTTCTAGTACCTTTTTTTAGCGAGAGGTTTTACCAGCTAAAGTTATTACTGCTGAAGAGATGGACCACTTTACCTCCCACCCAAGTTTTTCTCCTTGTTTTGTGTTGAGACTGACTCCCATGGAGTTGTGGGGATAGGGAGGTGATCTGATTAAGCTGAAAACCTACCCTATCCAAAAGCATCTGTTTTTGCCAAAAAAACACCTCTGTCAGGGAGCTGACACAGGTGAACACGTAAATGTAGGTGCACTGGTACTGCTGGCTACAGCTAGCACAGGAGAAGAATGCAGCAAAATAGACTGAGGTCAGCCTAGGCTAATTGCAAAACTGCATCCTGATACTTCAGCTGGAGGTAGTTTCCTGTCATTATAGTTTTAGTCATCTGTGTGCATTAGGGATTTCCAAAGAAACCCACACCAGTGTAAGATTTAGTGGTGCTGTTGAGAAAGGAGATTGAGTGATGGCCTCCAAGAGTGCGGGATACCTCCCTGAATAGCACCACTATATATTTAAAAAAAAAATAAAGTATTCTTTCGCTCTCTCTCAGGCACAAAAGAAATATACTTTGTTAACAGCTGAGGGAAGTGGGAACGATGTCCGTTCATCTACGCATTCAAATGGGATCAGACAAGACACTCTGAATAGGACCTTCCTCCCCCCCATCTACTTGAATTCTTTAGAAAGAAATTAAATCCACCTTAGCAGAGCTTTCAAGGGTTGCATGGATACTGAGAACAGGTATTAAAATAGTAGAATGAGACTTCTGCTTGAATATTTGTGTAATTTTGGTTATAAAAACTACGCTTAATTTAAAAAAAAAACATAAGAATTCTGCCTATATATGGGCTGTTTACTGTATTTTGTTCATTGGCCTGGGACCATCTATAAATAGCAGTTCACCCCACATTTGCTCAAGCATGCATATGCATACCTGTCCTTTATAATAGATATATGCATACATTGCATACATATGTACTTTTTAATTACATAGAAGTTGGATGTAGTCATCATCCAGATGAAAGAGTGCTGCAGACGATCTTCAATACCAAGTAACATGTAGTATGACTATAATAGAGTCCCAGATTGCTCTTCAGACTGAGTTATTTCCATGTCAAATAGGGATGTTAATATAAGCCAGACTCTTCATACAGTACAGATAGAATTTAGGCTATGATTTGTGGGCTTGCAGAATACTGGAAAGCTACAGTTTAGCAGAAAGAAGATTGATGAGAAAACTCATCTTTATTATCAGATCTACTTCTAGTTACGGTCCTAATTCAGTGAAGCACTGAACAGTGCGGAACATGGTCACAAGTAAATATTTAATTTCTGTATCCTGCTCTGTTATTTCCATGTTACTTCCAGAAATCTGCATTATGATTTTTGTCCCTATGAAATGCTGGGGCCTGAGATAGGCCCTGAATCTAAGTTGATCTACAGATGAACCTCACAACCTAACAGCATATCTAATACATGTAGTATTAACTGTACATATAAATGCTGTTTATCCATATTTTGCCATGGCAGGAGGAGTATGTATATTCTGGTGTTTATCTACAGAAGCTCTGTTACAGCACTTCTTGAGCAGTAATAATGGTTAAATGATATCTTTCCTGATCACAAGAGAACTTTGCTGTAATCTTTGTTACCTGACTAAGCATGTATGCACGATCCTGGGCAGACAGTTAGTCTTGCCAAAGAGGCCTGTGGTACACCAAAACAGATAGCACAACTTCCTTGGCTCCTTGAACCCTGGCCAGGTTTGGGGGGAAAAAACCAACAGGAGAACGAGGAAACCAGATAACCCACCTGGCTGTTACATTTATTTTTTTATCCAATGGTATAAAGGTATAAACTCTGCTTGCAGAGTTTTTGGAGACCTCACCTACAGGGTGGATGCACCAACACAGAACGTCCCAGATGCTGAGACAGGTTCTCCAGATCCTTGCTGTAAGTGAGGCTCCCCAGTAACTGCAGATTAGAATGATTTGCCCTAACATATTAGGGCAATTGGTGATGTAGCTTTCTTAATCACTACCGCTAACCTCATGTAGTAATGAGCATTACCTCGTTCATTTTCTTTACTGTAAACCTTGTCTTCTTACTGTAGGCACTTTATTTTTTGTATTATTTTGAAAGAGACAGTAAAATAAGATTATTACTTTTGTTGGTGTCCTTCCCACTGAATCTGTCAACTGCCAAAACACCCTAATGCAGGAAAAAGAGCACTCCTCTGGGGTGGGGGAACAAAGGACAAATATTTCTCAAATTCCACATTCCTATGAGATCTGGGATTTTCAAATAATTTGCTGGGAGGAAGTCACACAATCCGCTTTCCTCGTTTTATTGATGCTTTTTCTTCTTTAAATGCAATGTTAAATTTGTTTTAATTGTGAAAAGATATTCAACAGTTATACTTGAAAAAAATCTTGTATTTTTGGGGAGGGAGAGGGTATACTTGGACACTTATGGTGCAGCCAGATGGCATCTTTATAGAATCTGGTGAGATTACACAGCTTAGAAAATCTATTAATTTTAAGTACCTAAAAAAATACACTGTAGGTGAGACTTTGAAACTACACTGTCCTGATATCCCAGCGTTTATACAGTGAAGGTTGGTCCAATTTGTAATCTTTTGGTGGGGGTGCAGTTAAGCACTAAAGTCTTGAAACTTGACAAAGGAGGTAAGATGAGGAACCCCATGGCAATTTGAGAGAAGGAAAAACATTTTGTGGATACAAGCCTAAGTCACTGATGTTTTCTATGTTCTTTTCAGGAAAATTTCACCAAAATGATTTAAAGTACTCGCTAAAGTCACATGCTATATTAAAATGAATACTGAATATTAAAACATTTGGATTTCTGTAACACCTAGGAATTCCAGACATGAATGATAAGCCAACTGTACAAAGTGTTTCTCTCTTTCAAGATCACTGAAAAGGAAAATATTTTGAAATGCAAGTTGGAACTCAGAAAGGAAAAGCAGAATGGAAGCATTGGCTGAACAAAGATAGAAAACAGCCTCCTTAAAAACTAGGAGACAGGGGAAAGGGCTAGGAAAACTTCAAAGCAGTGAGATTTATTTTTCACTAATAAATCTATGAAATGGGAAAACATCCAGTTAAGTTTCAATTGTTCAAGAAACAGAATAATTTGGGGGATAATTCCCAGGAACAATCAGCCACTTTTACATGCATATGAGTACCCTGAGGAGACTAATCAAAGGTAACCCCTGAATGAAAGAGATGAGGTATAGTATCTTAAGTCAAGGGAGCTTGCAGAGAAAATATAGAGCTCTGTTTTAATCATGATAGTAGATCGAACATCATTATTGAGGAGATGGAAAGGTAAGCTGGCCAAGACTTTGGCCAGGATAAGAAACAGATCTCAATTTAATTCCACTAGTGTACATTTAGTTAGTATTACTTCAGTTCTTCATTAGCATGAAAATGCATACATACAGCCTCTACATAAACTCAAAAATACAGAGATAAGGCTACTGTTTCCACCAGTTCTCCTCCCACTGATCCATGATTGTTGTGTATCCTACAGTCACCCTTTCCTGGTGACCACTGTGGTAGAAATCATACTTAAGGGGGAAACAGCAGAAAGGGGGAGAAGTGTTTTTGGAAGGTGTGTGCAGGAAATACCTACCATAAACTAATCATTGGTTTGGAAACCAAAACAGGTTTGAAGTGACTCAAAAGACACAGGTTGTGGTTTAGGTCAGGAGGGACTAACCACGCATTTGTTACTACACATAACACTATAATGTGATGGAAAACACAGCAATGACAGCAGGACAGCAGAGTCCCAGGCTGCAGAGAACGAGGATAAGCCCAAGCACAGCAGCCGCAGAAGCAGAAACAAAAGCAGAAAAGCTGCTTACCTTCAGAAGGCCTCATATAGATGAGGATCTCCAACAATATACCCTCACCTCCACTGCAAACCCTTATATGAGGTCTGTGAGGGAGTGGATCCTGGCTCTACACCTTCCCATCAATTGCTTCCCAGCAATGTTTTGTTGTGCACTGCATGCACCTGAGGTCCCCTGCGAGCAACTCTGAAGTGTTGCTTGTTGATTGGTTTAGCAAATCACTGGGCAAATATTTTCCCATAAGGTTAGTTCTGCTACTTCTACCAGTTTTCTTCATAACACATCCTTAAAACCTACAAAACAACAAAATGAAGGTCAATCTGTGGGCATCTGCCGTCAGCTTGGCTACTTGAGTGACATAAATTCAGTAGGCCAAGACAAGGCAAGAGCAGCTGAAGAATGCAAGATACATTGCCTTCATCTTGGGAGACAGAGCTTGTTGTTCTGGCCTAAATGACCCTTACCCACCTTCTGTCTCCTCTTTGCTTTGTAACAGGAGTTGCCCCTGGCATCCTGCTCTTTTAGGCAGAGAATAATTAGAAGTTACAGCAAAGCCATGAGGAGATTTTTTTTCCAGGCAGAGTTGAGTTGATAGAGGAAGACAGATGTGAGGCGGGGGGGCAGGGAGGAGATATCTGTGGGCTTCGGAAACAAGTTACAAGAACTTGAGCAGCCACCCCTGGGGAGGAAGAGATGGGGCAGGCTGAGAGAAAGACACTGACACAAAGACACTGAGAAGAGAAAGACCCATGACACCCCTCTGGCTTTTCCCAGATTCCTTCCCCATCCCTACATGCCTCTCTCAGGCACCTCACAAACACCCCCTGAGATTTCCCCTCCCATTCTCTGGAACCTGCTTCACTGCCACAAAAACTGAAAAAAGGCATCTGCTGCCAAGGAGCTTTAAGTTGCAAATTCCTATCAGCATTCTCACCTGGATGCTTGCCCTAGGCGGTAGGTCTCAAGAACTCAAACCAAAGGTAACTCTGAAACCAGAAACATCATTGTTGACAGCTATATCTGTTCGAACCACAGAGCCAAGAGTATTGAAACTCTCATCATCTTTAGTAAACTTCATCCCCTCCTACTAGCCACATACAAGATTATGAGGGACTACAGACATCAGCACCTGCAGACCACAGCAGCTGAACTGCTTTTAGTGCTTGTTTCTATGTTACAGTACAGCTTGCACGTTACTTGTGTTTTAGAAATATTACAGATAAAATAATTAGATAAGCGGGTCTGCCATGCTAAGCAAACAGCACTGATACACTCCTCAGTTTCTCACACTATGCCATAATGGTACACCCCTGTACCATCTTTGCATGCTCATTCATTTCTGCCTCTCTCCATATCCCTCTGCCCTTCTCCTTAAGAATCCTCTTCTGTCTTCCACTTGTTGCAGTGTCCACTCCAATCTTCTATGCCATTATGATCCCCTTCCCCAGAGTCCTTCAAAAAACTTCAAAATTGCCATGAAACAGCACTAAGTTGTCACAACAAACAGAAAGTAAAAGTTAATACGAGATTAAGTGTTCCACACTGAGCTGTTCAGCAGTCACACAAAGGCAGAGACTTCACGACTGCTGTCTTCAACATTTGAATTTTGCTCAATCAACAGCATGTAACACAAGCTTATTTACAATACTTCAGCTAGTTCAAAGTTCCTCACAAGATTTTCTAGCAGCACATTTCTCTGCATACCCAGCCAGCTTGTTTTACTGTGCATATTGTTTCCACCCACACGTACAACCTGTCCAACATTTTATAGCTGATTTACTGATAAACTAGTTTAAAGAGTAACATGTGCCCTTAGATCTCTGCAGCAGACTATGGCTTCTTCTTGGCTCTTCTTTTTCCTGAAGATGCCAGAGTTTCATTTTGTTTTTGAGCAGCAGCTGCCCTATCTCCACGCAGCTCTTGCTTAAGAGACCTCCTTCTTGTTAAGTTAGAAGAAGTCATACGAGATCCACACAGATGACTAAATAGGACTCCTGCAGTCTTAACTGGCATATTCTTTAATTTGTATGTTATATATCAGATATTGAATGCAGTGTATTAAAACAGAGTATCACGGCATTTGTAACACCAACATGCCCATGAATACCTGTTTTCCCTGTTTTCTTTTTTTGATGTGGGTACTTAGATAAGATATTAAAATTACTTTCTGCTCTAAGTCATCATTCTTGCCAGACAGCATGAAAAGGGTACTTCTCCCTTCTACTACTGCATGCTTTGCTGTCTTGTAAAATCTCCCTCAACTTATCTATCATAAATACTGTTATGCGTATTCATTATGGACTAGGAACTGTTTATGCAAATGAGTTATGATCTCCTTGGAAAAACAAAAACAAATCAAGACATCACTCAAATGCATAGACACATCTCTTAAACAAATAAGTAGTGCTGGATTCCCCCAAGGGTTTTTGCTCTGCGTAAGGGCAAGTTAACCCAGTAGATGCTTTAAGTTCTGTATTGCTCAGGACAGGAAGCCATGAGCAATCTTTCTTGGAGGTGTTGCTTCATGAATAGCTGACAATTCCACTTTAGCCCATAAACTTGATATGCACTTCCCTTGCATGCTGAACTAAATAAATCAAAAAGTGCCAATTGACTTACAACTAGTGGCAGAAAAATTATTCAAAAGATGCAAAAGAAGATGTGGTAGAATGTGTGTACTAGAGCACAGATGTACATTTTTATCTCAGAAGTTAAAGAGAATCTAAGTCTTTTAGTCTGGAGAAGAGAAGGCTCAGGGGAGACATCGTTGCACTTTACAACTTCCTAAAGGGAGGTTGTGATGAGGAGAGGTTTGGCCTCTTCTCCCATGCAACAAACAGGACCCGAGGAAATGGCCACAAGTTGTACCAGAGGTTTAGGTTAGACATAAGGAAGAACTTCTCGTTTCAAGAGAGTGGTCAGGCACTGGAATGGCTGCCCAGGGAGGTGGTGGAGTCGCCGTCCCTGGCAGTGTTCAAGAGGCGTCTGGATGAGGAGCTACGAGATGTGGTTCATTGCTTGTGGTAGCAATGGCAATGGGAGAATGGTTGGACCAGATGGTCTTGCAGGTCGTTTCCAACCATGCGATTCTATGATTCTATGATAAGGATATAGGAGAGATTTTCCTCTTTCTGTCTGCTCAGGAGTCAAGCACAACTGTGGTTCTTGTGTCAAAATTATACCTTACACCAAAACAGGAATTCCATAGAAACTAGTAGAATTTAGCATTTTAAGCACTTGGAGACATAAAAACATTCCCCTGCAAGCATGGCAGAGGTAAACATCAGCTCTGAAGGCCATGGAAAAAGCTATGCCATGGTTCCACTCATGCCATTGAGTGATATCTCTCACCCAGTAAATGATAATTGCCTGAGAGCTCTGAAAGTCTCATTTTGGTGGCAAGTGTTATACTGGCTGACCATTATGCAAGAGCTGGACAATAACTGTCTCTGCTGGCTTACATTCTTGACTGAGAAAAGCTCTGTTTTGAACTCGTTAATCTCCATGCATGCTAAAAATGCATCTGTCTCCATAAAGTCATTCCATGTAGGATTAGAACAGTGTCACAAATAAGAGAAGTATCTGCATACAAGCAGGAATGGTTTTAAGCTATAAGAGGCGAGATTTGGATTAGATATTAGGGGGAAATTTTTCAGGTGAGGCGCTGGAATGGGTTGCCCAGAAAAACTGCAGATGCCCCATCCCTGGAGGCATTTCAAGGCTAGGTTGGATGGGGCTCTGGGTAGCAGGTGGCAAACTGCCAACAGCAGGGGGTTGGAACTGGATGGGCTTTAAGATCCCAAGCTGTTCTATGATATGGCTGATATGCTCATAGGATAAAGAGGCGATGAGTGGTTTACGTGAATTTGCTTTCTTGGTTGGAATGTGGTGCTTAAACCCAACAAAGATTATACTCTAATAACAACAGATACATAAGCATACTACAACATGTAGGTTTAATAGCAGAAGTTTTAGGAAAGAATCTATATTAGATGTCACGTTGAAATTTACTGTAGCAATCATCTCTGAACTTACATTCTATTCTAGCTATTGAGGATGCTGTCGTTTGGGCCTTTGGAGAGAAGGAAGATGTTAAAGACTTAAAGAATTTAAAACTTAAAAACAATCTCTACCCTTTTTTGAAAATTATGCAGATTAATACTACCTACTGACATGATGACACACCATGATAGTCTTAGTTCCAAATATAACAGAATTTTTCGAAACAGGCCAATAGTTAAGAAACGGACTTTGTTATATATGTGTAGATATCTTCCATTAAAGAAGAAAGTAAAATTTTACACTGCTTTAGGAAACCTGTAAATAGGGAAAATCACAAAGAATTCCTCCTTGTGCTACTTTGAAAACATTCTTATAGCATTCTTTGGTATTCCTACTTTTGATATGTGGTTCCAAGCTACTAGAAAACAGAATAGCAAAATATTAGTCATACAGCTTTGCTGCAACAGGAAAGCTACAATTCAAGACAGTTTTAGAAACAGTGATCAATAAATTTTATAAGTCCTCTAAATCTTAGTGATGAAAAATAACCATTGCATTCTTCACAGATAGGTTGGTCTATTTTATTCTGCCCCCTTATAGTGACTGAGATGCATAATGGTGAAGCGTGTCTGCATGTCATTTTCATCGGCATCAATCTCAGCAACATTCTGGAGATGGAATAGCTTTTGCAAGCCACAATGGGGCTGCAAGAAAACAAGTGTTTCAACAGTTTGACTGCCAGAATGGAGAATCTGCTTTATTCAAATCCTTATCTCTTCCCTGCAATCCCAGATGGCCTAACTGGTGACCTGGCCCTTCTACTGAGTACCACTGCAACCACCCTCTTTATAATCCCAGACAGTCATCAGTCCCTACATGTTTGTCTCTAGCAAACTGGAAGAAGCTTTTCTAAAGGTTCCAAAAGATGCTTGTTGCTAGAGCTAACCAGGCAATACTGTAGAGGAAGCTGATGTGGACAAAATATACAGCTGAGCCACAGAGTGTTCAAAAAATATTGTGCACAAATAATGGCTTTATGTGTAACAGAGATAAGAAAAACTGTATTAGCTTTCAAAATAACAGGTGTGAAATTAAGCAGATGACTGTTTACAGCTTTGACCTACTGATACTACACCAAAGGAGGTACTTAGATGTTGACTTATACTCTAAGAGAACTTTTGTATGTTGTAGATATGTTTGGTTAATTAATACTTGTCTCTACTCTCTAATCTAAGCCAATTTCTTCAGGCAGAGAAGTCCACGTCTGCATTTTTGGCATATTAAAGCCTCCCAGTGACTGCCAGAAAGGCCATCAGGTCCAACACACAAAGATTGAAGCATTTTATTCCTCCAGGAATAGTGTTGCATTTGCTAGAAATACAAAACCATCTCAGAACTCAAAACTTGTCTCAAAGACAGAACAGAACAGCTTTCAAGCAAAACAGACATAACAGTTACCATTTTGTGTTGCTTTTGGAGGCCTGCTGATGTAGCTTGCTGGTTTCTGAGTCACTGAGATGTACAGAATTGTCTGCAGCAGAGCTGTGAACATGCTTCTCATACAACCTCCTATTTAAAGAGTCTCAACAAGAACAAAAAACCTGCTTATCCAAATGAACTAACAGATAATTTCATCCTTCACTCAATAAAAAGACTCATTAGTGACTCCATTTCTATGAGGAAATAGTTAAAACCAAACAGATTTTTGTGCCAAATTCTGTTTTAATACAATTAGTGTCCAGTGGTGCCTAAAACTAATTCATCCAACAGCAACTCTAGTGATGGCTTTTTCCCCATTTAAGAAAAATTAACATTGAAGTGTGGAACCAGGCTATGCTAAAGGTAAAATAAACAAACCATTCTAGTCACTGTCAGCCCAGAAAATAAGATCCAATACTGCAATCTTTTGTACTGTTGAGACACTCACTCCCTGGTTTTCATATTTTCAGTTTTTCTTTGCAAACTCAAATGTCTGCGGGGACTGAGAATAGAAGGGAAGTTGTGGTTAAACCCTTCTGTCCATTCCTTGAATAACTGGATGAAAAACTAACAAACCATGATTCTCTCTTTCAACAACCACAGAATCACAAAATAAATTGTGGTTAATCTGCAGCAAAAGAATTGTCCATTTCTTCCAGGCAGATGAAGTGCAAGATACACAATGATTATTAGAGTACTTGCTAATAATGTAACAAGGGGATTTCCACAAAAAATGTTTAACATTGAAAATCTCATTTAAAATTTAAAAGCTTCACTATTTCTGATCAAAACGTTTAAAATAGAATTTTATTGATATTTTAAGACAGAAGACTGCAACTGACCCCACCTGCAGCCTGAATTCATCTGAATCCTGCACAGCATTGCATATGGCCCTTCTGGAAAACATTTTCTTAAAGAAAAAATAAATAAATACAGCATCATGTATTGATGGTCTAGAGAAGGAATGATTTCTAAAGAGTAGTCAGAAGGAAGCAGTGTCAAGAGTTATGTTTTCCAAATTTGCCTAGTCTGAAATTTAACTGCTTGTGTGCACCTTCGCTTCCCCATGTCCCTGTTTACTCAGCCCTAATTGCAACTTCTGTATGTCCTGTGAAACTCCAGAGGTGAGCTGCTGTAACACAACTTCCAGTGAGTCTGCTTTACACAGTGACATAGTACTGTTTATCATTCTGTATGCCCTTTTTTAAGCATATATTTTATTTTTTTTAATGACGCTCCACATTCAGTCAGGTTATCAGTCAACTGTCCCTATGGCCCTCTTTGAACTGAAGTAAGCACTTCTGCATCATCCACCTTCCTTCCAGTATTTGCTTCCTCTTACCTAGGAGACGGCAATCGTGTCTGCAATTATTTTTTCCTTTTTTATTCATCATGTTATTTAGGCCTTTTCTCTCCAGACCCTTCTTGAACTGGCAGTGTAGGAGTGAAAGTTGGAGACTGCTGCAACCCTTGCTCTTCTTTAGAGTTATGTGACAAGATCTAGAAAAAAAAAAAAAAAAATACTGATCAAAGTTTGAACACATTAAGACTTTGTTTAGCTTAAAAAGGAGAACTGATGGCACACGTGCCATTCTTCAAAATATGAAAAAGCTACTGTAAAAGGAAGGGAACAACTGTTCAGTATGTTGATACAAAAAGAAAAAAATTGAGTCAAACTTTCACCTAAGGAGGCAGAAGTGTACTAAGTTGAATACAGTAAGAGATATCCAGGGAGGTTCCCTCCTGGAAATCTTCTTTGAATATTCATGAGGAAAGAGATGGGGAGACTGGGTCTTACTACATGGTAGCAAAATCAAAGGACCAAGCAGATGAACTCTTCACATTTCTTTCTGTCCCCTAGGACTATGCCACAGAAGTGTATAAATGTGATTTTGAAAAATGAATCATGTTCTGCATGGCAGCTAAGGGTAAATGCCTCCCCTTTCTTTTCTTCCCCTGAAATGCTCTGTCCATAAGGTTAGTAAAGAAATTCTTTCCAATTCATATCTGATCATGAGATTAATTGCACACATGTCAGAAAGATGCAGGAACCAAGAGTCTAGATGAGTCTGCAGGACCACCATGAATACGCTGCCCATTTCTTGCTAGCACTGATCTGACATTCTAGAGAAAGGTGACACTTCCAAATCACTCTAGAAATAATCAGCGTTACTACAGGAAAAAAAAAAATCAATCAAAACCAGGAATCATTTCTTTATGACAGATCCCTGGCACTAACACTGTTCAGCTTAGTACTGCCATGTGTTCAGCCCACTGCACCAGAGCACTGCTTTTATGCAACCATTTCCACTGGTCACCAGACCATGTGTCTGTCTGCAGCCACATCACTGCCATTTTCAAGCAACCAAAATGCCTGCACACACAAGCCAAAATCTATGCTCCCTGTGTATGTGCACCTACAGATTCAGAAACGTTTGCAGCCTGTCACCTGCTGTTTATGCATGCTTCTAGCATGAGGGACATGACAGTGCAGGGTGGGAGATGCTTGCAATTTGGTCACATCATGGTTCAGTTTGGGTTACACAAAAGAGAAAAAACTGTGCAACAATCAGGGATTGAGCATTAGGCTGCAAGGAGGATTACAGGCATCAGGTGAGATAGCTGTTTTAATTCAACTTCTCAGCCTTTTTTAGGCTGAACAAAATGAGCTCCAGGACAGGTCTCCAGCATAGAATCATAGAATCCTCAGGTTGGAAAAGACCTTAAAGATCATCAAGTCCAACCATTACCTAACCATACTAACCCTAACTAACAACCCTCTGCTAAATCATGTCCCTGAGCATACTGAAGTGCAGAACAAATTACAAGACGTTTTCTGCCAAGACAGACCAGTGCATTTGGATTTTGTTTTTGCTTATTTTCTTGTTGTAACATCACACAGTTTCAACTCCATCTGTGACTGCAGTGCTGAGAGAACAATGGAAAGCAGAACACTTGCAGCTAGAATCATCCAAGTTTTAGCTTCCACAAGTCCTCTTTGCAACCCACAGAGCAGGGTCTGTCAGTAACAGGAGTCAGAAATGCAAAGAAGTTGGCCGGGTGGGCATACCACACTGGTACACTTTGTGGCCTAAGAGTACCAAGCATGCACCTTTCTTTAAACCACCATGATCACTTGAGATTCACACTTCCATTCACAGCAGTCCTTCAGGATCAAAACCAGACAAATCTCCAGCTGACGGGATGTGTTACATGAGGCAGAGCTCAGGAAAAAAGCAGCATGGAGCTGTCAGGGGAAGGGGTTAGGAAGAGGTTCTTCAGAAGAAGGCAGCGGGCACAGAAACAGGCTGCCCTGGGCAGTGGGCACAACCCCGAGTGTTGGAGTTCAAGAAGCGTTTGGACAAAGCTCTCAGACACACATTTGACTTCTGCGTGGTCTTGTGCGGAGCCAAGAGCTAGACTCGATGCTGCCTGTGGGTCCCTTTCAACTTGGGGCCTTCTGTCACTCCACGAAGGTCCATGCGCTACACCACGGAGGCCATGGGGAGGCACTGGATGTCACTCAGAGCAACGCAAAGGTACTTTAAGGTAACCCCTCCCCCAAACAGTCGCACGAGTAGTTGCAACGCAAGCTGCAGCCCTTTCGCCCTCCGTCTAAGAGGTTTTCCGACGTGTCTTATCACAGAACTCCTACAGTCGGCGAGCCCACCGCCTCAGGCCTCAACGCTCACTGCGCCAACGCCCCACGCTTAACCCCCGCGCTCCAGCGTCCCCCCAAGCGAGCCAACGCCGCCGCGGCTCAGCGGGAGCGCGGGAAGGAGCGGTGGGAGGCTGACCGCTTTTCCTCACGCGGGGCCACTCCGGCAGGTGCGGGGAGCCGCTCACCTCCTCTCAACACCGGCCGCCCACTGACGAACGCGGCCTGACAGGCGCGGCCCCCAGCAGCCCCCCTGCTCCGCCAACCGCCGCCCCCGCTGACATCACCGAGCTGGATTTAAATAGCTCCACAGCCCCGTGCCTCCCGGATACAGCGCTCCCCATTGGCGGAGCGGGCAGCCAATGGCACCGCTTCGCGACGCGCTCTCCGCCAATGGCCGCCGCGCGCCTCCCCTGTCGCTAAGGGAGGGAAATACAGCGCGGGGCGCGGGCTGTCAGGTGCGCCCGGCACGCCGCCCGCCCGCCGGTGCGGCAGCCGCGGGCGGGAAGCGGGGAGATGGTTGTTTTGTTGGTTGTTTTTTTTTCCTTCTTTCCCTTAATCCTTCCGCATGTCCTCCCCTCCCCTCCCACCCTCCGCTTTTTTTTTTTCCGTTTAACTTTTTTTTTTTTTGTTTTTCCTGCTCGCTGAGGGAGGGAGGGGGTCTGCTGACAGCGGAGATTTTGCGCGTGGGGCCACGGCAGCCGCGCCCGTGGCTTCCCCCCCACGCCTCACCCCGCGCCGAGGGGAGCCGCGGGGCTGACGAGCGGCCACGGAGGACGCCTGCGGCCGCCGGGGAGCTCCGCCGCCCTGAGCCGGAGCGGGCCGGGACGGGCTGCCCGGCCGCCGCAGCCGAGGAGGTAACGCCGCTGTGGGAGCTGCCGGAAGCGGGAGGCACAGCGGCCGCTTCCCGCCCTTCCCGCCGCCGTGAGAGGAGCGCCCGCGGAGCCCGCCCTGAGGGCCGAGCGCTGCGCCGGGCCCCGAGCTGAGGGCTGTGGAGAGGATCCCGCCCGCCTGGCTGGTAGCGGGCTCCCAGAGAGAGTGTCTGCCCTGCCGGCACAGCAGTGCGTAAAACATTTCTCCTTCCTGCTTCTCCCTGCGCATTTCTGTGGCTTGTCTCGTCCCCCTACCAACGGTGTCTTCACACACTGCCTAAACATCCCACATTCCTCAGTGCGCACCTCATAAGGCAGCGAGCAGAGCGGGGCTGAGGCATTTGGGGATTTCATCATGGATTCTGGCTGTGCTGTGCTGTGGGAGGAGATGCTGAACTTTGTGCCTCCTCGCTGCTCATCTCCCCCTTCATCCCCAAACCCAGCGCAGGGCTTACGTCACAGTTATGTGGGGAGATGTTTTTCTGAGATAAAAATTTCTATGCGACCAGAAACATTATTGTAGGAGAAGCTGTGAATACACTGGAGAGGCCCTGGTAAAATAAAATAAAATAAAAATCTGAAGAACACCCCCCAAAAAAACCTTGAAATAGGAAATCTGAAGTGCATGCCATTTATGTCTTGGTGATATAATGAAGTTTGTGTTAGGGTTTCTTTTACTGTGGGAAAGGGGAGAGTGCAATGAGAAATCTTCCTTTCCCCCCTGCATCCCCCCCGTATCCCTCTCCCTCCTCCCCCCCATATTTCTGTTTCCCCCTTACCTGCTCTCCCAATCGGTGAGGATGAGGATTATGAAGTCTTGTTTCCCTTCTGTTGTTGCAGGATGCCTTGGGTGATTCAGAAATGAGCAGTGGGAGCGCTTGGTGATTTTCACAGGAGGAAGACAGCAGCCAGCAAGGCCCCGGCTCCCTGCCATCTTGAGCCCTTCCTGGTGATTTGCAGCAGCACAGATAAGTACGGAGCACTGAGGACTGAAGTCAGCATTTGGACCTGACTTTATTTTAGTATAAATGACCACATGAGATTCATACCAATGAAGATATAGGAGTAAAATTGCAGAAGTACATAAATGCCTCTTCTAAAAGTGCAGTTTCGAGTATTTAAGGTTAATGAGATAGATAGAAAAGAGTCCTCTTCACGTGTGTTTACATGTCCTAACAGAAAGTGACGCATTATCTTACATACCAAGTGTGTTTTGGATGAATCTCTATCACCCTATTGATATCAGGGGAACTGAATTGATTTAAATTAGTGAAGGAACTAACCCAGCTAAGTTTTAAATAATTGCAATAATATTCTCTGTCTCTTTCAGTCAGATTTGCCCTTCGTGTTTAGTTGTTTCATAATCCTGCAGCTCTCCATTTCATCTTTACAAGACCAGAATCTCTATTTTCCTGTGAACAGGGAAAAAAAACCCACCACCATAAAAGGCAGTCCTTTTATATTCCAATCTTTATTTCCTTGTTTAAATAAACTTAGGGCACAAAAGCTCATCCTGTTTTGTTTTGTTTTTTTTTTTTTAATAGGCCAATTTAGTTTCATTTACTTACGCCGATATTTTATACAGCAAAAAGCTCTCAGAAGGAGAACGTGTTCAATGCACCAGAACCCTTTTAGGGTTTTGATAAAAGGCATGATATCACGAGTAACATCTCCACTTCTGTTATTTTTTTTATATAGTAGCAACGAGATTGAATCACCATTTTTAGCTATTCTTCAGCAGAACTCGTAATCTATCAATGTGTCAGCTCAACAGCAGTTTTCTCTTCACACTAATGTGAACCAGAAGGTCCAGCTATCGTAGATTTTGACAATTTTATCTGAGATTGCATACATTGCAGAATTTTGAAGAAAATGAATTGTAGGACCTACTATGTTTTTCTAAGCACGTACAAAACGTAAAACACGTCCTCGAAAACATTTTAAACTCATTTTACAGGATCACATTCCTAAGTTAGGTGTTTCATAAGCATTAGGTTATAAGCACTCTGAAATAACAAGTGTAAAATCATATGTGGGTCCCCATATCTTTTTAAATGTCTCAAATTGCCCTCTATGTTGTTACATAATGCGCCATAAAGAAATACATGCCTTCATTCTCTTTAAATCGCTCTGGCATGGATAGTGCTAAGCCTTCCTTCAAGTCCTTGTTATGCAAGTCCTTGCTACTGTTAATAGCTGTCAGCTCAGCGTGGTTAGTTAAAAAACAAGGTAACCACAGTTTTTGTGAAGCTCATTGCATTGCTGGAATTCACACTGACTCAGTTCCAGGTGCTTTGTTCCCTTTCTCAGCTATAAATTGAATTATTATGAGCAAACAGGTTTTTCTCCATTAGAAGAAAGTCCCATTCATTCCACTGCATCACAAGCTAATCTGCTTTTTGTTTAGTTGTGCCTATAAGTGTATTGTGTTATGAGTATCTGGATGCACTTCTGCAGTGTTAAATTGCAGTGAAATAGACCAGAATACAGTAATATTTTGAAAGTTTGTAAAAAATAAAAATAATTAAAAAAATGCAGACGTATAACTAAGTTCTGAAAAATACCTAGCACAGTAAAAATTCATGACCAGTCTAACAGTTATTAGGTAACAAATAATCCATATAGGCACTAAGCAATATTATGTAAAGTGAAATCTGTGTTACACAGTATAAGCAGCATTCAAGTGAAATTCAGGCAATGTGTAAAGAACAGAAAAAAATAATTTTTACAGCTATGATGTTACAATTTTCTGTATTTCTTTACTTGGGAAGTGGAATTTTCCTTGTCCTTTTGTAAAGGCACAGAATTAATAACAAGCACTTTAAAGAATCAGGTGCTTTGCCTGCTATTTGCTCTTTTATTTTTCCCCTCTGTTGAACAGATCATTTGCAGAAGAAAATCAGGAGAAACCGAGAAGGGTTTGCCAGTGTCTTGGAGATATTTCCAAGTAGCCTCTTCTTTAACAAGGCCTCAGATTTAAAGATACTGAAACAGGAATATCTCAACATTCATAATACTGCCTACATTAAGAAAAATTTTGCTCTCAGTTTATACTCGTGTGGGTATGCAAGTAGCAATTCAGTCAAGCATCACCAGGAAAGGACACTTCTTTCATATTCTAGTAACTGATCTATTAGTTTAACAATCCTCTGTGTCATTTTCCCTATTTTTTTTTTCCTTTTTGTTACTCTTGGAAATTTGGGGTGCTAGCTTATTTGTTGCTTTCCCTTCTCCTACTAGCACCCATTTTAAAAGGCTCAGGTCTATTCTGCTCAGGTTGTGTTCTGACACATGGAAAATTTTTATATTCTTTTTGCAAGCAGTAGGGTGGTGAGAGAGAGGTCTGCACTATAAAATAGCAAACCTACTAAACTGTACTCAGTGGGAGATTAAATAAGAAAGAAGAGAATGGCCGAGGCAATTCGTTTGTCGCAGATGTTTATGCAGTCCTGTTTTTGGTTTTAAGCTGGATTCATCAAACGTGCTAAAGAGTAATTTTTGCCTGATATGAAGTTTCTATCCAAGGAGACCAAGTGGGTTCAGTTTAAACTGTGATTTGAAAATGTAAGGAAATGTTACCAGTCAGACACAGGAAAGTCGGGCTGTTTTTACAATCTTAATTCAATAGTAAGAAGCAAAATGTATCGGAATTAAATTGCTGTGTAATGTAGTTACATTAGTTACAAAATCCCTTTGTGTACTAAGTACAAATATTTTACCATAACTGTCAGAATTCCATAGATGATAAAGGGTGCTTATGCTGTCAGAGGGTAAGCATGAAATGCCGACGTGATAACGTCTGATACCCAAATGGTGTATGCTGCTTTTGCAGTATTTCCTAAGTTTACAACGGAACTTCAGTAATAAAACTTAGTGAAAATGCATGAGATAAGCATGAATGTAATACGTTGTTGGTTTTTATTTTTTAGATAGGCTGGTTATCGTATTTAATAGAGTAGAACACAAATGAGAAGGCCCAGAAATAAAAGCACTTTAAAAAGGGGATTTTGAAAAATTCACCATGTCAAACTCTTTCTTAGTTCTTACTAGTTTCTATCTCTTTTAACATATTTTCCCCTTTTTGAAGTTCATTTCTGTCTCTATTCGGTCAAAAATTCTGCACCCTTTTCCCAAAAGGGGAAGCATGCTATGGTTACAAATGCCTTCTGTTGATTGAAGCAGAATGATTTTTTTTCTTTTCCCAAATGAATATATATGTATGAATTTGCTAAACTTTTCCAGCTATGTTTACGTATGTTATTTCTGAGAAATGATGAGGGATGCCCGACTTACTGCAGCATACTACGATGTAGTAACTGTAGTCGAGCATTTTTCTTATTTGTAATCAAATATACAGAATTGTCAGCGTATTTGCTTTTAAGTACTTGGAAGCTGAATTAGAAACAGGATTTTTAATACAATGAATTTGACATTTCAGTCTGCGCTTGCTTTTTTCTTTTCTAAATGAGCGCTGATTATCAGAAAAATCGAGGCTTACATAATCATGCCATACATTTTTCTGCTCTTCTTTCTCTTCCTCCGCTTTAGCCATCATTTCCCTCTGAAAAATGAAAATTTTTGAATAGAGAATTACTCTGACATACTAATTGTATACACATTTTCATGGGACTGCATAACCAGGCTATTTGTATGTATTTAGTAAAAGAAGGCCGTCAACAAAATATTACAACCTTGAGATGGCTAAACTTTAAAATTACAGTAATCATTAAATACAGCATTATCTTGTTGATGTGCCTGTCTGTGTACCACTGAGTCATTTTTCTTCCCTTGGAGAAGAAGGGTGCTTCTATTTATTCCTTCTTCAAGATAACAGAAATAAGAACGTCCTACCCCATTTTTTTTTTTAATCGTCACAAAGCTGATTCTCCTTCATAAAGAAGCTGGTTTTATTATTCAGTTTTCAGAGGATGAGAAGCAATTGCTGTGGACAAATATATAGCAAATGAATTGAAGCTCTGTCCTACTAGAACAATTACAAATTGAATTAATTACAAAGAACAATATTAAAATTTTAGCTAAATATGTTAACATGAACTCCTGCCCATAGGTGGCAGTCAGCTTTCACTATAGTAGAGATGCCAAACTTTTGGTTCATGATATTCATACTTATGCTGATGTAATTTTAATGGAGCATGCATATGTGTGTGTACAGAAGTATGCAGATCTCTGCATTGGGAGAGTGGGGAGAGGTAAAATTAACCCCCAGATTAATTATTGAGTATGAGTATTCTTATACTATATACAAGCAAAGTAAATTCTCATTTTTTTGAGAGAAGTTCCAAGCAAAAACACACAATTTTTTATCAGTCTTGCTGGTACTCACCTAAAAGAAGTAAAGAACACTCAGAAATGAGCAAACTTGCCTCTGCAAATTGAGTGGAAAGGCAAGTATGTGGCCAGCCTTAGACAGCATGACCTCATGCTATACCCAGTCCTCCAAGCTACGTTCCTATTTCATAGTTCTTTGTCTGTAAATTACAGAAGTGCTGGAATGATGATGTTGTATTCCAGAAATCCCAGCAATACATTTGGCAGATCCAGAAAAGATACTGGGAGCGAATGCATCCTCTCTGACATGGAGAGCCAGCAGCCTGCAATTCTCTTTCCCTTTGCAGAGCTTCCTTAGACACCCGTGGCAGCACTGCACAAGGGGAAGATGCTGCCAACAAGAGCAAAGACCCACTCAATTTTGCACTCAGCTTTTTTAGGGCTTTACATGGTTTATGAGTATTTCCTTTTGCAATGGAACTAAAGAGGCACTTGAGACCCCACCAAAACTGAAGGGGATAGAAGAAGCTAATAAGGTCTCAGTTTAAACCAAACAGAACTGGTGAAACTACGTGTGACATACTAAGACAACAGAGCTCTCATGCGAAAGGAAGGCTGAAAATTAAAATTCCTGAGGAGGTAAAATCATATTCTTTTTACTGTTACAGCTACACTAGGGTACTTCTTAAAGATTAATCTAATTATACGTCAAGGTAGCCCACTGTATGCATTTCACAGAGGTCAGGAGGTAGCATTTTAAAAAAAGAGAAGTGTGAAAAATATACAATTATTTGTTGCTACCAGAGTGTTCTACTGCTATGCAAGATTAAGGGCTCAGAATTGAACAGAATGGTGCAGTATTATTAAAACAGAAGGCCTAATTCTCCTTTTGCAAGGAAGGCAACTATACACACTGTTGTATAAGCTGAAGCAGTCGGTCTGATTTCATAGTTGAACAGGGTATTTTGAAGTGTATGCAACCATTACATGGCTAATTAGATACTTGCATATGCACAGCCCCATTTGCTCCCCCAACTACAATAATTATGAGGATTGCACTCCACGCTAATTTACACTCTTGTGTAACAGAATTGAATACAAGATAGCAGGTGGTGATAAACTGGCTGGTGGCAAATGTGTAAATTTGATATGCATTTTGAAAATCAAAGCTTTCATACTCAGTGCTGATCTTGACATGGAAAAGACGGGTGAAGAACTCCTCAGCCATCAATTCTGATCCCAGCTATTGCAGACAGCCATGTTGTACTGTGCCAGTTATCTGCAGAGGTATCAAACTCCATCTTGAAAGTACCTTTGTCATAACGTTGCTCCTAATTTCCATTCCTCTAAATGGTTACAGAGTTCTGATAACAAGTAGACAAAATCAGCTGATGCCCTTGTGTTCTGTAAACATCTTTGAATTCAGTTTAAATAACCTTTCTCTCTCCCTAAGGATAAAGCCCCTTCAATCTGTCACTCCTTGGGCATTCATAGATTGCTTTATTTTCACTGTTGACTGCCATAACCTTGTCAGCCTCAACTCTGCCCAAACAGCAGTGCTACACCTGACACAGAAGAGGATGCCTTTCCCCAGCCAATCTTTTAACCTTTCTTTGCACCTTTTACACTTGCAATAAATCTTTTTTAAGATAACAAGATTAGAAGTATGCATAGTACTCCATAGAAAATCTTCTCAGGGTCTTTTGAGTAGCATTAACACCTTCCTATCCCTGCTGGAACTAATATTTTGATATTTAAAAACTCAAGTTATTCTTTGCAGACCTGCATGCTATCAGTGTCTCAAAGGCCTTAAGGACTGATTGAGACACCTGCTTTACCTTTTATTTTTTTTTCTTTTTATGGATACTGATAGCAAAATTCTTGTTATTCATTCCTAGTTTACAACCTTGAACTTTACACCATTACTGGTATTGCATGACAAGGGTGTCAAAAGACTTTTTATAAGAAGGGTGTCATCAGTTTCATCCAGGCCTCAGGCTTCCTGTGAGTTTTCTAGCACGTCCAGATTTGTTCTCTACCCTTTGCACAACTATGGACGTGAGATAGTACACGCACCTGATATAGCGCAGGGCCTTGCAGACGAGCTAGCTTGGCTCATGAAGCAGAGTTGCCTCTAGTATTACATTACCTCAGGCACATCACAGTATGTTATTTCAGGTAAGTCTTCAGAAAGTCGTGCAGTACTTCTGACTCAGTGCCATACCCTGGCTTCATTTGACAGCTCTGGGAGCAAGAGACCAAATTTTGAAGGTTTTTCCTCCAGAATCGACAGAGATGGACTTTATTTCGCATTGTATTTTTCCTGTTGAACTTGTACTTTGATCTCCAGTTTACAGGTTATGCCTGTAAGAGTGAAGGTGGATCAGGATGCACAAGAGTTAAGCGGCACTCTTGAATAACTTGTAAAAACATGAATTATATTACGCTAGAAAATTTTGTCTGTTGTTCATAAAACAAAGGGCAGAAAACTCATATTATAAGCCTGATTCAGTGTCCTGGAACTTGGCACACACCAAACCCAGCAAAAGCTCCTAAGCGTGTTATTTCCATTGTAAAGATAAACCCCAATGGTCAAGTTTTCTTAGCTGCAGTGCATGCACAGAAATATATCAAACAGAATTAGGTTTTGTGCTCTTAGATGTATGAAATTCCCCCTTTGCTAACAGTGCCTGAGATTTATGTCACCACCTGATCATACACTTAATTCCTACGTTAAGGTACTCAGTGAAAATAGTTAATAGTCTATCTAGGATCGTTCTCTAAGGAAGTCCAATAGAAGCCTGCCATTACCTTGATAGTTCTTCAAAACCACTTGACAGACTTCCATTCGTTATTAGGGTTCATTTAGTAGTTGCTATCTTCCGTGGCTGATTATTTTTTTTCAAACTAATATACTAAAAATATTTCCCTGAAATCTGGTCAGATTAGGTCAACTTATTGCCTTGATGTGGAAAGGTAGGTTATTTATTTTTTTTATTTTTATTTTTTAATGTTTGGCTAATGTGGCATAATCAATTCTTAGGAAAGCTTTGTGACATTTTTCTTATTTTACATCGATTCTCTTTTATCCTATGCTTCCTTGATCCAATTTCTTGATGGGCAGTCTCAGTTTTTCTGGTTTTGTTTTGCTTTTCCCTAATATTGTAAATTAGTAGCTTTGGTTACATCTAAAATGCTATTTGAGATGGCTGCTTTTCTACTTGGATGCGAAGACTTATCTATGCAAGTTTTCCCACTCAGAAATTAAGAAAGTGGGAATAGGACTAATTTTTTGTGGTTTCACCTCTATCTGAAGGATTCACAGAGATGCTCACTCACAGAGATGGTGGTGAAATATGGATTTGCTTGGAAATTTTAGCATGTAGCTGAAAAGGCCAACAAAAATGAAGGCCTCTAAATCCTGCGGTTTGCTATGCTGGGATTTTTGTACTGCACTTCTAGTCCAACCAAGGGCTGGTCATATGTTGGAGATTTTATAAGTCTTCAAAAGAAAGTGAGCATGGCTACATGGCTGTAAGATTGCATCAAGTTAAAAATAAAACATTTTATAAAAACCTTCAGTTACATCCAAGAGAAGAAAACAGAAAAAAACATCTATCTGATGGGCTATATATACATGTATGTAAAAACAGGATGAAATGCATCGAAAGATGGGCTTGAGAAAACTTTCATTAGCCAACATGGTACATAGTTTAGCCATGGCTCTAGAGAAAGTTAAAGGTAACTACACTTTTAGACTTGCACAAAATCACTGTACAAATGAGTAAGTGTAACTCTGGGAAAGAAACAAGCAGCTTTCGTAAAATGGAAACAGTGCCCCCAAAAGTTCCTCTGTATGGGGAGAGGAGATCTGGTTCAAACACCTACAGGGAATTAAAATAAGATGTTCAACATCTTTTAGTAAATCATCCCAAAGAAATGAGTGAAGTTCTCATTGATGAGTGCATGCTCTCATGTGCACAAGAGACACATGAAAAGACAGCAAGTATAGGACATAAACAATTGCTCTCTTTTCACAGTGATGGCAGACAGCTAGCAGACTCCTTGCCTGCTGTTAAGCAGCATTCTCAAAAATATTTGGGAAAGGGGCATTAATAAAAGCTGCAAAGTTTACAGACATCACAAAGGCCAGAGGAAGGTGGAGATATGATAAGCGTTGCCTTGAAAACATCCCTGTGCTGCCCAGAATTACAAAGAAAGGGAACAAATTTAAAAATAAACAAACAAAAGCATGGTCACAGTGCTATGTAAATCTTTTCTAAGCACTTTCTAAGCACTAGGTGTGTTTCTGCCTTTAGCATACATGCGTAGCAGTGGGCATGTTTAAAAACATAGGACAATCAAAGCTAGAAAGCTAACTTCAGAACCTGCCGTACCAGGTGAAAACAACACTTTGCTCCACAGCCTTCTCCCCAGGCTTCAGAAGGGCCAAGAGGAAAAAAAACAACGTGAGAGAAGGCATCCCTGAAAACATGCTATGCGGTAATGAAGGTGGACTGTAGAACAGCATGCTTATGCTTTGACCTGTGAATGTCTTCCCCCCTATTATCCTCTTAGATCAAATCTACTAATAATTGTAAAGTAGTTGCAATAGCATACTGAAAATTGTTAGTCAGCAGGGAAGAGCTTTATCGCCAGAATTGTAACTCACACATGCAAAACTTGGGGTGAAAAAGAAGTGGCAGCAGGCTTTGCTACTGTAGTTTCACAGATGAGGCAATTGGGAGTACCTTGATGGCCAGGATTAATCTTGTGATTAATCACAGTGTCAGAGAATCATCACAGAATGACTTGGTTTAGGAGGGACCTTAGAGCTCATGCAGTTCCAACCCCTTGCTGCAGCCAGGGCTGCCACCCCCCAGCTCAGCTACCCTGGGCCCCATCCATTCTGGCCTTGAGTGCCTCCAGGGACGGGGCACCCACAGCTTCTCTGGGCAGCTGTGCCAGCACCTCGCTGCCTTCTGAGTAAAGAGCTGCTTCCCAATACCTAAGCTAAATCTCCCCTCTTTCAGTTTAAAACCATTCCCCCTTGCCCTATCACTATCAGAACGTGTAAAAAGTCAGTCCCCCTCCTTAGTGTATATAAACACCCTTCAAGTACTGGAAGTCTGCTGTGAGGTGTTCCCAGAACCTTCTCTTTTCCAAGCTGAAAAAGCTCAGCTCCCTTAGCCTGTCTTCATGGGAGACGTTTTCCAGCCCTCTGGGCATCTCTGTGTTCCTTCTCTGGTCCCACTCCAACAACTCTCCATGTCTTTCTTTACTGACCCCTGTGATCAGTACCTCTGTCTCAACTGTACTGGTGAAACATGCTAACAGCACAAGTTTTGAGTCACAGTCGCTACAGAAGAAGACCAAACTGTCTTTTTAAGGGGACAGTTGTGGTAATGAAAAGCAGATAAAAACGTACGTAGGTTATTCTTAAAATAACGTCTTCTGTGTATTTCCCTGGAAACTACAACTAAGAGCACAGTGACATTACTCGATAAAGCAAATTCTCAGCTTCAACACCTTATTTTTCAACATAGTCACTACCATTTGCTGTGCATTTCTGCCAGTGATGAACAAGAGCTTGCATGCTGCACTCATAAAAATCAGCACCTCTACTGCCACATCTCCAACATCTACCTCTGCCATCGTGTGTCAACATAAGAGACATTACTTTCAGAGCAGCCCTCATATTTAAAGAGGCTGCCTGCACACAAGGGAGCTATGAAGAGTTTCATCACCAGCTGGGAGCTTACACACTAGGCTCTACAGACAGACATGAGAATCTGAGAAGGTCACACGGTGACCCACAGGCCACCAGTGGGATATAGATGGAAAAGAAACAAAGTTTTTGGATATAACAAGTGCGGATGAGAGATCTTCAGTACCAGATCTCATCTGCAGCAGCATTTGTTGTTCTGGTCACCTGAACTCAGGAAATGTCAAACAACCAAACGCAGAAAGAGCTGTTCAGGACAACACAGAGCTTGTCATAGAAAAACTAATTAAAAAGGGCTTTGGTCATCAACCCAGGAAAAGAAGGACATGGGGTGGGAGGGGAAGGGGGATGTTTTCAATACAAGTGAAAAAATTAAAGACAGGAAAAGCTGGTACTTAAAAAGCATAAGCATGACTAAAATTGAAAGTAGACACTTTTCAGTTCTGTGAAGGAGAAAGCTTTAAGAACTGCTTTTCAATAGGAGTAACGTTAAAAGAAATTGCTTTTAAATCAAGACTAAGTTAATGAATGGGATTATCTGACCTGGTTGTCTGTCCCAGGGGTGATCTTCACGTTTTGTTCTGCGCTACTTAGGGTTGCAATCCAAACCTTTCTCCCCCTTTGCCCCAACGGGCTCTCCCTCTCATAGCTTTCCTCTCCCTTGCTGCTCAGGCACCAGTGAGAAGCAGGGATGGGCATGCTGAGCAGAGCCTTCTTGAAACACAGGGAGAGATGATGGAACCAGTGTTCTGCCAACAGGTTAGCTGTATGTATGATGAATGCTAGCATTTTTAACCACTGTACAGTGGCAGCAAGCATTTTTAAGCACAGTGATCAATTTTGTCCTCTAGCATCCTGTTGAACATCAGTAAATATGTTATTAGGAGGCTTGATAGTGTGTTTCTTTGTAATCAAGGCCAAGATGTAGCCAGATACTCATCTTAATCTCTCCGAGCATATTTCTAATGATTTTTTACAGTGCCAGGAACAAAGGTCCCTGGTCTGAAGAGGGACACCTGCATGATAAAAGCAAATTACAATAAATAATATTGTGTTTATGATGTCAAATTGTCACATAAAGACAGTGGTAAAAGCTTGTAGTATAGGCTACTGCTAGAATCCTATTACTAAGATTGCTTGCTTTAAATCACTCTCAAGGTGCAAGATAGCATGTTCATTTGTAGACAATGCTTTCTCTTGAACATTTATATTTATATTTAACACCTTATTTATATTCTAGCAAGAAACCACTCACTACTGAGAGGAACTGTATTTTGAAATAACTCCATTGTATTGCAATATTTTTTATTATTGTCCTGTCCCATAAAGATATAGATAAACTTCCTTTCTGCTCAGTGAAAGTATGGGAAAAGATCAAAGCTCTAAACCTGGTGCAGAGTTGCAGCTAGGGAGGAAAGAAATACTTACATCTACTGGCTCCTTGACTGCTCAGTCCTCTACTGCTTGGAGTAATTAGCCCATACTTCTACACTGTCAACTTTCTGATCGTCTCTGCTTCAGGGACTTTGGTGCATACAATTAGACTATTCCAGTTTTTATCGTATTCATTTTAATTCTGAATTTCCTACTGAACCTGAGAAATTCGCTGAGTTCTATCATATAGGTAGGCAACTCACAGCAATGTGTGCTGCAGAAATGGAGTTTTCATTGAAATTTTTGCTTCTAGTCAACCTCACTAGACCGCTGAAGCATTTTGGCTTCCTTTGACCCATAGATTTTCTGGTGCTTTTTAAAACGGTTGAAACATTGGTGGAATCCTGGCTCCACTGCAGCAGTGCATAACATGCAGGCAGCTGCACTGAAATGAGCCCCACATGCTGAAACTCAAATGAAAGCAGTTTGGGTAGCAGAATTGGCTTCCTGCAGTCTTCTCAACTTTTAACCTTAGAAAGCTATGTAATGAAGATGGAGGGAAAAAAAAGCAAACATTTAACACCTTGTACAATGTAATCACAAAACTTTCCATTAATAATGAGACAATTATTAACTCATGTCCAGCCTTTTTAAAATTCTGTATTTACTATCATTGAAAGCACACAGGTTTTAGTCTGGGGGGGGGGGCGCCCGCCATAGCATTGCATCTGAAAAACAAACAAACAGTGCAACAGTTTTGCAGACAACTTGCTAATTTATTAGCAAGGTATTAGCAGCACTTGAAGTGACATACGATAGTCTAATATCCAGTAAATCATTATTATCAACTATGAAGTAAATTCTCAATTAATTAGTAAAATCTTTGGACATTCATCTTCACTTTGCAGATCATTTCCCCATTTTAAGGAGACTGCAACATGTAAAATCTTTATTACTGCAATAACACACACACACACACACACACAAAAAAAAAAAAAAAAAAAAAGGAAGGAATTGTTTTAGCAACAGTGATCCTTCCAGTGGAGTCCTGGAGGAGCCTGGAGACCCATAGGCCAGAGCAGGACTCACATCACCCTACCCCAGCACCATGACCAGTTATGAATCTGGTGCATGCTGCCTTGACATTCCTTAACTTCTAGCTGGGTTCAGTGCAACTTACAGGAAAACACCCCAGCCCTCCTTTTGTACCAGGAAGCAAAAATGAATGAATTCTACAGACTGCAAAATCCAGAGTTCTGATTTGAAGGGTGCCACTTTCTAACTCTGGGGCATGGCCATAGAGATAAAAGCAGGGAGGGAAGAACGCAGCAATCTTCAGGATGCGTGGCATCATTATTCTTAGAACCAGTGGCAGCCTTTCACACTGCTCCTACCACATTTGATTTCAGCTTGAGCAATACCTTTTTTTTTTTTTTTTTTTAGGCCAGAGAAATATTTTCCAAATTGCCTGAACATCACAGTATTTTTTAAAAGGTGTAATTTTCACCTCTTCCATTGACTACCTTTTGGGCAAGTCAGTAGCTCTCTTTTCCCTCATGCATTTGTCTGTGCCATAGGATAACTGTATTTGCCTGCTATCATGAAGTGTTGGAGGGTCCTGCAATTTACGTAGCTTCTGATTGTAGCTTATCTTGATCAAGGACTGTATCTCGGATACAAATATATTAATTTCCCTCCTGGAGAAGGATATTTTCTGGAAATAAAAGCCCATTTCTAATCAGGCAGGGAAATGAGGGCAGCACAACACATCCAACGCAAGATAAAATACTTGCAGTTTTAATATAAGATGCACGTGTAAGGATGTTGACTTAGCTTTTTGGAAGTCAAGGAAATATCAAAAGTGTTGATGTTCTTTGACTCAAATTATATGAAATCCTATTTCTAGTGGAAAACAAACAAAATATGACCCACCAGACCTGTTGCATATCTCAAAACACATTGCTACCTGTACAGCTTCTGGGGAGATCTATATGTTAGCAACTGCATATATAAAGGTAATTCTGTGGTGGAAGGTTTCCTAAATCAGGTTTCTCTATGGTGTAGTTTTCCAAAATGCTGTGTAGTTGGAAAGAAGACATTGGTTTCTTCTCAGACATGCAGGTACCTGACTGCACACAGACAAAATAAAGGGGTTTATCACAGAACCATGCAATTATTGAATCATAGAGGCCTAGACTGTTTTGGGAGGGACTTCAAAGCCCACCCAGTTCCAACCCCCTGCCTTGGGCAGGACTGCCACCCACCAGATCAGGCTGCCCAGGGCCTGTCTAGCCTGGCCTTATGAAAACACATGCCTTCCAACCTGCTGCTGGATTTTAACACCTTCGCTTAACAATGGATTTCATCATTTATAGCCTCACTGACCATGCCACAAGGGAATGGCTCACACTCCACACATCAGGGCATAGAACAAGGCATGAATGACTGAGATAAAGGAAGAGGCCAGGTCCTCCAGAGGCAGGACTGATCAGCCAGGGTCACCCACAGGCTGCTTATCTCCAGTGCCCTCCTTTGGAGGCAGATCTTGGCCTGTACAGACAGGCTGACCCTGAGTCCTCCATACTCCTCACACCTGCAAGCTCCCCAGCTGCCAAAAGCAACACATTTGTAAAATGCTTTTTGCCTGGGTAGCAGAGCAGTGAAAACTACCTCCCAGACTGCGTGTTGAAAATCCCAACAGATCCACCCTTGTTTGCAGCAATACTCCTCTCACTTCTTAACGTATTCATCCAAAGCAACCACCAAAATCCGTTAGTGCAGATCTGCTAGCAAAAAACCTTGGATTCATCTCACTTGTCTTTAAACACATACAGTACATACCTGCTATCTGAAATCCCATTGGTGAGAGGAATAACTGCTTTTGTACCACCTCAGTCACCTCAGGGTCACCTCAGTCCCAAGTAGCAACCTGCAGCAGGTTACACTGCTTGTGCTTGGAGAGCCCATTTTCCCATTGACTGAAGGGAGGCTGTAGGATTTGCTCAGGTTACAAGTGTTCTGATGAGATACATCACAGATTTTTTTGTTCAGTGGTTTCATTCTGTCTCATTTGCATCTGCTCTTTCTCACTATCACCAATGGAGTTGCACAAGCACCCTTAAAGTTTTGGTTCATTACTTCAGTATATTAATGAACCCTTATTTTTTGCCTATATTATAATGCCCAAAAGCTGGTTTGGGGCACAAATACAAACATCCTTTTTATCAGATCTGCTTTTTCATCAGGGATACAAGATTTCACTGGGTGCTGAACATATTTTATTCATTTCATAGATTTTAGTTTGCATCTGACAGAGCTATTTGTTTTGCTGGATTCTCAAAACTTCTGGAAAGAAGAAACAGTGCCACAGGCACATCTTTCCAACAAACAAGCAAATGAACACAAGGGCTGGATCTCCAACACAGTGCTACTCTGCTGGCAGCAGCAGAATTGGGCCTCTTTGCACAAGCAAAAGAGGACACAGCCAGAGCTGCTGCAGCAACATCACTGCAGGTGAAAAGCAAAGGCAACATTTCCAGGATTTGGTCTGAAAAAGGATGCCTGCTGATCTGAGCACACACTGGCAGAACCTGGGGGTTGGGGCAAGTTCTGGTGATGTGAATTAAATGCCCTTTTATTCCCTTCTGCGGCTTAGCTATCCTTATTTCAGGGCTGTTGTGTAACTTCTACAGAGAAGGGAAAGAGCATTTGTTTCCTCAGATGCACACACACACACACACACACACACAACAGTCCCTACTTTATATGCAGGGAAAATCAGGGTAAGCCTGAGAGAAACAAGAGGAAAGTGAACAGCATTAACTACAAACGAACAGGACAGTCCTTACAAGGATAATTTTCTCCTTTTAAATCTGGTGCCCATATTAAAAGCTCTCCCCACAGCACGTGCAGGACTGATAGTTACTCAGCTGACAGCGCAAACTAAGAGCAACCCTGGCACCAATGCAGAGGCAATATTTACAAAAGGATGAACTATTTCCAAACAATGTCTCCAATGTACTAAGCACAAACAGGCTTTTCTTCAGCAGCAAGCATGCATGTTGTTTCGTTCCAATGATTTTGTTCATCTACAAATGTATTCACTGTGGACAATGCAAGGAAAATGTCATTCTCTATTTATATCCAAGTTTCCTTTTGTCCTCTTTACAGCATCTCAGGGCGACGATGCAGAGGAGAGCCCTGCTCTAAGCCCATGCTGTTCTCCTCCCCATCTCTTCCTGAAGCCCTGGCAGCGCATAGTAGCAGAGGGTTAACAGGCTCTCTGAAGCAGATTTTTTCTGAGGGACAAAGATTGGTTTCTCTCCCTGCACTTTCCAGCAGAGAAGACCCGAGTCTTGCCTCTTGCTCCATCACTCAGAGCGCATAATGGCCTTGGCAGCGCAGGATGTGGTGGTAGCAGCATTCTGAGCTGCGTAAGTGGATGCACCTGGCACATCAGCATGAATAGGCTGTGTTAAGGCAATTCTCCCACAGTAATGTATGAAACCATCCACTTCATGAGCAGCCTCTCGTGATAAAGGCTGCCTTTCTGCTGGCTTGGATAAGTTCCCCACTATGGTCAAAACAGAATAATGGAAGACTTTGAAAGAAGAGCCCTTGCACGGAAAATAATTAATCTAGTAGTGGAGGAACAGGGAGAAAGATTTAGGGACACTTGAAAACAAAAAACAAACCCCAGAGTCCTGTGACTAAACTGAAGACTGGATACAGGCTTGCACTGTGTTTTTGTCCTGAAACAAATAACCTACCATGAAAGCACCACTCTTGGGCAGGTCGACCACTCTTTGGATAGAAAATGGGAACTTTATTCTAAATGACAGTTTAGGAAACATTTTTGCCTTTCGTGTATCCTGTGTTTTTCTCTAAGGTGGAAATTTCCAGTACTCTCAAGTACAGCATTCCACTATGATAAGTCTCAATTTATTGGCAAACTGATAAGCATCATTTTAGTGTATCTTAGTACATATTTAAAAAAAAAAAAAAAAAAAAAAAAAAAAAAAAACCTGATAGAAGTCCTTACTTCTACAATTAAAATTACTTCCAGTTGGAAGCTCAACATTAAACAGAGTTTGCCTCTAACAGATTTCTGCAATCTTTCCAACTATGTGTACACAAAGAAAATATTCATACATGCCTTGGATGTAACAGTGAAATGAATGTAATGCATCCCACATGTTCTAAGAAATTGAAGAACCTATATTTCTAAAGGTTATTTGACTGCTGGTGGAAGACTCCCGAGGTTTGTATGCTCACTTGAACGCATCTCCCATTAACAAAGATCCCTTCAGCACAAGACTCACATCCAAGTAACTGTCAAGTATCAAAACATGCACTGATGCTTACCGACTTTGTAAAAAAATAAATAAATAGGTTCCCTCCCCCCCCCCCCCCCCATGAAATATCTCAATATCTTAAGCAATTTTGTTCTCTGAAAGAAAAGTTTATTTGAGAACTAGAGAATATTTCTAAATTATTTTTTTCTAACCATAATGCATTTTAGATAAAGGTTATATATAACACCAAATAGATGAGCTCTTCTTGTAATTCGTATTCTAATAATGCATGATTTCATATGCTTTAGCACACAAAAGATTAGATAGCTTTAAAATTGGAGCAGTCAAACTTTTAGCACAGCATGAGATGAAGATAAGGAGTATTCAGTCACTGAAAACATCTTTTCTTCATCACTTTCTCATCCTTAAAGAATTTCAAAACTGCAATTGAGCAATTCTTAACTACTGCACAAAAATAACTTCTATGAGCTCGAAAACATTTCAAGAGCTTTCAAGTTTATGGTATAAAGATAAATTGCCATGCGAAGACATGCCTTATCAATCCCATGAATTGAAGGCTAACAGAAGTTTGTAATTCTGACATCTCAACAGATGATTAAAATCCCCAAGAGACTGAAAGCTATGCATAGCCCTTGAGATTAAACTATCGTCTATTATGGGTGCTGCTATATATGCTTTATATATGATTTTTAGCTGGCAACAATCAGTCATTCTCATTTCTCACTAGTTTTCAGAGCATCTGTCAAAGTTAATACTACTACCTCTAAATAAGGATAGTATTGAAATTCAAACTATTAAGTTGTAAATCAGTTTACTATTTTTTTCCAGGTATTCCTAACGTTGCTTCATTATATTATTGGAAACACTCAGAAAAACAACAGATTAGTCCCCTTTAAGATAATGGAAAGCCTTTGGAAGGTTTTGGGAGGTTTAATATGATTTAAGGCTCCAGTGAGCAGAGGGAAAAATATGCTCTTTTCAGCAAAGATTTTAAAACTGTTTTCTCAATTTACAAAGAGCTTTGCTATGTACTTATCAATATGGAAGACTTACCCTGCCAAGAAGTATTGTGTTATCTGAGGGCAAGTCTTGGAAAATACTACTCAGCATGTTCTCTTAATCAGATGATATACAATGAATGATTATAGCTAACAATATTGTACACTTTTGTTGTTTTTCCTGCAACTGGTATTACTGATTCTTGTAATTTCACATTTCTTAGCAACAACGAAGTTTAACTTCTGTTACTGGAAGCTCTGCTAGGATTATTTTCACAGTCTGCTCAATTTGTCTGCTCTTACATCTGACAATACACCATAAGCAATTGAGAAACATTTTCTGCACAAGCTACATTAAGCCTCACGGCAATTACTGTTGTCTTGACTGATCCATTCAAAACCATTTCTGCACTAAATCTGAAAGCCTAGAGCTCTTTATTCTATGTACCTTGCCATGTGGAAGGCATGTTGCCACTGCAGACATGGTCACAATCCAGGCACAGGTGTAACTCAAAATCACATCAACTGTAATTTTTACCCAGAGAGGTGGTGGAGTCACCATCCCTGGAGGTGTTCAAGAAATGTGTGGATGTGGCACTGACAAATGTATTTAATGAGCATGTGGGGATGGGCTGGTGGTTGGACTAGGTGATCTTAGAGGTCTTTTCCAACTTTACTATTCTATGACTCAATGTCAGGTTATGATCACTCTATTTCTCCTTTCTACTGGATCAGCATACCTCAAATACCATACTATTATTTACAGACAATATTGAACCAATTGCAAGAGCACAGATCACCATTTTTAGGTACCAAAATTTTGAGCATGAGGTGATCCTATCTGCAGCTCTTCTGGGTTGACCACCTCTAGTCTGGGCATTTAATGTGTCTCTCTTTGCATTTTGTCAATAGTTTAGTCAATTTGTCAACTCCGGAACCAATAAAATCATAGCATCACCAAAGTTGGAAAAGACCTCTAAGATCATTTAGTCCAATCATCCACCTGCTACCAACATTGCTCACTGCTGCTCACTGGTCCCTTAGTATCAGCTCCTTGGCTTATAGGTGCAGAATAGACATAACATCTAAAGTGATAAGACCATTTGGGAAATAAGATTTCAGCCAAGACGACTGAGGTCCAGCATTCTCAGAAATACTGCTGGGAGAGCAAATACTTTGCCCTTTTCATAGTAGCTATTATATCTTTATTTTATTTCAGAGAAATACTGTGATTTCCAGAATCTGCTTAGCATCATCTAGGGCAGCCTGTTCCCTGCCTTTAAGAATCTGCCCCTCCATTTCCACCCATCCCATTATGCTTCAATCTACAGAGACTGTTTCTTCTTGCAATCCTATTCTACTGCCATACAACACTTCTTCTATGACGCACTCAGATGCTCCAAATATCCTGGTTTGACACTACTCCTGTTTGCACACCTCAGAGCCTCATAAGGTTTCTCATGTCTTTACAAGCCCTAGCACAAGGGATGGGATAGCTAGTACATTTCAAAACCTTCCACCAACCACAAAGTTGACTGAAATTTGCAATAAAACATGTTACTAAAGATTTTGTTACATGGTGATGCCTCAAACCTGAAGCCTTGTTTATTACATCTATTTTGAGAAGGATGCATCTATAGATACTCAGAAGTGGTGAGAAGCAGGATATCTGAATACTTGGAAGCATTAAATATTTGATGCTGCGAAAGAAGCAAACTCACACAACACACAAATTAAGGGGATGCTTGTACTGGGGCATTGTACCACTATAATGAGATGGAAAGCACAGCAATGACAGTGGGATAGCGAGGTCCTAGGCTGCAGCAAACAGAACAAACCCAAATGAATCAATTGTGGACAGAGAAATAAAAGAAGAAAAAACAATCTGCCTACCTTTGGAAGGCCTCAGGTAGGCAAGGATCTCCAACAAGATACCCTCATCTCCTCTGCCAACCCTTAAATGAGGTCTGGGAAGAGGTGGATCCTGGCCCCACCCCTTTTGGTCAGTCAGGTGTACTGCATACACCTGAGCTCCCCTGGGTTGGCCCTGCCTTCCATCAGATGCTCAATCACTGTTTCAAGCCATGACTTAGCACTTCTGCTACAGGCAGTGTGAGCATTTGTTAATTATTTCATAATTCAATGTATATTTTAATTAGAAAGTTACTTCGTACAGCTGCAGTCATTTTGCAGGAAAGAAATCTCCTCACTGAGCTGGCTGGCTGTAAAGACAAATGCTGCACAAGTGAATACTCCATGTGTGAAATGAAGAATTTCTTTTGTGACTGTAAGCTCTGGAAATGTTGTTTGGGATCATTGGCAAAAACTAAATGACCTCAATATGGTCCACTGCCCAGTGGCCAAGGACTTAAGAAGCTCCTGACTGGGCTGGCTCTGTGTGTAAGAGTCACATGCGTGCCACAGTCCTACCACTTAAGAGCACTGCATCTTGAATTTCTGTCACCATGTCATACATTCACAGATTTGGAACAAACATTTCTTGCACACAGGGGGACTGGGAGAAGGAGCCAAGCAGATCTCCCTGTTTAACCATTTGAGATGATTGTGCTTCTGCAGCCGAACAGAATCATAGTGGTGATAAACAAGTAGCTAAAAGAGGGAATAAAATGCTGGGCAAATGTTGGTAGCTGATAGTTTCCATAAATTTGGCAGCCATCTTCAGTATAACCATCCAGAATGGGTTTAGGGAGTTATCAGACCTAACCTCTTTTCACCATGACTGGGATATCCAAATTTCTGAAAGGAGTAAATCTCATCAGGTTTTAGTGTTCCTGCAGCCACTTGTCCTCCTCTCAGAACAAGATAATTTGCTGATTAAATTTTCATTTCTTTCAGTGGATTTCTGAGAAATCAAGATTCTACTTTGTAACTCACCATAATAATCTAGACAATTCACTGAAATGGGGCTTCCACCATACTGGAGGACTTCACACCTTCTAGGCCAACCAGTCTTGGTTTACTTCTTGTGCAAAACCTCCTGTAGGACAGCATTTCACTTCACCCCCTTAGTGACATTAAATGGGATAACAAAATTGCTTCCACCTTCTTTATATCAGTAATTACATAAAGGTAGGTTAGAGCACATGGTTTTAATTTAGCCTTTAATGGTTTTATTTGGCAGGGAAAAAAAACCTACTGCTCACTAACCTTGAATTAGCAGCTGACCTCTGAATTAGTCAGCCTTTTTCTTGTAAATGCGTTTTGTCGAGTATAAACACGAACCATCTATTTACATAACGTTAGTGACAGCCAAATGATTTCTTACCAGCATTAGTGATGGAAATCCCAAACACTCCTTCATTGCTGGAGAATGGTTTATAACTCATGAGAATTATCTCTGCACCAGGCTACTAAAAAGAGAAAAGGCCAAAAGCTGTAGGATTTCTACAGCATTTTACCAAGGATCTAAGGAATAGCTTCACAGGACATGTCAGATGGCAGCAACTAGCCCCAGCTGCTAGTGGGGCCCCACATGCACACCACTGCATTTCGTGCACTTTGGAGCTGATGGTGATGTCTTATGGGTTTTCAGTTCTGTTTCACATCCAGGGAAAATGAAAGTCGTTGAGCACTGTTTTAAGGTGCCCACGTTTCTTTGGCTGTTGGCTTTATTGCCTTTAAGTACAAAAATTCAATAATATGGACATGTTAAGTATGAGGAAGAGAAAATCTGAAAAAGAAATAAAGCACTTAGATAGGTTATCTTGCAGGCCATAGAGATGATTAACAGTTTCTAAGAGGCGAAACAGTGACGTTCTGAGCCTTGGTTCATTTTAGCTTATTTTTACTCACTATAAAGAGAGGGCATTTTGTGGATGCCATTGCCTTTTTGTTGTTTTTACTGTTGAATAAACAGCAGAACATCCTCTTTTCTTCTGAAACTCTTTTTCCAGAAGGTAATTTTTTTTTATTATTGCAATGAGTGCATACTATAGCAGAGCACTTCTACTTTGCTCCGCATTTATTGGCATGCCCTGCTGTAATGTGCCTTAGTAAGTCTCTAAATTAAGGTAATATTTTTCATGCTTTCAGCAACAGCAGGACAGCACTCAGCTCTTTGCTGCGTGTTACTATCAACTCCCCCGTGACTGAGTTCCAGCTTTGGGCACTGGCTGTGTGCTAGGGCCCAGTTCTGGCAGCAGATTTCAGGACTTGTTTTTCTGGCTGTGTTTGCCCTGCCTGATTCATGGTGGGAGGCATGAAGGCTCAGCTGGACAGAAGGGAAGAGCACGACAATTCCAGCTATCTTCAAACCATGGCTTATGACTTGTTCCCAAGCTAGAATAAAGGGACTTCTGTTCAACACCAAGGGTAAGAAGAGCATTTCCTGGGCAGAAGGGTATCAGCAGTGCCTTCAGTAGGTCCAAATAAGAAAAGCACCTGAAGACATCCTAGATGGCCACTTTAGGCAGCATGGAGCCATTCCCCAGGGTTGGACACAAATCTATCACCACCAAAACAAAGCAAACATCATCTGCCTTCAGAGAAAGAGGATGGTGAATCCCAGCTGAGAACCCAACCCATTCCTCCTATCATGACAAATGGCCTGAGGTGTCCAGCAGTGCCCACATTCCATGAGCTTTGATGTCCATGGATGTACCCTGCCTCCCCAAGAAAGCTGGGGCTATATAACTTGTCTCTCCTTCCTTTGAAGGTCATCACTGTGCAGCAGGAAGTCTGTCCTGCAAATAAATCAGCTGTTTCCAGGACCAGAAGCCAGACGGAGTGATCACAGGCATTCACCATGCCTATATGTATGCATTTTGATCACTGGGATCAAACACAAAAGCAGTGCCACTTCACAAATGGAAAAGTAATCCCTTCACTCCATTTTAGGATGACTTTCCAGCAATGTAACACTGTGAGGTTGACACATGGCACACCTGACTGGAAATAAAATATAATTGGCTATTGCTCTTCTGCATACAGTTCTTGAGCTACAGAAGGAAGTTTGCAAGTTGCACACTCCTCTTCTGCTAGAAGAGTTCCTTCTCCAAAGGAAAAGAGTTGAATGAAAATGTTAATGTGGTTAAAACATGATGCAGCTGGAAAAAATACTGTGGCCTTTGCCTGGCCTATCAAAAACATTTCTGCATACAATAGGCTTAGCTTATGTTTCAGGATAAATTAAAGATCGCTGAAAAAAATCTTCTCTAGGTTGTTAATGATGCACACACGGGGCGCTAAAAGCTCTTGTCCTCTGTGCATGGTTTGCGTTGTGCACAAAACTGAAGTGCTCTTCTTGCTCTGGTTTCCAGTGATAAGATCCCTTCTCAGATCCCTAGAAGGCACCGGTTACATTCTTATTTTTTTCGTATACATGAAGAAAATGAGAAATCTTAGCATGAGTCTCTCAGTCTCAGTCACCAACACTATCCATGACAGGACATTTTAGGTGGCATATCAGGTTTTTTAAGCATAGGAAGTGACACCTGGTCCCCAAGGCAGGTGGTAGCAGGCAAGCAGGGCACTGCTGGCATGCTGTTCTTCCCAGCTCTGAGGGCAGTGCCTTCTCCCAGCTGCCCTCAGGCTGCCAAACGGGCTGCCCTGTGCCTCTCTTTTGCTCCTCCAGGTTATGGAGCTTTGTGTTATCTGCCAGCCCTGTGATGGGAAACACTTCATTTATCTATGCTCCTGTTGCCTCTAGATACCTCTGACTGGATTCATTCTGGCGTAGTTTAACATGCCTGCCAAGTATTTCTTTTAAATACGAAGTGCCTTTCTGTTGCTAGGTGGAAATTTTTCTGACTTTCAGATAAAAAGTGACTAATGGGATACATTTCATAATACATCATCAAGTACAGTACATGTTCTTAACATATCTCAGTGCCCTTTAAATATTATCAACCTGCACAGTAAGGATGGAGTAGTGTGTAAATTAGGCTTAACAAAGAAAGTAGGAGGAAATCTTTGTTCTTTGTTAATAACATTTTATAAGTTTAACAAGGTTTGTTGTGCTAAGGAGATGTGGTTAAAGCGTGTTGGAATATGGCAGGAACAAACAAGTATCTATCACCAAATGTTAAGTGATGGGACAGAGGTGACAGGGGCAGGTGCAGAATATCTGTAGGTTTTGCACGTGGCAATCTTAGAGGAGCAGTTCCGTCCCTGAGACAGGGACAATCTGTCCTCCCTTGCATTAGTCCTTGTGTCTTTGGGGACAGCAAAGTCCTGCAGACTTCTGTCCAAGGAGTTGAATGACAAGCTCCATGCAGCGCCTGCATAAAGGGGACTGGCTGGAGGCTGGCATTAAACAACTCCTTGGAATAGCTTAGATGCAAATCAAGGAGAAAAGTGATTTCAATCAGTAAATGCAATTGCCATTTTTGTCTTTCAAGGTTTTAACAAGCTGCTAAGAAAACTCTCTACTACCGACAGCCACTCTCAGCCTGGTTAGGTATTTCAGCCACCTTTCCAGGCTCACGAGTCCCAGAACAAATAAGATTTGCATTCCTCCTGGCTGCGCTCAGCACAGCATGTGAGGTGTGGCAGTGGCCCTGCGTTCCTAGAGAGGGCAGGAGCCAGAACAGCACTGGGTGTCCACGTACAGTTGTGCTGCTGCCCTCCAGCACCCCACGGGCTGACAATTTCAGTGTGTGTATGTGGCAAATCTGTGTCACAAAGGTTTGTGATAAAAGTGTAATGATATGGTTTGGAAGGAACCTCTGGAGCACATATGGTCCAATTCCCTGCTCGGAGCTGGACCGGCTTCTGCATTAATTAAAGCTCCTCAGCACCTTGTTCAAGTGAATTTTGAATATCTCCATGGGTGGAGGTTTTGTTTCTATGCATCCTCTAATTCCAAAGAAACAATTCACTTAGTGTTTAAAAAAAGGGTTGTCTGACAGTGTAGGAATCTTTTCAATGGCAAAGTTTTGTTTTTCTTTGAATTTCATCTGAGTAATAAAGAGCAATAAAAGAAATCATCGTTTACACTGATGTAGAAATAAAAGCGTAGATAAAGCCAAATCCCATAATTACTTTTAACAGACAGAAATGAAGCTCTTATGACATGCTGACTGTGGAAAATATATTTCTAGGTATGAATTTGGATATACAAAAAATACATTAAAAATGTTTCCTTGAAAAAAAAATCTACCACGTAAAGTAAATTAAAGTAAAATAAAGTAAATTAAACACACTAAGTAGTTCTGTGGCTTTTTAATTTTTAACCTTACACATCCTTGGCAAAACTGTGTACATATCAGTGGATTCAGACTGACTGAAAACCTGCATCAGGAAGAGGGGGCTACACAGAAGAAAGATTTCTTTGCTCCACATTTTTTTAAATGTTGCTAAATCTATTTTTTAAAGTCATTGAAAAAATTCAGATTGAATTTTTTGAGGGTTTATCATAAGAAACTTTACATCTCAGACCACTCTTAAATGCTATTTCAAACAAGAGAATCTAAATGAGATGATGCCAAACATCCCATCCTTTCTAATTCAAGATCTACAACTCTTAATACAAATCCTTCTTTGTTGTTTTTGCTGTTGTTTTCTGTTTTTAACTAAAACATTTTAGTTTTCCTCAGGAAATTCCTCTAGAGAAAAACTGACACCCTCTAAGCCAAAAACCATTGCTGGTTTCAGCTGCAACCCATTGATGCAACTGGCTCTGTTGAAGATTGCAGCATCACACAATCACAAAAGGGCTGAGGTTGGAAGAGACCTTTGGAGGCCATTTGCTCTAACCTCTGCTTCAGCAGGGACACCGAGAGCAGATGAGATCCCCCTGAGAAGCCTCCTCTTCTCCAAGCTGAGCAGGCCCGGCTCTCTCCGCTTCTCCTCACAGCAGAAGTGTTCCAGTACCTTCAGCATCTCAGAGGCCCTACATTGGACTGTCTCCAGTATGTCCAGCTCTCTCTCTTACTGGGGGACCAAGACCTGGGCACAGTCAAAACTCTCTCACATTGTTCCTTTCTCTTTCCTGCCAAACCTTTGGCTGTTGACATTCTCAACTTTGACACCACAGAAAGTGTAAAAAAATATAAGGGAAGTCTGCACTTCTGTCTGTACCAGGTGTATTGCCCACACATGTTTAGAAAGACGGGTAAGTACAAAATGTTTCATCTGTGTGGGCACCCCATCACATTTACACCTATAGTATTGCCAACAAAAACCCCAACAGATAACTTGGGTTTAACCTCCAAGAAACAAAAAGATGCAGTTTGATCCACCTTTCCCAGTAGCTTTTCTACACAAGTTACCTCTTCCATACCCATTCCACTCCAAAAACTCTGAGGAATAAGAGTTGAACTGTCCAGTTCAACACGAAGACCAGTCCAAATCATTGTGGGGAGAGAAACAACGCACAGGATCAGGGCCACTCCATGGAAGAGGTGAAGCTGCATGCTGGATTAAATCCATGGCTGCCGTGAGCTGTCCCAGCTCCACTGGCTGTTTAAGCAAAACAGTTTTCACACATCCAGCGTGCCACTCATCAGCACTCTGATTTGGGGGCTGCAAACAGAAATGGCAGCACAGACCATGGACCAGCTTGCAGACCAGGCTGCAGACCAGGCCACTCCACTTCACGCGGCGGTAGGGTGGGAAAGGTTCACGTGCCAAGCTCCTGTGGCAAAAGCAACAAAATAGGTTTTATGTGTGCATGTGTTGCATAATTCAGGATCCAAACTTAATCCAAAATATTTGGACGGCCTCCTGCCCCACGCTTGCTCAGTGGAGCTGGAGACGCGTGCCAAGTGCAGCACCAAGCAGCTGTGGAGCCCGCAACAGCCTGGCTCCCAGGCTTCAGGCCCTGCACCTGCACAGAGGCACAATCCAGGGCCTGTGCGAGTCAAAGGGACCCTGTTTTTTCCACCAGCTCTGGAGGCAGCTGAGGCTTGCCTTGGTGAAAGCAAAGCAGGGGATGGCTTTCAGCCCATGTGCCGGTTCCAGGGCTCCTTGCCCACTCCGCTCGCCTCTCCCAACACAGCTCTCCAGGTCATTCATTTCTCACAGCATTTCTTCCATTGGCCACTGGGAAGCATTTGGCAAATAGCTGCTGTTTCAGGGATAAGAAGTCACCGTAACCACCCTAGCAGTGAGATGGGTACACATGCAGTCTTTGTACACAACTGTAAATTGTTCATTTGCCTTTCAGTACTGTTTACAGCCCAAGACTTCATTTTACCTGCATCATTAACAATTACCAGTCATTGTTCCATTCGGATTAACTTCTCTCTGACAATCTGTATGGCCCATAAACCCAACTCCGAAAGGAGTACCTTCCCACAGAGAACAAACTGGAATATGAATAATCAGTTTAATAACTGCAATTGACTTAGCTTCTCAACACCAGCACGTTCACTGAAAGGCTGCCAGTGCTCCTGGTGGGACAACCTGCTCTGCCCCAGGTTGCTCTCATGAGAGGCGTGGAGCCCTCCTGGCTCTTGTTTCCAAACCTGCAAATGCTGTACTGGTCTTACACAACCTCTCTAGGCCTCCACTTCTCATTCTTGTGGTTTAGCATGGGCATTCATGTCTTTCTTATTTGCTCCTTTCTCGTGCTCTCCTTTCCCTCTCTCCTCTCTCATTATAAAGGCAGCAGTGACAGAGACAGCACTAGTTCCTAGGGAAGCCAAAGAAATTCAGAAAGATAAAAGATGACTCCTCAGCCAGTGGTCCTAAGCATCTTCCCTTGCACAGCTGAGTATTTGGGTAGCCAGCCAGGGCCGAAAGCCATTTCTTACCAACTATCTGGGTCTTATCCTATGGCCTCAGCCACAGCCCCCCTCAGCAAACAGCCTCACAGCCTCAGGCTGTAGTTGCCTCATGTCCAGCTCTGCTCCTACCTGTTTGCTTAGGCTTAAGCTGAGGACCTCCTGCAAATTCCCTTTTCCACCGCACATGCAGAAGAACAAAACAAACTTCGGCATGGCAGCAGCCAGTGCCTTCCCATGTCCTCCTGCAAAGGGATCTCAGCTCTTCCCTGCAGCTCTACTCTGCAGCCGCATGTTACTGATGCATCTTTCCCGAAGGAGGGGTGGGAAGGGAGGGGTGAGGATATATGTTGGCACTAATACTTCCTCACTTCAACTGGGAATAGATGCAACATAAGGAACAAGCTGGCAACGCACAATTGTTTTGTGACCATTAAATGCTGATTTTTCTTTCTCCACAGTTATTTTCTCAACTGATTCACTCCCTGTTAATAGCAATAGCCGCCTTTGATACCAGTTTTCACCTGTGTGACTTTTTGTCTTTTACTTGAATGTCAGCCTCCTTTTATTGCGGCTGTTCTCGAGGTGCCCTGTTCATCCTGCCTGGCCTCCAGTCCACCCCCGTGCCCACCACACGTCACAGCCCTGCGCTGGCACAATTCATCAGCACGATGCTTACATGGGTCAGAAGCACACCACTAATGAAAATGCTAAAACAAAATTGGTCCCAGACCTCCTCTTTGGAGAACTCTGCCACGTACCTTCTAGCCTGGCATTTCCACTCTCAGCTCTATTGTCTCCTCTTACCAAGAACGTAATCCTCTGCTCATGTGTTTTGTCTCTGGCAACATCAATTGTTTCACAATTGACATCATAGCAAATACATTAAAGTAGCCTAGATAAAGGAAATCTGGCAGATATCACCTGTCTGGAAAAGTAATTGTTTTATCAAAGAGAACGATCGAGTGAGTCTGGTATGATGTACCTTACGTTGCATTTATCCCATTTTTTATGCGCCTTTGCATTTTTAATTAACCTGCCAGGCTTGTTCCAAAGCTTTGCATGCCAGTGAGGTCAGAGGTACAAGGACTACAGCTGGCTGGATTATTTTTTAACCCCGTGCAAACTAACACGTTGTTATGGATTTCCCACCACCACACAGTGCCTCGTTGGCTCAAAGGATTTAAAGAAATTGTTGCCATCAAATGTCAACAACACCTCTGATGCTGGTCTTCCCATAGCCTCCACCTTCCCAGCAGACTCAGAGCCGTGCTGGGAGCTCTGCTTCCCCCATGGTAGCAATTCCATTTCCCTATTCTTGTTCACATTAACTAGTCTGCTTTTGCCCCTAGGATTTGTCTTCCTAAAATGAGAGCAGAGGTAAAATACTCCTTTGATTTTAGGCCATGCCTAGATTATCTTTAATCTCATTTACTGCACAGCAGTCTGACTCTGCTTTTCTCTTACATTTATGTTTGAAGTTTTCCCAGTTTTCTTTGGAACACTTCAAAATTTCCAGCTCAGGTTTACTTTTGACTGTCTCCGCTCTATACTTGTATTTCATGACTTTCAGTTGATCAAATTCTTTGCTGCTTGGCATTCAGTGCTGTGCCTTGCAGAGGGCGCATGTAGGATTCTTCCCTGCCTGCTCTAAGCTCAAACTTCTGCTTTCTCCACCTGAGCTAGCTTTGCCAGCCACCATCACCTCACTCCAACAGTTTGCCCACTGGAAAACTCTCTGATGCATACTCACTTGTGTTTACTCCCCTGTTTGCTTCAGACAGTGAGATGCATTCAGTTCCAAGCTCTTGACTACGACTAGATCCACAGTAACTTCACTGCACCTCAGAACAGCACCATCTTCTACCGGCTCACTGATGAACACCATTCCAATGATGAAGCATCATCGAAACAGGCAGTCTGCCCAGATTGGAAAGGCATTGAATATTTTCCAAAAGCGTTTTTATTTCAGCCAAAACCATTGAACAGCACCCAAAGGAGCAGAGTCAAAGCTCATTTCTGACTACTCAGCTTTGTTTCTGTTGAATTCACAAAGTGCAAAAGTTTCTCAAAGAAATACTGCCAGAAGCTTTTAGGCTGGGCAGCCCATGGCTGCTGTGGTGGTGCACAAGGACAGGGTGTCAGGAGAATGGGCTGGAGACAAACATCCCTGTCCTTTCCAAGCAGGTCCCAGCATTCCGGCTTCCTGTCAGTTAGGGCTGCTGGCTTTTCTTCTTCTGAATCAATCCCTCTTCTGCAATTTTGATATCAAACCATGTGCCAGAGGACCATGTAGTAGTTTCAGCCCAAAAGAGCTGCAGGTGCACCTTGAAAACACCTGAGAGCTGAAGGAGCTCTGGAGTCAGACTGTGCATGGTACTGCGTGGCCAATCAAATGCTATAGGATAGCAACAAAAAAAAGTGTGAGAGGTTGTAGTGCCAAACCCTGGCCTCAGCAGATGAGCTTTAGTAGACCCAGATGCGTGTGTCTTGTTTTACATTTGGCGGCTGGATGTGAAACAACAACATTGTGAAATATCGTGGATCTACCAAGTGTCGGTGTTGCCTTCTGGTCGGATCAAGTCATGCTGATTTTGCTTGACTGCATGTCTGGATGAAAGACAAAAACAAACAGACGGGACCAGGACTTGTCTGCCAACTACTTTATCTTCCTGCGTTTCCACTGTGCCCATTGCAGCAGTGTCTGGGCCATAGGTACGACTCTTTGCAAAACAGGAAGGCCATGGTTCATCAGCTCAACAGATGAGCTCTAAATTAAGTAGCATGGCCTTCCCAGGCAGCCTACCTGAGCTGTACGCTAGGTCGGGGAAGCACTAATGGAGGTTGCTGGAGCAGTCAATGGTAGGGCAATGCCACAGATTGCACTGGGGGAGACTAGCTGGGACCTGAGACCTGGAGGCAAAAAGGCTGCTGGGGAATAGAACACCAAAGACATTGGTAGCAGCATACACACAAAGAAGGCCAGTGCATAAATAGCCTGATCTTTTTGTTCCAGTGAAACTTATAAGAATTAAGAGTCAAGAAGAAACTTGAAATGCATGACTACACCTGGCAGAGCCAAGCAGACCTGTTGGCATCTATGGGGTCTGAAGGAGCTTCTGCTTTGTGATCCTTCATGTCACCTGAGAGAGCAGCCTCTGGAGGGGTCCTGCTGCCAGCACTGTTCACGTGCAGAGGTCAGTCACTGCAGGTAAATGAGTGAAAGCATCCCATTGTTAGTGGGACTTTTCAAGCACACCCACAGCATAGTGAAGCACTCTTCCTTGGCTGAGAATCTTGCAGCTGAAGAGAGAAACCTCAGGAAAATCAGTAATCTGATTGTAGTTAGTTGAAAGCAAAAAGCTGACATGTAAAGCCCAAATAATAGACAAGGTGTCAGAGCATAACCCTTGCAAATGTAGCCCAGAAATTTGTCAGTAAAAGAAAAGCAAAAGAAAACAGAATGAGAGAGATGAGCCAGTGGCAGGGCAGTTCACCTCCAGGTCAGCTTCCCTCTACACATGTATCAGCATTCACCTTGGCAGAAAACCTACCCAAAGTTGTGCTTGTTCAAAGGAAAAGGTTTGCCATCAGCCCCTGGGGGCTTTGCACCCTCCAGCCTTGGCAGCCTTGATAAAGCATCGCTTCCTGTGAAGAAGTGAAATGTTTGATGGTCGCCTGAGGCGTGGGGTAGCACCATTTATTAATTTTTTTCTAGCTCTTCATCTTGGAGACTTACAAAAATTATATCTGAATATTATTTGTAACATAAGTAGACCATAAACCCTCCCTAATGTTTGCTTCTCATCTCTGTGGTAAAGATCTGGTTTTCTCATGCTGGAGATGTGGACTAAGCCTGGAGGAGGTCTGGGACTGCCCCAGCATTGCCCAACCTACAGCCAGCCTGTGCTCCCCTGCGTCTGGGATCCACAGCTGATACACGTGTCCCCGGGCAGACAGAAACAGGATGGGTTTTTAAGGATGATTTGTTGCTGTGGGGATTAGTAATGCGATTTGGTAGGCAACTTTGAGTTCAGTGGGTTGTGTAGTACAGGGTTGACAGCAGGCTACAGAGAGCTGGAAAAGCAGTGATCCAGCAGGCTTCTTCTCAGATGAGGAATGAATCAATAGGATGCAACTTTATCTGTAACTCCCTCTCCTTTGTCTTGGAAATCCCTGGAAAATGAGGAGCTCAAGGCACATGCCTGAATCTTTAGTCTCTGTTTTCAGGTGTCCAGGGACACCAAGGGTGAGTAAAGAGGCACATTCACCCCATACAACTACTTATCCCAATTCATAGCACTCTTCCACATCAGCATTCCTCCCCGTGCCTTGCACGTATCTGTAGCCCCTAAAGCAAGTCTGGAAGCATAATCCAAGTTAGCATTATAACCCTTCCTATGCAGCTTAGTTATTAGCTACCACGGAGCAATTAAGAGCTAACGTCTATCAGAGACAACTGGCGTCATCTGGTTACTTTCTCCAGGCTCCCAGGGACATTTGGCTGGACTCCTGGATGGCTATTAGCCTCTCCGTGTCACAGAGTATTCTATGGTGGGAACTCTATGGACAACTGCTCTGCAGTCCCACGTTGAGTGCTTCCCATGCTTGTATTTCTTAAAGCTGGGAGCCATGATGTTATAAGCCATGCCACTGCCCAAGCATATCTTTAGTGTCCTAAAGAGCTGTGAGCCTGCAGAAGAAGCCAAAAATATCCATCTTTTTATTCTGAGGTAGCACAGTGCCTGGCACAGCTATTTTTGGTCCGTGACTCAGGACACAACTGTGTTAGAGATAAATAAAATGAAGAAGTAGAACTTCTTTGGGCTCTTCGACACTTGTATTCCGACAACATTTAACATTACATAAAGCTTAAGCATTAGTACGGTTGTTGTTTTGACTCATCTGTTTGTCAATCGTTTCATTTTAATCAATATTTATTTAACTTACCACCTAGACAAAAGCTCTCTAATTTCTTCATCTGATTAAATTGATGCTTCCAGACTGAATGAGGCTGGACTGAATAAGACAGTACAAATTGGACAGGCGTTCTTCATCTTCAGGTTGCATCTCTTCCAACAAGCTCTGTAAGTATCACACTGCCACGGCACATCTTGCGCATCACAGACGAGCCGAGGCTGCTCCTAGCTGTATGCCTCAGGACAAGGAGCCAAGAAACACAGCAAAACAGTGTTGACACAACAATTAGCATATTGATTCTAAATGCAAATTACCTCTCAATACATTGTGAAACACTTCACAGCTTCAGAGGACCTCAGAGGAGCCTGAAGAGTCCTACAGACACCACGAGGATTAAATGCACATTTTCAGTTGTGATACTAAAATACAATTCTGAGTGAAGGATTGTAGGAAGAGATGTGCAGGTTGAGTAGACAAAAATGTGTATCTGATACTCTCCTCCTGTCCAAACATCATATTACATTCCTGAAGGAGACTTCGAGCTATACATATTTCAGGCCTTCTTGGAAGAACTTTTTGCTTTTTCTTTGGAGGAAATGGTCTCTATGTTGTCAGGCACTAATGCTACCATAGTCTTTTGATGAAAAACAGCAGCTTGCAAGCATATTCAGGTACTTCAGATAAGTACTTTTGGGAAGACCAGAAAGAAAAGGCTATGTAAGAACTCAGCCACTTCTAAAGAGCTCCAGGGAAAAGGGACAAGGAAGAAATGTCATCTTCTGCAAAGGCACTCAGGTCAACTCAGGGCTTGTTTAAGCTTGGTTTTCTATGGAAGCAAACTATACAAGGTCAGATACAGCCCATACAGAAGCTCTTGAAACTGTGGGCTGGTTTCAGTCAAGCATGACAAGAAATGACAATCTCTGCAATAGCCCAATTCCTGTGAGTTTTTCATGAAATAAAAACCGTTACCCTTGCATGCATAGGGAAGAGAGGTCTTCTATATGCACTCTTTCACTAGACAGCAGGAGAATGAATGAGAGCAGAAAATGGCCTTACAAATGTCTCCAGCACCAAGCTTTGTCCTAAAGGTTCAGCCTGCACTGGAGCAGGAGGACATGGTTCCCTGATGCTTGTTCCCAATGGCAGAGAGACAGGCAGCTGCAGACTGAATGATGGGTACACCTGCTCAAAGGCCCAGAGCTTGGCCTTCCAGGACACACATCCCAGACCAAGGGTCCTTGCCCCAGCTTGTCCACACATTGGCTTTGGGATCAGCCTCTTTATCCCCTGACTTGAGTGGCACCAGCTGAAATGGCTTTTGTTCCCATCAAAGAGCAACTCAGCTCTGCACTCTGCACCCCAGTAACTCTGGATGTTCATGAGAGCAGCGAGCCTTGGAAGCTGCCCAGAATTGCAGGCTTCCTGCACACAGAAAAAAAAAATTAAAAAAAAATAGGGTCTTTGAAACTCAGGGTGTCTGAATAGGTTCAATAGCTTTTCATAGACTTAATAAAAGGTTAATCAAATCATCTGAAATGAAAGCACACTTGGCATTCCTGTTCCTGGGTTGGCAGGAATGTGGAATCCCGATGCACTTTCCTACAATTCATGTTATTATTTGGTAGAAACCTTGAGTACAATCCTATGGGGGTCATAAAAAAAACACCTGAAGCCCAAAAGGCTGCATGGCAAGAACTGAGATAGAAAATTGCCCTTTTCCTACCTGTGAACATCATTCATGCAATTAGTCCTTTATCAAAAGTAACTTACCCACGTTTCTCATACAAACTAAAGGCAAGCAAGTTCAAGTAGGTTCCTTTAATACGAAGGCATCTTTTACCCCAGCTTTTGCTCCTGTGCTCATGCCCCGCTTCCAGCATGCATGTTTTGGGGAAAGATCTACCTGTATACATACGACACACTATGCTGCTAAGTACACACTGCTCCAGGAAGTAATGGTGTAGCTTTGCCTTAATCCTATACTGCATTGCTGGGAGACATGATAGAATAAAATGCTGGTAAAGCATTCCTTGGCAGCTGCAGAACTTCTGTAGGAAAAAAAAACCTGGAGAGACACTCCTATGGTGCCTGCTGCAAAAAGGAAAGCTTTGGGATTCAGACTGCTGAGGAGCTGGGAGATGGACATCCATCTGACTTCTGAACAAAGGATACCTGTCTCCAGCAGATACGTCCCCATCAGTTGTTGGTACAGCTACACATGCCTTTTCAGTCTTCATTGCATGCATCAGCAATCCCTTTACTAATGGCTTTCATTGGGTTATTTTGAATTCACAGGTTGCTGTACTTGCTCTAGGATTCCCAAAAAGTTAAAAAACAATGTAAACAAGTGTTTTCAAAACTGTTTGCATCTTTCTTTGTCCCCACTCCTCTGAGGAGTAGACATGGCACCAGGCTGTCCTTCACCTGCTGCTCCTGGTCATGGCCAAAGGACGGAGAAATAGTGTCGGCAAAAACAGATGGATGAAGAATATTGCAGAATGCTGATGAAATCCTCCCCCTTGGGATTTTGGATTTAGGAACTAGGCAGATGGTAGGGCAGACATGTGGCATTGCTCTACATGAAGGCAGGCTTGCCCCAGGGAAGAAGTCTGTGTTGTACAAATGCCTCTCAGGCATACTTTACACTGGGTGAGCAAGGTTGCAAGCAGTTTTCATGGCACTTGTGGAAACTGTAGGCTCTTCTGCTTCTGTTCTGCTTAGCACAACCCTTGTGGGGTTTGTTCAGGTGTTGCTTTATCAAGGCCACTTCAGGGATGTGACAAGGAACGGACAGTGAAGCTTGTCTGCAGAGAGGGAATCCATTCCCAGGGGCCTCCAGCCCAGGCAAGTCCCACTGTCATTCTTCCATCTCCCCAGTCTCCATTCCACCTCAGCAGCCCTATCATTCAATGCCCTTCACAGTGGCTGCTGGGGATAAAGGGCAGGCAAGGAGATTCCTGCAGGAGTCCCCAGGGGCTGGGCTTTGGTGGCACCGCACTGCAAGGCTGAGAGGTCAGGCAGGAAGATGAAATCTCTGCATATAGCTTCTGTTGCAAGACAGAAACTGTGCAAGGCATGCTTGCTACCTATGAAAAATTATCCAGAGAGAAGGTTTCTCTCTTGTGAAAGGCACCTCTTGATCATCCCACAGGAACAGCCCTCACCCTCACAGTGCTGCCACTGCACAGATTCCCATTTCTGCCTTTGATATGCTTAGACATTTTTAGAAACCTCTCCAGGCTGCTCTCAAGCCATATTATCCTGGATGCTTTTCCTGAAATGCACAATTTCTATTAGAGGAAAAGGAGCCCCAAAAGCGAACCCCAGCTTCATGGCATTGATAGAAATTACTAAGGTTTGATTGGGGCTTATCATATATAGTTTTAGCTAATCTAGAGTCCATCTTTATGCTCAGAGTATGTATATATGCATTATTATTCTTTAATGTACTGCTCAGAGGCATTACTGACACATGCAATGCTGAAACTTCGCAGATCTTACCTTTAAATATTTAATCTCCACGTGCACAAAAGCAGAGCAGTTAATGCTTACCTGGCCACGTCGCTTCCCTATTTCCAACATCATTCACCAGTGCCTGCAGAATTACTACAGGTAAGGATCATCCCTCAGTTAAATAAACATACATATGTTTCTTGTAGGAAAGGAGGAAAGATGTATTTTCCTACTGCCCTTAAGAACTTTGCCATGAGTGCAAGAGCAGGCTAGGTTTGGTCCAGTGTGCCAAACAACCTTTACTAGAGAACTGATTCCCCATGTTGTAGACTCTAGCTTGCATCCAGTTGAACATGAAAGCAATTTCTTGACATAAAGCCTTTTCACGCCCTTTGCACAACCATAATTTGAAAGGTGTAAATTGCTGAACAAGTCAGCGTGGAGACATTTACATAGATATGACTGCAGGTCATCACGTGCCCTCAGCACAGAACTGCCCTGTTCCTTGCTGCTTCGGGGCGCTTAGCGGCCATAGACCCGATCGGTCAGCTTGGCATTCTCCCCTTTCAAAACCTCTGGCTTGGATTTATGCAAACCACCACAGCAGTCCACAAAAACCCACATTTATTTCCGGCGAATGTCTTTTTACTGGGGAAAAGGAGCAGATCCCCGCAGCCAGCCAACCTATTGGACTCTTACTGTCCTTCTTGGGGAGTGACCTCAGCGTGACTGGAGAACCGGCTCGTCAGAAGCCGCACACATCACTGGTTACACAAGGCCTATGAAGCACGACAGTGTCATCACCACACCTCTATTTTTTAAAAAGACACTTCCTTCTGCTCTTAGGTTGGGTCCAGTTATTCACGGGGAGCACTCTGCCCTGTATGAGGAAACAGCGGATCCTTCTCCTCCTTTAAAGCTGTAACAAAGTTTTCCTCAGCGATTTCCCACCGAACTGATACCTTCCCAGTAAAACATGACATCTCTTTTATACCTTCAGCTATGAACGGAAGGCAGTGTATGTGCATAATGGTGAAGTCACACTGCCTCCACTGAGACCAGACTTGAGGGAATCACAAAATCATCACAGGATGACTGAGGTTGGCACAGGCCCCTGGGACCTCTGCCCCAGCAGGAACACCCGCTGCAGGGTGCCCAGGGCCACGTCAGGTGGTTTTGGAGATCCCCAAGGAGGAGACACCGCAGCCTCTGGGCAGCCTGTGCCAGTGCTCTGCCATCTGCACAGCACAGCTCAGTGCTCTGAGAGAGCCTCCTGTGCTTCAGTTTGTGCCCGTGGCCTCTGATCCTGTTGTTTGCTCTGTTTTCCTCCTGAGATTTGGGATCCAATCATTCAAAATGCCAGTGCGAGCACAAGGGAGTAAGAAACCAATTTATCGCGGTTTGGAAGAAACTGCTCTAATTTAAGGGACACATCAGGAAAGTTGTAGACAAAACAGCAACAATGACAGTGAGACTCCTTTTTCAGGTCCTTTTTCCAAGCACGTGCTCTGGGCAGAGCAGCCAGATAGGATCTGCAGCACCATAAATCAATTTGCTGCAAAGCGAGAAGAGAAACGGATTGTGAAACGAACTGTAAAATAAACATCTAATGTAAACATGGAAAATGCGGTGGTTTGTTTTTTCTGTCTGGGAGCCCAACTCCAGCCCCAGTTATTGGCTGGCTGTGCTGCGTCCTCCTACAGCCTTGGGTTTTCTGATAAGAAATTGCTCACCCAAAAGCTGCCCCATCACGATTTCTCATCCCAGCCCAACCCATGGAGCTTTCCACTCATGGCATCTCCTGATCCAGCCCATCCTCCTGCTGGGAGGGCTGACATGTCCTCAGCAGAAGAAGCTGGCCTGCGCCAGAACAGTCCTGACCTTTATCTTCTGTGTTTCTGCTTTTGACCACAAAGAAGAAAGCTGCAGGGCAGGGGCTCTCCTCAGAGTTTGCACTCTACCAAGAAAAAGGAGAACGTGACTTCTGCTTGAGATTTGCCCGGGGAATGAGTGAGGTCAACATGCAGTTTCTCGGGGGCAAAGGGAAAGGCTGGAAGGCAGGAGGAAACTGAACTCCTCCAGCTGCTCAGCAGGCAGCTGGGTCCCATCGGTACCTCTCTGTGGTGTGGGGCACACCCTGGCTCCTGTGTCAATGCACCGAGACAACATTGCTCAATGCTTGCTGCTCTCAGCCCAGGTGGAGAGATAATGATTTTGTACATAGAGACCTGTGCCTCAGGCAGGAAAGGGCAGAAGCCTCTTCACTTTTTTTTTCTTCTTCTTCTTGTTTTGTTTTGTTTCTAAAGAGGTTTTAGGTCTATGAGGGAAGTTATAGCAGCACAAGGTTGGGAGAGACTGTCGGATCCAGTGTGTCTCAGCTCTGAGGCGGGAGCAAGGGAAATCCAGGCAGACATTTTCCTCCCCAAAACACCCTTAAAAAAAGAAGAGTCCACACCTCTAGGAAATGTTTCAATCATCCACCTAGCGAGGAGAAATAGCCAACTTTTAGTGCAAATGAAACACAGCGTTATGACCTCTCCTTAGTGGGAAGGATGGTTTTAGCAGCCTGTGACACAAAGGGAAGTTTGTGTCTCCTCTCCATCTGTTCTGACATACAATCAGCCTTTTCCTGTAGGTTCCCATTCTCTCTTTGAATGTATCTCCTATTCCACCAGCCAAAGCCACCATTGAAAATTGCTGAATAGAAATGGGACCTGGACAGATGTCCCTTGATATGGCTATGATGCACAGAGGGGAACACCTGTGGCTCTTCAGAGAGGCAATCTTGTGCAATGACCGTATGCCCGCTTCTCTAACTGCAAGAGAGATTCAGGTTAGATGTTAGGCAGAAACTCTTTACTCAGAGGGTGGTGAGGTGCTGGCACGGCTGCCCAGTGAAACTGTGGTGCCCCATCCCTGGAGGTGCTCAAGGCCAGGTTGGATGGGGCCCTGGGCAGCTGAGCTGAGGGGAGACAGCCCTGCCCACAGCAGAGGTTGGAACTGGGTGGGCTTTGAGGCCCTCCAACCCAAACTGTTCTGTGACTCTCCAAACCTGTGGAAAAAAACCTTCTCTCTCTGTTTGAGGGCCCTGCGTGTCCCACGGCTGCTGGGCTCATGACACAGCCACAGGCAGAAACTGCTGACAACTACTGGCCCCACAGCCATGGGCACGCAGCCAGTGCTGGGCTGGGCAGGCTGCATGGAGACCACGGGGTGAATGTGGCAGGAGATTAGGCTGAGGGCAGGAGGATGGGACAGGTGGGAGCAGAGATAGCGTGCGGGGCCCTGCTTTGGAAGCATGTGAGAGCTGATAGCTGTTCATGTGTCTTGGTTGACGGAGGACTGGTCCCCACCTCCAAGTTTACCTCCTGTGGTTCTATCAGGAGGAAGGCAAAGGCTGAGTGGTGACACATGTCCCAAACCCCTGTGGCACAGAGCAGGGAAATCCCCATGGGATAGGGACTTAGAGCTGATTCCAGAGGCATAACACAACACACTGCTGACTGGTGCAGCGCAGCCCTGCCCTTGGACATGCCGAGTTTGGGAGTATAGTGCTTAAATGCAAACAAGGCACTTTGGCAGCTTATCATAATGGAGATTTCAGATAAGAGCAGTCGGAAGAATGAAATTCTACTCTACTCACTGCTGAATAAATCTTCATGCAGACTTCCATCCAAGTGCCATATTCAACCCACTTTTACTTCTTGAACAGCTGAGACCCCTGGCTCACAGGTGGTGTCCAAGGCAAGGGCATCAAGACCAAAGAGAAGTGTGTGTTTGTACAGAGGTGTTAGAAAGTCACCTCTGCCTGGTCTTTCCTCAACCATGGGCTCACCCAAACTTCCTGCGTGATAAATCTGACCTCCAAGTTAGTCCTGGAATGCTGAACACGCATCTATAGTAGGCTGCCAATTATAGAGGAAAAGAAACAGATAAGAGTTTTGTTTGCCTCCAAAGGAGGTGATCAGGATGAAACGTTCAAATTCTCTTAACCTTCAAGAGAAGTTATCAGATTTTTGACTCGCTGAAATCAAGATAACCAGAGGTTGCCAATTTTATTTAATGTATTATGGAACAGGGTCGCAAATGCTAGTGTTGCCCACGAGCAGATGTAGATGGTTGCTGTGAATCAAGTCTGCACAATGCTACATCTCAACATCCATTTCTCACAGAGAGGCTCAGCAGAGCACCAACAAAGACACTTCCAGCAGGAGAGAGGCGCTCCTTTTTCCCATTCCTTTGGCTGCAAGGTTTGCTCTGAAGTGCTGCACTCTGTCACTTTGTGCAGCCCTACCTGCTGAGAGTGCCGCAGCTCACGCTCAGCTCCACATCTCCCAGCTTTAGCAGACCCTTAAGTACCGCCGAGTTTACACCGGACCTGCAGCATACTGTGTGAAATAATAACACTTAAGGTTTGCCCAAATGAAAGAAGTCGCTGATGTAGCCAGACCAGCAAACTCTGCCTTCACACGGAGACGTATTTTTTTAGCAGTGAAAAAAGGATTGCTTCGTGCCAGCAGTGCTGGAATGCAGGGATTGTGCTGGCAAGCAGCTCCTGCCAGACAACTGTGTCTGCACTGGGATTCTCGCTTCTATAAAAACACCATTAAAATTAATCATACCCACAACCGGTATCACTGTCCCCACAAACATTTTATTATTTGGCATTCGAGAAGCAGGGAATGTCATGAAAGCAGAGAGTTTTTTAAAAAAGCAAATCTTTTCAAAGAGAGTCTTCTGGAGATCAGAAATGAGGAAGCCCATTTTCATGTATTGCCATATATACCATTCCTGTATGCCCACGTGGAATCATAGAATCATGGGATCATTTGAGTTGGAGGAGACTCTTGAAGGCCGTATAGTCCAACTGCCCTGCAATGAACAAGGACACTTACAGCTACATCAGGGTGCTCCATCCTGCCTGACCTTGAATGTCTCCAAGGAAGAGCATCCACCGCATCTACGGGCAGCCTGTTCCAGTGCCTCACCACCCTTACTGAAAAAATAATCTAAATCTCCCTTCAGTTTGTCTGAAGCCATATCCCCTTGTCCTATCACAACAGACTCTGCTGAAGAGCCCGTCCCCTTTCTTCTTAAAGCTTTCCTTTAGATACTGAAACATCTCTTTCAATTTCACTGCACGCACAGAAAAACCCCCTCTCAGGTGCACTCCACGAGGCAGCCAGGTGGGAGCTCCCACTCCATGCATTGGTGAGGGTGGGCCAAACTGCACAGTGACAGCACTCTGTGCCCCACACCTGGTTCTCCCCAGCCACCCCACTCCTGCAGCTGGAGCCCCAGAAGCAGAGGCAGCAGAGCAGAGCAGGTAGCTGTCTGCCCAGGAGGACAGCTGGGCTCCGAAAGCCACTGTTGTTCATAAACTCCTCAGGCACCCTGGAGTTTTGAGAAGATTTTTAAGGGATGAAATTCTTCTTTTACTGTTTTCCCCCAACTTTATTCGAGCACGAGATGCAGGCTTCTTTAAACTCACACATCATTTAGGCCAACTGCTACTGCCGAATTGAGATGTTTTATCTCGGTTTCCAGATTCAATCTTTTCCTTGATATGTCATCAAAGCATCAACTATTACAAACAGGAGGCGCTTTGTTCTGAAAAGCAAATGTTGTGGCACATGGAAAGCTACGAGTGTTGTCATTCTGAAAAGAAAATCCAAGCAGAAAATGAAAAGAAAAAAAACAACCCAGAATGAAGTTTCAGAATTTTATCAGAAAACTGTGAAGTTTTCTAAAGATTAAAAACTACAGCAACAAAAACAACAATTTTTGTTGTTGTTGTTCTAATGGAATTTTCTGTGCTCCACTTTTATATGATAATAAAAGCAGAAGCAAAATCTCCCTGGCTCTGCTGGGCACAGAAGCAATGAGGTAGCACTGGGATGACTCTGGTCTATCTGCTTCATCTGCCCTGGGCTCCACTTCGCCCAAGACAGCCTCCCTTTGGAAAGCAAGGCATCAGGCACCACGACTCCAGCAGAAAAAGAGGCATCCAGCAGAAAAAGAGGCAGACTCCCAGATGTGCTTATCTCAAGCTTCTTGAAAGCACCCCTCGCTTCCTTGGCAGCAGTAGCCAAACACCAGCTGCAAAACGTTGTGTTCCCTGGTCTGGTTTAACCAGCAACTCAGCACATGCGGTGGGAGCTCCCAAAATAGCTCCGGGTTGCCTCATTAGTCTCGGCAGCAGCTCAAAAGACCTTTGGTTTTCTGGGACTTGGAGAAGTTCAAGACGTTGGAGCTTATTTTGAAAGTATTTTGTAAGATAAGGATGAAATATTCCATGGCCGGGTGAACCGCAGGTCACCGTCAAGGCGTTGCACAACGCAACCAAGGAGGCTCAGCACAAAACTTGCACAGGATTTGATCTGCTTGCTGCTTCCCTGACCTAAATTCGGATCAAAGCGGAGGCCCTCCCATGTTGGCAGCTCACTGGGCTGAAGGCTTTCATCAAGTGTCCTAAATGCCAAGGGAGTCACGCCAAGGAGGAGGACAACACAGGTCCTTCACTGCCAGCAAAATAGGTCCATTTCCCAGGAGCTAGAGCACAGTTCATCCCAGTAAATGGCTATTTTCTGGCTGCATCTCCCTGCTGCACAAAAAACCTACTCTTTCTTGGAATCATCATTTGCTTTTGAAAAACGACTTCCAAAACCATACACATCTGTGGCTTCCCATCAGGGCAGGAGAGCAGTGCTTGCTGATGTGTCTCATGTTTCTCATCACGCTCTCCTGCGCCTTGGCCAGCACTGTCAATATGGCTTTCTGCTGAGTCAGGCTGCTGGTTTTCTTATCCCAAATCGCAAACGGATGGTTTCAAGTATTCCAGACATATTTCAAACAAACACAGTTTGAAACCCAGCCAAGCCCAGGGGGACACAACTCTTCTGGCTGTCTTGCAGCTGGGCTGGTTTTCTCCTGGGAAGAGTGAGCTGGGCTGCAAGAGAGAAATGCAATATCATCCCAGGGGACACCCCCCAGTGACAGGCTGACCCAGGCAAGATGTCAGAAGGACTTTCTCTATCAGGCAAGGTTTGGTCTCACCTTCCTCACCTGGCACCTTTGCTGCTCTGCTGCTCCACACTCACCTCTTTGCCGAGGGATCCCATCCCCACTTGCTCCCCTATCTCCCTCACCCATTGCTCACACACCAGGTCCCATTGTGCAACATTCCCCACCTCGGCAGCTGCTCTAGAATGGATGGTTTTGTTAACTCCATGTAGCATGCTGTCTGCAGTGGAAGGGATGCTAAGTCACTGGCAACCCTCTTGGAAATGCCTCTGCAGAGCCACAGGACCTCGTGCCTGCCTTATGGACGCATGCCACCCAGGGGTCCCCTCCCAGCCCCTTTTCCAGGTCCTGCATTTAGATGTCCGTCACACAACAAAACAGCGGAGGCAAATCTGCAACGTAGAGATCCATTATGCTTTATTTACATGCGTCACCATCTCTTTTACAAACTAGATTACAATTTAAAATGGAATACACAAGGCAATATCTACTAACACCAAGTGGAGTAAGCACTGCGTCTCTACTTCATTTGGAAAGGGGCAGCTTTTGCTCCAAAACAAATTTCCTTCCAATCTCTGTGTAGTAAGGTAATATATTCATCCAGGGCAGCATCTTTTTTTTTTTTTTTTTTTTTTTTAATTTTTTAAAATTATTTTATAAAATCCTCAGTAAGACTGCAACATGAGAGTGTCTGCTTTCAAATGAAAGTACAAGATAGCCCAAATGAAAAGTATAAACTGTTCAGCTCTTCGGTATGTAAAGACGGCCATGCGCGCTAAGGCTGTGGATTTAATATTCTTCCAATTTACATGGCTTGAAACAAAAACAGATAAAACAGTTTTACAGATACTGTATACATATTTTTTCCAATCATGCAACTTTTTTTAAAAAAAGTTAAACATGTGAAGCCAAATGTACAATCCATTTTTCCAACCCATAGGAACAAAATGTATCTGGTCCCCCTTCGCATCTGTTGGCAACTCCTAATGAATATTGTGTACGAAAAACAATTACAGGACACTGATTGCCAAGCAATGACGTCATTTGAGAGAAATACATGATCTAAAAGGTTGTATTTTTGAATCAGTGGCACATAAGTTTCTGGAGTTAGGCGGTGGCCAACCATCCAATTATTCTCATGAGAAAAAAATTACCAAATTGTTAAATAAACCCAAAAAACTATGACTAAGAACTGCATCAATGCCACCTTTTTAGACCTTTTGTAAAGCGTTTGTTTAAACGACACCGGTGTAATTGTTCTGGGCCTTCATCTGCTTTACGTGCTTTCAGAAGGAAAACTATGCAGAAGAACGTTCAAAAACTCAAAGGCCAAAGTTTTCAAAAGGTGGCTTCCCCCAGTTAACTATTATTTTAAGCCTTACTTTGACACCTACACAAGTAACCCTTGAGTTCAACAAGACGCAGTTATTTTTCAGCACCTCTGGACACGAGAGCAATTTTTAGGCACCTCAGCGTGCGGACGAGGTGGCCCTGGGGGGCAGCAGGCACCTCTGCTGATTTGAGAAGCGCCAGCCCCATGACACCACATCCATGTCCCAGACTTTCGATGCCTGACGTGAGGCACTTCAGTTTGAAAGTTTTGGCCGCAAAAACGAGCAACAGAAACCAAACCAAACTGAAGAGGTTGTCCAAGTCCATCCCTCTTCAGCTGGTGCTGAGATAGTCTCCAACACAGGGGCCCAACGTGGCCTAGATACGCCAATGGAAATGCTCTCCTTGACATTGCTGGGAGGTAGATTAAGCCTTTCAGTTGCTAATGCTTTTAATTAAAAAAAAAAGCAAACCTTCTCTGCCATTGACTGGCTGTCTCTGAATCAATTGTCTCCATTTTCTGAACAGAGCGGACTGTTTTTCTCTCTATTTATGCCAGTGTGAGCTAGCTCTGGGTTCGATGTAACAAGGCTGCCCTGGCAGAGCACAAATTGCCGCAGGCTGTTTTGGACTAAGGGGCCTTCCCTTGCACTGGACAACAACTGCATCCACGCAAAGGAACAAAACTGAACAATGGGTTTTTGTCAACTCAGCCATCCACCACCACATCAATACCGGTGCTGCCCACACGTACCAGACACCTGGCAGGTGGCATTTGGAAAGGCCCTGGGCCTCACTGCGGACATCACCTGTTCATGGAGCTCTGCTGGTGGCCAAATCCTCAGGGTACGGGACAGCCACCACAGAGGTGCCTGGGGAAGGAGCATCAGAGGACAGGCCTTTGGTGTGCACTCACATTTTGGGGTCCGCCAGGAGGCTTGCAGGGAAGCCCTTGACTTAACTTTTGTTAAGAAGCGTCTGCAGTTGGACTGATAAGCAAAGTGACACCTAGGCCTGGTGTCCTGTGGCATGCCAGTGTCTGCTAACAACCAGCCTCCTTGAATATGGAGATGGGCAGCGAGTGTCAGCTACCTCCCGGGGATTTAATCGCCTAGTCCCTATGCTGGCAAACAGACCAAGTGAGTGTGAAAATAAAAGTCTCCTTCTTTTTAGAAACGAGAATGATAAACCCTTGGCTACTTGGAAAAGTTGATATGCTACAGGGCAACAACAACCACAGCTGCACAGAGTTTACACAGTCATAAGTGCGGGGTGAAACCAAGAGGTGCATCTTTACGAGAACACTGTGAGCATGAGGGGGTTACGTTACGAAACAAAACTTCCATCACACGGGGAGCTGTTATTTCACCAATATCACCTTGGGGACCCGGAAAGTGAGGAGCGAGGAAGGACCCACGAGCGCTCGCATGGGTGTGCATGACTGTGCGTGTGCGGTGGCAGTGGCGAGAGGGAGTCACTCCACATTGCATGGTACACAGACCGGTGGCAACTCATGCACTGAAACTTTGGGTTAAAATGCTAGTTGGTTTTCCTAACATCCATGCATAATGATCCATTTCTGTACATAATAAAATATATTTATATATTTATATGCATAATGCCTTTATGCAAAGAAAAAAGCTTCATATATCACTTTGGAGAATTATGTATACACTGTCCTATTCAGAACGTCTTCATACCAAGTTCTTATGTACCACTGGTGTTTTCCCCTCTTTTTTTGCATCCCTCCCCCCAGGATACTAATAAAAAGTAATCAAACTTTCCAGATTATAGAGAGGATCTATACAGCACCATACCTTTTATTCATTATTATTATTATTCATTTTACAAAAGAAAATCTTAAGAAGCAAAATATATAAAACTGCCTTGTCTTTCAGTGTCATTAATCCTGTTACAATCTATGCTCATATGAAAAGCCATTTGCATGACATTGTCACCTTACCATTCCCTCTCTTGCTGCTTTTTCTGCAATGGATTATATACAATGAGAAGGAAAAAAATCATCAAGGATATGTCAAAAAAAAAAAAAAGAAAAGAAAAAGAAAAAAAAGAAAAAGGATCACTGATGCAATTACACACACTGCAATAATCTGCGCCTGGACACCCAGTGCTGCTGCCACTGCAATCAACTTGCTGATGCACACAGCCCATTCGCTTGCCTTTCCTGCAAAGGACAGTGTTTCCCTTTATTTTTGCTTCTCAGACAGCTCTTTACAGGTGGTTATATGCTCAGCATGTCTGGCAGCAGAGGGGCAGCTCAGCTTAAAAGTTCTCACCATGCTATTTGCGGCAACCCTGCTAACATAAGGCAGGAGGTGAGCCCGCTCCAGTGGGCAGCAAGCAGGATCCCATGGCAGCGAAGGCAGCAGCACCTGTGGTCAGTCCATCCTCACCAGCACCAGCCGGGAGGTCTGCCTCGCTGGTTTCCCTGGCTTTGCAATCAACTCTGGCTTGATGCTTACAGAAAACGGGGCCGTACCATTAAGTTTAAGGAAAGAATGAGAAAGAAACAAACAAACCAACCCAACAAGCAAAAGGACCAAACGAATCACCTCTCTCTGGAATTTGGTAGGTTGGTTGGTATCATGAACGGTGTCTATCTGGAGAGCCCTGACATCTGAGCAACGTTGGGTTATGATCATTTCCTTGCATGTATGCAGTGTTTCAGATTCCCCACTGAGAGAAAGCAAAAATGGTCAAAAATCTACGGAAATCAAACTGGAGGTTGCAGGGAGGAGGGTGGGCAGACAGGGAGAACCTCCAAAACGAAAAGCCAACTTAAAACATCCCATAAACCATTAATATATTGAAACACCACATACTCATTGACAAGTAACTACTGTAAAGGCTACACAGTGTGTTCTCAACAGGATGGTGCTGAACATTGTCTCCACAGCAGGTGCTTGGCCATCCCAGAAAAGGAAGATTTTGCATACTTCAAAATGAGTTCAATTCCAAAGAAAAAGAAAAGAGAAAAAAAAAAGGAGGATCTTCACTCAGATAAGGGGCCTTTTAACAGTCTGCTTTGATAGGAAAATAATGCAGGGTTCACAAACGTCATAAGCTGTAAACAGTATCACTGTCCACTTGCTGACAGCAGATTTGGCAAAGGGTTCTCTCTCTACATCTCGTGTCAGTTTGAGGGCCTGGAAAGAAAGAAGAAAAAGAAGAAAAGACAGTGAGATTGCTACATGAAGGGAAAAAAAACCCTACAAAACAACAACAAAAAGCCAACTGAGCAAAGCTCCAAACCCAGTTTACATTGACAAGCAATTTTAATTTGTTTTCATCCAGAAGCTTCGAGTGCATAGCAAAGGATAAGTTTACACCAATATCCCTCACGAAAACGTTTATCTCTTGCCGCAGTCTGTGTGTCTTTTCTTTTCTGGCTAATGGCAATATCTAATGAAAGAAGCATCGTCTACTTGCCATGCATATTTCCAGGTGAAGCATGGAAGGATCCTTCACCTTCTGGAGACTTTTCATGATCACCCTCTCCATCACCTTGAGCTCTCACCATCACCAAGAGGCTGGACAAATCTGTCAGTATGTGACAAACGCCAGCCCTGAATGACAGCCAAAGAATGCTGCTCAAAAGCAGCAGCAAGGAGCCACCAATTTTGGATTGGACTGTTCTCCATGAAACGTGAACGTTTCAACACGTCAAAGGTCAGGTTTTTAAAGGTGGGCAGAGGCTTAAGGATACAGGTAGGCACCTCAAAGTGTTTTTGAAAAATATGTACATTTAAACATTCCCATGAAATCCTTTCATATCTTTAGGAATCTCACATGGTAGCCATCTGTATTGCTTAGCATGTGACTCCTCAAAGAGCCAGCTTCTGAACCCTGGGCTCAGCCCCCATCACCTAAAGCCTTTTGAGGACTTTCCCTGAGATGAAGGACTCATGTTTTTCTACTGTGCAAGAAGCAGAGGACCCTTGCTGAAACCACAGAGTAATCTGAGTCAATTACAGGAATGTTTTTTCTCTCTGGAAAGCCTGGTATCAGCCACCCTCAGGAAAAACCATGGATTTAGGGGGACTGCTGGATTAATCTGGGAGAGCAGCTCCTGCGAGGGAAATCTCCCAGTGTTACAAAAAGTGTAAATCTCTTGTGAGATGACTCCATTACTGCACAGACTATTCTGAGGCTTCTCCTTTTTAAGGTTCCAGACACTGATCCTATGATAACATTTTATTAAAATGATCTATTCTGATAATGCTAAATGATTGATGGAAATTTAATCATTTTGTCTGATGGTTATTAGAGCAACAGTGTGACAGCTGCTCCCTGCGCCATTAGGGGAGAACTTCATTCAGAGTGGCTTAGGGAACAGACAGATTGTGTTTTTCACCCAAACAAAATTTGGCTTTAGCCTTAATTACGCGCAGGGTTTTGGGGTAGACTGTTTTATGAATAAAGGGATTTCCGACTGGATCAACATATTGATTTCTTCGTTTCCAAAGAGTAAATTAATGCTAGCCCTTTGCTAATGTGACTGCCTGGCAACAATTCCATTTGGTGTGTGTGTCTCCATGGCCACAACAAGGTCACCAGGAGATCCCCGGTTACCAGACAGGCCTGGTAACTCCCAGTGTAAGCCAGCAGTGGATTTTTTTGTGGAACAAATGAACAGCTGCCCTTTGCAGGGCCGTGCTCCCCTACTTCTCACTGCAGCCACGGCACTGAGGCTGGAAACTGGTGGCTTCCCAACGTGCCAGCTAACTGAGCTCATCAGAAGGATGGGTTCAGCACCGTGCACTGCAGCAGCAAGCTGGGCAGGTCCTACAGGGCAGCCAGCTAAGCTAAGCACGGGCAGAACTTGAGTCCTGCTGACTTCAGATGGAGCTTATAATTAAAAGGAAAGGAGTACAGGAACTCTGAAGTACCAGAGTAGTGCTTACTATTTGAATTAAAAATGTACGTAGGATATTGTCCTATGAAATATGTGACAAAATATTCCTGTGTGATGAGAAATAAAAGTGAAGGACAGATGTTCACAAGCATAACCTGTGTAAGTGGCACTGCCTGATGTTACCTTCTGAGGACACCAGTCCCTCAGACTGCACAAACATCCAGGAGACTGAGGCTTAACCCAGGGAAATGCACAGCAGAGGTGGAACTCACTCGTAGCAGAACCGAAACACGTTCAGTTCTCACTGTTCTGTTTACACAGACTTTGCAAAGGGATTTAAAAATGGGAAGAAGCAGATCAAAGTCTTAACCACTGTACCTTTAAATTACCCCATTAACAGCCCGTAATAGACCCACACACTCACTTTCTGTTTCACCACAAAAAGCCTCTGTCAACCTAGTGATAGTCGCCCGCTATTACGCAGCAATGAAAGCCACATCAGGCAGGGAAGTGAAAATTCCAGCTACATTCCATACACGAGTGGTCCTCCACCACAACCACCCAGTTCTCTCCCACCCCAGCTCCAGCATCTCCAACCACCACTAGGATTTCTCCTGCTCCCAATGGCTGCTGGAAATGCTCAGTGTCCACAACGTCACCCCCAATCTGCAGAGAGCAGCGCTCAAAAGCAGAGTGATGGCAACAGCTGGAGGCTGTGCAGCTCTCATAACAGTTTGGGCTCTGTGGCTCACAGGCATGCACTGGAAATAGGGGCAATTCCACTGCTTTGATCCCTTGGGTACTGAACACTGGACATCACAAGAAGCACATCTGCTGGACATCACAAGAAGCCAAAGGTCTTTATGGAACTACAGCTTATGGAACCACACATGCATGCGGTTGGTGAAAATGAACACTTCAAAAGAGAAACAGAAAAAGCATTAAATTAGGAGTAGCTCAAGATGAACTCTTGCTTTATCACTTCCCACAGACATTCTGAGCTTTAGATGCTAAATCTGCTTATCCTATTCTGTGGAAGAGCATAAAACAAAACCCAAAGATTTCTGTATTACTCAGTTCCTCAGTTTGTAAGCAGTTATGTGGGAGATAAGATGTTCACATTCTGTCCCTTCCTACACCCTCCTATCCTCTACTTTGCTACCGACCTGCTACAAATGCTACCCTTGCTTTACTCTGTTCTACCTGTTAGTTGTGGTTTTCCTCTCCACCGTCAGATGTTCCTAAGCTCTGTTTCACACCACATCTCCACCACCTAAGGAGAAAGTGTTCTCCCAAGCCCTACAGCATTTAGTGGACCATTACAGAAGCTCTGAAGGATCATCTGCTCCATTTTGTTTTCTCCCTTTGATTTCTACCTGTGCCAATTACACAGCATTGGAAATTTCTTCAGGTTGCAAAGGCAATGGATGCAGTGATGCTCCTCAAGGGCAAGGTACAGATGATGTACACTGCTGGTATGTTTATCAGTAAGCCACATAACACAGCTCTGCAAAAAGAAAAGTGATGTACTCCTTCACATTATCATAGTTCTAGGAACTGCACCATCAACACAGCGCTCCTCCATAAAGAAGCCTACTGAGTACCTCCTCATTTGGCTGGGAGGCTTGATGAATGGACTGCATCTTGAAAAACACTACCAAAACCTGTAAAACAAGCATTTTTCCTGGGTACCACTCAGCAGGGACAGGAAATCCCAGTAATGCCTTTCACAAGTAGCAGGCCAGAGATTCAGGATGGAAATGTTGTGAAGGAAATGCGTGTCCTTCAGTGACAAATGCGCATTTGATTTGGTGCCACTGACCCCTGTTTCTGTCATCACCCCCAGCAGTACAGCTTCTCCTCTAAAATGGAGTAGGCTCAAAAAGGAACACTGCAGGAATGATTTCAGCTTTTTCCTTAAGTGAATATTCAGCCATAGGTTTTCACAGCTCAACACTGAAGAAAATATTTGCTAGAATTGAACAAGGAAAATAACTGCTGTGGCTTTCTATAATGACAAAGTTGCAGAGCGACATTTTTCATAAATCACAGAATGGTTTGGGTTGGAAGGGACCTTAAAGATCATCCAGTTCCACACGGGCAATGCTGCCACCCACTAGACCAGGCTACACCATGCCCCATCCAGACTGACCTTGAATACTTCTCAAGACCTCCACAACTTCTCTGGACAAGAGAAGAACAAAAAATAGGAATGCTGACTCTGTGGTGGCACCTTTTAGGCTTAGCATGTGCTGCACAGGAGTGGCACTGTGCCAAAATGCAGTGCCGAAGTCAGGATGTGAAGTCGAAGGAAAAGAAAAGAGCTGGCATCTTCACACAATTTCTTCCAAAGGTCTGAACATCCAGTCATGTTGCAACTTCACTTTTTCTCTTTGAATTGTGCTCAGAAAAAAAAAAAAAATCCTGGTTCAGACTGGTGGGCAGAGAGCAAGAGCAGAAAAACGGAAAGACTGAAAAAGCAGCACAGAACTAGGGCATATGGGAGCTAAAAATTTGCTGCACTGGTATTGCACAGGCATGTAAAGCACAAAAGTGTATCTTTTCCTTCTGTTGCTGCCTTCTCACTCCAGAACACATTGCAAACCATAGCAGACAACCAAATAATTTGGAAGTAAATGTAACTGAAGATGTCAGATCATTCTTTCTCCCTGTGTCAGCTCTGCAATAAAAGGCTTGCTAAGGACTGTAGTGAGGTGCCATAACTCAGATTGGGTATTAGGAAAAAATTCTTCTCAGAAAGCACAGTGAGGCAGTGGCACAGGCTGCCCAAGGAGGTGGTGGAGTCACCATCCCTGGAGGTGTTCAAGATATATGGAAATGTGGCACTGACAGATGTGGTTAGTGGGCATGGTGGGGATGGGCTGCTGGTTGGATTAGGTGGTCCTAGTGGTCTTTCTCAACCTTAATGATCCTGTGAATCTACAACTAACGATGTGTTATCCTGATGGACCTTCCTCTACCTTCTCTTCCTTTGCAGAGGCCAGTGCTGTTCGTCATGTCTGCAATGCCACTGCTGTTTGCTTCTGAACAATAAGCAACTTGCAGCACCACAGAAATTCACAACTTTGCCAGATGCCAAAGCCTGTCTTTTCATTTTGTACAGAGTAAGCCTCTGTGAAGATTTAAACCAGACTGCACAGCATAAATGACCATCTCTATATAACTCACCGCTCAAGTCATCTAAATCTACATTTACCTTGCCATGCACTTTATAATTTGTCTGCTTGACAATGGGGTAAAACAGAAGAAACAGAAGAAATCTTATTCTTTCCTTGTTCTATTTTTTCTGTAGAACACAGATCAAATGTAATCAAATCATTACTAGATTACAATCTTTTTATGCATGTGAACAGGTTAAAAAAAAAGCTGAATTTTCACAACCGTTGATAAAGCTTTAGAAAAACTTCTCACAGAAACACAGAAAAATCTAGGCTGTGAGGGGAACTTTTGAACATCATTTGGACCAATCTTCTGTTGAACCTTAGGTTCAGTTACTCAGGACCCTGTCAGGGCACACCTGGGCTATTTCCAGTAACAGAGTCCACCACTCCTCTGGTCAGTTCACTTCACCTTGTAGGTGGGCAAGGTCCCTTTTACAAGATGGGTACAAAAAGAGACATCCAGAGAGAAACTGGTTCACCCATATTCACACACTTGAAAAGAAAAACAGATTGGGGTTTTCCTTACGTACTGGGACCTGATACTAAACAACCTTTTTCACAGGAAATTCTGCACTTGCTTGCAAGAGGAGCAGGCTCATACAGACGACACTACATATGCCACTGTGTTGTTGCCCATACAAAAAGACCATATGCTGCGACACTTGTTTTTACACCTCCAGATATGTCACTGCGCAGTGATGCTGGCTTTCCTGCACAAGCACTGCTGATAGCCAATTGGCTTTGAGAACCATTGCATCAGGCTGGATTCAAACCTCTGTCCTAGCCAATGAAGAAGAGATTAGATACAAGGCATCATCTCCTAAAGTGTCTCCATGCTTCCTACCAATATTTTATGGTAAATTTTATCCTGTCTTCCCTTCACGTGTCTGAGGAGGTCTCCTGAAGGACCTGTGCTCAACACAGCACATTTAAGCAAGATGCTGCTGGACTAGTGCAAGTTAACTATATGGACGATGAAGGCAAAAAATGCTTGCTAAATTGCCTGAATAACAATGCTTTCTATGGGTACTTGAGAACACTGATAAAGATACCTCTACTGTTCAAAGAAAAAGATGGATAACTGCTGTACACAGGAGTGTACAACACAAAAATGGAGGAGTATTTGCTCATGCTTTTGCATCTGGAGAACAAGTGTCGGTCTCGGAACTGCAGAGTAAAGGATACCTACCTGCCAGGAAACATCCTGAATTGCAGGTTCACAGCACCGTGGGTTCCTGCTATCTACTCTTTTTCTGAGTGTCCTCATAGAGTGTTTATTTTTCTCTGCCAACTACAGGCCAATAATGCTCATATGGATCATTCATAAAGATTGTCACCAAGTTGTCATAAGAAAGGATCTCCTCTATCATAACTTAGGAGAGTCAGAATAAGGCAAGAGAGGGAAGGCATTTCCTCAAAACCAGATCTCTATGTCTGTACAAAACAATTATCTATGGAAGCTGGAAGAAGCCGTTTGCAAAAGGAATCAGCGCAGGGAAAAACAAGAGGCAAGATCTCTAAAACAGCTGAAAAAGTGCATGATCACATGCTGTTCTCCACAGCATCCTCCGGGAAACTGTCCTTTTTCCCCCTCAGCAATCGCAGACAACCACTGCCATAGCAGCCTCCTTTAGCTGAGCCACACCTCCGTCCTCTTACTGCTCAACAGATGTCTGCTCTGCCAGGCTCCAGCAACGGCTGCCCCGTGTGGTAATCTGAGCGGAAAAGCTGATTAAATGGCCCCACATACCAGACTAAGGCAGAGCAGTCCCACCACCCAACTGCTGGTACCTGATTTAATGGGGCCAGTGTCCCCATGTGCCTCACAGAGGCTCGATCGGGGGCAACTTTGATGCGACGCCCTGCTGGAGACGTGCTCTTCACCACCAGCACGGAGCCTCAGGGAGGCTGTGAGCATCCATCCTTCCCCTATGGACCAGGCAATAAAGGCTGGCTATTAACTCACTGCACCATGCAGCTACGTGCTTTCCCTCTGCCTACATCGTACCTGCGCTCTCTGCCTGTCAGGAACATAAGACTCAAGGCTCCCTGGTTGTCAGTTCATCACTGCGGCTGAGCACTGAGCACTATGAAAAAAAGATCCTGACCTTTCCTCAGCTGCATGATGCTATGCTTCTAAAAAGAACCCCTTAGGATGCGCTTCTTCAAGAAAATATGCTTTTTAGGGGGCCATCCATCAAAAGACAGATGGGAAAAAACAAACCACCTGTAAGCATTCCAGCTATCAGGCAACATCACAATATGGCACCAATGCTGATCCACAGCTCTGAACAATCACAACAGCTCATTCACATGAAAAAGACAATTTGCAGAGACTCGTTCTGTAATAAAACCCGAGTGCTGCTGATGCAGGGAGGAAAGCACTGGGGAGACCAGTTGATGCGGGCTGTTCTAAAAATATCAGTTTGTGCTGTCATCTGGTGAGAGTATGTCATCCTGTAATCTTGGCATCTGCAGGGACAGCAAGTTTCTGCCTAATTATTGCTGCTGAATCACATGACAAAGCATGAGGCACTGAAATATATATATATATATATCTGTCACAAAAACAGAAGAACACCCAAACCACACGACCAGACCAATATCTTGGCTTCAGCCATCCTTCGCTCACAACACAAGTCTGTGGACAGAATTCTGTCTGTTTATAGACCTTTTCCCTCAGCTAATAAAACCCTAAGCCAAGAGTTTAGCAAAGCACTTCCAGAGGAGCAAGGGACTCACAGCATCCATACTTTGGCTCCCACTGCCTTCACTACAGCTGAGCACCGGCTCAGTAGGCATCATCCTGACTCACCTGGCCAGGTCTGGGAATCCTGCTACACAGGGCTGCCACAGGTGACACAGAGCTTCTGAAGCTGAGCTGGGAGCTGCAGGGACTGAAGCCCAGCTGTGTGTGAGGTGGCAGCAGCAGAGGCAGCTTTCTGTGCAAGGGAAAGCTGAAGCATCCTCGCAAGCATGGGACCAGCCCTCGAGGAGTGAGGAGCCTGCTTGCGGCAAGTCTTCCTTGGAGATAATGAGACCCCTGTTCTCAGTGCAACACAGAGTCTTCCACACAGATATTTTTGTTTAAAGGCTGAGCTTGGTGTGAGTGATGTTTGACCAGTCACAGAACCACCTTTCAAAACCTAGGCTGGCTGAAACAACACTGAAACGCTAAAACGTGCCGCCTCCTTAACCACTAACCTGTTACAAATGGAGCAGAAGAATTTGCTCCTCTTGAATTTCCTTCCTTCAAGGTTAAAGCCCCATCTTGACTCCACACAGGAAACCTGCCAGCCCTGCCCAAGACCTTATTTACTGAAGCTAAGAGAGGAGGAAGCAGGGCCATGGCCCTGAAGCCATGGGGGCTCTCAGGCAGCAGCCTCACTAGCTGCAGTCTCCATTGGTCAGCTCTAACAGGAGATATGGTTTCTGGAAAAGAATAAAAACCATCTTCCTCATGGTATGTTGTCTAGTCAGGGTGCCCTGATTCCACTGGGACAGACTGCACCCAAAGAGAGATCTCTTCATGTGGAATAACCTTTTAAGATGTACTTTTACTCAGTGTTGCTATCCTCAGAACTATGGATTTGTCTTCAGTATGAATTTCATCCAGAAACAGGCTGAATGGAAATTAATAAAACAGCAAGCCGTCCAAACAGATATGGACTAGTGAAATACAAACAGGCACTTTACTATCTTTCTTGAGAATTTGCTTTATCAGAGACATTACCCACCAAATTCTGTGAACAAATTCAGGACATTTCTATTAGTGGCTTGCATGCTTTACTGCCATAGTAAGATGACTTGGGACTTCAGTGATTCTTGGGTTGAACGAGTGGCTCTAAATGCTCTGTGCTGTATTTTGCTTCTATTTCCAAACAAGTCAGCGTGGCTTCACACAACTCTGCTGCAGTGCCCAGAGGGATCCAGCTAAATGGCACATTAAAACCTCTCCCAGAAGATGCAGCTCAATGAGTTTTGCAGGCAGCAAAACCAGCTCAAGAAGTTCCTGCCTTATTTGCATGGAGCCGCCCTACACCCCTTCCAAGCCTTGGCAGCACAGCTGGCTGTGGAGCTCTCCTGTAAGCTGGATCACTGAAGGAACAGAGGTAAATAGAGCTTCTTTGAGGAGTTCTGACACCACAGGAGATGCTGCTAAAGTGATCGCTGATCACCAGCTCATGACATTCCAGGCAGCTGTGAAATTTCCCCATTGCCCTCCCCATCAGTTTGCTTGAGGTTACTCTTAGCAAACACCAAATCCTTTCAGCTCCCCTGGCTGAGGGGGACACAGAGCTTAGCACCACGTGATGGGAACACTAACAGAACGGGATGTAAAAACACCAGGTATCCTGGAGAGAGGTTAGGGAATAGCGACTAGGTGACCTCCAGCGGTCCCTTTCAAACCCTTATGATTCTGTGATTCGTGTATTGACAAGCAAGCAGAAAGAACAACCAATGATTATCTGTGTGGGTGGAGGGTAGATACAGTGCTCTTGGGAAGTAAGTGCAGGTAGGGGAATAGAGGCCTCAACTAGCTTAACGGGGGGAATTATGGCTGCGTGAATGAGGTAAGAACAAAAGTATATTGATTTCTCCTGTATTTTGTGCAAGAGGAAAAGCCAACCAACCAAATTTTGTTATGAGCACCAATTAAGGCCTGCTGAAAGGCTGGAAATGGCGAGCCTTGCAGGCAAAGAGCCAACACAGTGAGAGCTGGTGAAAACGCAAAGGCTTATGTGCAGCCAATGGCTACAGACACCCACTCATCATGGTGGCATAGTCTGCATAGGCCTTTGCCTTCCCCAGTGAACAGAATGTAGCTGATTTTCTTTTGAAGCAGAAGACACTGACACAGATGACTGGTCAATAATTCACTGAGGAGAGCCATCTCCTCAACAACTCCATCCCCCAAAATGAGGCTTCTCACCCACACATGTATAGGTTCCTCTACTCTAAGGCACACCCTGGGAAGGACTGGGGTGGCCATGCTCTCCCTGTGTGGCACAGGATAGAGTCAAGAGGCAGTGGGGAACTGCTGCAAGGAGGTGGCTGATACTGCACCTCCCTGCTGCTTCTGGGTCTCCCCACCACCTTCTATCTACACACAGCACATGACTGTACTGAAACAGGAGCTTGCCTTATTGTGTGTCATGCAAAGCTGTCAATTACATCTCTTTTTTTAAGCATATTGTACTGCTGGATGCTTCACCTCGGACAAAAATGGGTTTCTAAATTCCAACAACTCACACGCTTGGAGGAGGAGACAACAAAGGTGACCTGACGTGAGGTTCTGCTTTATGGTTCATGAATCACTTTTCTTTTTTTTCCCTTTTCTTTCTTAAATGATCAAGCACTGGAACTGAAAAAACAGAAGAACTCAGCTGGCACCCTAGCCTTGCCTCTATGCACGGACATTGGAATGCAGCATCCTCTACAGCCCACCTCCCAACCTCACCCCGCAGTGCTCTCCTTTCCAGAGTCATGTGAAAGAATCAGAAGAAATCATTTGCCTGGAAGAGAAAGTACTCCAGACACATAGGGAGATATTCAGGAGGCTCACCACTGCTGTTCACGTACTGCAAAGCTTCCCCCTGAACATTTAACTGTGAAACAAAGGATGAAAACTCAATTAAAGATTAAAGGGTCACCCACTAGCAAAGTCAAAAGACATGGATTCTTTCTTTCCATCCCTCTCTCAGAAAAGAAGAAAGTTGGAAGTAAGCTGCAAAATGAATGAATGCCTGAATGAACGATACTCTGCACACTGTTCTGAAGTTTGCAGAATACCTTCAATAATTTATAGCCAACCTTTTATCCTACTATATTTTGAAATCTACTCCCTTATACTAATAAATAAACAAAGGAGAAAGGGCACTTTGTATGGAACTTATTCCTTGAGTCAGTGAATGTGTGTCTAAGCAGGCAGAGACGTATGGGTGGGAGCCTGCAGAATCACAAAGGATGGCAGAAGCAAAGTTTACAGGCTCAGATGCCTCCATTTGCAGATAAGTACTGAAAAAAAACCACAGCAATCTGGAGAAAAATAATGTGAGGTAGGTAACATTTGAAAAGAACCTATGTCAGAACCCAAATCTAGAGATATTCTCTCGGTGAAGTCCAAAAGGAAATGATATCTACTCTGGTCCTGTGGGGGACCAACCATTTTTGCAAAGCTCCAGCACTTAAAACAGGATGCTCCTGCAACCAGGATCCCACTTTTGTTACTTCAAAATATAATTCCTTGATTTGCTACCTTCTTTTTTTTTTTTTAGCAAGAATTACATTAAAAAAAAAAAATAAAAACAAGCAATTGCACTAGCATTACCATACACAGCAGCAAACTATTTTAGTCCAGCTCTGTGACATACACTTGGCTTAGTGTATGTCACAGTGGTGCAAGCACTGATCTTGCAAACTCTTACTTCTCCCAGCAGTAGTATTTCTCCAGTGACCACAAAGCCCCTTCCTCATCCCTGTGTAACACAGCTTAGCTACGTGTGGCACTGGCTGCAGAGAGGAATCCATTTGTTGCGACTTCAAAGAAGACAAACCGGAGCTCTCTGATTCCTAAAACCCACAAATATTCCACCTTTGTTTTCCTGATTTGTCATTAACATTTCTTACATCCAAATTAAGAGGGACACAGCATCAGATGCGTGCTGACCGTGCTACAGCTGAACATTTTATAGCTTAGCCTAATTTCCCTCCACACCTCCCAGTTTTTCTTGGTAGCGCCTGCTGCATACCAAAACATAGCAAGCCATTGCATGCCAAATTAGTATTATTAGTATGCGCTAACAATTAAGTGGTTGGTCCAAACTCCAATAAAACCAAGCATTTTACCACATCTACAGGGCACTGACCTGTTTGCCCATTTTCCCTGTCCTCAAAGATCCTTCAGCCTGGTACCCAACTCTGTGATGAAGCCTGTTTAGCACCAGTGAAGTTCCCCACATTCAGACTGACAACGTTCTGTGCTGAGATGAGGGAATCAAAGTTAAAATCCAGCCCATCTGCATCCATGAGTTCACTGCGGATGATGGACTCCATGTCACACTCCAAGCTCCCATTGAAAATATCCAGGTCTAAGTCACTTGGGAATTTCTCGTGTCCCATGACCGGAAGGTTCATGCTAGAGGAATACAAAGAGGAGCCTGAGAGAGGGTCAGAAAGTGTTTGCATAGACTGATTGACAGGCGACTGCTGATGTTTGGATCCCAAGCTGTTGGAGTCATTCAAGCCTATGTTACTGATGGAATTGGACAAGGCACGGCTGCCACTAAGAGGAGAGCTGTGAGACTGGTGCTGGTGATGGGGCAGGCTCTGATTGACCAGACCGCCCTGACTGGACTGTGCAGCAAACGACATCATGGGGTCATTGCGGAGCATTATGTTCCTGCGGGAGTTCTGGGCGGACACAGCTGTGCTGGCCTGGGACATGAGCGGGTCAGACTGTGTCATCATGACATCGCTGTGACTAAGTGCATCTGAGGCGAGCAGATCCTGCAGCGTCTGGTTGTTGTAATGAGAAATGGAAGAGAAGGTAGCCTGCTTGTTCTCCTGAATAGTCTGCATGGGCGACTGGCGGAGGGAATTCAGGGACGACGGCCCAAACACGGCGTTGTTGAAACTACTCGAGGGGGAGCCCAGCCCTGAACCTTTGGAACCATATGGAAAACTGGAGCTTCTCTGCATTATTCCTCCTGTGGGCGACTGCTGAGAGGAAGGGAGTGTTATATTGTCCAAGAGGTCGTCCATGAGGTTATCTGTCAGTCCATCGTTCAAATTCATTGTCCCAGCCATATCAGTCAACCTAGGCAACTCCACAGTGCATGGTTTGTTTACCGAGGGGGACAAGCTCGAAGGACTACTGTACAGCATGGGAGAAAGTGGAGCGTCATCATCTTGGACATCATCCAGCTCGGTGCTCGCCAAAATCGGCGACAAGCGGCCACTTATTGTACTGGCGTTTGAATTTGTCCGGGAGCGAAAATCTGTCCAGGCATCCAGCTCATCACTGCTGCGGGAAGTCGGGCTCCCCGGCCACTTGGAGAGCTGCGAAGGGCTGTCCTCACTCGCCTCCTGGGCAGTCTGCAGGGCTGCCTTTTTCTTCGCCGCCCGCCCTCTGCTCTTTGTGTACTTGTTGCTGTTGTCCATGGACACGGCGCGTCTCCGGGGCGCCTTACCAACTTTTCCACCATCCGGATTGATCATCCACCAGGAGCTCTTCCCAGTGCCTTCGTTCTGTACCCTGATGAATCGGCTGTGGAGTGACAAGTTGTGCCGGATTGAATTCTGCAGGAAAGGAAGAAAACAACATGTCAAGAGCAGCACTCCTTTTGCTACCCCAAATCTCAATCGCAACACCAGCATTACAGGAAAATGACATGAATCAAAGTGCTGGGCCCTCCTGAACATCACCGTGTTTTCTTGGGTAATGGAAACGGGAAGGCCGGAGCGTGAGAGCACCTTGCCAGCGTGCTGCTAGTCAGCAAGTGCCATGCCTGCACTAGCTGGGCATTCCTGCTACCTACGCTTATACCCCAGAAGCTGCATCCTAAGGAACAGAGCTTGTAAAGGAGCTAGAAGAGACAGCTGGGAACATCAGAACAAGGGAACAGAATGTCTAGCTCCTCTTTGCCAAGAACCCCCCCTTCCCTGGGATATGGATGAAACCAGAGGCTTTTGCTCATGCCCTTAGGTCAGTCAACAGTACCTGACTTGAGGGAGCTGCACTTCTCCCCTTTCAACTCAGGATAAACCTCTACATTATCAGCAATCTTACCATCAGCTCCATGAAACAAAACGTGCAAAGTCATTGCCGAAGTCTGACTCGAGCGCTAGTCACGCTCACTGCAGTCCTGGCAAATGTCTTTTTAATTCTTCATCGGCATGTGTGTTTGTGTATTTATTCTAATTCTTGAGCAAACTGCATGTGCTGCTGCTCCTCTCCCACAGGCACACTGTGCATAAGCTGTGCTTTCTCTCTGATGAGACACACCAGAATTACGCCTGTACCACGGCAGCCAGCCAGCTGTCCCCACACTATGGTATCCTCACAGTTCTTCAAAACGTGACGTGACACAGCACACAGTGATACACTTGTCCCTGTAAGCTGCTGTGTGAGGCCACACAAAGTCATACGCCCCACGCTGCACACGGGGAGGTGCATTCGCAGCCTTGCTGAAGTCAGCAACATCCCCAGTCTGAAAGCCACGCCAGTGATCATCACCCCAAACCAAGTGGCAGAGAAACCCAGCCCACAGTAGCCCTAATGAAACCACACCAGATTTATACAGAATAACTGAAATGAAAATCCCACTCTGCTCAACCTACTGCTGCTGGGCTTAAAATACAGCTCAAAAAAGGACACGTAAGTAGTACTGGCTACTGAAATGCTTCCGGAGGATTGGACTTTTTTTCTCATGTGTAAGGCAAATATTTTTGGAGTGATGCCATATCCTTTTGACATAAGTGTTACGCTATTCCTGCACGTTAAAGATGATCAAGTATAAAAAGTTGAACGAGGGTTTTTGTTTTGTTTTTCCTTTTTCAGTTTTGGCAAATATTAGCTATAGAGGATAAAATTACATTTGTTCTACCAGCATGCTTTAAAAGCATAAAGTCAACAGGATCATAGCACTGCCAATCCATCTGGCATAAGCATCCTTCATTTACAAAGCACTGAAGAAATTCCAGGTTTAAATGGACAAAGAATGTGTCAATCAACAAATCATTCGCAAGCATCTCAATGCTTGTAGCGCTGGGATAAATGGATGTTTGACATAAGTGAACTGGAGACGCACTGGATGTATAAAGAAAAACAGCCCAGCTTTTTTTTTAAACAATTCTCAGTATAAGATGCCTTTTTCCCGCTAAGTGTTGTGGTTTTTGTCAGATTGTGAAATGGAAAACACGCCTGAAGTTCTTCTCACACGCAGACAGCAGACGCATTTGCGATTATCACTTAATGAAAAGAGAAATCACATTGACTACAGTTCAAAATAGCAACTGCTTTGTTTTAAACAATTTGCACAGAACAGCAGACAAGGCTTCGCAGACATACTCAAGACAAGTTTGGGTTAGCGTTTCAGCTGTAAACTTGTCTACTTCCAAGAGACTATAATGTCATTATAGTACGTTGGACTGAGGTGCAGCATCATAGTTCTTCAGTCTAAGGAGAGGAAGAGCCTTTTATTGTTTAGCTGTTGACATTTTAAACGATATTTTGAGCCTGGTAGAAGTCTGCTTCTAATTTCAAACAATCAGGCACCACTGCTGACTTTCTCAGGTTCTTCCCAAGTGCCTGGAGACTGCTGACTGTTTTATTTTGTTGTTTTTAAATCTTTCCCGATATTCCAGTTTGTGCTGCTTCAATTCAGGCAGATTTTATATTCATTCACTGTGGCAACTGTATGTGAAAATATGGGGATCTCTCCCAGTGGCAGGATTACAACAACCAGAGCTAGAACACCACACCAAACACTGTGATGCACTCAACCTAAAAATGCTGGATATAAGAATAAACAGCACAGTGATAGTTATAAATGAAAATACATATATACGTATCTCAAAAAACAGAGAAGAAACACCTGAGGTGGGACACACAGCCTGCCATATAGCTTCAAACATAAAAACAATCAGCCAAGTGCCATCAGCTAACTTTGCAGCTTTTGGTCTTCTCATGAATTTCTGCTGCACTGTTGTAACATCTGGTCTAAAACCAGACAAGATCCTAAATGGTCAGTTGGTAAAACTGTAGAATTGAACAGCATTTCAGGATGAGGGCTCTTCTATGTGTGCTTATGTATGCACGTGTGTAATTTTGTTATTACAATATCTTTTCGCTCACTGTTGGTATTACAAAAATAATAGAAGAGTGTAATAATACTTTTGCACTGAAAATTGGTGGTTATGAAAAATCCAAGCAGTTTGTTTTCCTTTACATTATGCAATATGCCATTTATGCTCCAGCTTCTGTTTTTCTTTACTTTTCTCCTGTAGGAAGACTGTTTTCCTAAGCATAATTATGGGCCAGTTTATTTCTGTGTACCTCATCTCCACCCTCTGTTCAAACAGTGCCTTAAAACCCACTTCTTTCATACAGCCTCCCATGCTGACCTCTTCAGCAACAGTATCTCAGTTTTTGGTTTCTCCATGTGTTGGGTATCCTGCCAAATCAAATTATGGCTGGATCCTGTTATCCTTCCACATATGAACTTTGTAGAGAAATCACTGAGACTCAGAATTCACAGGAGTGAAAGCTGTTGGGCTGGGCTACAGGGCTGCAATCTGGAAGGAAATAATTGGGCTTTCTACCTGTTTCTGAACCATCAGAGAATGTTCATGACCTGCTTAAAATATAGGATAATCCTGTGGGACAGCTTTTTCTCACAGGGATGTGCATTAGGAACTGCCCTGCGACACACCACAGAGGAACTGGGGAAGCAGTGAAAGTACAGTTTGTGATTTGGACCCCGCTGCTCAAATTAATGGGGATTTGTCTCCAGCTTACTTGAAAGAAAGATTAGGCCGTAATGACTGAAACAAAACACATTTTTCCATGCCAAAATACAACAAGAAACTTTAAAAGATCTATAGAGGAACGCCCATGAATCTCTCCTGGAGATCATATGGGACAGATGCTAGCCAGGCCACAGACACCTTGGAAAGAGCTCAGATACCAATGATGGCTACAACATGGGGACAGTACAAGAGCAGAGCAGAAAAGAAATATGATGAGCTCCTCCCTTTATTAGCGTTACTATTTATATTTGACTTGAAGTAAGCTGCATGCCCTACCAAGACTGTGATTCTTGCAGATAAGATCAAGAGCATACCATACGGTGCCCAGCTGGGTCCCAGCCCCTCTTGAAGGGGTCCTGCAGAAAGGAGTTATTGTTCCTGAAGACAAGGAAGACCCAGAACAGAGGAACACATGACATGGGGCAGATGTGGCACGAGTAGAGGATGCTGTATGAAGGCAATGTAGCTATGCTCAGCTGCCAGCTGCTGAGAGGTTACTGCAAATTCTCATTTAAAAAAAAACATACATCTGTGCAGAGTATTAGATGCCACTAACAGATGTCAGGTGGTGTGCAAGGCTGAAAGGAAGACAGACAGGCAGGAGTGTCCCTGCTGGGGAGGAAGAAAGCTGAACATGAAGGGGGCAGAGCAGGCAGAAAGGGGAAAGGAGAAGACTAAGATGTCTGGAGAAGGGGACAGCAGTGAGGTGGAGAGGAGAACATCCATGCACAGCAGAAGGGGAAGGTGTCAGGGAAAGGCATGACGAGGCTGAGCAATGGTATCAGTAGGATGGGCAGTGGAGAAAGGGATGGCAGTGAAGTGGCAAGAGGGCAGGATGGCAGGGACCTGCCTTGGCCTCCCCCTGCCATGGGCGCTGAGAGATCACGGGGTAAGACTTCTCCCAGACAGCTTTTGGGGTGAGGAAATCAAGCCACCAAGCCCTGAGTGGAAGGCATTATGAGAAAGGGTGCTGGCATGCCCACCACCTCTCTTGGTATTTTGGTACACGTGTGAACATATAAGCTCCCTGAGACGACATTCAAACACTTCCAAGGCGCCAGATACCCGGTTTGGTGCAAACTTATAAACGAGTCTCTTGGAAAAGCTTAGTCCATGCGTTATTTCAGTACACAACTGTGGCCAGGCCAAAACAGCAAATGTTCAAGCCTTCAAAACAGAGAAAATCCCCCTCGTTCGTCCTGCCCATGTCTGCTTCAGCCTCTTCCAAACTGTGTTTACCTTGTGGAGCCCGGCCATTAACTGAGACACCAGCTGCAAGTGCTTCCACTGCAACACAGAGTCTTTTTTGTCTGGGAGCAACATGTGGTATCAATTTATCATTCTCAACAATGCCACAAGGAATCTACTCACTTTAAAAATAAAAAGAGAGTTGTGTAACTTAACTCTTAAAAGCCCCTGCTTTAAGGAAAAAAAAAAAAAAAGAAAAAAAAAAAGCTGAAGATTAGCAAGATGAGGTGCAGCTGGTGGCTGCTGGGTCCAAGTTACACACTGCTGTTTTCATTTTGGTATTCTGCAGTGAGTGGTTAATTTGTTATTTCAGATACAGGCTCCTAAACTGTAAGATCACTTCTACAAATCAAGAGCAGTGGTTTATTTTAACAATGGGGATACTGCGAAATGATGAGAGAAAAACAAACTCTATCTGTGGACCCGTAACTGCTGCTAACGCTCACTTGGGAGAACTATACTTTATTTTACACTTTATAAACATATTTAACACTCTGACTTTACCATATGAAGTTGTCTGGTGACCACGCAGTAGGGCAAGGCTCAAATCTAATGCCACTGGGGAGAAGCCATGGAAATAACAACTCCAGCTTACGGCAAGCTTTCCAATGGCCCCACTTGCTTCTTTGACTTTGATTTCCAGCCTTCAGCACCATTCTCAAAACTCTGTAGCACAATTCTGTTATGGGGATGAATAACCGTCCAGAGGACCTTCACCAAAAATTAGTCATTTTCTTTAAGAAAAGCAAAATGAACCAAACTACATTCTTTGTATTCAGTGGTCACTAAAATATAAGGTTGTGAATAATCAATACATTTTGCCCATCCATCCAGTCCAGCACTTATGCCTTCCCATGAAGTAACTCAACATTTGCTTCAGCTACCGTTTTTACATTTTGCTTGCTTTAAAATCCTTCATTAGGTTCAGTTGCAAGGAAAGAAGAGAACAGATACAGTGACTTCAAAATGATGAATAGTTAAAACTGACTGTTGTATGCATTTATATAGAAATTTTTGGCAAAAGGCATCTGTGAGTCTGGACAAGGAGACTTTCAGCCAGTACTCTCTATTGGTTCTACATAGTCTTTGCTACATTGCCCTGTAAGGCTCAGCACGCTCTTCTCAAGGCACATAAACACCCCCAACCCAAAGTGGTCTCTGAACTTTTCACCACTGCCATACATTTTTGCAAACCAGAAAAAAATATGTAACATAATGAAGTAGTGAAGGTGCTCCGTAAATGCAGAAAAATTGAGAATTAAAACATAAGGAAAGTCTGTTCACAGTATCTATCCAGCCATGCTGTACCAACGTACAACTTTTAATTGCCTCGTTTTCCACACACAGCCAAATATGAAACAAACCAAACGTGTATTTTGGTTTGTTGTATTTTCCCTAAATTATGAAAGTTGTAGTGGAAAATAGCATTAAGCAAATAACACCCAAAAAGTGGCATCACTTCTGACACCCAAACATTGTTGATGCTCACTATCTGGTATCACCTATGAGTTTTCAGGGCAACCTGCACACATGGCAGATGTTGGGCAGAAGCAGAGTCACATAGGGGACATCCAGCAGCCCTCTGTGACTGGCTCACAGAGGTCACTGCATGGAGAGCATTGAGAGAGAAAGTGGGGATGACACCAACTCAGCCCTGACACTGCACAGCATCAGATGCTGCCAGGGACCTCTGGGCCCATTCAGCCCAACCCCTACTCCAGCAGGGATGCCCACAGCAGGGTGCCCAGGCCCACATCCAGGCAGCTTCTGAAGTTTTTCATGAAGGAGTCTTTACAACCTCTGTGGGCACTTCTAGGAAGCTGTGTCACCAAGCATATCCTCCTACTAGAAAAGGGGAAAAAACCTGTTGGTTTAGGACCCCCAAAAAATCAGTTTGATATCTGAAGGGTGGCTCTGTGGTATTCCCTTCCTCATTCTCTCTTTGATGGAGTATTTCTGATCTTGATGGCAGTGGAACATCTATAGGAGACTCTTGTTGTAATGAGTCCTCTGTACCCACTCCCACCTCCTAGAAAAGCTGGTAGCAGTGAGGGACATCAGAGCTTGTTGGGAGAGCACTAAGCCCAGTGAAGAGTTATACTCTGAAAGGTATTATACTCAGATAGGCAAGCATGGCATACATCTCCCCCTTATCCAAACTAAGAACTCTGCACTGTGCTAAATTATGACACAAGAATTCAATCAGAGGAGGGAAAAGAAACCCTGAGGATGTATGCCTCATACCTGGGGCTGTTCCCTCGCTTGAGAGCAAGCAGCATGCCCCCAAAGGAGGTGGGAGCCTTCCCTTCCAAACAAAAAGGCATCTCAACACGTGAAGCTGAGGGAACTTAGTCACTGCATTAAATGCTTTTGCTAAAAGAAAAAAAAGGAAGTCTAATTAAAACAACTGCTGCCTCACTCTTTGCAAACACTAATATTGCAAATCACTATGCTGACGTAAATAAAGCTCAGCTGAAAATATCTTCTGCCTGGAAATTGTCTCAGAGCATCACACTTCCAGTTAGCAGAAAAATCTCCAGTTATTTTATAGTCAGACGTCTATAGACCACAGGAGGACTCTAATAAATAACATTTGTTTTGCTTTGAGCTGATCACACTGGTTGCAGTTTATTTTTTTCCACTGGGCACTGGGAGAAGAGAAACAAGAGAATGAGGAAAATGCTGGAAGCTGCCAAGAAAGAACAAGGTCCGAGGATGAAAAGTGTAACCAACTTCATAAAGAGCAATGGCAATAGCCATGCAGCATGTATTCGTATATTTTAATGTATTTTTATAAATTTGAAGCTGCCTCAGCAACCTCCTCCCCAGCTGTTTTTGCTCTGGGAGTGCTGGGCAGAACATTCCCTTCCTACAGCCCAACCCATGTAAGCTGATATATAAGCATTTGACTCCATATACAAAGCTGATAAGTAAGCATTTGTCTCTGTACACAACGTGGATGCTTCTCCACATTAGAATGGGGTTTAGGGACGCAGAGCCACGCAGTAGCATCAGGAGTTGCTAAAGGCACATTGTCAAGAGCTCTCTTTTTCATCCTCTTCCACCTGCTTTGTACCACGTCTGCACAAAATTCAGAAGCACAATTAATTTCAATCAAAGGACTGAACTTAATTAAGAGCAGGAATTTACTTTCAGGCATTATCTTGCAAGGTGCTGAATTTGTGAAAATCCCAGGGTGCATCAGTGCAGGCTTGACTGCGACACGAATACAGTCAGTGAAACTAAAAAAACCACTGCCACTGTTTTTTAAGTGACTTTAAGCTCAAGGAGTTGCATACAAAAAAGCCAGGATAAACACATACAGCCAGACCTTCGCAGAGTCAGATCAAAACAGTTAGGATCTCTGCTCATGAGCAGAGTCGCCAGCAGATAATATCTTTCCTCTCTCTTTTTCTTTAATGGCAGACCCCAGAATTTCAAACATTCCCACTGTAGTGACTCCGGAAAGAGCACCACTCTGCATCTGTAGAGTACCTCCAATGGGGAATCACAGTGCTTTTCCTCTGTTCCTCCAGGAGCTCCAGGAGATGTGCAACAACACACATGCCATCAACCCCAACTGTCCAAGCAGAAACTCTCACAAAAATAGCTGCTGCTTTTACTGCACACCCAACCCAGCAGTCCTGAAGCTAGTGGCAGAGCTCTCACAAACCTGACTGGTCACTGTGTTAGACCTCAATGGAAACGATGCCATTTCACTGTGAGGCTGGCACCCTGAAGTCTTTGGGTTTGTTTTTCTTGACTAGAAGAAGAAATTTTCCCTCCGCTTTGCATTTCTTAGATACAAAGATCCCACCAAAAGCTTCATATAGTGTTTTGGAAGCCAGAGTGTTGAAGCTTTATTTTTGCTCACTTGCAGCATATGGCCGTTACTATACATTGACTATTTAGAAACATGTACGGGCGTTCTTTCATGCCTTTATAAATACATGTGAGTGATGCCACTGATTATAATAATACACTAAAAATAGCAGCTTCCCATGGAAGATGACAAAAGCTTGTCAATGCTGATTCACCTATTCTAAGTCTGTATTTATACAAATGTAGTGGTGCTAAAAGCCACCTGGCCATGGGCCTGGACACCCTGCTTGGGCAGGGGTTGGACCCAGAGCTCCCTGCCAACTTCAATCCTTCTGTGAAGCTTTGAGAAGTTTTTGGTGGTTATGTGCTGACTTTTTTAACACTTGCTAGGCCTGGGAAACGGAACTGAATTCCCAGTAAATCCCACTGCACAGCGGCAGAGGAGCAAGGTCAAGGATTGTGCTGCAAAGCCTCTGAGGGCTCCTGCCTTACTCAAGTGCATCAGCGCCCTGCACGCGGCTCCGCAAAGTGCCAGTTCTGAGGTGGCCCGACTCTGAACTGATGGATCGCTATGTGCATGGGCTGTGTTAATCAGAAGTGCTGAGCTGCAGCTATTTTATTGCAAATCTGGTGACAGTTATGACTAACATGCAACTGACAGAGGAACGTATCTGATACACTGACTGACTGAGTTTGATCAGGCCCGAGTAAGCCCTTTCAAAGCTGGCACAGGCACACAGGACCTTCTCGTAAAAACAAGCCTTCAAACTATCTCCAAAGCAGCCCTGGGCATCTCTGTTATGTGGCTAATCTGAAACAGGACCTCTCTCCTCTGCTATTTTAAGCATGCAATTCGTTTATTATTGAACCAGAAGACACTATCAGATTAAAAACAAATAAGTGCATTTTAAAATACGATGCACTCCAACCAGCATGGCAAGGGACTGAGGCTCCTGCTCTACAGCCCCAGGCACTGAGCAGGTTGGGGATGCTCCTGCAGGTGATCACCCAAGGGTCTGACCCTGACCTGCAGGACACAAGTCCTTGTGAGTCATGGAGATGCCAGGCTCATAAAGCCACAGTCCCCAGATCTGGGGGCAGTTCCCTGCCACAATGCAGGGATGGGTGCAAATTAAGACCCGGGAACAGAGTGGGGGGAAAAAAAAAGTGTCTCTCTTCCCAAGCATGGCAGCTATCTTGCTAGAAGTAAATACATGACCTGCGTGCTCCTCAGAGCATAATGGAAGCCATCAAACATTAATATCTTTGGAAAGTAGTAAGTAATCAGTATTCCTTTAGAGGCATTCTGACAACAGTTCTAATTTGATCCCAACTATAAGCTGGAGAACACATCGGTCCCTTCTTACCTTCTCATTTGCTGAGCTGGTGGGTGACAGCCCTGCCTGCGGTAGGGGGTTGGGTGGGCCCTCAGGTCCCTTCCAACCCAATCCATTGTATAATTCTATAATTCTGTATTTGAAAAATCCCACAGACTTGCCTTCTGCAAATACAAACTAAGCTCATGCCTAACATTAACTGAGTGGACAAAAACATCCATCTTCTCACTAGTTGTAGATCTGCAGAGCAACATGGGTTCCTTTCAGCACTTCCTGTTCAGCCTATTGTATCATCTCACTTCCATAGGGAAGGCATGGCATTAGGACAGCCTCAAAACAGCCCTCCCCCACAAACTCAAGCAGCAGTACAGGGTTCCAGCTTTCACACTGCAGTGTCCTGCCTGCATTCTTCCAGATGACAGCATTTTTATATTTTCCCTATGGAGAAAATCTTTTGACAACTTTAAAATTTAATTCACCTCACCCACCTTGGGCATGCTTTGGGCATGGCAGCATCTTGGGAGTTGTTCAGAGCCTGCCTTTGCTAACTCTCAGCTCTTCTTTCACCCCTCAGATGCATCTTAGCCTCACCTCGCTCCATTTATGAACAGCTTGAACCAAACCGCAGCTCGCTTGGATGACTTGCATGTTACTGGTTTTACTGGATTTCTTTAATTTATTTTCTGTTCACTGCAGGGGCAAAATACACCTCAGGAGCTGACAAAAGGAAAGATGACACCTACTATGCTGCCAATGAATCAGCCCTTTGCTACAGCAAGCAGGACATTCCTGTTTCACACGTAACTGGCAATAGCACCATCCCATCAACCTCAAAATCGAGGTAAATTCAAAGGCGTGACAGACTTCTTTTTTTTTTTAAATACTTTTACCTGTTCTGAGAAAACCTCCACTGCTGCCATTGCTACAACCCCAGTCATCAGTGCTTAATATTGAGCCTAACAATAGACAGCGTCCACACTTTCCAGCACTTCCCCATGCTTTCTGAGCTCTCCACCCAATACCAGAGCCTTAACAGCAGAAGGATGAGTGCAGCTTTTCATGTTCCCAATTTGAACCTGCACTCATGAGTCATGCCTTCTGAAGTCAATGTCAGGGCCTCTGCACTGTACCATTCAGGAGGCACATGGTACCATTCTTCAGAGGCAGCTGTGGAGCCAGAAGAGCAATGGGTTTTGAGACCTCTTTTGCAAAGTTTGAGGTACCAGGACAAGAATTACCCACCCTGCAGTTTGCAGTCTGGTTGAGCTCCTGTAGTGGAAAGGGCTGGCACAAGAAGAAGATAACTGCATCGGAAACTTTGCAGGCAGACTGGGAAGTCTTAATTCAGTAAAAACACTATAGAACATAAAGTCAAATTGTTTGGGGTTATTTGCTAGAGTAAACCAGCCTTGCATCACCTATCCTTCAGGATGAGCATTGAGGTAATCTCTCAGTACTCTAAGACAGTGTCACTTCACAAACTTCCCTCGTGCTGGAAAATATTAAGTACTGACTTGTTGAATCAAATTCCATGCTTCTTGGGGTTGCAGTAGCTGCACACACTCTGAGATGTCCCATTAATCCATGCAGATCTCTAACAGCACCAAACAGGAAGGCCAGTGTCTACTTTCCCAAAAAATTGGTCCCAGCCTTGGATGGGTGCATGTGCCACAACCAGCCTTTGGGGGAAAACAGTGAGTTAGGTTAGTGAGTTTGGTTAGGAGTTGTGTTCCTTGAAAATAAGTTCTTTTGTAACATCTACATGGCCAAGGCATGGGTGGATTTTAAAGGACAATGCTAAGAATGACAGTGCTGTTGTTCATTGGTGTTTGCTCTATGACACTATTCACACTATTCACAGCTCAAGAATGCCAGGCCTCCAAAGAATGCCAGGTACCATTTTCATAATAAAGGTACTGAAGAAAACTGTACCAGCTGAGCAGATGAGGACAGAAGGAAAAGGAGCATTAGCAAATGGTTATGAGGGATACTTGGAATCACACAACAACCTAAGATGGAAGGTACCCACAAGGACCACTGAGTCCAACTCCTGGCTCCACACAAACTACCCAAAATTCAAACCCTACATCTGAGACCGTTGTCCAAATGCTTCCTGAACTCTGGCAGCTTTGGGCTGTGCCCACTGCCCTGGGCAGCCTGTGCAGGGCCCGACCACCCTCTGGTGAAGAACCTTTTCCTGATATCCAATCTTAACCTCTTTTTGGGAAAGGGAGATAATCTTCTACCAGGCATCTGAGCAAAGTGCATGTCTACATGTAACTACAGCTCTAGTAATACTTATTAGCATGAGCTGATATACAAAGAACAGAGCAAGCTAACACAAAATTCTGCCTTTTTCCCCCTTTTCATACACAGACTAGAGCTTAGCAGAGACAGAGTATAGAGAAACATACAAATTGAGCCAGGCTGCTTTTTGGTTAGGACTAACAATGTTTACTCATTGGGGAATTACATCTTTATCAGAGCTGATGGAAACTCATTTTGCTCGTAGGATCTAACCCTGCACCCTGTTGCAAAGAGATTCTCACCTACAAAGCCTTTGCAGGTCTGTAAACATATACTCTGTAAACTGCTTTACTGGACTGAATTGAAACACCCTCAACATGTAGGGTTAGATGTGTGCACATCTTCACTAGACTTTGCCTTACTGGAATGGGAAAACAAGAGGAGACAGACAGACAGACACACAAAGGCTTTCAATCTATTCAATAGGCAAGTTTCAAAGCTTGCAAAAGTTAATGAAAACCTTTCAGTAGCTTTGTATCAGGCTCCATTTTGAGGTGAAAATAGACCACATTAATTATTTTCAGCAGAAATGGGTTCCCAGTACCATCTAACCACAGTTGTAACCCCAGTGGTCCTTCGGAAGTGGAGTGACAGCTGAGTCACTAATGTTAAAACAGGAATGAGAAAAGGAAAATGAGAAAGAAACTAGGCTGCTTCCCCTGAGGAGCTAAATACAGTATTTAATGGCACCTTTTTATAAGGTTAACAAATCAGGTGCTTCAACTATGAATTGCCATCATCACAAGTACAATAGGATGACCCTGCACAACCCATCTCTGTCAAGGCTATTCCCTCCTGTGACACACAGTGATGGGGTGGCAGCCTTTCAGCCTGCTTGAGGACGCTCAGCAACAGCCACAGAAAGCTGCAGCAGGACAAACAGCCACGCTGCCAGCAGCAAGGGTAGGAAGCGGGAGGAACAGATGGGGGACTTGTGTTTCCCTGCACCTGCAGAAGCTTGCCCTCACCACCAGCTGCTGTCCTTGTGGCACTCTGCTGGCACGGGCTGCAGTGGTTGGGTTTCTCCTCTTTAACGAACAGTGAGGAACAGCCCCCCCCACATCCCAACACCCTCACATAAGAATGTCAGAAGCAATTAAGGCAGGAGGCCACAAAACCTTTGAGCTACGTGCAACAGGGCACACTCCCCCCAGCGCTGCAGAAGCGCAAGGCACCAAACATTTTTCATTCCTCAGCAGCCTGCTGCTCACAAGCTGTGTTTTAGCAGGGTGGTTTCACACAGGCACACACTAAAAGACAGCAGGGAAGACCACCTTCTTCAGGGTTCTACAGAGGAAAATGTCTGTCGAAGGAGAACCTGAAGATAGGGCGATCCTCTTTGCCCAGCCCTGCACCCAGCACTCTCTGTCCTCTTCACCGCTCTAACAGTCACTTGGGCTTCAGACCCCAAAGGGGGAATAGTAGCACTGCAAGTTCTGAGATTCAAGGGGATTGAAAAGAGGGAAAAAGGGGCAACTGTTTGTTATAGCCCCCCAGGAACAGGAATCGGTCTGTGTGCCAGGAGGCTGGAGTCCATCATTTGAATTTCAAAGGCTCTCAGGAAAGGCTACCTCAAAACGCTTTCCCAAGCTGCTTTGAATGAGCTGCAGTTTAGTACCCTTTTTTCCTTCTCCTTTTCTTTTGGCACTTTGTTGTTTTTCTTTTTCCCTCAGTGAAAGGCAAAGCCTATTAACTCCACTATTTACAAGCACTTACAGGTCACTTAGCTCTGGGTGGTCACTGTGTATTGCACAGTGCACAAGTCCCTGGGACCTGTGGCACCCAGAGCAACTCAGTGCCACAGGTCGCAGCAGGGCTTTGGCATGCCAGGCAGCAAACAGAGCATGCTTTCTTCTGTCGTGCCCTTCTCCCTTCCCACTCCCCTTCCAGGATTACGGCCAGAACCTGATACAATGCTGTTTGCCACCAACACGCCTTTCAAAAACAAAAGGAAGCATTGTACAGAAACAGGATCGTATCTCAGGCTGCTGGCGATCCAACGCCCCAGTGCACCAAGTCGAAGCTGGCTCGTTCCGATGAGCACAACAAAGACAAAACCTGCGAGTAATCCGTCCTATGGGCACACAGCCCAGGGACAGCTGCCAAGGTGCTCCGGCATGACCCGGCGCACTGGGGACACCGAGTTTGTCCTGCTGTTGGGCCTCCAGCACAAGGCATGGGGTGGAGGTCAGCTCAGGACCAACAGCAAGAGGCAGCCCCACTCCTGCAGCTCTGTCCCCACGGGGCAGGGCTGGCGGCTCCCAATGGGGCTAGGCTGTCTGCAAGTCCTCAAGAGAGACCAACAGGGGTCAGCAGGAAAGGCCCTTGTGGAGCCTTCTGCCAGAGCAGAAGTGGTAACAGCTGTGAGGCCGACATCACACCGCTCCTTCAGAATGGTTCTGGGAGATGGCCTCAGGAACAGGGTAGCTCAGAGCCCTGTGGGACATAATCCACTGGTTCTCACAGCTGTCCCAACAAGTAAGGCAGCAAAGAAAGGCCTGGGACACACATCAGCAGGTATCAGATGCATGACAGGCACTGGTAAGAAGAGCTTCCCTGCCTCAGGAACGGTGGGGAGTATCGTCTTCCACTCGGTACATAGCAACAGTTGCTAGCATCGGCAGATGCATCGGCGGGATGCAGTGCAAGACATCGCTATGACATCATCTGATTATCACCTCACTTTCTTCATATTCAATTGAATTCCAATAAGGAATTATTTTTAGAATTGCTACAGACAAAAGTCATGAAAACATATATATTACAGATTGGGCTGGAGATGGCCAGGGGCTGCATTTCTAGCAGACAGAGGCTTAACAAGGCCCAATATTTGGAAGCAGAAACCCCAACAGAAGTAACACGTATACATTATCAATGAGGGTAACCAACAGTCTGAAAAATGTGCTTAAAGGCACAGCAGATTCCTTACTGCCTAAAGTTTCTACCTTTAAGAACAGATATTTGTCTGAATGGTGGGGCGCGGCTGATGCTGAATTTGGGATTTGCTGTTGGAAGAGCTGCTGGGAGCTCCAAAGCTCTCACTCCGAAGTCCAGTCCTCAGGTCCTGCACAAGGCTGCTGCCCTGCATCATTGAGAGCTCTCAGCTAACTGCTCTGGCCTCTGATATCAGGCATGCTCTGGTGTTTTCTTCAATTTGCTGAGGGCTACGGGCTGGGCTGGAGACTATCAGGGAGGCCTGGTGTGGGACATCACCCATGCTTATTGCAGCCCTCCGCTGGGCCTCCCAGGCATGCAGCAGTGCCTCAGTGCTCATGCAGTCACAGGTACTGGTATTTACAAAAAACGGCTGCTTTTTACATCCTTTACTTTGAATATTTGATCTCCCCTATGAATTTTAATGGACTGTGTTACTGTCTCGTGGTTTTTTAGCTTGTCATTTAATATGCTTGTACAGTGACAGACTAATGAAGTACTGAGTGATGTGAAGAGCTGGGTGGTATGTCACAACAACACGTTTTGTAAAATAACAGAGCTAAGCTTTATCTACTTCCATAGCAAAGATGGATTCCCCGCTCTGCCCGCCCCAGATGACAGAAAAATATATATATATGTCTGTTCCGAGCAAAAAAGAAGGGGGGGTAAAAAGCAAGACAGGAACAGAACTGCACCATCAGGTTTCCATTTTTACTGCAAATCTCACAATCAAAATGAAGACCTGAGATTAACACACCATTCCGAGTACGCAGCTCCATGCTGACACCGGCGAATGACTTTTCCTGCTGATTTGACTGCCACAACTCACCACATCATGACATGACCGCTAAGAGCCGGCCCGCAGCTCCCACCAGTAGGCTTTTGCAGAGCCTCAGCTCCACAGCAACATGCTATCAGCGGGACCACATGCGTCCACGAGAGATAGCAAAAGCCAGAGGAAGCCCCTATCCAGCCAACCAAACAGCTTGGCAGACAAGAAGTGACATGTGGTCACAGAGATCCCGGAAGAGACACAGTGAAGCGTCTGAATTTCAGAGGCTGCTGCCCCATGTACCGCAGATATGGGAGGCGAGCCAGCAGCCACAGGTTCCTCATGACACCATGCCCTGGTCTGCTGCAGAGACGACAGTCACAAGGGAACAACTATACCCAGTGTGAAGATAGGCTTCCTTGATGCATCTGTACCAAGGGGGTTTATGCGTGAGAGGCCCGGAATAAGTACTTTGGTAAGATGAAAAGAAGGAGAAAATGGAAGGCAAAAGGCAGGCCAGCAAGTAACATGAGTATCTGAAAATATATTGGTGGGATAGGTGGCCAATAAATCACAAATCATCTGGAGATTTATTGGAGGCTGGCTGCCAGTGGGGCTCAGCAGCTCCTTTTTCTGGAGTAGGAAAGGCAAGGAAGCGCAAGGGGAAAGACTGAGCTCTTGTTTACTAGGAAAGCAGATTCCTGAAACCCTGGAATGCACAACAGACTGCACAGGAAAGTGCTCAGTATGCCCTGGCCTCACAGAACACTGGATCTTCAGCTGATGGCTGCGCTGCCACCCACGGCCATAGACACTTCATACCAAAGATACTGCATCCCTTGTCCCTCTCTGAAGATGCCTGCGAGGACACCATGGGCAACACTCAGGGTCCCTGAGGCCTGCCCGCAGCATCACAGAACATCTTCCTATAATTCATCACTAACAGAAGAGAAGCAGCACGGTGTTTTCCAAACCTGATGCATGAAGGGACATATGACTCCGCTCGCCCCATTCCACACCACCACATGGTTTGGGAGCTGTTGGGAAGTGGAGATTCCTGCAGACTGGCAAGCAGGTGTCTGCTCCCAGTGAACAGCTCCCAAACAACTGCCTCCTTTCTGCCTGGAGAGGTTTTCTTTAACTGTTTACAGTTCCTTTGATCTGTTCCTTCTCAGCACTAGCAAAACAAACTGGAGCTGAGGAGGTAGGATCTTCCCAGTTAATAGCTTCAGCATTGTATCTTAATCCCCCCTGAGGCATCTTCCCAGAGTCGTTTTACCAGCAGCCACTCTCTTGCCTGGTTGCTTTCAAAAAGACTTTGCTATTAGACCTACTCTGCAGAGCCTCACAGCAAACAGCCCAGAAACGGGGTGGAATGCCTACCCATGCCCTATAGGAGAGGGGAACCATGCTGGGAGAAAGGATGAGTTAAAGAAGGACAGAGAACAAGAAGAGCCGTGATGTCCAATGTTGGGCACCCTGGATGCCAAAGCTGGTGGCCGAGGCTCTCCATGCCCCCCCTCAGTCATCCTAAATTGAGACTTGCAGCAGAGCACCCCCAAATACAATTCACCCTGCTGCTCTTTGGCAGCAGAAGTATCTAAAGTCAGATAGGGACAATTTCCTCCTCTTCTTTCCAATTATTTATTTTTCTTTGGCTTCTCCCTTTCTGTAGCTGAGACCACAAGCACTGTGGCAAGCTGTTCTCACCTTTGTACAGCCCCAGAGAAATAAACCAAATAATAACAGTGCAGAGAAAGGGGGGAACTTCACTGAATTCTATGATGTTTTTATTAAAGTGACTGGAGGCACAACACTTCTGCCTCAAATGAGGGGAAAGCAAGCAGGGGAAGAGGCACCGCATAATTCACCTGAACCCGTAGAAGAGTTGCTACAGACTTTTTTTCTCACCGTTTTCAAGCAAAGGACTTGCCTCAAAGAATAAAGGTTTCTCCACCAATGAAATAGATGAAGAGTATAACGGCCACAATTTTTAGCCTTAGAGAATAAACAATTTAATCTTTTTTAATATTTTTTTTTACTTCTGAAAAAAACAATCACTAGCTCCTCACTGTGGTACTTGTACAGTAATTAAACAGGCACCAGATGACAAGATAACAAGCTGATAAACCTCAATTCAATGAAGAAGTGTCTCTAGCCTAGTTTAAAGCAGAAACTTTCCTATTCAGCTCCAAGAAAAAGAAATTTTCTTTTCTATTTCAGCAGAAATAGATAGACCTTTCTTCCCTCTTCATTTAGGAAGAAAACCACCAGCATGTGATACAGCCTCAAGGCCACAGCTTTTAGAACGAAAGGCCAATTGGGATAGTTGTTCCTGAGGAGTCTGCTTGACTGCAAGAAGGGGACACACCAAGTCACAGGCAGCCCACCGCCCTCCCTACAGCCACAGCTGCCTTCTGTTCCTCTGAGCGGCAGGGGGGTTTCAGGGATGTGGCAAAGGGGGAAGTGGTGAAGAATTACAGAGACATTGCTGCAGTTTTTGTGCTGACTGTGCTCCTGCACAGCAGTTCCTTCAGAAGGCAACACTCTCTGGCCATTGGGAAGGCCAGGCTACGGACTGAGCAAACAGAATCTCCCATTTCTCTTCTGAGAAGGTAGTAAAGCAGGCTGGAAGCAACGTACCACGTAGAAGACTAACGGGAACAAAAAGCCAACATTTTACCACAAAATCAGAAAAACTTGAAAAAAAACCCACAACTTTCTGTGAAAATGTTTTAATAGGTTACCTTCATGTGGACGACTCCCCAGTCTCGCCAACTGACTCACACTGTGAACTGCCCCACAGTCCGCCTGCCTGCCAGCTCCTGGTTAAACTTGAACATCTTGTGACTGAAATGAATGCATCAAAGGGTAAAACGCCGCGAGGTAATAAGGCTTTCTTTGTCTGACATCTCCAGATGCTCCACCTCTCACTCTAGCTCCTGCCTATCCTCCAAGTCTGCATCCCCATGCTCCTGACTTTCAGAACTGATACAAAATGGGTAGGCTTAGTCTTTGCTTTTGTGAAGCAGATAAAACCCACTCTCCGTTTGCAAAGCACTGCTTTTGCAGAAGCTCAATTTTGGCTGCTCCTGTGATGGTTTTCAGAGCCCTGGTCCCTGTCCTGGTGCCATCCCAGCAGAGGTGCTCCTGCCTCACAGGGTTCTGCGCTTCTAATGTCCCCCTTTCGGTCTACTTACAGCTGTACTGAAAGGATTTAAAAAAATAAATTAGTGTATGTCTTACTTTTCCAGTTTTCCTCCCCAGAACAGGAACACCTTTTATCTACGAGGTGACAATTCAGCTTAAATCATTTTTCCTGCGCTCACTAAAACCATTTTAAAACCAGCAGTAAGGACCAAAACAAACATCCCAGCAAATGTAATGTGCGTTACTCAGTGACGATAAACATTATACACCCACCCTGACTTTTTACTTGATGTGGCTGGAAACTGCTATGTAAGGTGGAAAAAGTAAGGCAGACTGCTTTCATTTTTGACATCTGTAGAAGAGTTAAGGCTCCCACAGCAGTGATTTACTCTGGCTCCTCATGCTGCCACAGCTTCTGCGTGAAGGAGCCTTGAGGTCTAAATCTTGGGGGGAAGAGAGAGGCTTCATCCTCCAGCCCCTACCTGCTGCCGTGCTGCCTAAGCAGAGGGAGCTCCTTTTCCTCGCCTGCCACAGCAGAGCTCGGCAAGGCAAAGCCCTGTCTAGCCAACAAAGCTCTTTACCACCAATATCCTCATTAAACACAGCCTTATCAGAGTCCGGTTTCTGCAGTTTTAAGCAGTCAAGAATTAACTCAGTCAATATTTACAATTTCAAGCCAGGATTAGAGGCCAGAGTCAAGGGCAAGCTGCAACATGGGCACCCAGTGCCGCATTTCCAGACCGCGCTCTGTTTCCTGCCCTACCCATAGAATGGAGCAGTCCATCCCAACAGGGCTGCAGGACCATGGCCTCTCTGAGCCCCCAACAGTTGGGCACAGTGTGAGCCTCACCCCACCACCTGTCATCCTGGTGGAGACCTTGATCCTGCTGCAAACTCCTGGCGGGAGTGCTGCTTTCCACTAAAGACATACAGAAACAGTGAAAGGAAATCTCTATAAACAGGCAGAATGATATGAAATTACAGACTATGCCTTCTGTATGCTTCCACTGGTGTTCTTAGAGAGCCTAGTAAAGGGCTAGAGGAAAGGTTAGAAAGAGCCATAGGAATAAAGGGGAAGGAAGCCAATTTTGATCCTCCCTTCAGCTGTACTTTGTACAAGCTCCTTAGCCAAATTACAGCTCTGGCTCAAAAACCAAAACATGCATTATTTGTTGTACATTAATCTATGTATCAAAATCATCAATACTAATGACTGTATGAGGTTTCACTGCCAATTTCCCTGGACTTCTGTGTGCCACTCAGCAAAGCAGAAGTACACAGATTTTGGTACGATGCTTTTTCAACCCTTCCCTTTCTACTGAGTTTACTTTACAAAAGATATTGAGTGGGTAAACTCGTTACTGAGTCTTGTTATAAAAATGGAGGAATACTTCTATTGCTTTTGGCATAAAGTGCAAAAAGTTAGCTTTCTGCTTGAGCAAAAGCCTGAGAAATGAACAATGCACACAGCACACATTGTTCTAGAAGTGCGTGTGAGCAGGCCACATGCCAGCTGAGCGCTGTGGATGTCATGCCATGGCAGAGGGGCACACCAGGAAGGGAGGTGGGGAGTGACCGCGCCAATTGATGTGGGACTGATCCACATCTGGGGGGGTCTGCACCTCGAGAAACAAATAACTACGGAAAAATAAATAAAAAGCACAACAGAGCCTGGGTTCTGTCCAGGATCCGTGTGTGATCAACGCTGCTGGAAACCCAGCTACAGAGAGTGGAACAGAAACTCAGTTAGTTGCACGAACAATTCTAAATTATCAAATGTTTCAACTAGCCACAGTTTAAACATTACAGCATCTAGGGAAAATTAAGGTTTTATGGTGCTTATACTCCAGTAAGAATTAGCTAGTGTAAAGACAGGAACAGGTCTGAGAGGGGACATGCAGCCAGCACTACATGAAATACTTTCAGTTTCACTGTGAAATCACACAGTGGTGTTGTAAGAGACAAACTGGAAAAGGTCTGATGCTCAGAGAGTGGTCAGAAGGAACAGCCATTGCGTGCAGAGCACAAGGACAGCCCAGCTCTAGGCATCCCCTCCTGCACAACCCTATGTGCAGCCCATGTGTGAAGGGAGGAAGCACCAGGCAGCCAGCAGAAAGCCACGGCGTCTTACTGCAGTGTAGACACAGGACTGCAGAGCAGCCCTGGCAAAGCCCCCCAGCACTTCTGGCTTTATTTCATTGAGTGTGCATGCTAAGAGCTCAGACAAGACAAGGCCGTCACCCCCAAAGAGCACACGCTGCTTATTCATCTTTTTCCAAATGAAAAGGAGAAGCTTTCAGCAAGCCAAAACCCGTGGGGAGATTTTCAGTCCCCAGAGGCAGTAGCAGGTGCCTTGATTCCTACTCAAGTCAGCAGAAATCAGGTGCCTAGCTCATTTGTGCCTCTGAAATCCCCTCGGTAATAGCTTAATGCAACAAAAGGGAGAAGCAAACGGGTTTTGTCTATGGGCTGCTTCTCAAACAAAGAATACAAATTGCATGTGACAGGCTGCTGCACGAGCCAGGCTCTGTTTGTCTACGTGCAAGTGGAAGAGTGAACGGAGAAGTATGCAAACTTTAGAAGGGCATATTGCTGCCAGTCACTTTCAGTAACACAAATAAAAGCCATCTCAGGAATCCCACAGGCCCCATTACACAAGGCTCCTTGGTGGGAGCAGCCTGCAGGTTGGGAGAGCAGGAACTGCACCTCTGGGGAGTCAGTGGAACCTCTTCACGGGGAATCAATGCAACCAGGCACCTCCAGTTTCACAAATTTTTCAAGATTTGGTTCATCTCTCTAAAGAGACAAAAGAACAAAATACAGAACTTGGATCCAAATCTGAATTTGCCTGTGTAGGCTGCTTGGGCAGGTCAGGCATCTATCAACTAAAAAACTCATCCTGACGTTGCTGGTTTCCAAATGGCTCTTTTGATCACTTCATGAGCACTGCAGTTGAATTTATTTTTTCCCTCTATTCAACTTCCCCAGATCTCCGTGGATGATAAATGCTAAAGTCAGTAAACATACTGGGATTTGATGTGGGTTTTGTTTTGGTTTTTTTTGTTTTGTTTTTGTTATTTTTTTCACTTCATGAAAATCTTTGAAGCAGCACCAGCACTGGGCAGTACTGGAGAAAGCTATTCTCACACTAGGGAGAAACAAGCAGCCAGGTCCTGGTATGCTGCTACACCAGTCAGTAAGAGCCAGCCAGCACCTTGCTCCTACGTTAGCATTTAAAAGAGGTCGAGGCTTTCAGAGGGACCTCAGACAATTAGATGCTCCAGGCCCACCGAATTTCATTTAGCTTTGTGCACTTACTTTCTTCAGGTTCTAAAATCAGACCTATCAAGTACACCTATAATCATACTTAAGTTTGAAAATGCCTTTTTGCTTTTGTCTGTATGCAAGTCTTTATTCAGGAGCATCTTTTGTGGGTATGATTAACTTCAAACGTGCTGAAGTATTTCTTGAAGTAAACACAACTTAAGCATATTTAGATTTAAGCAGGTGCTTGCCTGCTGTTCTGAAGAAAGATGAACTTAATTACACATCTATGTGTTTTTCTAAACGGAGCCTTTTACACTGCTTGCGTCTTTTCTTCCTTGTGATTCTTTTCTTTTTCTAAATGCTAAATTCTCACTACAGAGTTTATAAACTCAGTTATTTTTAGCTCCCTGTAATACTCAGACTACGATGTGTGAGTACAGATTATACTAACTTATTTTTAACGTTTTAATTTTCATCTGAAGGAAACCATTTGCACATGCCCAGCTTCAACACAAATTTAAGCAGTCTATGATTAGCGCTAATTGCTGGATATGCCGTATCACCGTGTAATATGCTGATCTTCTGAAGCCTTTAGTGGCAATCTTTAATAATCTGTCTCTAAACCGAGGCATGAACTCGGCTTCTCTGCATGTTTTGTCTGACTGAATTTGACTTGTTAATCTTCCCAGGAGCTGCGCTCAAAGAGCAGTAACATTTAAAGATCAGCGTTAAGATAGACATACCTGGATTCATCTCAATGGAAGTCAGTAATGCCAACTCTCACATTCTAAGCAATGCTGAGATGAAAGATAGGCGTTCAGGTGTCTCCTGACAAAGAGTGGGAAGCATGAGGCCTGCTGCCAGCAGTGCTGATGGTAACTGGTCCGAGGCCATCTCACTTTGTACCCCAGAGCATGTTCCAGTGGTATCACACATGCACTGACTAGCCAACACTGGGGACCGTGCCTGGCAGTGTCACAGGGGTAACAAAACCACGTTGCCCAGCAGTTATTTATGAGGCCTCCTTTGGTCCTCCCAATCTGTTCCAGAGTCTTAATGCATTTATACGCTGCATTACAGCACTCAGTTCAGCCCATTCACACCTATACGGGCCATCCTCCTCCATCACTATGAACCTGCCTTGCCTCCTGTACACGGTGCTGGCCATGCTCAACTTACTGGGCTTCTGTAAGCCAAGAGCAATTTAAGTACATGACTAGCAAACTCTATGGCCAACTGCAGGATCAGCTGAACTAGCCAAACTGTGCTCAAAATAGGTCACTTCTGTGTTATCAAATGTACTTACTCCAACTACAATCACAGAAAAACACTTTAAAGTGGAGAAAAAAAATACGGTAAGAAACAGAGAGGAGGGAAAAGACATAACGTGAATGTTATTGTCTTACTCCTTCAGAAGGCTATACACAGGTCCTATCCTCTGGATAAGGAATAGGCTTTAAAGTGAACTTGGCTTTTATCGCGTATTAAGAGGCTGCAAGAGATTGCATTAAGTTTTCTAGTACTTTGATGAACATTCGTACTAGACATTAGGAGGAAATTCTTCACTGCCCAGAGAAGCTGTGGATGCCCCATCCCTAGAGGCTCCTTCAAGGCCAGGTTGGATGGGCAGTCCACAGCAGCAGGTTAGAACAGGATGGGCTTAAAGGTCCCTTCCAATCCATGCCATAGATTCTATGACTCTATGATCTGAAGCAAAACTACAGAATAAAGCATTCAAAAACTGCCACGGTAGCCTCTTCCAAAGCCAGCCAGGCTTGTATTAAAGATATCCCAACTTGTGTCTTGCATTAATGAAGCAGATTGGCAAAACATGAGAAAATGCCAAGAGCAGTAGAGGACATCCTTCCTTGTACAAAGCAGCCAACAGGCTGTGAATTCTTCCCAGGGTCCTACAGACAGAACTTCTTGCAGTCCACTGCAAGTTTGACTCTTTCTCTTATGTGAAAACACAAATGCAACTTAGTCCCTTTGGAAGTAATACAGGTTCACCTTGGAAGCTAAGATTCATACTACTTGGAATGAGACAACCAAGCAAAGTAGTGCCACAATGAGCAGTAGAACTCCTGATGTGTAGCATGCAAACTGAAAGACAAGGCCAGGTTGGATGGGGCCCTGGGCAGCCTGGTCTAGTATTAAATGGGAAGGCTGGTGGTCCTGCATCTGGCAGGGGGGTTGGAGATTCATCATCCTTGAGGTCCCTTCCAACCCTGGCCATTCTGTGATTCTGTGATTTCATGTCAATCAAATGGCATTCACCCTTCACTCCTTTCTTAAGGCACTCTCTAAAGAAGTGATAAACGCTACTGAAGAAAACAAGACTCTCATTTTCTTTGCACCATGGTTCCTTCTGCAAGGTGCCTTCTTCGTGTAAACAGATTGGTTTTGTAAATAGAAAACACGCAAAAAAAACCCTGTTCTGATTTCTTGTTTGTATTATTTCACTTGAGAAATACAAGATTCATAGACAATGGCTCTAATGCAGAAAGGGACCGTGACACCATACAAAGCCATAATGAGACTAATCCTTCCATCTCCTCCTAATCCCTTCTGAGAATGAAGGCAAGATACTTACTACTTTTACCAGCATTATCTGACCTCCCCCTCTGACTGCCAGTTACAGTAATACAGTACGTACTGTTCAGAGCTGCTGAGTCAAAGAAAAAATAGCTCTGGTAATTAGAAAACAAACAAACAAAAATAGACTCTTTCTCTCCCTCCCCTCCTCCTCAAATCAAGCAACATCACACGCTGTGAATCACACCACAGCCATCATATGTCCATATCAGAAGCCCTGTACTTGCTATTTCTTCAGCTGTGCATGTGAAGAAGAGAAAAATCTTTCACCACATTAGTTATCATAAAATACCTGCTGAATCAATCATTTATCTTAGTGAGGCAGGGTGTCTCAAGATGTTGATTTCTGATCATGAACTGCAGATTTTTGGAGGAGGAAGCATTAACCAGAGAGCAGTCACACTGTGTGTCTGATCCTAGTATTTGCTGACTTAGGAGCAGCTTGTTTTTTGTAACTTGTTCGGTTTTAAAATGCGAATGCTGATGCTGAATTTAGTTTTATTTTTACAGGACAACCGAGTAATACAACATACTACGTAACATATACACTCTTTCTTTGTACCTTCATTTGGAACGTAAATGCTAACACAATAATAGGACTCCTAAAAGCCTCTCTTGGACAGAAACTGAAAACGAACCACATGCAAGCATGTGCACTACTGCATAGTGCTATGAGCACAGCTGCATGGTGCTACAAAAACAGGCTGCACGCTCGCCAGTGACACACCTCCCCCTTGCAGCACTGCAAACAGTGGGTGAAAAACTGTCACCATTTAAATAACACCAGAAAAGCTAGATTCCATTTACAGTAACTTTTCAAAACCAGCATTAAATGCAATCAAAAAGCCTCCAAGCTACACAAGGATGCATACTTCCAGATACAGATATCCTATTGCTGTGCTGAAAGGCACTGGCAGAATGGAAAACGCATTCACTTCCACCAAGTGCTGCCAGAGTATTTCTCTCTAAAGAAAGCAAATGGCTGAATAATCAACTGCAAATGACTTCTGGGTCACAGAAGCAGGCGGAGAGGTTGAAACCTTGAACTACTGCTGCTGATGTATAGTATCTTTATCTCCCTGCTCCCCATGGCACATAGTTGCTGGTTATCTCACAGGATGAATGACCCGCCTGCAATGAATTATGCCTGCTTATCTTCCAGACAGGGCATATACTAAGTCATTAAGTCATCTAAGAGCATAAACCCAAGGGAATTACTAAATGAATGGGAAATCCTGCCTCACTCTTAGCCGTTGTGTCAGACTTCTGAGTGCTGCTGATGCAAGAGCAGTGGGCTAGGGGCTTGAAGACCTCTTACCCGCTGGCCTGCCCACCTGCTTTCTGCTCTTCACTTTTTCTGTATGGTGCTGTCATCACAGGGCCCACTTCCTTCAGAGCCAAGTCCCTCTGAGCACGGAGTCTTTAAAAACACAAAGTGACCTGCTGCTACAAACAGCCAACATGAGAGGAGCTAAGAGCTCACAGGCATTGCATTCTCTCCGGGATATAATGGGTTTTGTCTACATGAAAGAGTGCACTTCTTCTGAAGAGCAGTCCATTTTTTTTTTAATTAAAATACATTGATTTAGTGACAGAATTTACGATAGAGTATCTGACAAGCCCACTGACCTTCACACATACACACAAACGACTGAGGCTTGATACAGCCAGAGAAGCTGATTCTCATTCGAGACAATAAAACACTTAAAACATTTAGCGCACCAACTCCAGCAAAAAAGTGGAGGACCCTCCTAAGCAAAGCATAGCAAAAGCACAGTCAGATAACACCCAGGGAGTCTAAGGGAATAAATAACACCTCTATATTTAGTGGAAAGAGCACATCTAACAGAGGGTCACCCATGTTTGTTTTTTTTTTACAGCATCACTAAGCTCTGGCTCATCATCTGCCTGAGATGCTCCATGTACTATTCCAGCTCCCACTGCTGTTTGCACTGAGCAACTCATGTAATAGTTAAATACCTCCTTCCAAATATTCTCAGCACCTACAAAGGAAAGAGGCTCAGCAGCATTTTTATCAAAAAGGAATTACACCAGCCCCTCCAGATGTTGCTATGCTGTTGGCACCCAGTCTCCAAAGCTGTTTTGCAAGGGCTGCAGCTCAGGTTTGATCACAGTTTCCACATCTGCAGCATAGCAAACATCCCAGCCAGCATTTCACCAAAGTCTGAAAGGCGAGGCATGGGGCAGCATCCTCCACACTTCACCACACCTGAACAGTGCTGAACCTGGACATCCACCTGCATGATCTCTACCAGGAAGGAAAATAAGCAGGCTCCTTCAGGAAATAAGAAGCCTGTCAGAACAGTGATTTGCTCCTTTGCAAAACTGCAAAGTAATCTCTGACCTTTGCCTGTCAGTATCCCCAGTATACCTGCAGAAACGATGCCTACTGTCATTTTAGCACTTCTCTGAAAACTAAAATAATAGAATGAAAAAAAAAAAGAAAAAGGACAAATAAAAAAAAAAAAGTTCAAGTCTTTTGCTTCACTTACAGACTTTACTTAAAGAACACCCCTCTCAGCCTGGTCACCATGACAGGCTTCCCTGAATGCTACCAGATAAAAAATAAAACCTAATCCTTGCTTGAACGTTCTTGGGACGGTGCCAGGATATTTATATCTTTCCAGGGCAGAACTCAAACTAGGCCTCATGCTATCACTTGTGCCAAGAAAAGTCTTGCTAGGACATGGAAGGAGGAAACTGCTCTCGTTTCCATGTGGACATCAGAAAACTTTGTCCAAAAACAGAGGACACCACACAGAAGGTCAGGGAGAAATCAGATTTTTGTTTGGAAAGCATGGGCTTCTCACACCGCGCTGCTCACAACTTTCTGTAGGACAGTACATACTTACTGTCATTCTTCTGCATTTTTGTATTTTTATTTTTTTTTAAAGTTGAGACATTCTACATGAGTTTAAAAAAGAAAACAAAACCCTTAAGTATTCCACATTTTGTTTTCAAACAGTATTTTACACCCCAAAATGTGACAGGCATCTCCGGAAACGAGATTTTAATCTCATCTTCCTATGCACAGTGGTTTATATAAGGACTTAATTTTCCTTCTCTTATATAACACCTATTTTTTCACACTGTGCCTCCAGCCACTACTACAAACAAGGAGTTAAACTGCATGATGGTGAAAAGATTTCATTAACAGATGAGCTTCTTAGCTTGTGAGCAGCCTGCTAAAGGAAAAATAAAAGCAACAGATTTTCGGGTTTTGTAGACAAGGACAGAAAGGACTCCCTTGTTAGCTTCTATTTATGGTCCCACAGCAGATGACCTGAATCTCCTCCATACTCATCCCCTTCTACAGAGCCTATAGCTTAGATTATTCACTTCTTAATGAAAGCACCACCTGCCAGATGGACAAGAGAATAATTACATTACACTTACATTAATAAAATACATATGAGCCCCATTTGCTGCACACAGAGCAGTGCTTTATGTCTGGATCCATATACAGTAGTGAGACATGCTGAAAGGGGATTTTCCTCACTGTATTTTATGATAATGAAGATCAAGATCTGATTCATGCAATTACCTGGAGCAAATACACTTGATGTGGGAAAGGCAACTCTCAGTAACACACTGCCTGCCACATCTCATAGGTGAGGCTTTAGCCATTCCACCCATAAGGCACTGCCATTCCCACCTGAAACCCTGAGCAGGAACGGAGATAACACCAGGACTTACACAGAAGTAAACTCCATTGGGTGTCACACAGAGGGAGGGACCTTATCTGAACTTGATAAAAACACTTTGGATTTAATTTTAGGGGTGAGCAAAAGTTCAAACCAATTAAGCCCCCATATCCCTACTATTACTGACAGCATTGACCAACCGCACGTCCTGTCCTGGTGGTGTGTCTCGGACAGCATTTCCACCTCTCTGCTAAAAGCCTCATCAGTCATGTTTCTGGGAAACAGAGATAGAGAATTAGAAAACAAAACTGAATGGGAGATGTAGCACATAATAGATTCATCATTAAAAAGATCACCACAGATTGAGCCGCTCTCTGCATGGCCAGTGCTGCTGCATTTGTGTTGAAGTACAGCAAATTGATTCCACCTCCCCTAGAACATTCTGAGCTATTCTGACTGCTTTTATCTGGGAGAGCAACAAGACCCACTTGCACCTTCTGCTGGTTGAGTCCATTTCCCTCTTCTCCCAGGAGAGGTGACCTCTTCAACAAAAGAGGCAACACTTCAGAAGTTTAACCTCCAGAAAGAAGTTCTACTAAGATCAAAATGTCAGTGAAGCCGTTCTTTCCGTCTGTCCTGCTACTTTAAAGGTTTCTCCAAGTTTCCCTGCAAAGGGCTACTAAGGTTTTTCCAACCTATTCCAGCTTTCTTGGTTCTTGTTCCCTAGATGAAATACAACTTTAAAAGTTCTTGTGATTCCATCCTCACAGATGCTTGAGGAAACTGCTGTTTGGTACGACAGAAAACTGAAATTCTGCCATTCAGTTCAGCAGTATCTGCATCTCAGTTACAGTCCTAGTTGCAGGCTGAAAGAACAGGAGCATGGCCTTTAGTGTTCCCCTAGCTCTCTCTCTTTTATTGGGAAAAAGTTTCCCCTTCAAGAGATCAAGAAGCACAGAATGACTTGGGTTACTAAAAGGTCATTTAATTTCAAGTGCCCTGCTATGGGCAGGGTTGCTATCCACTAGACCAAGCTGCTCAGGGCCCCATCCAACCCGGCTATCATGATCTAGGGAAGTAAAAACAGTGGAGGAAGCTCAGAGCCAACACAAACCAATGGTGTAGAAGCCCCGTCCTTCTGACTAACTACTGCATGTAGATTTCCCCTGAAGGAAGAAAACACCTCCACCAGTTTGCTGGAGACCTGAATTTCAGCCCCAGCCAGACAGCAGTCCTCGTCTCACCAGAAGACAGCCTCCAGCACTGGATGGCTTCCATCAGGATCCCATTAAGTCTGTGCATCTGCAGCACGCTCAGATTTTGCCAGAGCCACGTGTGTCTCTGGAGCAGACTTTGACGCTGTGTTTGTTTCTGGCTTCGAAATGGCTTTCATGGCCCTTAAGTAAAGCCTGTTTTCTGGAAACCCAATAATTTCTTAAACATGTGCACAAATGCATCCCTGTTACCTGGCAAACACTCTTGAAGCTACCAAATGCTCATAGCTTTTGTTTTTACTTTTGAGACAACAGGCTGTTTCTCTGAAGAAATCTGCTGTTTAGGACACGTACTTTGGTGCTCAGGATTCTTTCTTTTCTATCACAGCAATGTACATCAGCCTCAGCTCTTGATGCGTTTCTGAGTCTAAGCAGACGTGAAGTGTCACAGACATGGACTAATGCCTGTGTCATGAAACCAGAAATCATGTCAGAACCCAAGACCTGCAGAAAAGAAACCCCTTGCGCAGTGCACAGCACAGGTAGCCCGTGTCATAGATCATCCATGATCCCAAGCAATTCCTCATGTTCTGGGCAAAAGTGGGGTATAGATCTAAATTCCCAAATGCAGCAATGTTTACTGCACTAGCTCAATGATTCACTGAGAACAGGATGTACCCAATTATTCTATGTATTTTTCTGATCATATTTCATACACTTCAGTTGCACAAGTAGAGAAACACATTCTTTCTTGCTTGTCCATTAAAATTCATTTTAAGAAAGGCCATCTGACTTCAACAATAAAATCACAAATTGGCTATATGCATGTTTTGTTTTTTTTTTTTTGCTTTTGTTATTGTTGTAACCATGGAATCAAAAAATTCAGCAGCTGAGTAGATGTATTCCAGGATACAATTGCTTTCCTTTTCATCTCAACCTGCTGAGAAAAGTTTTGCTTTTAACATAAGATACTGGTTTTGTTCCAAACCCAAAAATTAAAACCAGCAGTTCTGAGGACACCAATATCTAAGCCAACAATATTTGGCTCCCTAACATAAAAATTAGCAGAATTGTTATTACTGAAAACAAACCATTAAATCTTTCCAGGATAAATAAAAACTTAGAATTCTGACTATCAGTTCATAAACAATACTTCTAATTTAGCTTGTTTGAACATCACACCACAGATGAAACAGATGTACAAAGGCTGCTCTGAAAGTAATACCTCCTATTTTATTTTGTTGGCCTGCTCCATCAGAGGTGGATGTCGGTGGTATGGCAGTAGAGGTTGAACCCTCCTGACAACATTCCACTGTATTTCATTGATGTGCAGCAGGGGAACACTAACAAAATGGCATCTGACATGGATGTGCATATGAAGCAAAACGAGTGTTATGGAATTCCTCCACACAGAAACAGTTCTTTCATTGACGTTTGTTGAACGTTGATGGAGACCAATCAGTAGATATGAGCACAGAGAGCAGTGGCAACAGCAGGTCATTTTCTTGGTTGCATGTATCCACAAGCATAGCACGCAGGCTCTTATTCATTGCTAGTGAAAATACACAGCTAATAGTGGTAACTGTTGAAAAACAGTGTTCTGTAGCTGAGAAATTGTTATGGTGCTTTTTGAATCTGTTGCAGTTTCCATGGAAGTAAATAAGAGGCATTACTTTTGGAGCAACCCACGTCATTTTAACATCTTTAACACTAGTTCCACTACCTTCGCTGGCCAGAAACAACTTTTCCTTTCCATGATGGGTTGCTACAAGTACTCATAACTATTTGTATTGCAGCTGAAATATCAAGATAACATAGCCAACAACCAAGCTGACCTCTTGACAAGCATGTCCAATACTTGAGGGTAGCCACACAAAATTACTTTAAGAATGAAACTTGTTGTTTGTTGTGAAAGTAGCAAAGATAACAACGTGAAATATGAATGCTCTGCGGGGTCCCCATCTCCCACTGTAACACGCACACAATGTTTACAAGAATCACAGTAGTTAGGGAACATGATGAAGGCGTTCAGTTGCAATAAATCAGTTTTCACCTAGAGAGCTCAAACCACTGCAGCAGGAGAAGCAGTCAGACTTGCAGCTCCCATCACTGCCATGGAAGCAGAGGCAACCCACACGCCTTAACTCTATGGCTGTGATCACTCTGCCTAGTGTCAATACAGGAGCCTCCACAGCAACTGCTTTCACCCACTATCCTCTCCCAGCACACAGGTAGCACAGCAATGCAGGCAGCTCCACCCCTCCGGCACAGAGCTGTCTGGACAGTCCCTGTATCTCTGCTTGCACAGGAGAGCCCTCCACCCTATTTTTCTTGAACAGCCATTTATTATGTTACCAATTCACTTTATCCACTAAATTTCACAAAGAAGGCACAAATTTCAGCTCCCAAATGATGAACTGGCAAGGCAGGCCAGAATTCTGGTTTAGTAGTGTAGACAGTACAGGGTGGATTTTATTCTCTGGTCCAGCTCTTATCTGCTCTTTTTTGACTGTAGTTGCATTTCCATCATAGAAAGTATGCTAGATGCAGTTCCCTCCTGCAGAGACTAAGCTGCACTGAGACATTAGGATCTGAAAAAACACAGAATCTGAAGCATGCTGGCCAGTTTGAAGCTGCCCTGCACTTGAAGGCACTGAGTGTCACCTCGCCACTTGTGTGTGAAGTCACTCATTTACCTTTGCAAGCTCGCTCACAAGAGACATAAGAGTAAGGAAGACCAAATTAAAACTCTAAGCCCATTAATCACACTCACATGACTTCAGATAATACAACGTGCACCATATGCTTATGTAGGTCTTGCCTTGGGCCATAATCTAGATTATGGAATCCTCTTCACAACAAGTAGGGCTGCAGGGAGAAAGAAATTACAGAAGCGAGGAGGGATAGACATGGGTCATGTGAATTCATTCCCTCTATAAGAGGCAGTTATGTAAGGACTTCATACCTGAGCTCAAATGGGCTGATTAACATTCCTGAAACGAAACTCATCAATTCTTCACATTAAATGAGGCCAAAACTGATGGCACATACCCACTCTTTGACACGTTAAATGCCCTGAAGTGGAGTTCAAATGGATCATTGCAGCTTCACAAAGTTCTCTCTGAAGAACTGCCAAAGGAGCAAAGTTATGTGAAATACCACTTCATCATTCCTATGGTAGCAGCAACGTGCAATCACACAAATGGCAGTGAAAGAATGCAGCTGAAGTAGTTCCTTTGACCTACTGCAACACATCAAGAAAGCTCTTCAGCCTGGCTGCTGGATTGCAGGCAGTTAAGCATCACAGTAATTTCATGTCTGTATCTGCAGATAATGTTGTATGGAATTCTAAGACTGGCAGCAATACAAATTCTTAAAAAAAAATAATGAAGAGAAAATTGGACCTACTTGAATTACATTCTTTCTATGCTAAATTAATCCAAATTCTGTTCAGTGTGTGCAGTATTTCACATGGAAAAAAAAGTGACAGGGATCTCTTGGAAAGAGTCCAGTGGAGGGCCACGAAGATGGTGAAGGGCCTGGAGCTTCTCCCCTATGAAGAAAGGCTGAGTGAACTGGGTCTGTTCAGCCTTGAGAAAAGGAGACTGAGAGGGGACCTGATCCAGGTCTATAAATATCTAAGGTGTGGGGGGCAGAATGGCGAGGCCAGCCTGTTTTCATTGGTGAGTGGAGACAGGACAAGGGGAAACGGCTGGAAACTGCAGCATAGGAAGTTCCGCACAAACATGCGCAAGAACTTCTTTACAGTGAGGTGACGGAGCACTGGAACAGGCTGCCCAGGGAGGTGGTGGAGTCTCCTTCTCTGGAGATGTTCAAGACCTGCCTGGATGCCTACCTGTGCGACCTGCTGTAGGGAACCTGCTTTGGCAGGGGGGTTGGACTCGATGATCTCTGGAAGTCCCTTCCAACCCCTACAATTCTGTGATTCTGTGATTCTGTGAAAAGTAACTTGGAGGGGGAAAATGAGCCACGTGAAGATATGCAAAGAGTTAAAATCCAATGCATCATGAGATGAGTAATTTTATCAGGTCTATAGTTTAAAGTCAGTTTCTTTCAAAAAAGAAAAAAAGCCACCCTTCCAACAGACTACAGCCTGACACGAGTTGTTCTGGATAAATGGTTACAGTGCACAGCTACCCTAGACTGCCATCCTAAAATGTGCCTGTCTGAAAGGCTGGACTAGGGAAGACCCGGCATTTTTTAACCTCCCTTTCAACAACAGAAAGCTTTCTGATGGAGACACAGGAACATGAAGATGCTGAAGGAAGTGTATTTTATTTACCTCAGCAATTTACACAATTAATCCGCTTCCAATACACACGTATGAAAGCATTAACCTGCTGACATCCCAATATATTTTTTAATAATACTTGCCATGTAAAAATGCGGAAGCCTTCTGTGTCAGCTTTCATTTGTGACAATTAAAATAGATGGACATTTCAACTGAGCCCAAGCACTGATGGTTTGGGGACTTCTGCTGCTTTTGCAATCTGGGAAAGAGAACCTTCAAGCCTTTGCTGAGCTTGAAAACATTAGCAGCATCTGTTGCCAGTTCATACCAGTACTTTTGTGCATATGCAGCTTCATACAAATCAAAGCCTCATTGCCTCTGCCAAAGGAAAGGACAACCTTTTCCTTTCGCATGTTGCCAGTGAACTCCTTCAGACAGAGAACATTTATGTAAGTGTTCCTGTGCAACCGATGCTTTGGGCACAGCCTCCAGCAGAACATCCCCATGCTCTGCACCGTCTGGGCGATGCTACAAGCACAGCCCTTGGCCCCAGGTTCTGCAGAGGTGTCAGAAACACAGTCACCTCCTAACTTGGCTTGCACCACCACTGTGCCTTTCAATTCTATTACTCAGTGGGGGGAACATCAAAAGATAGATGTGCACTTGAAGAAATTATAAAATTTGTTCCACTTACGTGTGGAAACAAATCTGACACAGCCCCAGATGGCTCTAGAGTCTCTAGCGATGGACACAAAGCACGGGTGAGACAGAGAAGAGCAAGAGGTGATCCTGAACATGCACATTTTCAGGGTGCATGCCTTGCACCACCTCCTGTAGCTGACCCACAGAATTCTGCACCTCTGCAGGACTCAGGCAGCAGTGGTGAGAGGACAGATCCACATGGGAGCTGTCCCTAGCATCCTTCAGTGTTCAGTGTGCTCTCAAACAGTTGCAGCTTTCACATACAGAGTGCACAGATCTTATTGTATTTCCCAGAATCCTTTTGCTTGATGACTGTGGAAAGTTTGTTTCTAGGTGATACAACAGTGTTAATTCACGCAACTCCGCCTCACAGAAATAGCAGGACACTTAAATGACTTGGTGTTCATGGAAGCCTCTTACCTGACAAGCAGCTTTAATGAACATAATAGAAAATGTCTTTATCTTCATTAAAGACCTGCTATCCGCTCAAAAAGCCATTAGCTTAATGAAATGAAAAAAGAAAAAAGAAAGGAAAGGTGAAAAAGAAAGAGAGGGGGCAGGACTGGGGTCAAGAATTGCCCAGATGCAATGTGCATTTGCAGTCCTAGGTTGTTTATACCCAGGTGGAAAGCCCAGATTGATGCTGGTTTTTGGAAAGTATCATTTTCTTACCTGAAGATACCACACCGTGTATTGAAATGCAGAATGGGAACAACTGGTAGTGCAGAGTTTCCTCAAGAGCACAACTCAAGCCAGCAAAGATCTAAACCAAGACCTGGAGGACCCTCCAGATGGGATGGAGCCCTGGGCAACCTGGTCTAGTGGGTGACAACCCTGCCCCCAGCAGGGGGTTGAAACTGGAAGGTCTTAAGGGTCATTTCCAATCCAACCATAGATTCTATGATTCTCTTTCTCCACTTGCCTGGGGGGCATGCACCTGCCCTCCAGCTGGGTGCCTGCAGGACGCAGCAGCATCAAGAGCAGCTGTGGGGCTGGAGACTGTAAAGGGATCCACGTATACTCACAGCCGAGCTGGGCTCAAGCCTGTGGACAGGCACCATCCTGGACTGGGAGTACAGGCACAAGCCGTAGCTTTTATGAACAGGCTGGTGCTTTCTCTATAAATGCTAGCACGCGCTGTAGAAAGAACACAATGATTCTTTTAATAGTGGCTGCCCCTCCCAGCCAGTCTTGTTAACAAAATGCAAAGGCGCCCTCTTAAGCGACCTTCCTTGGGTATCTTCCCCTCCAGCCAACAGCAGGCAGCCACTAAAAATAGTTAAAGGTAAAAGCTGCTCCACGAAGGTCCTAAGGAAGACAGCAGCGTCGCATGCCTGGAAGGAATCATTTGTCCACAGCATCTCAAGGATTCAAGACAGAGATAGGCAGACATAACTGGCTTAATGCTCCTTCCCCTCTTCCCCTCCCCTTTCTCGGAAATGGCATGACACTGGGACACTGCCCCAAGTAGCATGACTTTAAATGCCTCTCTCCCCCAGGAATGCTTTCAATGTGGGCCACTCTATTTATGACAGTCTTCCATAACCAGAGGATGAAAGAACAGCACTTGCAAGACACGACTGCTTGGTTCTCACTCCATCTTCAGGCAATACCAACAATAGGCCTGCTTACAGCTAATCCATTTATTCAGCTTACCTGCTTCACTCCTAGCCCTTCCTAAGGGCAGCCTCATTGAGATTACCCACTTTCAAGCAACCCGTAGTGACCTCCTGGTACCGTGAGCTTGGAAAGCCATGCCTTTGGGATAAGGCAGAAGAGACCCAAAATGCTTGCAAAGCTGCCGCTGGCCTGCCATGAGAAAAGCCATGTATGCCTTCCCCTCTGGAGGGACATGACAGACAACGCTGTCACCACCAGTGGATGCAAGCACTTTCCTGTGCATGTTTAACCTCCAAGACCCAGCAGCCAGAAATGACCCAAAAGTAGTCCTCCTATGCTGAGGAAACAAATTCACAGTACAGGCCTACACTCCTCTGTGCTCCTCTTCCTTCAGAAGAGTCACAGCTCCAGTATCTGCCTACACAAACCACCACTAGATACTAACCTTCCGGCCAGGGAAACAGTGGCCAAGGTGAGCATTTGAGGCAACTGTGGAAAGAGTCAGTGCTTTACAAATGCAGCAATCAACCTGAAATGCAGAAGGCTGAATTATCCAGTGAGCATACAGCAGAGCAGGAAACTGGATCAAGAATATAGAGAAAGGAATGGAGGCCCTATGGTGTATTCACTTAAAACACTCAGCGTAGCTAAGTGTAGGTAAAGAAATCTGTCTTTCCTAAAAGATGGATAGAGAGAGAAGTGGAGATTTTGGAACTCTGATTTAAGACTCATGTTCTATTAAAATGTCACACAGAAATCCACAAATCTTCCCATTACAAAGATACTACCAACAGAGCCGTGGATCAAGACTCAAACACTACAAAGCATTTTTGCAAACACTTTTCAGGAGGCACTGAAATGGGTCAACAAAACCTTTACAGAGGAAGGTGCAGAAAGGGAACACACAGCTTCACATGTGTGTGTGGAAAGGTCCCCTTGCACAGCCCTCTCTAGCCACCCGAAAGTTGGGTGCCCACACAGAGCTGGGGTTCACATCTGCCTCAGCTGGCAGCAAGCTGGGCACAAGGACAGACAAATAAATGGGATTGCAGAGAATTCCATTATTTCAAAAAGCTTAGCGTCCATAATAGGAAAAAAAAAAACCAGCAGAATGTGAGCAATACTTCAGTGAGTGATATTAAAAACAATGAAGGGGAACTACAATACAACCCTGAACGACTCAGTGATCCTTACAGGTCCCTTCCAACTCAGGATATTCTATAATTCCATGGTAAGACACATCTCTCAGGAAATATAGGAATGCAATTTATTAAGGTTATCTAAGAGAAGATAGAGGTGACCCAGCCATATCTACCTTCACTAAGTGGAGATCTCTGATAGCAGACATCAACTGAAGTTAACATATGAAAAGAGAATGAAAGAAAAAAAGAAAAAAAACACACACACACATACAAAAAAGTCTTGATAAATTCATGGCAGAAATGCAATACCCAACTCCTTACAAAAAAAAAAAAAAAAAAAAAAGGAGTTAACCACTGCCAACTTCCAAGAGCTTTACAATTCGAAGTCTTTAAATCAGGACTGGATGCCTTTAAAGGACCCTCAAGCTCAGCCAGAATTTATCTGCTTCATGCAGGAATTATTAGATTAAATTTGATGTTGTATATGTTACAAAGACTTCAGACAGTAAGCATAATAGGTCCCTCCAGCTTTAAAATCTATTAATTCCAGCCTGTATGTGCTAGGAACTCTATTACATTCATAGCTAGCAAAACCTATAGAAATATTATCACATTATTACAAAACATAGGCCGAAGAAGAAAGAGTTTAAATGTCAGAGAGTGTCACAAAAGACTACTTCTTGCATGGTAAGAAAAAGGCTCACTAATTTAAAAAAGAAAAAAGTACTTTACAAAATTCACCTAGACCTACGGCCATTTCCCCTCATACTATTTCAAAGGTAACACAATTCTTTTAACAGCATTTCTTCATTAATGCTTAGTATCAATAACTATCATAAAATGTGTTTGTCTATTTTCTGCACATGAATAGAAGAAAAAAAAAATAGAGGGTGGAAAATTCTCTTTTCAAAGCCAACACCTGGACCTTCGTTGATAAGAAGTCCTCTCTTAATGCACGCTTTGTTCCAGCATGGAGACAAAAAAATTCTTAGAGAATAAAACACTTGGAGTTAAAGCAGCAATTTCCATTATTAGTATCCACAGACGTTAGCAGCTACTTTCTTTTGGTAAGGACTCATCCTGCACTCTGACTGGCCTGGACAAGGACTTTGCACTGCTTGGTGCTGTAGTGGGCAATGCTTGCCCTCTCAGCCTATCTGGACCAAGCTGTCTCTTCTCCACATCTTGGAGAAAGGCGAGTAGGTGAGGGGAATTTTTCAGGAGCCACCACAGCACTTTGCACCCTCTGACGTCCCTCCCCCTTCACGAAGGCAATCAGCTTCCACCCCTTCTTGCCAAGGCTGCACGGGAAGTGCCTACTTACACTCATGACTCGATCAATCAGAGCTGCTGCTACACAAAATGAAGTAGAGACGGCTCCATCATATTTCTACATTAATGTCACTTCACTTAATCCGACCTCTTTATTATACTCAATCACCAGGCAAGGTTTTCAAATTTGCAGCTAATTATTCGTAGAAAGATTTTCCGGGTGATTTTTTTTTTTCCTAACAGAACTGAAAAAAGGACTATTCTGTCTTTTTTGAGAACAGGCTTTTTCTTAGTAATAAAAAGGATCATATGACAATAGTTTTGCAGCGTATCGTGCAAGCTCTGTTGGAGTCAATCCAATTTCTATACAAGTACTGCCATTTTGACAACAAAGCAGCCTTATTGAAACAGGCAGGCTTCATCTTAATTCTGGCACTACTGAACGGAGAGTACACACTACCCAGGGAACAATGAACCAAGAAAAGGGTTACAAATCTCTAGTGACAACTGCACGCAAAGAAAGAGAAGATGCATTATGATAGCATTGTTTGCTCGACTCCGTCAGAAGACCACTTTCAAACAAAGATCGCTTTTTGCATTGAAAACCAAAAGCTCCTTCCAGATTTTGCACGTGTGTCTTCCTGCCCTACCACCAGGCTAGTGGCACCCCCTTTACTCCAGTCGGGAATGCTGAAGCAGCTCCAAATCTTAGGCAAAAATGAGAGGAAAGACTGTCTCACCTTCTCACTTTCTTCCCTCAACTCTCAGGACCACTTTCATGATCAGAGCACATAGTGGGACTACGGTACTGCTCTATATACAATATTTGTCCTTTAATTGATTTACATTACTTAGTTCTCAGTAAAATTTAACTTCCAAATTCCTGGAATACAGTTTAGTGCAGGAATTACTGCCTTGCCTTTGCCACTCCCAAGGACCACAGGTCATTTCGCCCAGACCAGTTCCCAGCTGACTGTGCCCATACCACGTGTCTTGGTTTAGCATTACATGCAGCTGTAGAAATATATACTAAATGAGATGGGTAACAAATTGATTTTCAATAATGCTTGTGTTAAATCCCTTAAAAAAAAAAAAAAATAAAATAAAATAAAAGCCACTCCTTTCCTAGCACTTCCTTCCAACACAAATTCAGAGCAGAAGCAAACAATGTAAATCCACACAGGGGAAAAAAAAAGAAAAAGATTTCAAGGAAGCATAAGATAATTTGGGGCCACCTTTTTTATGACAGCAATGCTAACACTGCTGTGTGTGACATTATTTAGGTGAAGGTGTGCTTCCGGGCATGAGAGGATGATCGCTCCAGGCTCAGCTCTCACTTGCAGGAAAGCTTGTTCACTTTGCTTTATTTTGCCTGGAAGAGAGACTCAGACCATCCATGGGTGAGCAAACTTGTGAATCAAGGCAATTTTAACAGTTTGCAACAGTTCTAGAAAATAAGGCAATGTGTATTTGTCCTGACCGAGGTGATTACAGTTCTTCCCATGACTCACTTATTGGTAAGTGCAAGGACACAGACACCCATATAGACATGCATACACATACGAAGATAGGACAAAATCTTGTGAAACCTGAGAAACAGGCCAGCTCAGTCCATGAGCTTCAGTGTAACGAGTTTCTTAAAACCTTTCAGGTATTTACTCTGGCAAATACAACCTGATAATACAGGTATTTGTAATATAAATCAAATACAGGCGTGTGCATGTCTTTTTTTTAATTAAAGCAATTACAATCTTTTGAATACTTGAATATAAAGCTTTGGTTGGCAATTCTGGGAAGAAGCTCAGGAAAATACTAGCTTCAAAGACACCTGGAGAAACAGCAGCTCATTACAAAACGGGTGGCATCTACTTAGGGATTTTTCAAGGACAGCAGAAGCAGGCTTTTGCTCATAACCCCACCAAAAAACAACGGGAGCTAGGAGACCAAGTCTTTCAGCACCCCGACAGTCTCCTCATTGCTGCCCCAATGGAAACACCACAAAGCATGCATGACTATTTAAATTCAAGAAATTAAATTTCTATCACACCCGGTTTCAGAAACCTACTAATGTCACACTGAAGCATACTAAGCATTCCCAGGAAAAAAGGGACAGAGTCAAAAGCAGGATGGGCACCACTCACGTGCCCAGTGTACAAGATGGAAGATCTGCCACTTCCTTTTCCTTATTAACACATACTTTTAAATTCTTACTCGGCAAAAGAGATTTTTTTTTTTTTTTTTTTTTTCAAGCAAAGGAAAAAAAAACAAAAAAAAACAAAAAAAAACCCAGTGTTTTGGCAAGAAACATAGAACACAAGTTTAATCTTCCTGGACTAAATCTTCAAGCCTGGATGGTGCGAATGAAAATATGTGATGGGAGTTTTTCTCTCCGTGAATAATTGCATGGGAAGGAGATGAAGCAAGTTACAGACCTAATGAGCAGATTTGCTCAGGTCAGCCATTCTGCTGCCTGCTGAGGACAGCACACACAGCCTTTGTTTTCTTTTGACAAAACAAGATTTACTGCTCAAGTGTCATCTGGGACTGAGTCCATGGCCTACAACCACCACTTCTCACTCGTCTCTGAATGGAAAAATTATGAGCCCCGAAAGCTGGGAAATTTTATTTTGAGAACATGAGGAAAAAGTTCAACACTAAGAAGTCCAGCCACCTGAGGCACTCAGAGAAGCCCTGGAGCTAGAATGGAGGGGGTTCTCCCACCAAAAATAAATTACAGAATGAAATGCAAAAGATAACCTTAAGGCAGTAATCACCAATCTGCTAGTAAAGGCAAGGGTTGTTTAGGTTTAAGAAGTTGCTAATCCAGCTACATGGAGATGTCAGTCCTCCACTAAACACTTTGCATGAAGACCACAGCTACAGCTGGCTGACTTAAATACAAGAGTACATCTTCCTGGTCATCAGACCAACGGCTCAGAGTGCTTAGAATGTGGACACTCTATGTCCACATTCTACTCTATCATACTCTAATGGTAGTCCCCTGCCAGAGGGACGGGCACTAAAACGACAGATGAGGTCTCCAGCAGCCCTTAAGAATCCCTGCATGATTTCCACCTTTTTATATTGGAAAGTACATCAGTACCAAAACGATTTGGGTCCAGCGACTCCAAATACTCTTAGAAAAGCCTCCAAGCAGCTCTCATGTCCACTGTTAAATAAAACTGCAATTATCCCAAGAGTACATCACAAGCATTTTTCTCTTTAACTGAGAAAGCTGTTTAGGTCACTGAGTAGAGAAAATGCCCATCCCTTCAGCTTTAGAAATAAACGAACTAAAAAGTTTGGTTTTGGTAAGCCAAATCTACTGACTTGCTTCCAAATGCTCCTGACCAAAGCTCTGAGTGAAGCAAAAGAACCGTGAATAGAAGCACCTCACTCACTGCTGTTAAACATATTCAAACCCACAGGTGATCCCTTTGATAAAATACACCAGTTCTTAGTCTAAGTTCTACTTTGCTGCTTGTAAATTCTAAAACACAGAAAATTAAGAAAGGATGAAGTGATTTAAGAAGAACATTCAGAGTAGAGGGTTACAAACACCATCCTGCAAGAAGAGGAATATAGAAAGCTGTGGAGCAAGACCTGTGTTCCTTCATTCATGTGCCAGATTTGCAATTGAGAAATGCAGTGCAATTCAAAATATTCAACAAAGAATTTGTACACTCTGATTATGAGTTTCTTAAGATCATATTTAAATAATCAGATTAACAATGAAAAAAAAGAAAGAAACACAGCTTTGGGTTATTTGGTGATCTTTTTACTTAAAGAATCATGGAAAGCACAGATAAATTTCCAGATCAGTAATACTGGAAATCTCCTTTGTCTGGTTAAGGAATTACAGAAAGGAGAAGAAGAACAGAGGGGAGGAAGGAGGAGAAAAAAAAAGAAAAAAAAAGGCATTAAGAAATATCTGGACTACTAAAAGGAACTTCTAAAAGTGAAAGAAACAGCCCTTATAAATCTTCTGAATCTGACTTTCTTTACAGTGCTCTAAATTCACTCCAAGCTAGGGAAACTTAACATATTTATAAAAGAGATGCTAAGGAAATAAATAAGACGGGCTTCCTTATGTTTCCCAAGTGAGGGGAGGTCGCTCTCTAAAACAATGTAAAATATGGTACTAATTTTTGTCGGCTTGTCGTAACACACTAACTGTCTGAGCTACGTTCCAACAACACAGACTGGAAACAATAAGAGTCAGACTCCCAAATGACTTTCTTCATGAGCAGAGAGGCTACCAACACAGACAAGCAGACCGCTGAGCCTTTCAACACTAAGTGAGCTAGCTTTTGTGCTGCCTTAATGCGACTTTTGTCCTTACACAGAAGTATCCTGCATGGCTGCAGAACTGCTCTGAGTTAGAGTGATGTCCTTTGGCCCCCAAGATGCGTGTTCATCAGCGGCAGCAACAAGAGCTGCTACCATGCACTGTGGCAATTCTCCCTAAGTTCCCATTTGGAGAAGTGGATGCTTCTGGAAAGAGCAACTTGTTGATGGTATTGCTAAAGCACAGTCTAAAGCCTCTCCCCTTACCAAGCCGGGGGGTTGGAACTACATGATCCTTGGGGTCCCTTCCAACCCGGGTGATTCTGTGATTCTGTGATTCTGTGTGACTGATGAAACAACTGTCAGGCTAAGACAAGAGATTGTAAAACGATACCTGAACAAGCAAAACATATCAGTAAATTCTTACACTGTTCTGAAAAGTTCATGTTGATCCTTAAGACCCTATGGAAAAACAAAGTCATAGTCTAAACTTAATGTCATAATTATGTCTTTAACTCCATTTTCATTCTCTCTTTTCTGAGTCAAATGGTTCAGATGAATATCCTGCATGAAATTACAGCATTAAGGAATATTAGGTATACGTATGAATTGTCTGGCATAATCCTGCCTCTGTGTTTGGATAAAATCAGAACAACAATTACTATGCAACTGCAAATTAATTTCCTCTTTTTCTTGATTAGAATCCAAGTGGCTTATGTCAACCAGCAAACTGACCACTGTGCACACAGGGCTAATGAAACAACCAAACACAAAAATAATCACTAGCAACAAAGAAATAGCAGAGGTTACTGGAGGGTGCACAAACTTAACCACTGAGAACTATCTAAAATAAGAAAGGGGTTTAAAAACTTGTTCCCAAGTTGAATCAATTAAGCCTGAATTTTGAAATGATTTCTGGTTAGGAGGAACCATTTCACCAATAGCGTTAGGTAGTGATGTAATTACTAGTGCATCTTCATTCTGGTATGAAGGGGTAGCTCCTCACCAAAAGAGTGATCCAGTGGGAACAGCAACCCACTCATATGCTACAGAAAAACGATGCACAGAAGGCACCGCACATTTACAACAGAAAAAAAAAAAATCTATTGCAAAAGAAACATTTGGATTTGAGTTATGTTTCGGACACTGTACCAAACAGAGCCTGTTGGTAAGGTAGCTCTGGCAGGAAAGTGTTCCTGTCTGTGGAACTTGCCAAGCAGGAGCATTCTCTTATGCTAAAATGCCCAAGACACAGCCCATGTCTAGCAGTTCTTTCCTGAGAATGAAAATGTGTCCAAGAGGTCAAACAACTGTACTGAGAAGAAAGGAAAAGGCTGCCTTGGGGAAGAGCTCTGCAGCGAACAGAACGGACATTAAGGCTAGTTTCTCCTCATCCCAAGCAGCAGAAATTAGGATCCATGTGCTGGGTAATAGGTTTCATGGAAGTCTGCATGTCTCCATGAACAGACACACCGAACAGTAGATTGAAAGTTGAAAATACCATAGCCCAATCTGCATCCAGCTCAGTCATCCTAGGTCTTGAGTTACTTGGTTGGTTGGTGACCAGAAAACACAGCTAATGAAGGCAGTAGAATGAGCCAAATGCCAGTAAGACAGCAGCACAGGAGGGAGTGGTAAGCCCCATCAAAGGCTAAAAGACAACCCTCAGGCTACACCTACAGCAGTTATTGTAAGACACCAGGGACTTCTCTGCCCCTGAAACCAGAGACCACAGCATAGTTCACACCTATACAGCTCACTGCTCTTACTCCTCCCCAGACAACCCCCTGTCAAAGTGACCTTTGGGGACCGTTTCCAGCAGGGGCTGGAGCCTTAACCCTGTTAGGGGTCTGACAGGGAAAAGCCTGGCAGCAGAACCAGGACATCAACAGCACTTGGCCATATCCCTGCAGGTGAGGGCAGAGCTGCAGCCTCCACGGCCTCCTGTGTGGGAGTCCACTTCTATATACCTCCATTTAATAATAAATCTTAAAAAATACAAATAAATGAGGAGCTGTGGTTTCTTTGGGAAGTCACTGAGGCTGATGGAGACACCACGGTCAAGCACTGAGCCCTCAGTGAGCCCCATGCTCTATGCCATGAAAGCCATCCATGCCCTGCCACCGGAGGGGAGGAGATCCACAAACCACATGCCATGAAGACATAAACATCCTCCATTTTCAAATGGCCTGGTCAGATCACCCTATATGATGTAACGCTTGCAAGATCACGTACACAGTTGCCTCTAAACCTCTGGATTTAAATTTTGCTGGCCTGACATGCAGGAAGTCAGGAAAGCTCCAGAAATAGGCAGTCTCCAAGAGAAATCACCGGCGTAACATGGAAGGGGCTGGGGGAAGAGTGGAACACCTTCAGTTTTCGCTTGTCTTGCAGAATAACAAACAATCTTAATTGCTTCATGTATTAGAGACAATAACAAAAGAAATATTTTCTTCTAAAAGGATGAGGTTTGCTTTCTCCACATGGCTGGTAGGAAAAAAAAAAAAAAGAACAAAAAAAAGAAGAAAACAAAAAAGAGGAAGAGAATTCTTAAAATGCCCTTGACTCTGGTGTGCCATGTTGATGGGTCTCACACCAGGGCCTGGCGGTCCCCAGCTCTCGAGTTGAAACATGCCCCTGAGGACAAAACAGTAGTGGGACTGGGGTACAAACTACCTGCCAGCCCAGCTTCTCCTGGTCCTGGAAACAGGACAGACAGAAAAAGCTGTCCTGGCAGCCCACGAGAAGAAAAGAGATAGGAGCTAATTATTATTTTGCCATCATAAACCTTGTGGCACTGACTGAATTTCACATTTTAAACACATTTTAAACACAGAAGGACTCAAGTTCACTAAGGTGAGTGGTAATGGCAGAGTGAAATATTGCCTTGGCTTCATCTGATAGCTTGTAGAGCCAGTATCTGGAGAGGAAGCCTAGCCTCAAACAAAAGCTGCTTCAGGAGTACACCACTCCAGAGATTTCTGAGTGAACACAAGAAGACACCTGCATTCTCACTTCCTAAAGCCTGGCCATCATCTCTCCTTTACAAATGTACCACTCCACCCGGTGACTGCCAGACCCTCACTCCTAGCAAGTGCTGTGCAACCTTGCTGAAGCTAAGCCTACCCAACCCATGCTGCTCTGCCTGGTGTCCCACCCCACAGCTGCCAGCAGCAACCAGCCATCACCCACCCCACGGCGCAATTGCTGCTCCAAAACAGGAGGAGAGTTTCTTATCTGAAGCATCATCAACTCTGCAGTGGGGCTTGAGAGAGACATGCAATAAAAAACAGGGTGGTAACTGTAAATAGCCAGGATCTTTTTGGCTGCATGGAGCCCTTTTGGAGCCATGAGACAAGGCAAGGCTGCTGCCCAAGGAACCTGAAATCTATTTTGGACTGACAATGACAGAGCGTCACACAAACACTTGTGAAACAAATGGGCACAGAAGTAGAAAAGCCAGGAGCGAAGGGGGAAAAGGATCACATTAAAGGATTAAAAGACAAAACAAAAACTTTTCATCCTCACAAAATCATGAGGGGGTTTTGAGTCCATTCTGTCGTGGCATTTTCACACCACCTTTGTTTAGGTAAATAAATTGCTTTAATAAACTCTGTTAGACCTCTCAAGCCATTTGTTAAACGCAAGCTAATTGCAGAACATGGAGGTGACAGTCTTACTGAGAACTTCTTTCCTTTAGAGAGCTTTGTCACTTGCTGCTAAAAAACAGCTTTGCGCTTTGTACCAAGACTGCCTCAAAAGAACAGCTTTGCTCTTTCAGAAGAACATAAGCTCTAACCTGTGACCCTTTCAGAATCAATTTTCAAAAATCTAAATAGTAAAACTTGCTAGCTAACAGCCAAAGCAGTTTGTATTTATCTACGAGACAAGTGAAGATTTTCTGATCTTGTCTTTCAACAGAAGTGCCAAGTGAGTCCTCACATATGCACCAACCACCCCTGCAACCTGCAGAAGGCACCAGACCCTCTGGAAAGCACACTCCGAGCTTGCTGCTTCTCTGCCACTGAAGGAACAAAAACGAAAACTTCAATACACTTGAAGAATAGAGGCAACACAGCCCCAGCAGTCAGGAAGAACAGCAGGAAAAAGGTGACAAGCTTTTCCATCTGTAAATGAGCCACTTCAGGAACTGAAGACAGACCTCCGTGGTACTGTGGCTTGAGAAAAGCAAAAATCTGCACAGAAACAAATAAAAGATCACACTGACCAAACTAACAGACATTATACCTGCTGCATAGCTTGGCTTCATGCTACAGATCACATCTTCAGCCTTTTAAAAGATCTCAGACACTGAGGGAAATACTTGGGTTAGGTTTGCTTTTGTCAAAAACCACACAGAGTGTGGCAATAGGACTGGTGATAGGAAAGAGCCTTTCATTTTCTGTGCATCAGATCAAAATCCCACCCAGGTCAGCTGCTGCTTGCTGTCTGATAGCTGTTAAAAGGCCCCTGTGAAATGAGCTGGCTGTTTTAATCCAGTTTCAAGTGGATTGTGCTTAGATCCCAAGGTGGTAAAAGCTTTAGCAATCAAGTAGACAGACACATGCCCTTAACGTAAAACTCAGTACATCCAGCACTAATCAGCAGCCGTACAGGAGAAAAGCCAGGAACCGAGAGGAGGCAGGAAATCCAGTTACCCACTCCATTCCTAGAAATGATTCAGCCAGACTGGACTTAAAGCAAGCGGGCAGAAGCACAGCAAGTAGTTTGTGTTTGTAGCTATGTTTTATGAATAAGTATTTCTGCTCATGAACTCTTGATCTTTCTTCCCATAAAGTGCTGTTGCAAAAGCCAACTCACATTTTCCACATGCACGGAAAAGTATCTGCTACCCATTCAATTCCTTAAACAAACACGCACACTTATTCACCAGTTTTCTCTCTGACCCTCTTTTCTTTCTTTTTTTTTTTTTTCTTTTTCCTGTGTTTGCTTAGGGTTTTTTTTTTTTTTTTTTCCTCAGATCTTTCCTTTCAGTATTACAGAATCCTTTCTGCCTGTGCCATAGTCAGCTTTGGGAGGACAGCATACAACGTCACGATGATGCATTAAGAAGTACTGGGAGTTCTGTTTCCAAATACCTTTAAGAATGTTTTTCTTTCCTGCACTTTTGCAGAACAGTTGACAAGTGAATGAAAAGTCAGAAAACACATTTTCTGAGCTGTAATTAAGAAAAAAAAAAAAAAAAAAAAAACCAAACCTCTTAAATCTCTTAAAATGCAGCAAATAGGAGCTCTGGAGAGGCAAGGTGAAGGGAACATTTTAGAAATTAGACACATGCAGTACTATGTGTTAATTTCAAAAATGTTCCTCAAGTTATGTCCAAACACTGGCTTGAAAATCAAGCATTTGTCAAAAGTGCTGAAGCCTTCAGCCCATGCAACGCGGCTCCGGCGGCATGGAGTACATACCATGCTGTCACAGAACGTGCTGCTCTGTCCTGTCCCGGTGTCAGCAGCATTGCATCACTGCCTCAGAAACCACACAGCTGCCTTGCTGTCTTGTTTTTCATTTGTGTGATAGCAAATTTCAGCGCAGCAAATATTTGAGCGTGTGCCGAGCACAGGGCAGTTGCAGTACATACCACTCATCGGCCACACAGAACCCATTTATCACCAACTTTACCACCGTAGCCTAATTTTTAGGACACTTCTTGTTCCCCCTCATGGATACGTTTGGAGAAATAACCCTGTCTCCACCTCAGAGGTGCCATGATTAAGCTGGAAGATTGGCAGCCATGTTATTGACTGTTGTTATTCCCTTAGGCCTCCAGGATTACTGCTTTCACTGGCCACTACCAGCACACTGGCAGGATCCGCAGCACCACTGCAAATGGGCTCTCAAGTGGCTCCTGTGATCCCCAACAAACACTGGATTCTGCTAAAAGGCAACTGGCAATTCTCAGCAGCAAAACATGGGCAACTTTTCTCGGTATTGATACAGACACTGAATTAGGTGGGATCAATATGCACACACCTGGCTACTGAGAAGCATCTGCATCTGCCACCACACTTGAGTTGCCTATGCTGCTTTCAAAGAACATCACCACGCAGAGATCAGATCCAGAATTTTCCTCTTCCAGTTTTGCCCATTACTTATCTGCAGCAAACCTGCCAGGTCACACTCTTGAGGAAGGCAAGGGAAAAAAAAGTCAGAGCTACCCACACCCACTGCATACTGCTCCATAATCTAGCCAAGGGCAACAGGGAGCATGAAAACATCCTACCAAAATTTAGAAAAAAAACATCGTAGCTACTTTCAAAAGATTTCAAAGATAAAAACCCCTTTCTTCTCTATTTTGGAAGCGCAGGAAAAGCCCAGTTGGGGTGAGGTTTCAGGATCAACAGGGCTTCCCAAATGACAAGCACACACAGCCCCCTGCAGATCTCTCCAGAGCACCTTCGCTTAGTTTTGACAACTAAATGCTTTAACATAAGACCATCAGCATCGGCTGCACTTGCAAAGACTCCAGCTGAAATCTGCAAGGTACATACTTGTTCAGCCAGATTCATTTTATTATCTTTTCCCTTTCTCTTCACCACAGCAAGAGTAACAATTTAATTAGATGAGGGGAAAAAAAAGCCCGTATTATTTGTAACTATGGCAAAATACGTTATTTTCAGCTAAAGAACTCTTCCAAAGGAAACTGTGCCCAGACCAACGTTCACATACAACTTCCTGAATTTGTGATTCAGACCCAAATTTCAGGGACCAGACTAATTTAGGTTTTGATCTTTCTGACCTCAGAGCATACACAAGTGCCTCGGGTTTGGTGCCTGTGGCTTTGCTGCTTCCTAATCCCACAGATCTGCAACCCAACAGGTCCATCAGCCCAAAACCAGCAGCACCTCAGAAAACACAACCTTTGAAGAAGACAGCAGAAAAACAGAGCTGTCAGCCTTGTGCACATCCCAGGGAAACCCAAGGCAGACCATCTTGTTTGCAAACCAATGCCACCATTGCAGCCTGCCCTGTGCTCTGCTGGGCAGACAGACAACACCCACAGGCTCCAGGCTGCCATTCCTCAGCAGCAGCAATTTTTTTTTTTTTTTTTTTAAAACTTAGACTATATTTGACTTTGCTGTCAAGTATTTCAATGCAGCTGCTATTCTCAGGTTCTCCCAGAATACACACAGTAGGTACTGTACTACGGCACATATAAACATCTACCTTCCTACCGCAGCTATTTATGATTAACATAACTTTCCTCCGTTTCTGATTTCATTTCCTCTCCTCTGGCCCCATTCTACACTGCAGAGGAGACACTTTCAAAAACATACCCAGAACCAACTTTTAGCAAGAAATAAAGAAATTAAATTTTTGCCTAGTTAGAAATTTAAAATGTTAAGTCTAGCTTTGCTTGTGAGTTACAATTTCAAACAGGAAATTACCTTTGCCCTTTCATGGTTTAAGGAAAATAGGAGTGAAAATCAACAGTGGGGTAAGGTGGTGGAGGAGAGCACCTCTCACTCACTTGTGCTGGTTCCAGTCTGCTGGATTTATTGTCTCACTTACAGGGTTCTGCACTGGCCTTGTCTGTTCTGGAGATCTGACCCATCCAGAGGAAGAGACACACCTCTGCTTCAGTCACACCAAACTTTCAAATTAGCTTCAAGAAGCAGCTCTCTGTTGCCCTCAGCCAAGCAGGATGTTCAGACAGACGTTCCCAGACTCTGGTCCTCATCCAAAACGTCCCTTAGAGGTACCTGTTCTACTCAAAGAGATCTTGCTGTCAGCACATGCATCTTTCCATAGCTGTATTCAAGCCCCAAACTTATTTTCTTCCTGTTGTTTTTGCATGATCCATAACTTGATCACAACATTAGCTATGAAACTTTTGGAGGGCCAAGAACTACCCCTCCTAGCCCTCAGAATATTGTCTTCTGGACACAGCCATGCAGCCTCATGCCTCTGCTAGGACCTCTCTTTTTAACTTTGCAGAAGAAGCAATGTAACTGAACAGGGGAAATGTTGGAGACAAAAGTGGAATTTATGACTGGATGCTCTATACACCTCTGTATGTCAGTAAATCAGCAGGGTTGGGGGGTGATAGGAACAACCCTGTGCTACTGCTCCTCTCTCTGCAGCACACTGCTGGAGAGGTCAGGCTGTGTGGAGTCCTTTGGGCATCTGCCCATATGAAATAACCGCTAGATCTGTAGCCAGAGCAAATCCCCCTCCTCTGCCCTGCAAGATCACACTAACACGAAAGGCTCATTCTTGTTACCTCTCCTACCTTGTTCCTACCTTATTATACACTACACATTAGAAAACACGGAAAGCAAACAAAAATTGCAAAGAGTGCACAGAAAAGCCTTGATGCAGCAGAGATAGGACAGATTTCCCAGTTCACTTTTCCACCTCTTCACTCATTCCATCAGACGCTAAGTGGTAAATAAAGCTCCTTATAACCACACGGGCTGACAGTTTTTACCTGGAGTAAGCTTCAGTATGCGACGTGCAGCATGGGAAATTAAGTCATTTAAACTCCTCCACCCTCCACAAACGCATAGGGAAACCTCAGCTAGCAGCCAGCACTCTGTTACATGGTTTTCCAACCTACAAACCAACCCGCAGCATGTCCTGCTGCAGAGACACTTATCTGCACTTCAAATACGTGCATCTGAATTATTTAAGTGTGCAGAAAGCACATAATGTAAAAGAAAATGACTTCCACACTGCACAGAGTCACACGGCAGAACTCCCCACTCCAAAAGCCAAAGCTGCAGCCAACAGCAGCTGAGGCACGGCAGGAATACTCCAGCACTATGGCTCTACAAAACTGTAAATGATTACAGAATAACGCCATGCAATCAAAGAACAAAATGTGTGCTGCAGATTAATCACTTTCCAAGACTGGAAAGGAAAGATAGGATTGAGAGATAAATCTGGCTGCAGTGTTTATGCAAGCGTATCATGCTCCTAAGGACTGAATGTCCCAGAACGTACAGAGGAAGTAAACAATGTGCCGGCGCTCGCAGCTCCAAATACGCCAGCTCAGGCAGGACGCCCAACTTTCAGTTATGAAACAGCACCTTCGCAGCTCTCCCAATTGCTGCCTGCATCGCTGCTACCCGGGAAAATCTAAAACAAAGACCCAGCAGAGAGAGCCTGCGCTCTTCCTCAGAGTTCCACGCTCTCCCTCAGGGCCCTGTCACCATTCCCAGAGGCCCCCAGATTCTCTCTCCTGCCATGCAGTGTCAGCAGCCCCGGCACACACTGGCAGGCAGAGGCTGCGAGCGCTTCTTGTCAGGATTTACTTCTGGACGCACACGCCGGCAACTCACATTCTCAGTGTCCCTCCAGCATATAATCACGCTGCTTTTGGCTGCTTAAGTGCTGCCAGCCTTCATGCATTCCTCGTTTTTGTGTAAACATGTTTACATTTGCAACTCCTGACTGGCTTAATACTGCATAGGCATTTTGAGGAAAACTCTAGGAGCACTTGAATTAAACGCAGCGCTTTGGCAGTCAATTACAAAGGAAGTAAATAGCAGACAGCCTGGATTAGGGGGGCTGCATTTCTACAGAGAAAAGTTTTCTGGTGACTGCAGCCACCATGCAAGCAAGGGCAAACACAAACAGTGCAACAGTTTGATCATCCTGTGAAAAACACCAAGCTGTGCTGTTACATGGGCTGAAAAGAAAATTAGAGAAGTGACCCCAAAGCTGAAAGATCACACCCAAAGCTGGCTCTACTCTTTCAGGCCAAAACACGCGGTTGATGGAGCAGTGTCATGGTGTATCTCTTGTCTCCTGCAAAGCAGCATATTCAGAAGCCATGAGGTCACAAGTTAAAAGTATCTCAGAGTAACGACTGTCCCCAGCATCTGACCACAGCCTAGATCCAGTCCTGGGGCTGCCCAGGTCACCAGGAACCCCTGCCTGCAAATCCACCCCCCCCTCCCAAATGTTTGGGGTGGGCCTAGCCCACAGCAGCTCACATTGCAGAAGTACAGAGTCCCCACACCACATTTCACCTCCGCATTACAAAATAAGAGCTATGACATCTCTGCATACATAGCTCCCATTGCCACTGGGTGCTCAGAAGCACCATGCAGTGCCACACAGCAGTCCCTCACGTGCACAGGGATTCCACACAAACTGCTAACAATTTTCTGAAGATGGCAGTGACATACAGCACCAGGGTACGTATCACAACAGCACTGCACACAGGGAACTCACACCGCAGAAAGCATCTACGTAAGGTCCTTCCTCCCTGCAAGTATCTGGCTCTCTATTACAGCCAATTGACAATAATCTACTAATAACAACACTGATGTAGCTGCAAGAATCCCCTAAAGTGAAATCCTGCCAGTGCTAGTAATGGATCCAGCAACACATACCAGGTCAATGGCACAGGCATCTCCAATTCTTGGGAACATTACATCCAGTCTAATTCCCTCCCAAGGTCACAACCATCAAAAAATCCCAGTACATCGTGACCCAGAGATCTGTGACTAAACAGCTGTTATCAATAGCCCAGGAAACCCAAGCACGGTGTCTGAAACCTATAGCTGCTGCCTGCAAACCCCTCAGCTTCCCTAGTCTCTGCAACAGCCTGTGAAAGAGTGGTAGAGAATAAACGGCACACTTCTCTTGCAGGAGCTTTGCCAGATTTGCTTTTGCATTGTTTATTGCAATGCCTGTTTGTATGCACTTTATGGCTGTGGAAAAAGGCCAGCCTGTTACCTGATTAAAGTTCCGTCGTAATAAAGTTCAAAACTAAGGGCTCATAAACTGTGTGCTCTGTGCCCGAGTTCTTTGAAAAGTCAGTACAGGGTTATTCCCACTATTACAGGAGCTGCTCTAACACCAGCTCCACATTAAACTGTCTCCTGGCTATGAGAGAAGCCAGGTGATGCTTATCAGAATCAAAGACAAAGCACAAAGTTCACAGCAGAGGCAGAAGATGCAAGAAGCTACAAAAGAAAAGGTTATATCTTTTTAAACCAAATATGCTGAGTCAGAGGGCACCCAACAGAGGGTGCAGGATATGTACACAGTACTTGCATTGTATACTTTCACATCATACAATCTATGGCATATCAGAGATTATTATCAGTGAGGAACTTGCAACGTCATCAGAAGGGAAGGAAGAAGAATCAGCCCCTCATCACAGAAATCACAATTACTCCAAGTTTCATTAAGTATAACAAAAGCTTTTCAGGAGCTGATGCTTAACTTCTCCCTCTTTGGAAGACCAAAGGCAATCAGCCAACAGCGCAGGTCACTGAGCTAGCAGGCATCAGCAAAACAATCAACCAGGTGGGGACCATTGGGTAGCTGATAAAATGTGTGATGAGCTTATTATGACCTTGTGGCTGCCTGTCCTAGTGCAGAAAGGTCAGAGAGGAGCCAGAGAGTGCTCTCAGCGCACAATCACAACCCAGTCATACAGATGGAAAACAACCTTCAAGTCTCTCCCAATAAGATCTCGCAGTTTTCTGCCCAAAACAGCAAGCATTTTAAGGACTGCTCAGCAGAGCCCTGAGGTGCACCGTCTCAGACACTGTTAGCTGTCTCAGTAAGGCACGCCACAGTGGAGATGCAAATCTCCCTAAGGCTGGATCATCACGTACACCAATGAGCAATCCCTATTTACACAGTATCAGCAGAGTGAATAACACTACCTGAATGACTAAGGATTTGCACACTGACAGCACCAGCACTGCTTACCCAAGGCTGGATTAGTTTAAGAAAATATACAAAATTGTAAATTATAGGTGGTGCTGTGAGCCCCACCTACACCTTGCATTGTCCAACACTTCCTATTATAAAACCCTGTTCCCAGTTGCTAATAGCCTTGCAAACCTGAACTGAAAGTACGACTGGAAATAGGGCAAGCAGCCTGGGATAGGGAAGACACTGAAAGTAGGAAGTCCTGGGACAGGGGAGAAGCATGGAACCAGGAGCTGGACAAAAAACTTTGCCAGCTGGACAAAGAGAGCTGTTCTGGAAGGCAGGGAGGCAAGAGATGACAGGAAAAGAGGGATGTATAGAGCAGGGCTGGGAAGAGCAAGTAAGGAGGATTGAGACAGGAGGCTGCAGGGCTGGTGCTAGCTAGGAGCACAGGGGATGGTGGGGAGGTGATGGTACAGAACAGCACGCATGGAAAGGGCGTATCTCCTTACTAAGAGCTGAGCAACAAGCATGGAGCAGGGCCCATACAGAAAGCATTGGGAATGAACTGCAACCCTGACACCCCCTGAAGCATGCAGCCCACCATCTTGAAGCTGGGGGAGGACAGTGTGCTGCTAATGATGGTGTCACAGGGAACAAGAGAGTACATTTCAAGTGAGAGGAGCAACTCTCACATTTTCAACTTCAACAGAGCATTGGCTTTTATATTTAAACATTTTTCAGTACAGACTTTGGCAAAAATGAAGTATACTGCCATTTAGCACTTGTGTGGAACACCTCATCGAGTGGTCAGAACAACCTACACGGCTACTTGTGCAATCTTGGAGTATCCACAGAAATATCCCAGCTATTCAAGCTACATTAAATCTGACTTTCTTGTTCCCTCTCTGCTCCTGGAAAATGGGGAAGGCGTATGACTGCCGCTGTTGGCACCCACCTGCCGTATCATGTTGCTTCTAGGGAGAAAGCTGCAGGCTCAACCACGTCCGTCCCTACAAGGGGAATTGGTGCTTGGTGACTTGTGTTTCCCACAGAAAATAAGGAAGCCATCATCTCTCAGCCCATGCAGAGCTCTAAGAAAGCAACTGTCATCCAAATGAAAATGTCAAACCAGAAACCAGGCACTCGAGACTGGATAAATTTAGTAAGAGGTCATGATTCAACTACAATAGAAGGAAATCCACACTTAATTTCTCCAGCAATTGTTATCATAGTGCTCAAGTAAACCATTCTTCCTTCAGGCTGAGAGTACACCAAATCCACATCATTTCTCAATTTGCTACTTTATTTTTTTTTTTTTTCCCCTCTTTCCTTTAAATACAGAACACTGCCATATTACAAGCTTAGTAAGAGCCTCAATCAAAATTAAAATAAATAAATAAATAAATAAAGACATGTGAATAGATATTGCCATGGTTAAATCCAGACACAGATGTTGGGAAAACCCAAAGTGAACATTTCTCCTGGCCAAAACAGTGCTCTCTTCACTACATATACTCTTGGATCCAGCACCTGCAAGAGACGCTACAGCTCACGTTGTCCAAAATGGACAAAGAATCTGACGACACACACACGTTTCGGAGGCTTGTCTGCACTTATCTGAGTACTCCGCAGCACTGTTGTGCCAATTCCAAATTACTGCGAGTTTAAGAAGTGTGCCAAACTCTTGTCAGAACAAATCCTTCAGCTAAGATTTTCCTTTTTAAAGGAAGAAAAAAAAAAAAAAAGAAGAAAAAGAAGATGGAAAGAAAAGGAAAAAAGGGGAAAAAAAATATCGACTACTTTTTTTCCTGCTTTCATTTTTCAGCACCATAGGATCAACACTGGCTGTTCAGTTGATAATACCCCTCTTTATTTCAAGTTATTTTTCTTCTTTCACCACCCACATTCATCTGGGACTTATTCAGTATTATCCTGCCTGACACCGGTCCAAAACAGCAAACAATTTCAGTAACTACACAATAAGCAGAGCATATCCTAACAGAGGCACTTCGTCATCCAGGAATCCCCTTATGTAACATCCAGCTCTGTATTGGAAATAATGTGGAAAAACTTGCAACGAGGTTAGGTAGAGTCCTGTCTTCAACACGACTTCCTCCTGCAATCAGGACTGAATTTTACAAGCAAGGAAACACTTCTGTACTTTGAGTTTCTGCCTCCAGAAAGAGGTGGAGATTTATGCCCTTTCTGCTTCTAAATTAGACCTCTTCAGTGCCCCATTTTATATTCTTCCTGACAGGCCCCTATTTTGTATTAAAAACCCGCTGTCATCATGCTGCATAGCAAAAGACCTTTCCAGACGAAAGAGAAACAACTCCCGCCATGGAGTGAAGCGGCAAGAGGTAACTTCCTCAGTTCAGACTGTGTGGCTGAAATACCCAGCAACACAGTTATTTCCAGCAGGGTTTGATAAAACGGTAATTCACTGTCCAGAAAAGTCAACAACATTAACCATGTTACACAGAGAAAGTCAAAATAGGTCATTCAAACAGCATTATTCCCCTTTCTTTTCAAACACAATGCAAAGCGGTTAAGTAGTCTCTCTTGCAATTAGCATCACCTTTGCCTCCTCAGTGCCCAAAACACACTGGCCTCACAGAGCTGCCCTCACCACGATCCCTCACCATCGTTACTTCTCAGCAAACACACCTGCCTGAAATCCTGTCCTCATCGATCCCAGCCACCACTCTGACCCATGGCTTCCCAGCCCTATCACCCCAGACCACAGCCACCTCTTTCTGCAGGCTGCTGCTGTCAGCCTCCAGACAGGACGGCTGCTGCCCAGAGGAGCCTCAGGAAGGTGGGCTGCAAGGATCTCCCCAGGGAATGGCGGGTGCGAGAGAGCTTTCCTGGATGTGAGAAGTCTGACATATGTTTCCAGTGCATTTTAATTTAGAAAAATGTTGGAAAGATTTTATTTATGTTTCTAATTAGGTAAACAGTATGCTTCCTCCACCTGCTCCAAGCTACCCCACCAGGCCCGGTACACATCAGATGCCGACAAACACACGTCAGGTTGATTTACTTCCCACTGCTAGTTCTCAGTGCCCTTCCTCCTCCAAGCCCCCTGTGCCACTACATTATGGCCCAAATGCTTTCCTTCTCTTTTTCAATGTAAAACGGCCTTACTATTCATTTCCTAATATCTTTGTAAGCATGCAATTCTCTTTCTAGAAGCCTTCTGAAAAACAGCTCTTCGTAAGAGATTTTTTTCCCCTACCTCAAGTGTGCAAGCCTCCTTGTACATTTTAATCAGAAATATTTTCACCATGCAGGAACTAGGTTGTAGGAGCAGCGGGGCAAGAAATAAATCAGCTTGGGGAAGCTGAGAATCACAGTCACCATAATGATGGAAATAATAGCACTGGGTTTGCAGGTTTCAGCTGCTAGACAAACGAGGCTGGATACCTCTGGCCCAAGCCATTCAGAGCTCTGACACCATTTCCATTTTCAAATCTAAGATTTTAGATGTGGCCTACTTATCTGGGTCACATATATGGTTCAGGCTGTGCGAAAGTAGAAGCAGCCTGCACAAGATTCCCAAAGCGTTCAAGATCTTTTACAGGTTCTTAGTGGCAGCATCACCCTTGGTGGCAGCCTCACTCTTGGCATCAAGGCTGTGCTTCTCCAAAGCACAAACAGCTGCCTCCTTCCACAGGACATGATGAATACTTTAAGAACCACCGCTCACTGAAACCTGACATAGCAGACAAACGGTTTTGAGTTCTCTTGTACAGCGAAGCTTTTAAACCTAACAGATCATGTTGCACAAAACAAGGACACCGGTTTCACAAGTCTCAGCTTACACTGCATCTCAGGACATGACTTGAACTGGTATCACCAACTCCTACAAATTCCTGGAAAAAAAATTATCTGAACATTTGCTAAGGCCCAGGGTTTTGATGAGCAAATAATAAGTTATAGGCTTTCAGGAAACCACATCACTGTTCTCAGAGCAAAACCAATCAGCAAAAAAAAAGGTGATAACATGAGAGTCTGTGAAAGCCTCACACAAAGACACTCTCTGTTTAGCAATGTTCTCGCTTATCAGAAGCCAATTTTATGTACTAAGCATATCTAGAACTTCATATACGAAACTGATAAATCCTCCATGAAGTACGAGCAAATATATTTGCCCAAGATAGGGTTCACTGCCTTACTTTACCAATACCCTCAAAGTCACACAGTTTTGATTTAGATTCAGTCCCACATTTTAAGGTATGTTTACATTATAGATTTTATGTGACAAGGTGGGGCTCCCTTCGGTTGTAACCCATCTTTGGAAAGCTGAAATATCTGTCTGAAGAGCCAGCATGGAGAGTAAATAACAAATACAGAAGGTTTTAAGAGTGCCGACACGTACCAAGATAATTTGGTCATAAAATAGCTTTGGTTAGAAGGGACTTCAAAGTACTTCCAATCCCCATATTCTAGACTGAGTCCACACTCTAGACTTGACAAAGTAAATATGACGCTGCAGGTAATGTCTTAAAATTACTTATTTAAAATAATTTTTTTTTTTTATTCTTCTTCAGTCTATTTCAGGAAAAAAAAAAAAATATTACAAAGCACTAATTTACATCGACAAGTAGTCTTAATAATTCCATTGCTGGCTCTTCAGACCAGGAAAACGCTCTGTATTAGAATATTACCAGGTAATGGAAATGCTTATAAACAGAACTTTGTTTACTTAAGTGCAAGCAAAATTGTTACTAACACTGCCTGGCCTCGCACAGTGCTCAGGGGGAGCCCAGGTCCAACTGCAGCCAGAGGTATAAGCACTGCTGGCTCCATTCTTACTGACACTGATGAAATATATGCAGGCACTGCAGGGGAGCCCTGCTTGGAAGACCCCATCATGCCGCTCTGAAGTGGACTTACGTAGGGACAAGAATCAGGCCCTGCTCTCATCTGCCCCTACTGTACTGTCACAAACCAGGCTACACCCATGCAAAATGACTCGTGCCCCCTCTGTGAACTGCTCTGCAGCACACCAAGGTGAGACACGTGCGTGTCTGTGTTGCGGTGCGCCTCTACCTGCTCTCCCACAGCAGGCTGAACCCTGTCCTCCTAGCCTCCTTGTTTATCTGCTGGCCTCCCACCCCTCTGGGGCCACGATAAGCAGATGCCACCTCCCCTGTCGACACGCTGGCACCCAGCCCAGTTCTGCCCTTTGGCTTGTCATGTGGCTGGGGAACCAGCAAACCAACCAAAAACTTTTTTTCCTCGGACTGTGCTGCACACATCTGTTGGTCACAACCCCAGATGTCTCCATGGACCCACAAAGAGCTGGAAGCCTGAAAAAAAAAAAACCAGGATGCAGGCCTGTTCAAAGTGCCAGGGTGTGAGCAAGCAAAACACAAAGCACGAAGGATGAAGGTAACCCCAGTGGTGCCAGCCGACAAAACCCACACCCTGGGCAACTCTCCTCCCTCCCCTTGTGATTCCAAAGTTCTCAGCGGGGTTTTGTCAGCAGACCTCAGCACAGACCCACCCTCCTGGGCAGGGGCTACAGGGACACACAGTGGCATGACTCAGTGATTTACCCCGCTGAAACATGCCCACCAGTCCCAGGGCGCGTCACAGCCTGGGATGATGGCACTGATAAGAGCTTCACACCCTCACCACCAGCTTCTTGACTGCAATTCAATGCTGTCCAGGATGACACGGGCTGCAGAGGCATCAACACAAGCCTTAGGTGCTGCCTGCCATCCACCTCACTGTTATTGCCCCCAGCCATCCTCCAGTGCCTCCCTCACACTCCCATAACTCACACCAAGCTTCAGCCTCACCAGCAAGGGAGAAATTAAATGAAACAGAAGTGTGAAAAAAAGAAAAGAATACCTTGGCAAATGAATGCGTTCAAGTGAGAACACCACATTTCATAATTCAGCTCGCAAGTACATTATATGTTTTGATCAAGCAAGTAATTAATTCCATTCATTACTGCAAGTCTGTTATAGAAACCCATCTCCACATCTATCAGTACAAGTCTCCAGAAAGGCCTTTTTTTTTTTTTTTAAACCAGTGAAACTGTACAAAGGTGTCTTATTTCAGTAGAAATCCTTAAATAGCCTTTATTTTTAAATCAGCTCTAGTGAACAGATTAAGAAAATTGCACCAAAGTCCAAGCAGCATTACCACTGAGACACCAGCACTGTTAACTCCTGACCTGCCTCCAAATCTGCAGAGCAACGCTACAAGCAAGGCAAATGTGCCAGGGCATAGCCCAGAGAAAGAACTCTAGCTTTGCACAGCAAGACCAGCTCCTCCAAAACCTCATCTCAAGGCCCAACATCAGGAGCACCATCATGGCTAAAAACAATGACAACGTGACAATAGTTTTCTCTTCCAGGCAGCTCCTTCAAACATCACCAAACGGTTAGGGCAGAGCACTAACATGATCACTCATTTCTCTGCTTCTTCCCAACTCCTGACAGCGCCCTGAAATGGCCATCCTGCAGCCCCATCACCTCTGACCCCATCCTGTGACAACTCCTGCCCAAGGCATTACCCAGGAGACAAAGCAGCTGACTGAGAAGACTTCACCCCACTGTTGCTCAAGGCCATGCTCCACTCCAGTGGCAGCCAGCTCTCAATGGCTGCAGGAACGCAGAGGTAGGCCCAACATACAAACCTGGAGGAGCCCCCCTGCAGGCCAGCCCCAACTCCTGCCAACAGCCTCGCAGAGCTGAGCTCTTCCCAAACATTGGGCTGGGACCGCATCACTGCAGTCCTCCAGGTTTCTGCACGGCCACCGAAAGGAAAATCCCAAGTTCTGTGGAACAAAATGAAATCTCTCTCATCCTGTTGTTTAACTTCCTACAGTTTGCACTCTTGGTCTGGCGTTCAAGTGCTTAGAAAGAGTCGTTCACCAGAACACAACGTTCTTTGCTTCAAGACAACACTCAAGGCGTCCCTGTTAAGGCACTTGTTGCAATTGTCACGTAAGGCCACCTCCAGGATTTCTGGATCTCTGTCAGCAGCCATTTAACCACTCCCTGCCTCAAGCCTTCTGCACACCCTCCCAAAGACTCAGACTTCTCCACACTGAGGGTGACAGAGCACTGGAACAGGCTGCCCAGAGACGTTGTGGAGTCTCCTTCTCTGGAGATGTTCAAGACCTGCCTGGATGCCTACCTGTGCGACCTGCTGTAGGGAACCTGCTTTGGCAGGGGAGTTGGACTCGATCTCTGGAGGTCCCTTCCAACCCCTACAATTCTGTGATTCTGTCCACACCTGACAGAGCTTCTGAAGAGACAACTGGTCCACCCTGGGGCTCACAGACACAGCACTGCAGCAAAGTTCCTCCTGCTTCCCCAGGTAAGCTCATGTGCTATTCCTCAGTGCTGAGGCTCTGATGGCCTATCAGGTCTATAGCAGCACACGCAGTTGGGTTTTGGCAAGTTGAGAAGCAGAGTTCTTTATTCATCTCCCTCAACTGGAGAAGCAAGGGCTGAACCTACAGCTAGCAAAAAACACTTTGAAACATGCTGACTTGCTTGAAAAGCTAAGCCAATGTCAAATAAATGTCACATACACATGGCTAAGGAGCTGGGGGCTGTCAGCGTTGCAATGGTATCCCACCATGCGCAACTGAAGCACAAGAAAGCTGGCATGGCCATGCAAAGAATCATGGGATAACCCATCTTGGCTTTGTCTGAAGCAAGTCAGAACAAAACATCTCACTCTGAAGGAAAATCCCCCTTCTGTAGACAAGCCACTTTTTAATAATAAGTGCTAAATGGACTATTCAAGCAGGTAATTAATGTTAATTAACATATGTCAGGTCATAAATTGGTTAAACGCACCTCGTTTTCCAAGCTTGGTGTGTGGCAATGCTCAGGAAATTGTAGTAAAGAACAGTCCAAGTTTGTAGAAGTAGAAAAAAAAAAAAACTGAATAAAAGGTTAAGCTTAATCCTCACTGAACTCACAATGTGCTGAGTCAGCACTACTGAAAACCAAATGATGGTGCACGTTATTTCAACGTTTTATTTTCTGCTACTGAACCACTGCACTGTGCACATGTTGCGATCCCCAAGAAAAGCCACATCAAAAAAGCAGCAGCTCGTTCGGCGCCGTGCTATCGGCAGCCTCCACACTCTCTGCAGGACATGACCCCAGTTAGTGCTGCTGGGGCTCCTTTCCCACATGAGCTTGGGAATGGCAGCATTTGGGCGCTCAGAGCTCACCCTCCTGCGGGCAGATCAAGCCTTGAAACCTTGAGGGCTGTACGCCTTTAAAGGTAATGTACAGCTGCTATTTTACAGCCTTGCCCTGGGGCACTTCTTCTGTGACAGAGATAGCAGGAAAGCTTTTCCAAAAGTGGGAGAGAAAAGAGAACACGCAGGGTTTTAGTCTGGGCAGCAGCTTGCATTTGGGAGCACTTTTGGTTTCTCCCCTGGCAAGATGCCACCATACAACAACCCACTGCAATTGCACTGCAAGCACAAAACAAACCTCACAAAGACTTTCAGTGTCACCACAGAAGCAGCTGGCTGCTCAAACCTTGCAGGCCACCTTTAGGAGCCTGCCACCTACAGAAATCACCTGGCTGCTTATCCTGAGACACCCCTTGTTCCTGGTAGTCCCTTCTTGCACGACCGTTTCAGATAGCCTGTTGTTTTTGAAGAGCTGATTTGAACACCGATTCCAGCACTTCCCAAGCAAGCCTACCTGACCGTGATGCTACCTTGCAGATTCACTGGAGATTTCCCAGTCTAAGTTTATCAGAACTCGTGACTCTACCTACAGCTGATGACTCTCACCAAGGCATGTGCTCATATCTGCATTTTTCAAGTCCTTAAGCAGAAGTGCTCCTCACTGAGGCACTGCGGGGGGGGGGGAACATCAGCACCTCTCGGAGGCTGCCCAGTACCTCCTTCTCCTCTCACAGAAGTTTCTTACCTGCACAAGCAGGGGAAAAATGAGATGTTTGATATATGCTTCCCATATAAAATAATAACGTGCACTAATATCTACACACGACTTCTACGTGAGAGTTTAAAAAGCCATTTATTACTGTGATGCTAAACTACACTCCTCTTCTATGCAAGCAGCTTGTTCCCTAGCATTTCAGATTTTGGAACTGAATTCTGCATCTGTTTCGCTCAGCATGAAATTCACTTACAAACGTTACCGAGCATTTTGTTGAAGTACAAGCATAAGGCTTTGATCAGGTAAGGTGCTTAAGCAATAAGTTTAAGGACATGAGTAATCCCAGCAAAGTCCCAAGGAACTCTCCGCATGCTTAAACCCATGGCTAGATCAAAACTTGAAATAATCAGACTACAGTTTGCAACCTAAGCCCTTCTGCATGGACAAATAAGGCAGCTCAAAATTAGGGAAAAGAAAAAAAGTAAAAACATAATAGAAGGATGGAAAAAAAATACCCATGCTAGCAATCTACTGGGAAATATGGTGTGTTTTTTTTTTTTTAAACAAAAAAAGCACCAGAAAAACAAAGCTAATGCAAATTCCAGTTTTACACTACTGCTCCTGGTAACACAGCAATTTGCTATTCTGAGGAGGGAGAAATAAGAAGAACAGAGAGCAGCGTTGCTTCCTTCCCACATCCTTTGCAAAAAAAAAATGATAAAGAACGTCCCACACATCTTCATATCAGCATCTGGCTAACAGATTTAGGCATGTGCCTGCATCACTGCTAAATTTCTCAATAACCTGTGCGTTTGCTGCACTGGAGGAATTGCAGCGCTTCAGCACACATCCGTCAATAAAACAAGGTAATGAAAGAGGCAGTGTTTGCATACAAAGTCTCTAAAAAAATCTACCTGCCAAAGTAAATAAGCCAGCAGTTAGTACTTATCCCTCATGAGGAAGATGCAACAGCAACAGTAAAAACAAGTGAAACAGGTGTAAAACAAACAGGCTTCTGGTATAACACCAAACCTAAGTTGGCTGTACCAAGATTTGGGAGTTATTGGTACCTGCATACGAGGGACCCATTCACAGCCCTGCGATACAGCTCAGTAGAGAGGAGAGCAGTCCCCCTAGTGTACTCTTCCTGCAGAAAAGGCTGTGTTTCACAAGAGAGTGCTGCGAGAAACTACAAAACAGTGTTATTGGAAACAATACGGGAACACTTCAACACGCTGCAGTGAAACCAGGCACCTCTGCTACGCACACAGGGCTGCTTTGGTTTTCTGCTTCAGGATTATTGAAGGAAAGCAAGCTGAAACGTTGTTTTTCCAAGTGTTTAGCACGCAGCAAGTCAGCACAGAAGTTTTGCAATTGCAGGCTGTGGATAGGGTAACAGATGCCTGAATTCAGGAGCAGAGACAGACAAGCCGTCGAGGAACTGCGTGGAGGCGCATGCAATACTCATCCTATGCCGCACAGCCAGCTGACACCTTTCTCCCAGCTCCAGTGATAAGAAATTTAAACGCTGACTCCTCACAGCAATCCCAGGCAGTCAGCAGATACGGGAGCACGCACCTCACCCCTCCCTGGCCAGTCGCCGGGCCACACTGACAGCAGTGTGGGGCAACGGTTGCAGGCTGGCATCCTGCTGGCACTGGGGCAGGCTGGAGCTGCGTGCACGGGGCGAGCCTTATCAGAGTTAGCGGAAGCATAATATATGCCTTCCTAACCACATCTGAAACATTCGCTTCTGCTTTAATGCCCCAGGCAAAAATAATAATAATAATAATGTCTAGTCGAACGATAGTCGCAACTTTAATTTATAGCTCTTAAAATAATTGTTTTGAGGAGTGTAATCCCAGCTATGCGTATGGATTATGGTCTTCACTACATCTCACTGGGAACAGCACTAGAATTTCATGTATAACAATACCTAGGATAACAAAGCAAGGTATCCTCTTCTCTTTGTTTAAAATGACTTTTCCCTCTCAAGGCTGGAGAAGAATATTGTTAAAGTGCGCTTGCAGCCTTCCAAGATAAACCTGGTTGTGTGAAATTAAGATAAAATCCTTTTGATGCAGAGTTATTTTCTGTTCACTTAAAATCTCAGGTTAAAACCTGAAAAAAAAAAAAAGTCTGGTGTGAGATGCTGACATTGGCTCCCAAAGAGTTGTGTTCATTACCTGAGAAGGAAACACAGATGATAATAACATATAATGTGTTTGAGCATTGGGAGGCTAAGATGGAGTCTCTATTTAAGAGCAGTGCCTCTGCACAAATTCATTTACTTTCCAGGCAGCTGAAATATCCCTCTTCCCAATACACATGCAGGGACTCAAGTGGCTCCTGCCCTGCTCAGCTGCCCACGGTCAGCTGCTGGCCTCCCTTCACCCCACATCTCACTGTCTAAGCATGGCCCAGCTCCACAGACGGCCCCTGAAGGGGGAGGGATGTCCTGCACCTACGTGCTTCTGCACTGATAAAGGTCACCCTAAAGGCTGCACAGGGACTTCTGAGCTAAATCATATGAGATAAATCCCAAGGGATCCAAGTTTTTAACACTGTAATTAGCTCCAAGTACCAGCTAATGCTGCTCAGGAAAGGAATCAATATCAAATTAACAGGATAAGTTGTCAGAAAAAATTGTGACTGTATTAAGCACGCTGATCAATGCAAACACTCGGTGCTACGGCCCGGGTCCTGCTGCTGAGGCAACGAGAGCTCTGCCACGCATTCAGCCCAAGCAGCACAGCCCTGCTGCCCGTCCTCTGGAGCAGCAACACAGAGTTCACTGAAAATTCAACACAGCTGATAAAGGAGCAGCGTTTGCCACAGCAGCTGGCAGCGAGAGCCTCGGTTCAGTGTGCAGTACCAACCGGGGAAGGCCATACTGGCACCTTGAGATTTAACCCTTCACCATACTCCACGCTCACCGTCACAAAACACCTAGTGCCTAGCTCAGCCCCAACACTGCAGAATCCGTGCGTTTCAGAGCCATGCATTAGCCCCTGATAAACTTTGCACTCCTGTCTTACTGAGCCCAAAGTATGGCATCTCAATGCTCTCCGCATAGCGCCCTGCTTGGAGCTTAGCTGCAGGTCAGTCCTACTCCAGAACTACGAGGGGAGGCAGAGCCACCAACAACGCAGCCAGAGTTGCTTCAATCTGCAGTATTCCTGACTGGTTCGTGCAGAAGTTACCCCTGATGCAAGGCAGAGAGATTCAAAGTAGAAACCAAACCTCCGTGCAGCACAAGGAGACTTCTGCACACTCACACTCAACAGTCCCATCCCTCAGCAGCAGCTGTGATCCCCTGTACACCCCAGCAACGTTCTGGAGCACCCCCATATCTGTATGGCTGCACATCAGCCCCACGGGGCCGACAGACGGCCATAAGAAAGAGGCCCAAAGCAGTGAGTCAGGGAGTACCCACCTCACACCCCACTCACAGCAGGTAGGTTTTGCTGGGCCTCACTCTGCCACACTGGGTTGGTCAGCAGCATGGCAGTGACCTCAGTGCAGCCTGCCATGATGCGGGTTGGTATCACCCCAATGGACACGATGGATGGAGATGTGTGGGGGGCATATGGGCTGGCAGCACCAAGTCATCACTCCCACAGCCCTGTCAGCTCCATATGAAGACCGAGCCTTGGGCTTCCCTCCACCACCTTCAGGAACAGGAGAGCACCAGGGCTTTTTCAGAGGAAAACAGAAGCCGATCTGCACGCGAGCTGCAGGCTGGCACTGCACGAGAGCAACTCTGCTTAATTCTATCACGAGTCACAAGGTCCCTACAACTTGTAAAAAACAAAAATGAAAAGCCTTTAAGAACACTGCCTTCTGCCTTTTCCTTCCCCGCTTACCCCACTGCACTAGACAGCAGCCAAGCGACGAAAAGTTCCCTCCTTTCCAACCCTTTTCCCCTACACTGCGGACAGACGGCACCCCGTCCCCTCACCTTCCATCCGGCCGAGCTGTTGTTGTCGCCCTTGTCCTTGAAGTAGGGCACGCAGCGCACCATCCAGTCGTAGATCTGCGAGAGGGTGAGCCGCTTCTCGGGGGAGCTCTCGATGGCGCGGGTGATGAGGTCGGCGTACGAGAGGTTGCCCCACGCGTTGCGCCGCGACGAGCACTTCCTCGGCGCCGCCGCTGCGGGGCCGCCGCCGCTCAGCCCCCCGCCGCCCGCCA